>NC_066633.1:23756596-24430377 GCF_025201925.1 Gopherus flavomarginatus
AGGAAAGTGATCAGAAACAGTCAATATGAATTCACCAAGGGCAAGTCATGCCTGACCAACCTGATTGCCTTCTATGGTGAGATAACTGGCTCTGTGGATATGGGGAAAGCTGTGGACATGATATATCTTGATTTTAGCAAAGCTTTTGACATGGTCTCCCACAGTATTCTTGCCAGTAAGTAAAAAAAGTATGGATTGGATGGACTATAAGGTGGGTAGAAAGCTGGCTAGATCGTCAGGCTCAACAGGTTGTGATCAATGGCTCAATGTTGAGTTGGCAGCCAGTTTCAAGTGGAGTGCCCCACAGGTCGGTCCTGGGGCTGGTTTTGTTCAACATCCTTATTAATGATCTGGATGATGGGATGTTTGTAGATGACACTAAACTGGGGGGAGAGGTAGATACGCTGGAGGGGAGGGATAGGATACAGAGTGACCTAGACAAATTGGAGGATTGGGCCAAAAAAACCTGATGAGGTTCAACAAGGACAAGTGCAGAGTTCTGCACTTAGGATGGAAGAATCCCTTTCACCACTATAGGCTGGGGAACGACTGGCTAAGAAGCAGTTCTACAGAAAAGGACCTGGGAAAATGGATAAGAAGCTGGATATGAGTCAACAGTATGCTCTTGTTGCCAAGAAGGCTAACTGCATATTGGGCTGCATTAGGAGGAGCATTGCCAGCAGATTGAGGGAAGTGATTATTCCCCTCTATTTGGCACTGGTGAGGTACTGCATCCAGTTTTGGGCCCCCCACTAGAGAAAGGATGTGGATAAGTTGGAAAGAGTCCAGTGGAGGGCAAAGAAAATTATTAGGGGTCTGGGGCACATGACTTATAGGCAGAGGGAACTGAGCTTATTTAGTCTGCAGAAAAGAGTGAGGGACGATTTGATGGCAGCCTTCAACTACCTGAAGGGAGGTTCCACAGAGGATGAATCTAGACTGTTCTCAGTGGTAGCAGATGACAGAACAAGGAGCAATGGTCTCAAGTTGCAGTGGGGGAGGTTTAGGTTGGATATTAGGAAACACTATTTCACTAGGACGGTGATGAAGCACGGGAATAGGTTACCTAGGGAGGTGGTGGAATCTCCATCCTTAGAGGTTTTTACAGCCCGGTTTGACAAAGCCCTCGCTGGGATGATTTAGTTGGGGTTGGTGTGACATTCCCTGGTGTTATCTGGAACAGTGATCTGCTAGGTCACTTGACTCTGGGAGCCAACCTTACCCTGCTTTGTTGTGAGGACCCCTGGGCTGTCCATGCAGAGCCTTTAGCATGTAAGCTGCTCCTTGGATTGTGCAACCAAATTACACCAACCAATATCTCCGGTCCCAGACACAACCCTAGGAACCTCTGTCTTGCAGTGTCCAGTTATGCCCGCTGGATGCTGCAAGCTTATATGAGTTCATCAATTTAACAAAGAAATTGATATGTACCAGGCTTGTTATCCCAAGGAGAGTCTCTGACACACTTCAAACCAAATGCGCTGCTTCAGGTTGAATAAACAAACAGATTAATTAACTATAAAGATAGATTTTAACTGTTTGTAAGTCAAAACATAAGTCAGATTTGGTCAAATAAAATAAAAGCAAAACACATTCTAAGCTGATTTTAACACTTTCAGTGCCCTTAAAAACTTGGGTGCTTCTCACCACAGGATAGCTGGTTGCCCTTTTGTCAGGCTTTCCCCTTTGATCAGTGCTTCAGTCGCTTGGTGGTGGTGTCTGTACCAGCTCACCACCTCCACTGAGCTGCAGACCCACACCATCCTTGATTTTCCCTTTTTGTCTGACGTATTTGAAGAACCCCTTCCTGTTGTCTCTAACATTTTTTGCCAGCTGTAAAACATTCTTTGCTTTCACTTTTCCTGATTTTGTCCCTATATGCTCATGCTATTCCCACGTATATTTCCTGGATGTATCCCTTTTGGTTTGTAGTAGTTAAAAAGCTCCTTGTGCAGCCACATTGGCCTCCTGTGGCTCTTCTTATCTTTCCTCTGTGTGGGACTAGCTTGATGTTGAGCCTCTAGTATTACATCTTTTAGGAACCGTTTGGCTCCTTTTCTTCCTGATTGGTCTTTCCATGGGACCTTGCCTGCTATTTCTCTGAGTCTGTTGAAATCCACCTTTCTGAAGTCCAGTGTCCTTGTTTTGCTGTTCTCATATCCTCCTTTCCATAGGATCTTGAATTCTATCAGATTATGATCACTTCCTCCCATGAACAGCCAGCTGAGGGAGGCTAGCCCCCAGCCCCGCCCCTTCTGCCCCAGGTGCTGTCCCTTCTGTTCTCCCCCCCCCCCCACCACCGCCAGCCCTGGAATACTGGGAAGGCAAGCGGCACAGCTGAAGCTGAGGCCACCCCACAGGAAGACTGGAGCTGCACCGAGAGGGAAATGGGGGAGGTGCTCAGGACAGAGCGCGGGCAGGGGCATGCCTGGAGGTTTGGGGAGGCACAACTTCCCCTAGCCAATGGTACCTGCTACCCATGATTCCTTCACCTTCACATTCGCAATAAATTCATCCCTGTTGGTCAAAACCAAATCCAAAATTGATGTCCCCCGAGTTGTTTCTACACATGCTAAGAATTTGCAGGACATATTCTGTTTTGCTGTAATTGTCATCCAACAGACAGCAGGGAAGTTATACAGGTTGTCTAAGTGTCTATAAAACCATATTCTGCGGAGTGCACCAGGCAGCAGGATCTGGCTGCCCTGGTATGATGTCTGCCCGAGGGCGCAGTTAATTGTTAAATCCAAGCACTGTGGGCCTTAGTGAGTCAAGCTACACCAGGATCTCCTGCTCACCAGAGGGGCTATTACTGGCATCCTGCCAGGGCTCCACTGTGCTTGGCACTGCCCTGCCCCCCACAGAGGAATGTGGCCAAAATCCACCTCCGGGGGTTAAGCACCAGAGCCCACTGCCACCCACCTCAGTGGAAAGAACATCACTGGAGTCAGTGGGAGTTGAAGCAGGTGCTAAAGAGGTCGAGGGAGGAACAGAGAGAGAATGTCTCTGGGGAGCTCCATTCCTGAACACCTGGAGTGAGCGCCCCACAGCCCAGTACAACCAGGGGGAGCCCCTTTCACCCAGCTCCTAGCCTAGGCACTTGGGCTGCTTGGATCTGAATAGGAGAGCAGAAGAGACTCGGAGGAAGTGAGTGACGGGGTGTCTGGTTTGTTACGTCTGTACGTGGAGCTGGCAGTGCAGTTCCCAGCATGGGTCGACGTACGTGCATCATCTTGAGTATGAGCTCACCTGGGTGGTTAGTACGTCCTGCCACCCACGCTGCACTGCTGCTTTTAGCACACTCGCTCGTCTGCCCCAGCTGGGAACCCCCACTCCAGCTCGAAATGTAGATGCACCTTCTGTGTCAGCATGTCTGGCTGGTTCTGTTAGTGTGTGTGTGTGGCAGTCGGCTCTGTGGGTTTGCGTGTGGCAGCAGGTGTCCCGATGTCTCATTCAGAGTGCATTTGTGTGCATGTGTGTGAGGGCAAGAGAACAGCTCTTTGTCTGGGCATGTCAGTGTGTGCATGTCTGCATGTGTTAGTGTGCCTGTGTGTCAGGTGCCCCTCTGTGTCTGCGTCTGTCAGTGACTCTTTGTCTATCTGTTTGGGTGAGCGTCCCTCTCTGGCTGGCTGGCTAGCTGGCTGGCTTCAGGGCCGGATTAAGGCAGGGGCTTTAGAGGCTGCAGCCCGGGGCCCCTGCTCAAGGTGGGTCCCACAAAAATAAATCACAGGCAGGGATCTCCAGGGTGCTCAGGCTGCCTGCCCTGGCCCAAGACTGCTCCCAGAAGAGGCTGACTGCTGTCATGTCTCTGCGGCCCCTGGCGGGAGTGGGGGAGGTGGCTCCGCATGGTGCCCCAGCCTCCAGCACTATCCCTGCAGTGCCCATTGGCCAGTTCCCTAACTCCGTCCCAGACCCAGCACTCTCTCCTGCTCCCCAATCCCCTGCCCCAGCCCCTCCTTCACCAAACTCCCTCCCAGACCCCGCACCTCCCCATCCACCCCAACCCCTGCCCCAGTTAATCCAGTCTTGGCTGGCTGGGTGAATATCCCTCTCTGGCTGGCTAGGTGTTAAGGAGGCCCAGGTCCCCCATTCAGGTATTGTCTGTGAGCGCTGCCCCGGGCTAAGAAGAGCCTGAAGTCAGAGCATTACTCTCCCTGCGCCTTTCACAGTGTAGCCTGGCCCTGCAGATGGCTCCAAACCAGCCTCACAGGCTACAGTTTTAACCCTGACATGCAATTTCTTTTTGTTGCCTTTCCTTCTGTGTCGTCCTCGCCCCTCGGTTCCCCCCCACACACACACAATTCAAACCACACACACAAGTGAACTTCGCTGCATTTTCCAGCAATTAAAAAGAATAAAGCAACAGTTGTCTGCAGGCAGGGCATGGATCCTGGTGACCCTGATTTTCTGTGTGGCTGGGCAGGGTGAATGGGGCCATTGAGAACCTGATGACTGGCACCTCCAAGAAGGGATTGTCTCCCCTTCCCCCCACCCCCTGCCTTTCCCCTCCTGCCCACCCTCCTTCTCGCTTTCAATTCCTTCCCGGGGAGACATGCTCATTGGCCAAGGACCTGAAAAGGAACAGAGGAGACAAGGGCAGGATTAAAGGCACACTGGTTAGGAACAGGCAGCCTGAATGCAAGATGCACCGGCTGGGAAAGAATGGGGGCTCAGTGGGGCACCAGATCAGCGCGCCGCCCCCCATTCAGGCCTGCCCGCATTCCTGCATCGCTAAGCAGGGCCTTTTCTCCCCACAGCAAGGCCTGCCAGCCTTGTAGTGCACCTGCCATTGCAGGTATGCGTGGGGGGAGGGTCCTTTCTGTGCTGACTGCACATAGTCCATTGGTATTTGGGTTTATAATACAATATATGGAGCTCTACCTATCTCCTAGAGCTGGAAGGGACCCTGAAAGTCATCGAGCCCAGCCCCCCTGCCTTCACTAGCAGGACCAAGTACTGATTTTGCCCCAGATCCCTAAGGTGCCAGACCCAGTGAATGCGGGGGGAGTGTCAGAGGGATGGGGGACAGAAGAAAAGGAGCAAAGACATTTTGCTAGGGAATAGTTCCCTCCCCCACTGCTCACACGGTGACCTCTCAGCACAGGGCCGTGCCCCCTGCCTGCGAGCAGTCACTCTGCTTCTGATGGGGACGCGAATAACATTTGCAGAGGACACCAAGCTGGGAGGGGAGGCTACTGCTCTGGGAGACAGTGTTAGACTCCGGCAAACTGGGGAAATGGGCTGAAATCAACAAGATGAAATTCAGTAAAAAGGGGTGCTAAATACTGCACTTAGGAAGGAAAAATCAAATGCACAGCTGCAAAGTGGGCAGTAACTGATGGGGCAGCAGCATTGCTGAGATGGATCTGGGGGTTACAGTGGGTCACAAATTGAATGACACCAATGTGATGCAGTTGCAAGAAAGGCTGGCGTTTGGGACTGTATTAACAGGAGTGTTGTAAGACACAGGAGTTAACCATCCTGCTCTGCTCAGCACTTGTGAGCCCTCAGCTGCTGCATTGTGTCCAGTTCTGGGCACTGCACTTCAGAAAAGAGGTGGATAAATTGAAGAGTCCACAGGAGAGCAACAAGAATGGTAAAAGGTTCAGAAAATCTGACCTATGGGGAAAGGCTAAAAAACCTGGGCACGTTTAGTCTTTAGAACAAAAGACTGAGAGGGGACCTACTAGTCTTCCAATCTGTTAGGGGCTGTTATAAAAAAGTGGGAATCATTGTTCTCTGTGACCACTGCCAGTAGGACAAGAAGGGTGTAATCTGCAGCAAGGGAGATTTAGGTCAAGTTTTAGGAAAACCTTTCAAACTCAGAGGCGCCAAGCTCTGGAACAGGCTTCCCAGGGAAGTTGTGGAATCTGCGTCCTTGGAGGTTTTTAAAAACAAATGGGACAAACACCTGGCCAGGCAGGTCTCTGTTTACTTGGTCCAGCCTCAGCACAGGGGACTGGACTAGATGGCCTCTGGAGGTCCCTTCCAGCCCACGTCTATGGCCTGCGGCTTGGCCTGGCACCGTGTGCCAAGCTGATCAGTGCTGAGGTGACCTGTGAAGTCCTGGGCAGGTGCTAGCAATGGAATCCTCAGAGTCCCCATTTCACAGGTCACAGCACAAAGGGATGAAATGGCTCAGCTGAAGCAATAATGCGCTGACAGATGCGGGGGCCTGGCTGCCAGCCGGATGCTTCATTTACTAGCCTCCATGTAGGAGTGATAAATACTTGGGACCGAAAGGCAGCCACACAGCCTTGCTACTGCTCTTAATCTCCTCTTGCTAGTCCAGCACCAGGCTTTGCAGTTGTGACTTAAATCAGGCCTTGACCCCAGGCCTTGGCCCCCATGAAAACCTTGGGCACTGCTGACCCCCGTGCCCCACTCACAAGGCTGAGGCTGCACCCAGTGGAGCAGTGGGACTGTCCGCAGGGAGTGAGGACACCTCTAGGTCAAGGCACGTGGCCCTTTCCCTGATCCCACTGTGACTAGCCTGGGCGGAGAAGCAGGGGTCACAGTAGCTCTGCTGTGGGAGCCCAGAGCAGTGGTGGGCAGTGCCCCTCACTGTCTGTCACTAACCCAAACCAGCACTGGCCAGGAGGAGACACCTGGCCTGTGGGATGGAGCTTCCTTTGCTGGAATCTGCTCCGTGAGTCTTGCCAAGGTGCTGAGGATCAGCAGCCTCCCTGTCCTGTCCATGGTCCCAGTGGGAGGCCCTGGGAATGGGAGCAGTGGTGTCTGCCTATGGGACACTGTGGCAGCTGTGCTGTGCCCTTAGACAGTGGAAGGCCAAATGCTTTGGCAGATGGGAGCCAGGAACACAGTCTGGATTCTTCCAGGACCCCATCAGCATGGGGCCAGCTCAGCACTCAGCAGCTCCCACTGCAACACCAATGCTGAGCTCTCGGAAACCTCTAGCTGTGGTGCTCACATGCTCCCAAATAGCCAGATATTTATCCTCCCAGCACCATAGTACCTAGGCTCCACAGATCCCCCGGGAAAGGAAAGAGCCTTCACCTGACTCCCTCTACATGTCTGAGAACTGTTCCAGGTGAGCCAGGACTGGACCTTGGTCACCTCCCTGGAGCTTGAATGGCTGGTCAGATGGCACACACAGGGTCATGCCACCACACTGGCCCAGCCCCCAATGCCCAGCAGGAAGTGCTGTACATGTGCCTTGAGTGAGGAATGAAGCCTGCCTGTGTGTGCAGGTGCACACCCGCCCCTTTACTGACAGGGCAAGAAGGGGCTGGGGCTGAGCAAGAGCCCTCATCCCCCATGGGGAGCTCAGCTGCCCATGCAGCAGTGCCTCTGGTGCAGGGTCTGACCCCAGGTCTTCTCAGCCTTGTGCCACCCCAGGGCTGTGTGTGCAGGAGCCGGGCGCTGTCCGAGGCCACAGCAGCGGCTTGGAGGCTCTGGCAGGTTCATTGGTATCACCTGCTGGCTTGTTTTGAGGCTAAATGAGCCATTTATGCGGCAGCAATGACAATGCTTTGTATTTCTGTGGTGCCCTCTATTCTCACACCACCTTCAGATCTCCCGGAGGGTGCTAGATGGGCAAACAGTGACGGCCAGGGCTGGGACTGCCCAATGGGGCTCAGCATGAGGCACCCAATTCCCACCAACTTGCTCCAGCTCCTGTAAAACCCCAGCCTGAGGGTTCAGCCCAAAGTAACGTGAAACGCTGGGGAAAGGGCTCAGCTCTCCTCAGAGTGGGGCCCAAGCTGTCTGCTCGGAGCAGCCTTCCTCCCCAGTGCCAGTGCACGTCTGGCTGCAGCTAGCAGAGCTCGCATCGCCAAACCAGCTCGCACACGTCTGCACTGCGCTCACGGCATGTGGAGCAGCTCGAGCAGATGCTCCCAGACTTGGCACGTGGGGGCATCCTGGCTGGACAGGCCCGCCCAGACCTGGGGAATTACTCACAGAACTAGCCCAGGCTGAAGAATGGACTTCCATGCATGGCTTCGCTGCTATTGGTAGCTGGGCTTGCTAGGTGGGTTTGCCAACTTTCTAATTGCACAAAACTGAATACCCTTGCCCCACCTCCTGCCCGGGGCCCTGCCCCCACCCTGCCCCTTCTCTGAGTCCCTGACTCTGCTCACGCCATCCCCCCTCCTTCCTTCACTTGCTCTCCCTTACCCTCACCCACTTTCACCGGGCTGGGGCAGGGGGTTGGGGTGCAGAAGCAGGTTAGGGCTCCAGCTGGGGGTGTGGGCTCTGGAATGTGGCCGGGGATGAGGAATTTGGGATGCAGGAGGGGGCTCAGGGCTGGGGCAGGGGGTTGCGGTGTGTGAGGGGAAGCGGGATGTGGGCTCCAGGAGGGCGTTTGGGAGTGGGAGGGGGATGAGTGCTGGGGCAGGGAGTGCAGGAGGGGGTTCTGACCAGGGCAGGGGATTGGGGTGCAAGAGGGGGATTGGGGTATGCGTTCCGGCCGGACAGTGCTTACCTCAGTTGGCTCCCGGAAGCAGTGACATGTCCCTCCAGCTGCTAGGAGCAGTGGCAACCCTCAGGTGCCACCCCCATAGCTCCCATTGGCTGCGGTTCCTGGCCAATGGGAGCAGCGGAGCCAGCACTGGGGGCAGAGGCAGCACGTGGCACCATCATGGCCACCCCTGCACCTAAGAGCCAGAGGGACATGTCGGGAGATTCTCGGGAACCGCACAAAGCCAGGGCAGGCAGGCAGGGAGCCTCTCTTGGCCCCGCTGTGCCACCAACTGGACTTTTAGTGGCCTGGTTAGCCACCAGGGTCCCTTTTTGACTGGATGGTCCAGTCGAAAACCAGAGGCCTGGCAACCGTGCCGCTAGGTTACAGCAAGCTTGGGTGTGTCTGCCTGGGTTGCAATCCCCCCTGCCATCAATGCAGGCATGCCCTTGGTTAACTGCCAGAGCAAAACACCCCCAATGTCTGGGAAAAACAAGTTGAAATCCAGAGCTCTTTGGGTTCTGCACAGCCCCTGTCCCCACTGAGAGGGCAGAGGAGAAGCTTGCTGGGAGAAGCTCAGCTGGGCCCTGACTGACAGCAGCTGGTCAGGAAAAGTCCATTCATCGAACTTGAAACTTTTTGTGGGAGGGGGTTGGGTTCAACTCAACTTATATTGGGAAGGTCTCTCACGGCCAGGGTCTCTGGTCATGACAGATAGACAGGCAGAGACAGGCAGGCAGAAAGACAAACAGGCGGAAAAACAGGTAGAGAAATAGGCAGTCAGATAGACAGGTAGAGAGACAGGTCTCTCAGGGCTAAGGTCTCTGGTCATGACAGACACACAGGCAGAGTGACAGGCAGGCAGAGAGACAGGCAGGCGGACAGACACCACCATGCCACCTTTCCCAGACTTGTCAATAGGCCAATGGTTAAAGACAACACCTGTAATGGAGGAGGCCGTGTTTTAAGTCCCTAATCTGACTCAACAGGCTGGGAAAACTGTTGCCTGGCCAGCTCTAGTTCTGACGTTCCAGGGTTGAAGTTCTCATAATTCACATCCTGATTGCATACGGTTTTACACAGAGGCCCTAGAGTTGGAGTCTTTGCTTTGAGTCTGGGTCTGCACTACAATTACTTAGGGGATTGGGCCGGCATACTGATGCTAGCTGTGATCTATCTAGTGTGACTGAAGATGCAGCTACCCAGGCTAGCAGTGTGAGAAGGGCCTGCACGGTTTGTGCTGCTGTGACTTCACGGCTATACTAGCTGGGTTAAAGCTATGGTATATCTACCCAGGCTGCAATTACCCCACCCATTGCCAGGGAGACGTCCCTTGGGCGGGCAGTGTTCGCTGGCTGCCCAGAAGAGCTGGCAGCTGAGCTGGTTGAGAAATGAAGAATTAGTTTCACACA
Organism: Gopherus flavomarginatus; assembly: GCF_025201925.1. Taxonomy (NCBI): domain Eukaryota; kingdom Metazoa; phylum Chordata; order Testudines; family Testudinidae; genus Gopherus; species Gopherus flavomarginatus. The sequence goes on from NC_066633.1 coordinate 23,766,431, forward strand.
AAGTTTTTTAGTCATTATGGTTTTCCAAACAAGCCCAAAGGTGGGTGTCGATAGCATTCCATGGAAAATTCCATTGGTCACTGTCGGAAGACAGGATACTGGGCAAGATGGACTTTTGGTCTGACCCAGTATGGCCGTTCTTATGTTCTTTATGCAAAAAAGAGAGGCCACATTTCATCCCCAAAGCTTTTTGACCAGCCTAGTTGGCAAGGAAAGGGAGGGTTAAAACACATAGGCATTCATGTGGAGGGAGGGATAGCTCAGTGGTTTGAGCATTGGTCTGCTAAATCCAGGGTTGTAAGTTCATTCCTTTAGGGGGCCATTTGGGGACTGTGGTCCTGCTTTGAGCAGGGGTTTGGACTAGATGATCTCCTGAGGTCCCTTCCATCCCTAATAATCTATGATTCAAATATACCACAAGGGACAACAAATGCTAAGAGGGGAGCACTGACTAAGTAGAGACCCTCTGGGATTGTGTAACACTGGGGAAACCCACCACACACTGAGCAAGCTGCTGGAATCCAATGTCAATTTCCCAGTTACTCTGATTTACTATCTGTCTTGCAGTAGTGCCCATTCACACCAGCCAGGATCAGGACCCTATTGTGCCAAGTACTGCATGTACCTGAGAAAGGGTGGGGGCAGGGATGCAACATACCTGCAAGTGATCAGAGGGAGGCTGGCAGATGTCATGTGAGTTACATGATTTTTATTTTTAGGTGGGTTTCTCTAGCTCTGTAAGTACACACGAGCACAAGCACACGCACACACTCACACACAATATATAAAAGTTGAAGCTGCCTTAGGAATTTAGACGCTCTTTTCCTATTGAACTCTTATGGGAGCTGGGTGTCAAACTCTCGCCAGTAACGGCAAATGTTGGCTAGTTGTCCTCTGGGGCTGGCTCTCCTGGGAATCTCACTACCAGAGGTGCCTGTGTGCCCCTTTTTGTGCTGTGTGATTGCATGTCTCCCACAGAAGTGGAGATCAGAGAAGGCCCTAGTGGCCCAGGGGCCACACAGTGCAGAGCCACCAAGGAAGAATGGAAAAAGAATAGCAAGTCTTTCCTCAAAGTTTGGGCTCATGGGCTAGATTAAATAGTATAAACTGAACTACTTGCTTTCCTAACCCTTACTGGGCTTTTAACTGGCAGCGCTGCTAAAAGTGCCGGTTGCAGGATTTGCTACAATGCTCCTTGGTTTCTCATTCCAGCACAGAAGTGTTTGGTTTTTTTTACAAGGAGCCTCCTTGAATGTACAGAGTTGAGCTGCCAACTGGCCGAGGGTTTGTCCACATGATGCTTTAGTCCACACTAGAGTGGTATAAATCCTAGTACCCACTGGCTCACTGACTGGTCCAGGCGGCCCCTGCTGGCACTTACTAAAAGTTCGCTAGTGTACATAATGTTGTCCTGTGTCAAACAGGCCTCCACTACTGAGCACTAGGGAGCTTTTAGTGTGTCCCACCAGGGTCCACTCAGGCCAGCTAGTGTGCAACACACTAGTGCACAGTAGAATTTACACTCTGCAGTGCAGACTAGCACAACACATAGACAAGCCCCTGGTGTGTTTTTTGGTCACTCCTGGGTCAATAGGTTTTGAGGTCTTCAAGGGCCATATCACCACAGGGACAAGGCTCCATGACTAAGCCCACCCTGGGCCAGTTCCAGCCCATGCTTTTCTTTCAACTCCCTGTGTTTTCTGAACTCCTCCAACCTCTCCAGCCCTCAGCAGCTGTAAGCTCATAAACTGAAATGCTCAAAAGCTGCGCTGCCGCCTCTCACGATACTCATGAATCTCACTATAGCGAGCATTTGCCTTGATAGCGCCAGTTCCTGGAGTCATGGCAATGAGCAGAATCTCAGCTTTCATTTAGTGTTATTCCACTCAATGAGCTTAGAAATTATTTGCATAAGAAAACCTGAATGATCAGTTTACTTGTGACAGGGAACATGCAGACTAAGGTGAGTGATTTAGTTACTAAGGCTCCAGTCCTTTAGCATCTGGGATCCTTTAGCATCTGTGTAATTTTAAATATGTGAGTCTTTGCCAGCAATAACTGCCACTGTGCCCAGTCCTAGCAGTATAAGGGTATGTCTACACTACAGCAAATACAGCTCCAGTGTAGACAGTGAAGCACGTTAGTGTAGCTGCTTCCTAAATCAACACAAGGGGTTTCTGTTGATGGAGGGAACCATCTCACTGAGAGGCAGTAGTTTGGTAGATGGAAGATTTCATCCGTCATCCTGGCAGTGTCTATGCAGGGAAGAAGATCAGCCTAACTACACCTGGCACAAGGTATGGCATTTCAACAGCTCTGAGCAATGCAGCACATTTGTCCTGGTAGAACTGCACCCACCCTGGGGGTTGTTCTATAACTATATAAGTATAATTAGCTGAGTCAGAAAACCTACCCCTAACGATGTCACTGTACCAGGACAAACACTGTGTGTAACCCAGGCCTACGAGACACATGCCAGGTCAGCAATTTGTTGGAGAAGGTGGGTGAGATTCTGTGGTCGATGCTATGCAGGAACTCAGGCTAGACAAACACAATGGTCCCATCTCTCATTCCTCTCGGCTAGTTTGGGGCCTGTGTCCCTCAGTCTGGGGGTGTTTGTTCCACTTTTGTCAAGCAGAGAGTTCTGAATGACAGACAGACAGACACTTCAGCTGGTGCCTCACTAGCACAGAGCAGAGGCCCTTGCTGCAGTGACTCCTCCAGCGTACAGGAGATGGGGAGCTCCCCCCTCGCTCTGCTCCAGCCAGTGCAAAGCCTGAGTGTTTACATCTGATTTCCTTACAAAACCAGCAGCTGCGCACGTCGCTTAGCAGAAACCTGAACACTTCAAAGAACAAAATCTCCGTGGAGGAGTAAAGGCCTCGGCCACCAAAGAAAAATGAAATTAGCAACACAGGTGAAAGAAAATAATCTGCCTGTGGGCTGCTCAGGGCCCTTTGTCCCCCCCTACTTCTGCTCGGACGAGGGGCTGAGAAGTGTGGCATGTACAAACTCTGCCGCGAAGCCCCACATCTGGGAGCCCTGCCTTACTGGGGGAGACACGCAGCGTGGTTTGGTTTGGTTTGTTTTTTATGCAGTGCTATGAATACCCTGGGCCTTTCTGCTCACTGTTTAATGGATTTGAATGTGAAAAGGTGCGGAGATTGGGGAGAGGGCAAGGGGAAGAGGGGGGGGCTGCCCTCTTTGTTCAGGAATGCCGCTCCCGTGGTGGATTTATTTAGCTTTTGGAGGGCTCGAGGTCTTTCTCTCTCCCCCTCGCAGAGGCTCTCTTCCTTTCTGCCTTGCGCTCATTAGCATAGCAGCTGCTCCATGAGAAGGGCTAGTCAAGAGAAAAGGACAGAGGCGTCCTGGGAATGAATAGGGGGGAAAATAGCTGAAAAGGACAGAGGCTTTGAATGGGAGGGAGGCTGAAAGATGTGCTATAGCTTTGAATTTGTTCAGAGCGAAATAAGAGGGCGCTCTCAAAGGGGCAGCCATGGAAGGGGAGAGGGTGGGAGGGGCAGCCCCCCCGAGGGTGACTGCGGCTGGAGGGAAGGAGAAAGCAGGAATAATAGCTAGAGAGTGCTGGAGGAGGTGGCTGAATGAGGGGATCCAACCCTGGAGAGCAGAGTGCCTCCCTTCAGGCAGGGGAAGGTGCTGAAACTCACCCGGAGAGGCCTGTGCGCATGGCATCCACCTCTGTCAGCCACCCTTGGGCCGTCTCTGTCCCGCAGATCAGCCCCACAGGCTGAAAGGCCTCCTGCCCCAATTTGCCACTGGAGCGGGGTGCTGTTACGCTAGCCAGCTTCCCAGCAGAGGGTGCTGTAGTGTGCTTATGTGTAGGGTCTTGTCTAGGGACACGGTACCTGTGGAGGCAGGAATAAAGATGGAATGATGCACTTTCTTGGCTCTGCCTTCATGCTCACGAGTCAGCTCTTGCAGGCATGTGAAATCAGAAACTAGGACTACTGCAAAAACAAAACAAAAAACCCCAGAGAGTGAAAAGTAATCCTGGCAGCACACCTGATCCCTCTCCCTGAGCAGATGTGCAGGAAAGAGGATGTGTTCAGCAACTGGACAGTCTTTAGAGTATAATAGGAAAACTACAAAATTGCAACAGGTCTGGATAAAAAGGAAAAGAAAATAAGAGCAGCCCCACCCTAGCAGGAATGGCCAAAGACTGTCACATGCTTCAACTGCACCTGGAGATGTCAGGGGCAGACAGAGATGTCAAATCCTAGAAATGCTCCAAAAACATTTTCAACTCACAAAAGATGGCATATACAAAAGGGACACTTTTAATAATTGAATCACAAATCTGGAGAAACAACACAGCCGTATCCTGCCCAACTGCGTGAAATGGCTGACTCATGTGATTGTCAAATCTTTAAAGATGAACTGATTCATGAGAGCTTAGTAATAGGGATGAAAGGCTCAGGTTCTCGAATCAGAATGCATAGAAAACCCACTTTAACTCTGCCAAGAGCTATAGACCTGCATAGCTAGTGAACAAACTCCCATCCCAATGCAGAGCATAAGTGGAGCATAAGACAGAAATAATTCATCAAGTAGCACAAGGAAAGCATAAAAATACACCAAAAGTTGTGCAAAAGCAAATGCACAAATACAAAGCAAAGGAAATAAGCAAAATGCAAAGGAATACCTGTGGGTGCTGTCTGAGAAAAACGTGATACTGGCAAATGCCCTGCCTATGGGGTCATGTGTAATTATTGTGATAAGAGAAATCATTATGCTAAAGCTTGCCGGCAAGTAAAGCAAAGAAAAAAACGCACCCAATTGAGGACACAAGCAATGACTCAAAGAACGAGATTGTGCATGTGCATGACGTTAATATAATACAGCTCAGACTAGCACCAAATGCAAAGCCAAGGCAGCAGCCCACAACCAAACAGGAAAGTGAATGCCATTGAGAGAGTGGGGCATCCTGGAACATGTGAGACTGCAAAGACTTCCTCAGTAAGGCCTGGTCCACACTACGCTGTTAAACCGATTTTAACAGCATTAAATCGATTTAATGCTGCATCCGTCCACACTACATTGCTTTTTATATCGATTTAAAGGGCTCTTTAAATCGATTTCTGTACTCCTACAAAACGAGAGGAGTAACGCTAAAATTGATATTACTATATCAATTTAGGGTTAGTGTGGACACAAATCGACATTATTGGCCTCGTTCTTTTACAGTAGCTACCCACAGTGCACCGCTCCAAAAATCGACGCTAGCCTCGGACCACGGACGCACACCACCGAATTAATGTGCCTAGTGTGGACACACAATCGACTTTATAATATCTGTTTTATAAAATCAGTTTAAGCTGTTTCGAATTTATCCTGTAGTGTAGACGTACCCTAAGAGGAGAAAGCAAAACTGCACCCAAGCAAAGCCAGCTTGGAATTGGATGCTGGAATGTTTGGAATGCCATTAAATGACTGTAAATTACAAGCAGAAATTTCAGGTAACACAGACAACACAGAAGCTACTGCATTCAGCTAAAGCAATTTCTAAACCTTGGACAGACAATCCTTACAATAGAATCATAGAACCACTGGGTTAGGAGAGACCGCAAGGGTCATCTAGTCCAACACCCTGCCACAGTGCAGGATTTGTTGTGTCTAAACCATCCAAGGCAGATGGCTCCAGCCTCCTTTTGAAAACTTCCCGTGAAGGAGCTTCCACAACCTCCCAAGGCATCTGTGGCATTGTCCTACTGTTCTTACCATTAGGATATTTTTCTTGAGATTTCATCTAAATCTGCTGTGCTGTAGTTTGATCCCTTTGTCTCTTGTCCTGTCCTCTGTGGCAAGAGAGAACAACTTTTCTCCATCTTTTTTTATGGCACCTTTCAAGTATTTGAAGGCCACTACCATGTCTCCCCTTAATCTCCTCTTTTCCAAACTAAACATACCCAGCTCCTTTAGCCTTTGCTTGTATGGCTTGTGTTCCATTCCTTTGATCATCTTTGTCACTCGCATCTGGATCCTCTCCAGTTTCCCTACATCCTTTCTATCCATTGGTGACCAAAATTGGACACAGTCCTCCAGCTGAGGCCTGACCATTGCCAAGTAGAGTGATACTATCATCTCCCATGATTTACATGCTATGCCTCTGTTAACACAACATACAACTGCATTTGCTTTTTTGCAACAGCATCACATTGCTGACTCATGTTGAGGTGTGATCCATCCCAACTCCCAGATCCTTCTCAGCAGTGCTGCTGTGAAGCCAATTATCTGCCATTCTGCATTAAGAGAAAAAAATAATGGGAGCAATAAAGCAAATGGAAAAAGAAGTCACAGAGCCCACAAATTGGATAAACAACATAGTAGCCATTGAGTGGCCAGGAAAGTTGTATATTTGCATAGAGCCAAGCAAGTTAAACAAAGCACTAAAAAGAGATCACTACCAAATAATTACAATTGAAGAACTATTTACCTGACTTGGCAAAAGCAAAAATCTTGTCAGCACTGAAGACAAAGACAGATATTGGCAAGTGCTACTGGATTAAAAAAAGCAACTGTTGCTCCACATTCTGGACGTTAGCAGGTAGCTACAGAGGCTGAGAATCCCATTTGAGATCAAACCTGTGATGGAAGAATATCAAAACCACCCACAAGATGTGCAAACCGGATTTGCAGGGGTCAGCCCATAGCTCAGTGGTTCCCAACCTTTTCGTCTGGCGAACACCAGACAAAGGACCATGGTGGCGGTTGACCATCTGCCGAAATGCCGCCGAATTTCGGCGGCATTTCGGCAGTGACGCCTCTTGATGACATCGCTTGTTGCTGGCAACTGACATCATCGAGAGGCGTCACTGCAGAAATGCTGCCGAATTTCGGCGGCATTTCAGCAGATGCTCAACTGCCGGCCAGGACGTGGGCACATTTAGATGCCCCCGCGGGCGCCATGGTGCCCACAGGCACCGCATTGGGGACCCCTGCCATAGCTTATGACACTTGGTGTAGAGATGCAGAGGCAGAGATCACGACCACAACCTCATCTGTCTGCTACAAACAGACACGGACAAACATCTGTGGATAAGGAACTGGTTAAAGGGGAGACTATAATGGGTCGTCCTGAAGGGTGAACTGTCAGGCTGGAAGGAGGTTACTAGTGGAGTTCCTCAAGGATCGGTTTTGGGACCAATCTTATTTAACCTTTTTATTACTGACCTTGGCACAAAAAGCGGGAATGTGCTAATAAAGTTTGCAGATGACACGAAGCTGGGGGGTATTGCTAACACAGAGAAGGACCGGAATATCATACAGGAAGATCTGGATGACCTTGTAAACTGGAGTAATAGTAATAGGATGAAATTTAATAGTGAAAAGTGCAAGGTCATGCACTTAGGGATTAATAATAAGAACTTTAGATATACATTGGGGACACATCAGTTGGAAGCAACAGAGGAGGAGAAGGACCTTGGGGTATTGGTAGATCACAGGATGACTATGAGCCGCCAACGTGATATGGCCATTAAAAAAGCTAATGTGGTTTTAGGATGCATCAGGCTAGGTATTTCCAGCAAAGATAAGGAGGTTTTAGTACCGTTATATAAGGCACTGGTGAGACCCCACCTGTTATACTGTGTGCAGTTCTGGTCTCCCATGTTTAAGAAGGATGAATTCAAACTGGAACAGGTTCAGAGATGGGCCACTAGGATGATCCGAGGAATGGAAAACCTGTCATATGAAAGGAGACTCAAAGAGCGTGGCTTGTTTAGTCTAGCCAAAAGAAGGCTGAGGGGGGATATGCTTGCTCTTTATAAATATATCAGAGAGATTAATATTAGGGAGGGAGAGGAATTATTTAAGCTTAGTACCAATATAGATACAAGAACAAATGGGTATAAACTGGACACTAGGAAGTTTAGACTTGAAATTAGATGAAGGTTTCTAACCATTAGAGGAGTGAAGTTCCGGAGCAGCCTTCCAAGGGGAGTAGTGGGGGCAAAAGACATATCTGGCTTTAAGATTAAACTTGATAAGTTTATGGAAGGGATGGTATGATGGGATAGCCTAATTTTGGCAATTGATCTTTGATTATCAGCAGATAAGTATGCCCAGTGGTCAGTGATGGGATGTTGGATGGGATGGGATCTGAGTTACTGCAGAGAATTCTTTTCTGCTTGCTGGCTGGTGAGTCTTGCCCACATGCTCAGGGTTTAGCTGATCGCCATATTTGGGGTCAGGAAGGAATTTTCCTCTGGGGCAGATTGGCAGAGGCCCTGGAGGTTTTTCGCCTTCCTCTGCAGCGTGGGGCATGGGTCACTTGCTGGTGGATTCTCTGCAGCTTGAGGTCTTCAAAGCACAATTTGAAGACTTCAATAACTCAGACACAGGTTAGGGGTTTGTTATAGAATTGGATGGGTAGGGTTCTGTGGCCTGCTTTGTGCAGGGGGTAGGACTAGATGATCATATTGGTCCCTTCTGACCCTAGAATCTATGAGTCTATGAATCTATCTAAAACTGAATATTGTGACTGGCTGCTGTCCTACACATGGGACTCATGCTGACCTTCATGTGCTATGACCTGACCCTGGAAAGATAATAGCAATACAGCAGATGCCCAGACTTAGCGATATTAAATTAGTTCAGAGACTACTGGGATTTGTAAACAAAATTTCTTCCAAGCCTCTCAGCTGTATGCGAACTCCTGAGGTGACTACTGGACAAAGATGCACCATGCACATGGTCACTTCAGAATGATGCAGCCATCACACATACCAAGGAGCTGGTGGCAAACTACCCTACTCTGAAATATTACAGGTTGAATGAAGAGGCAACTGATACAATGTGATGCCAATGTGATGGGGCTGGGGACATTACTCCTACAAAAGGGACAGCTTGTAGCTTTCTCATCAAAGTCACTGTCACCAACAGAACAAAGATACACCCAAATGTAAAAGGAATGTCTTGCAATAGTGTTTGCATGTGACAAGTTTGGCCAGGCCAGGATGGAAACCATTCGAGTAGATAGTGCTCATAAACCACTACACAGCATTTTTTAAAAGCTACTGCTGATAGCTCCTAAGCATCTTCAGTGCATGATACTGAAACAGCAATGCTACATCTTATCTGTATGCTACAAGGAAGAGACTGAAATGTACATAGCTGACTTCTTATCCAGAGCAGCCTTGTTGCATGAAAATACAACAACTGAACAAGAATATCAGATCCTCAACATGCTAGAAACACAGAAAACACAGAAAGATACTGAAATCATCACCCAAGCCAGATATGTGCTGATTTCACGGGAGGGGCTTGAATAAATCTGAAAACAAATGATCCGAGACAACGCTTTACAAGTACTAATATCTGCCATTCTGTCAGGATGGCCTGGCATCCAAGGAGAAGCCCTGCCAGCCTCTCAGGGATATTGGAACTATCAAGATGAACTCAACTACTATATAGCATCAGATATAAAGGCAATCAAATCAAAATATCTAGATCATTGAGAACAGAACTTCATTCAAGAATACATCAGAGCCATTCTGCAATAGAAGCATGTATCTGGGAGGCCTATGATACCAAATGTATATGGGCCAAACATAACCATGGGTATCTGAGGACTGGTGAGCACTTGTGATCCATGTGGGGAAATGCAGGCAGCAGCAAAGAGAAACAATGAAAATACACACCCTCCTCAACAGACCTTGGAAAGTAGGAACGGATCTTTTCACCACAAGCCACATAGACTACCCATTCTTGTAGATGACTATTCAGATTTCTGGGAAATAGATGAACTTACAGACAGTACTGCACCAACTATCACAGACAAAGCAAGGAAGCATATCAGCAGGCATGGTATCCTGAGCTGTATAGGTTCGGAAAATGGACCCCAGTTGACTTGCAGTGAGTTTGTGCAATTTACCTGGGGATGAGAATTCAGTCATAGAATCACAGAATCATAGAATATCAGGGTTGGAAGGGATCTCAGGAGGTCATCTAGTCCAACCCCCTGCTCAAAGCAGGACCAATCCCCAACTAAATCATCCCAGCCAGGGCTCTGTCAAGCCTGACCTTAAAAACCTCTAAGGAAGGAGAGTCCACCACCTCCCTAGGTAACCCATTCCAGTGCTTCACCACCCTCCTAGTGAAAAAGTTTTTCCTAACATCCAACCTAAACCTCCCCCACTGCAACTTGAGACCGTTACTCCTTGTTCTGTCATCTGCTACCACTGAGAACAGTCTAGATCCATCCTCTTTGGAACCCCCTTTCAGGTAGTTGAAAGCAGCTATCAAATCCCCCCTCATTCTTCTCTTGTGCAGACTAAACAATCCCAGTTCCCTCAGCCTCTCCTCATAAGTCATGTGCTCCAGCCCCCTAAGCATTTTTGTTGCCCTCCACTGGACTCTTTCCAATTTTTCCACATCCTTCTTGTAGTGTGGGGCCCAAAACTGGACACAGTACTCCAGATGAGGCCTCACCAATGTCAAATAGAGGGGAATGATCACATCCCTCGATCTGCTGGCAATTCGCCTACTTATAGAGCCCAAAATGCCATTAGCCTTCTTGGCAACAAGGGCACACTGTTGACTCATATCCAGCTTCTCATCCATTGTAACCCCTAGGTCCTTTTCTGCAGAACTGCTGCCTAGCCATTCAGTCCCTAGTCTGTAGCAGTGCATGAGAATATTCCGTCCTAAGTGCAGTACTATGCACTTGTCCTTGTTGAACCTCATCAGGTTTCTTTTGACCCAGTCCTCTAATTTGTCTAGGTCCCTCTGTATTCTATCCCTACCCTCCAGCATATCTACCATTCCTCCCAGTTTAGTGACATCTGAGAACTTGCTGAGAGTGCAGTCCACACCATCCTCCAGATCATTAATGAAGATATTGAACAAAACTGGCCCCAGGACCGACTCTTGGGGCACTCCACTTGATACCGGCCTCCAACTAGACATGGAGCCATTGATCACTACCCACTGAGCCTGACAATCTAGCCCGATTTCTAGCCACCTTATAGTCCATTCATCCAGCCCATACCTCTTTAACTTACTGGCAAGAATACTGTGGGAGATGGTATCAAAAGCTTTGCTAAAGTCAAGGAATAACACATCCACCGCTTTCCCCTCATCCACAGAGCCAGTTATCTCCTCATAGAAGGCAATTAAGTTAGTCAGACATGACTTGCCCTTCATGAATCATCCTTCTTCCCTTTTTTAAAGATGGGCACTACATTAGCCTTTTTCCAGTCATCCGGGACCTCACCTGATCTCCATGAGTTTTCAAAGATAATGGCCAGTGGCTCTGCAATCACATCCGCCAACTCCTTTAGCACCCTCAGATGCAGCACATCCGGCCCCATGGACTTGTGCTCATCCAGTTTTTCTAAACAGTCCCGAATCACTTCTTTGTCCACTGAGGGCTGGTCACCTTCTCCCCTTGCTGTGCTCCCCAGGCAGCAGTGTGGGAGCTGACCTTGTTTGTGAAAATAGGGGCAAAAAAAGCATTGAGTACATTAACTTTTTCCACATCCTTGGTCACTAGGTTGCCTCCCCCATTCAGTAAGGGGCCCACACTTTCCTTGACTTTCTTCTTGTTGCTAACATACCTGAAGAAACCCTTCTTGTTACTCTTAACATCTCTTGCTAGCTGTGTGATTTGGCCTTCCTGATTTCACTCCTGCATGCCTGAGCAATATTTTTATACTCCTCCCTGGTCATTTGTCTAATCTTCCCACTACTTGTAAGCTTCTTTTTTGTGTTTAAGATCAGCAGGGATTTCATTGTTAAGCCAAGCTGGTCGCCTGCCATATTTACTATTCATATTTACTACACATCGGAATGGTTTGTTCCTGCAACCTCAATAAGGATTCTTTAAAATACAGCCAGCTCTCCTGGACTCCTTTCCCCCTCATGTTATTCTCCCAGGGGATCATAAACTTCAAGGTCAGAAGGGAACATTATGATCATCTTGTCTGACCTCCTGCACAATGCAGGCCACAGAATCTCATCCACTCACTTCTGTATCAAACCTGTGTCGGAGCCATTGAAGTCCTCAAATCGCAGTTTAAAGACTTCAAGGTGCAGAGAACTTTCCAGCAAGTGACCCATGCCCAAGGCTGCAGAGGAAGGCAAAAAATACCCTGGGCTTCTGCCAATCTGCCCTGGAGGAAAATTCCTTCCCGACCCCAAATATGGTGATCAGCTAAACCCTGAGCATGTGGGCAAGACTCACCAGCCAAACACCCAGGAAAGAATTCTCTAGTAACTCAGATCCCAACCCATCTAACATCCCATCACAAGCCATTGGGCATATTTACTGCTAGTAGTCAAAGACGAATTGATTGCCAAAATTAAGCTATCCCATTATACCATCCCGTCCATAAACTTATCAAGCTTTTTCTTGAAGCCAGATATGTCTTTTGCCCCCACTACTCCCCTTGGAAGGCTGTTGCAGAACTTCACTCCTCTGATGGTTAGAAACCTTTGTCTAATTTCACGTCTAAACTTCCTGATAGCCAGTTTATATCCATTTGTTCTTGTGTTCACATTGGTGCTGAGCTGAAATAATTCCTCTCTCCCCAGGTATTTATTCCTCTGTTATATTTATAGAGAGCAATCATATCCCGCCTCAACCTTCTTTTGGTTAGGCTAAACAAGCCAAGCTCTTTCAGGCCATGGCTACACTTACAGTTCTGCAGCGCTGGTAGTTACAGCTGTGTTCGTACAGCTGTGTAGGGCCAGCGCTGCAGTGTGGCCACACTGACAGTTACCAGCGCTGCAGTGTGGCCACATTTGCAGCATTTGCAGCGCTGGTGGGAGTGGTGCATTGTGGGCAGCTATCCCAGCATTCAAGTGGCTGCAACGTGCTTTTCAAAAGAGGGGGGTGGGATGGAATGTGACAGGGAGCGTGGAGGAGACAGACAGAATGGATTTTTGGAGTTGACACTGTTCTCAGCTCCCTGCCTTGCAAGTTCTAAGGACTGGAAGACACACAGTGCCTACCTTCAATCATTTTAAAAGTTCTGACTCCCTTCCCCCACTCCTCTCTCATTCACTAAAAGCAAATTATGCACTCCTAAATACCCGTCAGACCAGATAAGCAACTGCTCAACACGGACTTCCCCCTCCCCCCTGCCGTGTGAGCATGCTGTTTCTTTCTTCAAGCAAACAGCTGTGAACATTCCAAAGTAATTCCCCTGGCTGCCTCCGCTCGCTCAGCAAACAGGAGCTGTGTTTGTTTTTTAAATAAGCAGTTTGGCTGAACTCCGAGCTCTCCCTTTCTTCCGGTTTGTTGTGGACAGGAATTCTGGGATACCTCCTTATACCCCGGAGGTCAGTAAAAGCGCTGGTGGGGTCCACACTTGCTGACCAGTGCTGGATCACCAGCGCTGGAATCGCTACACCCGAGGCTCGACCGGGTGTACAGCCAGCGCTGCAACCAGGGAGTTGCAGCGCTGGCCGTGCTTTGCAAGTGTGGCCACATCCTAAGTTGCAGCGCTGTAACCCCCTCACCAGCGCTGCAACTCTCTAGTGTAGCCATGGCCTCAGTCTCCTTTCATAAGACAGGTTTTCCATTCCTCGGGTCATCCCAGTAGCCCTTCTCTGAACCTGTTCGAGTTTGAATTCATCCTTCTTAAACATGGGAGACCAGAACTGCACACAATATTCCAGATGAGGTCTCACCAGTGCCTTGTATAACGGTACTAAAACCTCCTTATCTCTACTCGAAATACCTCGCCTGATGCATCCCAAGACCACATTAGCTTTTTTCATAGCCATATCACATTGGCGGCTCATAGACATCCTGTGATCAACCAATACTCCGAGGTCCTTCTCCTCCTCTGTTACTTCCAACTGATGCCTCCCCAGCTTCTAACAATAGCTCTTGTTATTAATCCCTAAATGGATGACCTTGCACTTTTTACTATTAAATTTCATCCTGTTACTATTACTCCAGTTTACAAGGTCATCCAGATCTTCCTGCGTGATATCCCAGTCCTTCTCTGTGTTAGCAATACCTCCCAGCTTTGTGTCATCTGCACACTTTATTAGCACATTCCCACTTTTTGTGCCAAGGTCAATAATAAAAAGATTAAATAAGATTGGTCCCAAAACTAATCCCTGAGGAACTCCACTAGTAAGCTCCTTCCAGGCTGACAGTTCACCTTTCAGTATGACCCGTTGTAGTCTCCCCTTTAACCAGTTCCTTATCCACCTTTCAGTTTTCATATTGATCCCCATCTTTTCCAATTTAGCTAATAATTCCCCATGTGGAACCATATCAAATGCCTTACTGAAATCGAGGTAAATTAGATCCACTGTGTTTCCTTTGTCTAAAAAATCTGTCACCTTCTCAAAGAAGGAGATCAGGTTGGTTTGGCACAATCTACCTTTTGTAAAACCATGTTGTATTTTGACCCAATTACCATTGATCTCAATGTCCTTAACTACTTTTTCCTTCAACATTTTTTTCAAGACCTTGCATACTACAGATGTCAAACTAACAGGCCTGTAGTCACCCAGATCACTTTTTTTCCCTTTCTTAAAGATAGGAACTATGTTAGCAATTCTCCAGTCATATGGTACAACCCCTGAGTTTAAAGATTCATTAAAAATTCCTCCTAATGGGCTTGCAATTTCATGTGCCAGTTCCTTCAATATTCTTGGATGAAGATTATCTGGGCCCCCTGATTTCGTCCCATTAAGCTGTTCGAGTTTGGCTTCTACCTCGGATGTGGTAATATCTACCTCCCTATCCTCATTCCTGTTTATTATCCTACCATTATCCCTAAGCTCCTCATTAGCCTCATTAAAGACTGAGGCAAAGTATTTATTTAGATATTGGACCATGCCTAGATTATCCTTAACCTCCACTCCATCCTCAGTGTTTAGTGGTCCCACTCCTTCTTTCTTTGTTTTCTTCTTATTTATATGGCTATAGAACCTTTTTCTATTGGTTTTAATTCCTTTTGCAAGGTCCAACTCTACATGGCTTTTGGCCTTTCTCACTTTATCCCTACATGTTCTGACCTCAATAAGGTAGCTTTCCTTGCTGATCACTCCCATCTTCCACTCCTTGTAGGCTTTCTGCTTTTTCTTAATCACCTCTCTGAGATGCTTGCTCATCCAGCTTGGCCTACAATTCCTGCCTATGAATTTTTTCCCCTTTCTTGGGATGCAGGCTTCTGATAATTTCTGCAACTTTGACTTGAAGTAATTCCAGAATTCCTCCACCTTTAGATCACCAAGTTCTTCAGTCCAATCCACTTCCCTAACTAATTTCCTTAATTCTTTAAAATTAGCCCTTTTGAAATAAAAAACCCTACTCACAGATCTATTTTTGTTTATTCTTCCATTTAGTTTAAACT
This sequence comes from Gopherus flavomarginatus, assembly GCF_025201925.1. Classification (NCBI taxonomy): domain Eukaryota; kingdom Metazoa; phylum Chordata; order Testudines; family Testudinidae; genus Gopherus; species Gopherus flavomarginatus. The sequence continues at coordinate 23,781,769 of NC_066633.1, forward strand.
GAATTAGCTCATGATCGCTCTAACCAAGGTTGTCCCCTACAACCATTTCTTCTATGAGGTCCTCACTACTCACCAAAACCAAATCTAAAATGGCATCCCCTCTTGTTGGTTCTTCAACTATTTGGTGAAGAAATCCATCAGCTATCGCATCGAGGAAAAGCTGAGCCCTATTATTATTACTAGCACTTGTCCTCCAGTCTATATCTGGGAAGTTAAAGTCTCCCATGATCACACAATTCCCATTAGTGTTTACTTCATTAAAAACATTAAAGAGGTCTCTATCCATATCCAGATCAGATCCCAGCAGTCTGTAGCACACCCCAAGCACTATCTCCGGGAAGGCTCTAGTAGCTTTCTTCCCCAATGTGATTTTTGCCCAGACAGACTCTGTCTTATCCATTCCATCCCTTCTTATTTCTTTACAGTTAACCTCATCATTGATATACAATGCTACTCCACCACCTTTGCCTTTATTTCTGTCTTTCCTAAACAGCACATGGCCTTCAATACCTGTACTCCAGTCATGACTACTATTCCACCATGTTTCTGTTATCCCTACAATATCCGGTTTCACTTCCTGCACCAGTAACTCTAGTTCCTCTATTTTGTTACCTGGGCTCCTCGCATTGGTATGCAAACTTCTCAATTCTTGCTATTTAGCTTCACTCACATTCTTTACCTGACTAGGCCCAGATGTTCTACTACCAGTATCACCTATTAGAATTGTATCTACAGTATCCTCCCTCCGTATGTCCATTCTCCTACCCACGACAGTATCCTTTCTTGCTTCGTTTTCTTCCCTCTCAATGTTAAAATCCGGCGTGGAGATTACCTGGACATCTCCCAACCATCTCCCCCCAATTCCTAGTTTAAAACTCTCTTAATCAGTTGTGCCAGTCTCCATCCTAGAAGTCTATTTCCCTCCCTATTCAGGTGAAATCCATCCTGAGCGAACAGTCGTCTGTCCATGAATGCCTCCCAGTGGCCATACATCCCAAAGCCCCACCACTGCCTGAGCCATCTGTTGATCGCCATAATCTTGTCACACCTTTGTTGCCCTTCTCTAGGAACAGGCAGAATCTCACTGAAGATCACCTGAGCCTCGATTTCCTTAAGTGTCTTCCCCAGCCTGGCATAGTCTCCCTTGATACGTTCCAGCGAGAATCTAGCCATATCATTCATTCCCACATGAAGGACAATCAGTTGGTTTTTCCTGCTCCCGTTAGGATCCTCTTCGGCCTCAGGTCTACGTCCCGTATCTTAGCACCGGGCAGACAGCACACCCTTCTGTTCTCCGGATCAGCTCTAGTTACAGGCCTGTCTGTTCTCAGTAAGGAGTCCCAGTCACGTAGACCTGCCTTTTCCTGGTGACGGTGTGATTCTCCGGTCTATCCCCTGCTCCCACTGGCTGCAAGTCCTCTTGATTCCTATTCACCCTTGCAATCCTCTGCAACCCGCTCCATATCCTCCTGGGGCTCATGTTTGGTGTCATCTCCATTGACTCCTCCCCTCTCCTTATAGGGCTAGCTGCTCTTCTCTTCTTCCTTGCCCTCTCACCTTCAGCGACCACCTGCTGTGCCCCTTCTTCATTTTCCAACTCTGCAAACCTGTTCCTGAGCTCTGTTGCTCCTTCACTGGCCCGTCTTTTCCTCTGCCTGGTTCGCTTAGTCACATGCTTCCACCACCATCCACTTTCCTCACTCAGCAGTCTCCTCTCAGGATTCTTTGGTCCTGCTTCCATCTACACGGCTGAGCTTTTCCCTTCAGCCTCATCTTGTCTTTGCTCCATCATCTGCTCGAACCCCCTTCTAAACTGAACCAGAGTTTCCACCTGCATCTCCCATCCTCGGATCTTTTCTTCCATCAGCTCTGTCATGCAGACAAAACTCTTTTCAGGATCATGTACTCGCCGCAGCTTCCATATCCAGTCATCTTCATTGTGTCTTCCACTGCTTGGGTCACTAAAACTGCTGCCTCTGTATCTGTCATAGGCTTCCCACCTAAATCCTGTAAACCTGGGAAACACAAACCAACCCAAAACACCACCACCCACAGCAAAACAACTCCCCAGATTTTTGTATTGACAATACATGACCGCATCACTGAACTGGAGCAGCTAGAGGTGGGGCACTGGGGAGCTGGGCTAGCGAGGGAGGTAGCTAGAGCCAGTGGGATAAGCACATTCCCTGGGTGTTTCTGTTGCAATGTACAGAGCTGAAATAGTCAATTGTGTCATCGTTTGACTTACTCTGGGACCTACTGACCATAGCTTCGAGGTTTCTTTTGTAAATGATTCTGGAGCCCTTTCTGCAGCAAGAGGGTGAGCAGGTGCCCACCGGGTCCCAGCTGCACAAGGACACACCTGGGGCTCTGCTATCATTGTTAGAGTTCAGCTTGGCTATGGAGCCCAAGGCCGCGTTCAGCCAGAAGAGAGAACATGCAAATCCAGAGAGCAGGTCTCACCCCAGCGCACTGCTAAGGGTCTAAAGCTACAGAGGTGAACAGCCTGTGTTGCAATATGTACATGCAAACTGAAAGCCATTGCAGAGCCACACTCTGGTTAGCCACCGTTCAAACAAGATACACTAATGCAAACCTGCCCAGGGCAACACAATATACATGTGAGTATATACAGTATACAAGTGACGCACAGCCTGCTGCTACTCTCAGCCCAGGGCTAACCACACTGAAGTGCCTCAAGGATGGCAAACTGGCACAGTTGGCTCCTATACATCCCTCCCTGCTGCCCCGGTGCAGAGGTCTCTGGGGCCATGTCCGAGCGGAGTGGGGTCTGCGTGACACATGCTGCGATCCAACTAGTCTCAGCTGGAAGATGTTTCCTGCCCGCCCGCCCCCGCCCCCACACAACTGTTCTAAAATGTGCAGCGAATCTGGGAGCTGTAGCTGGTGCCAAACATCCCCCATGCCCACCGTTGCACTATGGCAAAACTTGCCTACATGTTAGTGTTGTGCCCATGCAAGATGGTGCAGACAAGCCAGGGCTTGTCTCACAATAAGCATGAGCTCTGCCTAGTACAACTGAGACTTGCTGGATCAGTCACGTATCAGAGGGGAAGGCCAGATGCCAAAGAACAAGCATGTACAGTGAGGAAAGGAAAAGCAAATTCCAGAGAGGGCCCACAAGCAAGGGCAATGCAAGGCAGACAGACCCCTGCAGCAGCAGGCACTCCAGCTCCACAAGAGCACAGCCCCTGAAGGGATCTGCCCAGACAGCTGCAACAGCGTATGGGATGGGCATGTGATCATTCACACTAGGCTCTCCGGAACCATCCCTGGCTATGGAGCAATGACATGTGCATGCGGGAGGCATGGGGTCAGACTGCAGGATGCAGCCTTAGAATGAGCAGTAGCCTAGCAGGGTATTTTGAGCCAGACACAGACACTGCACAGGCCTGCCTGGAAAATGTGAGATGCCTCGTTTGTGAATCTGGGTCTTGCTTGGTTCTGATGAGTCCCTGCTTTGGAGCCTCCTGCACCCGTTTCCCAGCATGCCCATGTGCTGAGAGCCCCAGTGCTCCTTCTGAACCCTGTGATTTTAGACCAGGTCCCTGTGGGAAACATGCAGCTGACCCCCCCCCACACACACACACACACACTGGGATGAGACCTTGACAACCTGTCCCGAAAGGGAAAGTTTTACCTAGAATGACAACTAATGATCAGAAGGGTTCCAAGCGTTGCTTGTGTTCCCACCCTACTGATGGTGATGAGTCACGCTCACGGGCAAGACTGGACTAGGTTCCCCCCTTCTGCCATGTGTGGGCACAGAAGGGGGAAGGACTGCAGGGTATGCCATGCGGGGGGAGGTGTAAGTGGAGCTGAGCTGGTCAAGGTCTCTAACATATTCCCACCCCACTGGAGCAAGGGAGGACCAGAGAAATAATTATGCATCTTAGGCTCCAAATTCATTCTCAGCTCTTAATCTGGGAGGTCCCAGCTAGTCTCACATCACCGTTGTTTCTATTGCTCATACAGATCCTGGCAGCATGCTAGGCCCAGCCCAGAACAAACCCAGAGCCCCAAGGAGCTTCTAGGCTAATCTGAGCTCTGCGGTAAGAGTGAGAATACCAACCTGGGGGAGACAGCACAGGGATGTCAGAGGGATACAGTCACATATCAGGGCTATGAACGTTTCAGTGCACACTGAAGCTGATAGCAAATTAGCTCACTCTTTAGAGTCATAGACTTTAAGGCCAGAAGGGATCATCATGATCACCTAGTCCAGCGTTTCTCAAATGCGCACTGGGGGCTTTTCTTACGGCCACAGCTGCCTGGGCTGTGATGTGGAGGAGGGGGAGTGGTTGGGCCCTGCCCCACTCTGGAGGAGACAAAAGCTGGAGGAGCAGGGAGCCAGTGAGTTCCTTACCTTCCCAGGGTCGGTGGGGTCGGGGTTCAGCCCTTCGGTGGTGGGAGGCAGGCTCCAGCCGTGAGGCTTCAGGCTCCGTTCCCTGTCCGCGCGGTGGCAGGCTCTGGCCCCAGTCTCACCCCCCTCGTCCATCACCATGGCCCTCGCTGCCTCCCCCAGTGCTCCCATTGTCTCTGTACCCACCTCCCCATCCAGGGCTTACTTTGTCCCCAGGCTTGCCGGGACTGAGTAAGTCTGCTGTGAAAAGTGATATTTGTATGTTTGTTAATATCACTTTTCACAACACACGTACTCTAGCAAGTCTTAAAAAAGAGCAACTAAAAAAGCAAAAGAAACAACAAGAAAAAAGACAGGAATGTGCAAAGCACCTTATTTGTGTTTCTATTCCGTTTAGGTCCACTAAAGAATAGAGAAAACTGTACATTATTTTTAATACTGAGTCTGCAAAAAAAATCCTACATAAATAAATTACGATGATTTTGGCATGTATATGTGCATATTTATTTGTTTTTCCTCAAGTTAATTACGTATTTTAGGGAAAATGGTGAGAGCAACCCCCAGCACGAGTTGGTAGCCGCACTCTGAGGCTACCAAAAATTTTTGTTGTGAGAACCCCTCATCTAGTCTGACCTCCTGCTCAGTGCAGGCCACAGAACCTCACCTACCCACTCCTGTGATGGACCCCTAACCTCTGGCTGAGTCACTGAAGTCCTCAATCATGATTTAAAGACTTCAAGTGGCAGACAAGTCATCATTTACAGTAGTTTAAACCTGCCAGTAACCCATGCCCCATGCTGCAGGGGAAGGTGAAAATGCCCCAAGGTCTCTGCCAATCTGTTCTGGGGGGAAATTCCTTCCTGACCCCAAAAATGGTGATCAGTTAGACCCGGAGCATGTGGACAAGACGCACCAGCCAGACACCTGGGAAAGAATTCTCTGTAGTAACTCAGAGCCCTCCCCATGTAGTGTCCCATCTCCAGGCGTTAGAGATATTTGCTAATAGCAGTCGCAGATGGACTATATGCCATTGAGGGCAGTTCATCATATAACTTATCAAGCTCAGTCTTGAAGCCAGTTAGTTAGGTTTTTTTGCCCCCACTGCTCCCCTTGGAAGGCTGTTCCAGAACTTCACTGCTCTGATGGTTAGAAACCTTCATCTAATTTCAAGACTAAGCTTGATGATGGCCTTGTGGCAACACAGATGTTTTAGGAAGGGTTTGACCGAGGAGAAGGCAGTGGTGTGGTGAACTGGAATTGGAGGGGGGAGGGCACGCACTGGGACGGTATGGGATGTCCCTGTGGTTAGGCCTGGGTGTCAGGGAGCTCTGAGGCCAGGTGTCTCTTGGACTTCCTGCAGACGAGGTTTCTCTTTTTGGGGAGGTTAGCAACTGGCAGGGGAGTCCAGGCTGGGAGCCCTTCCCCCCAGGACTCCCTCCCTAGTTTGGTTTTGGGCCTTTCTCAGGAAGAACTGAAAACTGAGCTGAGAACTAGTGTCCCATTTTGAACTGATTTGGGGCTCCTCACAAATGAGGCCTAGGATGAAACCAAGCTGGCTCAGCTCACTCAGGCCCTAGCGCAGAATGTGACCCCACCCTTTGCGCTCCAGGCACCAGGTTCATGAGCTTTTGGTCTCACTTTCATAGTAGCTCAACAGCAAAACTGTCACATTTTCCACTTGTACCACATGGTGGGCATTTACCCAAGCACTGGGATTAAGTGCTGAAGGCATCGAGAAGCAGAGGCAAAAGCGTAAGCCTGGAAACATAGCTGCCTTGAACTTCTGTACTTAAACCCTCTTCCTCCCCGCAACCCTAAACAGTAGTCAATTGTGTTTTTTAAAAAGGTAACTCCTATTCTGAGCTCCAGTCTGGTGCATTATCATAGTCATACAAACTCCCAACAAAGCATCTATTTAAAATGTGCTGAATTTTGATGACAGACCTTCCCCTCTCTCTCACAGGCTTTCTTTCTCATTCATTACTTACTGTGTTAAGCTCCCTGAAATTCAAATAAAATCCCACCTCCCTTCCCCCCCCCCATATGCGTTGTTTGATTCAACCCTGATGTCTAAGCTTGACGAATGAAGGGGAATCTAACAGAAGACAAAGCTGTGGGCTATGTTGACTTCCCATCACCCCTGAGGACTGGGGAGACTGATCCATCTGGTTTGGAGTCAGTAGTACAAACAAAAGCAAGAGACAATGGCAGGAAACACTTGAAAGTTCAGATTCTTTCTTTGGTTTCTCTTGGAACAGCAGAATCTACGTCATGTGGCCAGTGGACAATAACATGCAGCCAGGGAGGCACAAAAATACCAGAAGAATGTGCTTATGACACAAAACAAAGACACTTTGGAACAAAAATAGAAAAGGAGAGAAAAAACCCTTTGGAGTTCCTAGATTTCTTGGATTTGCTTTTTATAGAGCAGAGGGCTGCAAATCAACGTAGCCGTGTGAAAGCTCTGCTAATAATTGTTAGAGGAAAATCTTTTATGGCACCTGATTTTGTTTTTCCTTAAAGCAGTTCAACGTAGTCTAGAAACAACTTTCCACTCCTGCAGTTGTGATTACATTGTATTCTCTTCCATTGCCATCTCTACAGCAAGATGCAAAACGTTCCCATGATATTGTGAGTTTCTCCTGAATTTCTTGCCCATGCAGATGCAGATGTGATGCAGTTTATCATGTACTGGGCCACTTTCATATTTGTTGCCTGAAAAGGTTCTCTGTCCATGGGTCATATCCTGCTTGCCTTATTCACACAGGTCATGCCACTGGAGGGTGAGTAGGAGCTGCAGGATTGGACACACTGCCCCACTGAAAAGCTGAGCTTTACTGCCTGGATTTGTCTGTAGAGCTACAAAGCACTGGATTCAGAGGCGAGATTTACAGTGGTATAAGATATATGGTGCTATATGGTAATCTGATGAGGTTCAACAAGGACAAGTGCAGAGTCCTGCACTTAGGACAGAAGAATCCCAAGCACCGCTACAGGCTGGGGACCGACTGGCTAAGCAGCAGTTCTGCAGAAAAGGACCTATGGATTACAGTGGATGAGAAGCTGGATATGAGTCAGCATTGTGCCCTTATTGCCAAGAAGGCTAATGGCATTTTGGGCTACATTATGAGGAGCATTGCCAGCAGATCAAAGGAAGTGATTATTCCCCTCTGTTTGGCACTGGTGAGGCCACTTCTCAAGTACTGCGTCCAGTTTTGGGACCCCCACTACAGAAAGGATGTGGATAAATTGAAGAGAGTCCTGAGGAAGGCAATGAAAATTATTAGGGAGCTGGGGCACATGATTTACGAGAGGCTGAGGGAACTGGTCTTATTTAGTCCACAGAAGAGACGACTGAGGGGGGATTTGATAGCAGCCTTCAACTACCTGAAGGGGGATTCCAAAGAGGATGGAGCTCAGCTGTTCTCAGTGGTGATAAATGACAGAACAAGAAGCGATGGTCTCAGGTTGCAGTGGGAGAGGTCTAGGTTGGATATTAGGAAAAACTATTTCACTAGGAGGGTGATGAAACACTGGAATGGGTTCCCTAGGGAGGTGGTGGAATCTCCTTCCTTAGAGGTTTTTAAGGTCAGGCTTGACAAAGCCCTGGCTGGGATTATTTAGCTGGGGATTGGTCCTACTTTGAGCAGGGGGTTGCACTAGATGACCTCCTGAGGTCCCTTCCAACCCTGAGATTCTATGATTCTATATGGTGCCAGGGAGTTGACAAGCCCAATCCATTTCCAATTACGGTTAATGGAAGGGAGCCCAAGGGAGCTGAAGAGAGTGGGAGTTGCAGGAAAAGCAGCTAGCAGGAGAGTGCAGGAAGGTGGAAGGTAAAATAGGCCAGTATTTCCACTAGCAACTCTTCTGGGTGCTCAGCATAGAAAAGACAGCAGTTGAAATTCCCTGGCCAGCATGTAAAGAACTCCATGGCTGAGTTTGGCCCAAAGTTTTTGGCCTTATAGGCCACTTCGGCTTTTAAAATGTATTTTTCTGACTGACTTATCCCAATGTACCCTCATCAACTGTGCCTCTCAGAGAGGAGCTAGTGGGGACAAAGCAAAGGTTATGGCTGATAACTAGAAGCCAGGATAAGGAAACTGAACTGTTATAGACAGAGGCACGAAGGGGTATGTGAAAGATGTGCCTGAGTAGGGTGAGCAGACACAAATCTGAAAAGTCAGGACACGGGGTGGGGGGTACTAGGAGCCTATATAAGAAAAAGACCCAAGAATCTGGATTGTCCCTATAAAATCGGGACATCTGGTCACCCTATGCCTGAGGCCATGGAGGGAGCTCAGGATTGGATTAGAGCTGACCCTATGATCAGCACACAAGGCCAGTGGTTTTCCAACCTGTGATCCCTGGAGCCCTTGGGGTCCACAGACTATGTCTAAGATTTCCAAAGGGATCTGCACCTCCATTTGAAATGTTTTAGGGGTCTTCAGGTGGAAAAAGATTGAAAAGCACGGTACTGGCCCACAGCTATACACTCACATTACATTTCTGGCTGGCACTGGGTAGTGACCATGGCAGTGTCCATGCGAGACAGTTCAGATTTGCTCACACTCTAGGCACGTGTCCTCACTCCATAAGGGATAGCAGTGCATTTACCTTTTGCATTCTGCATGGTCTGTAAGATGTGAAGTAGGCTGGTAGTTGGATTTGGGCATGTTTCTAAGAGCCTTGATTACAGTGTGGGCTCAGGGTGCTCAGTGTGCCTCCATTTCCCTCGCGGTAATGGGGAAAATGCCCCTTGCGCCGCACAGGGGGATTGTTGAGCAGCTCAGCTTGCGAAGCACGCAGTATTAGTCAGGTGTGTCAGGTTTGGTACAGATTCTACCCAGTGCTTACGCTCTGGGCCGAGCTCTCTGGCTGTCTCCCACAAACAGAAGCATGTAAGACCAAAGGCAGAAGCCAGTTCTGCAAGTGCTGTGCACCTGCCACTCTCTGTGAAGCCAATGGGCGTGCTGTGCTGGAGAGGCTTCTGGCCTAGTCCCATTGATACGTCTGCTCTAGTGACAGTGGCTCTCAGGGGTTTGGATTTGTTAACATTTCAAAATAAAGCTGGGACGCAGGTCAGAGTCATAGAGTTGAAGGCCAGAAGGGACCACCAGCGGCCCCCGGATGTCACATGCCACCGCCCTCTCCTGCACACTAAGCCAGCACTTTGGATTCTTTACTATTTTGCCCCTAGAAGGCTGGAGCTGGAGAAGGCTCTGTCCTGGAACGCCTAAGCTAGGCCTCACCAAACCCAGCCTCGGCCCCTTTGCTATTGCTAGGGGGAGCAGAGGGGGCGTCTAGTGGCAGTTTCCTCAAGAGCAGAGCAGCGCCTGAGCCTGGCCACTGCTGCTTCCCAGGCGCTCACAGTCTGCGAGCACTAGCCCCACCAACTCGGCCTGCTGCGCAGAGCCTCATGCAATACAAATGCATTGAGACAAAATGTTATGACTGATGGTTTTGGAAGGATCTTTCCTGATAAAAACAGAGGGATTATTAATGTGCTGCTCTTCCACCCGAGCCATACACAAGGGCTGTAAGCTGCAAGCAACCTGTGTGTAAACGGCAGACAGCAGCTGCAACTGCATGCCCTGCTCACCTGCCGCTCCTGAGGCTGTTCCAGGCTGCAGTTTCCTAGTGACCTGACCCTTTGCTGGCTAAACTCCTGGTGGCTTCAATGGAAGCAGGACTGGGCCCTAGCAGTTTGTAGATGACTCCACACACACCCAGCGGGAATTACCTGTGGCATTTTTCTATGCTACTCTTCAGCATAGCTCAGTTTCCCAATAGCTCAAGAGCCAACACCCACGCAGGAGCCATTGCAAGAACAAGCCGCATTAAGGTAGGAAGCTCTGGAGGAAATTAATTACCTGTGGACACAGCTATTTTTCCTCCTCTAAGGGTTGTGAGGTTTGTAATTAGACATTTTCAGTGCCAGCAAAATTATCATGAAAAATGCTCCAAAAGCAAAGGCCTGGTCCTGACTCAGCCAAACCTGCAATTGTCTTCCCTGTGATCGCTGCCTGAGCAAAGCTCCACGAGTGGACAACGAACACAGAATGGGATCCTGCCTCCATGTGCTGGGCCTTTGCTGCTCTCTCCACTCCTCCTGTCCAGGGAAGATGCTTCCAAGTGTGGGCCCAACCTCACACCATCACAACCTACAGGAGCCCACTGGGAGCAAAGCAGTGGAGTTAAGGGACTGACCCATTTTCAGGGGTTCACAAGTGTTTGCTCTAGGCTGATGCCTGGGCTGCAAGTAGTTTTATGCAGCTTTCAAAATAAAAATCATTTGCTTGTTGTAGTCAAGGGATTGGCAGCATTCTAGAGGGAGCTGGGGAGTTTCTGCCCCTTCCTGGCATTTAACTGAAATATGTTTCTAAATAAAACGTACAGGGTCTTACTTCATAATGCATATCAGTCGGTGCTGGTATCACACCAGTACTACACCCAGGCTGGTAGCACACAGATGTGACCCAGACAATGCTGAACGTTTCCCAGCGCAGCTGGGCAGTCAGCTTGCTAGGGTTACATATGCTTGTATTGGCAAACCACGCTCAGGGCTCTGGTAACGTGCTCTCTCACCAGCCTATGTGCGGGGTCCAAAGTTGTTAGCCTGGGGCTCGATCCGGCATCCATTGAAGCCAACAGCACAACTCCCATGGATATCATAGGTGCAGGATTGTGCATTTATAGAAAGATGGGGCAACCCCAAACCTGGAGCTAATCTCCACCAGCCCTTGGGAATGTTCAGCGTAGGGTCCTATGCTTTGCATGATGTATGGCCCGGTCCTGCTCCCATTGAAATCAACAGCAAAACATCCACTGACTTACAAGCTCGGGCCCACAGTTCCAGTAACAAGAGCCTTTATCGGGACGGGTACATGAACAGATCTTGCCACAGCGCAGAGGAGCCTCCTGCAGAATACTAACACCAAGAAGGCCAGAAGGGCAGGGCAGCTACAGAGGTAGCTTACACCTCTCACACATTGCCACAGAGCTTGGGGTTTTCCATTTAACTTTATTTTCAGCACATTAAACCCAAAACACTCTACTCAGGAAGTGACTTCAATAGCTAAACCCAGCAACTTAAAGCACCCTCATCAGCTTGTGTGGCTCAGGGACAATGGGATTTACGAAATAGCGTGCTGAGTGTTTGATGGGGAATATCTACAAGCCCATTAGCCTGATCCAAGAGGTGCTCCCATAGACTTCACAGGGGAGCGAAGGATGCCCAGCACCTCACAGGATCAGAACCTAGATACTGGGACTGAACTATGACACTGCCTCGCAACCCGCTGAATGACACCTCTGGGGTTTGTCTGATGCAAGAAGGTGGCTATATTTATTTTTCTAGATAAATGAATAGAGACAGCAGTTTAATAATTTAGACATGGGATTTAAAATGTAACGGTATTGAAGCCATGGCTAGAGGAAGACAGTATTTGCTCATCATCCTTATCTAAACCAGCATATTCAAGGAATAATTAGCACAAAGGAAAATGCTACATGTGATTAATGAGAGAGAGAGAGAGAAACTAACTAATTCACTGTCAGAAAATGTGAGTACAACCCTGTAGCTTTTACAAGCCTGAGATTTATTCCACTCTCTGTTGCTTGGAAACACTTCACAAATCTTTATTTCCTCCAGAGTTCAACAGATTTGTTGGCTTTCCATGTTCTGGGTTTTCAAACACATCCAAGGGCCCTTGGATGAAAGGCAGTGTACAACACAAGCTTCTGATCAATATTTTTAACACTGGACAGGAGCAATCCCTTTGCAATGTAGCGAACTGCTTTCTTGTCCCAGGCACGTGAGGAGTTGTCACTACCAAGCCTGTAACTTCACTGATGTACGTGTGGGAAAGAACAAACCAAAAAGCCACTTTTTTTTTTTATAAAAAGATCAATGAAAAATTTATTTATAAATTTCTCACTCTGGGGCTACAAGTCTATATCATACACTCAGGAATATGCTGTACTGTACAGACTTTATCCAGTTAGAAATGATCATATAGTGACCCACATACAGCTTCAATATAAGCCTAAAAATTCTTAACATTAATTAACATAATTAAAAAAGGTATTCGCATCTAGAGAAAAATCTACAGAAAAACTCCTTTCTGGAGCAATCTGTGCATCAGCTTCAATGTCTGCTTATTTCACTGACATTAGCAATATATTCTTCTTACAAAAATAATAACAACAAAGATGACTGCCAAAAGGTGACCAGTCATGCACAAAAGAGCCTCCCCCCAACCTGTCTTTTTTCTTGTACTCCCCATTTTGGCATGAAGGGTCAGCAGCACTATGAGCCAAACAAGAGAGGGGGAAAAACCTCATTTAAATTTGAATAAATCAGCATCCCTTTTATTTCTCAGGATAACAAAATATATATATATATATGGGGTTTGTGGGGTTGCATAGAAAATTGAAACTATAGGGACTAGGAAAGGCAGCAGCTTTTCAGTAAAATAGTTTTTTTTTAAAGTGATGTAAAAATACATCAACGCACAATTTCAGAGCAAACCCCCTTCCCCAATGTACAATTTTCAAATTCTAATCATGCCTAAAGCTCCAAGAAGCTGAAGAGGAACAACACTTTTCTTAAACTCACTTAGCAATTCCCACAAGAGATTCACAGTCTTAATAGGTATTTTATAAAAATATAAATATGGGTTACATTATGTTGTCTTTACAACACTGGACAGAACTCCCTTTAGAATTGAGTTTATAACCAAGATTTCTTTAAAAAAAACCAATCTAGAACTTGGCTTTAAAATACACTATTTTTTTAATATTATGTCATAAATGTTATGACATATTATTGTGGCAAATCCATTTATTTAAAAAAAATGTGCAACCATCTGGTAACTATAGTAAAACCTCATCAGAAAAGATATTGTTCCCCCCTATAACAGAGAAGCACCAACAAAAGTGCTTAACACCATCTTCAATGCTCACAGAGAAAGTTTGCAAACTAAGAAGTTCCTTGTAAATTACAGCATTAACAATAGACACTTTCAAAGGACTTTTTTTTTTAATCTGGAGCTTTTTAATCATATAAATTGTTTAAGAGAGAAAAAACTGCAGGTGAAACCATCATAGACAAAGCAGAATATTCAGTGCAATGAAAAACAAAACAAAACAAAAAAACCATGGCAGACTCAAGTTTAGTTTTAAGATTAGAAAAAATGCATATTTTCCAAACCGTACTTTTGAAATACTCACAGATAGCTTCAAACAAAACCAGGCACACAAACATCACCCACAAATATATACATATATGATAAATAGTTATAACACAACAACAAAAAAGTAGATAACTATTTTTTTAACTGTAAGGGTTTGGATAAGGGGAATAAGAGAGGATAGTGAGGAGATGGCAGTGATAAGGGTTTTTAGTGCAGACAAACATAGAGGGATAAAAGACCAACAGTGGAAAGGAGACTTCTGAAATTTTCTGCATTTTTAAAAATGGATGATGTTGTGCCATGGCAACAAAAAGCAGCATTGCAATTATATGTGCAGTCACTTCCAAATGCAGTTTAAGATGGGTTCCTCTTCTTCCTCCCTTTCATTTATACAAAGTCAGATGGAATCATTCTGCACTGAGAAGTGTTAGCCAAGTTTCACCAAAAAAAAATTAAAAAAAAAAAAATAATCCCAAACTATTTCTCAGTAGTTATCGAGTTTGTTCTTGAAACTTTCCTCCTAGACTGCATGGGGCGCTCACACTCTTTTTCTGTGCAAAAGCAATTCCTCTGCCTCTAGCGTTTATTTCATTTCACTTCTATTTCATTGTTTTCAATCCATGATGTCCTCATCCCACCAGTATTACACTTTAAAAAGAAAAATATAAAATGATCAAAAGTCTTTCCTGTGATTTTGGCAGGCCTAGGCCTAGGCTGGATCATACACTCCAAAGGAAATTTTAAAAAAGGAGAGAGACCAGGTGGGGGGAATAGTGTGTCACATTCCAACCCAGAGCCTCAAAAATCAAAGACCAGTTACTGTGTAAAAAACAATGGGAGGAGACTGCAAAAGAGACACTCTTACACTCTGCTACAGGGAAATACAGGTCAGCGTAGCCACCCACCCCACTCATGACAGACAGAACCTTTGCTCATGATACAGTTCAGAACTTGCATTTAAAAAACAAAAAAAGCACCGATTGGTTTTAAACAAATTACATTTTGATCTGTTAAAAAAATGCTGAAATGACGTCACTTCTGAGCCAGAATACCTTAAAATCGGGGACAGCTTCCAAGGACGGACAAGCCACCAAATTTTTTTTTTGGGGGGGAGGTTCAGGGAGGGGGAAATGTGAGCGCATTTTAAAGCATCTGACCAGATCTCTGACTGAAACCGTGAATACTGTGAGCGCAGCCGAGGTAGATGGCAGAAAAAAAAAAAAAAGAAAAATTACAGTAGGAGAAAAAACCCTTGAAAGACAAAACTCCTTTGAAAGCAGTTAAATGGTTTTTCAGTAAAATCTTTGTGGGCCCCCAGATTTCTTTGCAAAAAACATGGAGTCCAAGCAGCTTTGTCATTTAAACAAAAATAAACAACCAACCCAACCCCCACCTCTGCCCTGGGTCCGGCGATGCGGCTGATTGCCCGCCCCGAGTCGGCGTGTCTGGCAGCCGGGGCCCCAGGCGGGTCAGTCACTGCACCCTGCACCGAGGAGCGGCCGGCCAACCTCACCTGGGCAGGGGCCGCCCGCAGCTCGTGCCAGCGGACTCGATCTAGGAAGGCACCTTTGTCCCGGGCGAGGCAGCCGGGGGTGAGGAAGGGCCCAGCCCGCCCCTCGGAGAGGTCCCCCCATCTCTCGGAGGGCCGGGTCCTGCCCCCCGCCTCACCCGCAGCAGCCCAGGGCGGCCCCTGCGGAAGACCGAGGCTGGAGTCCGCAGGGCGCCCAGCGTGGGGCAGGGGGCAGGACGCAGCCCCGGGCGGGGAGCCGTGTGCGTGCGCCCCGGGGCATTATCCGCTCCCCGAGCGAGCGGAGCAGCCACGGCCCCTGTCCCCGCCAGCCCAGCCTGGAGCAAGGAGCAGCGTCACCGGCTGCCCGCCGAGTACTTGGCCTTGGTGATCAGGTAGAGCACGATGTCCTGGTGGCCCCCGAAGGCGGCGATGTGCAGCGCGCTCCAGCCGTCGCGGTTGGCCAGGCGGATGTCCGCGCCGAACTTGACGAGCAGCTTGACGAGCTCCAGGTTGCCGTCGATGACGGACTGGTGCAGGGCCGTCTGCCCCTCGGGCCCGAACGAGTTCACGTTGAATTCGCAGTTCGTCATGTTCTGCAGCAGCGACTGCAGCTCCTTGGTGTTGCCCTTGCGCACCGCCTCCTGGAAGATGCGCTGGCTCTGCGGGGCCGAGCAGGTGGACAGCTCCGTCTGGCTCATGGCCGCGGCCGGGCCGCTGGATCCGGGCGCAGCGGTGCCGGGTGGGCGCAGGTGTCCGTGCCCCGCTCCGCCTCACCCAGCTCGGCACGGGCGCTCCGCGAGCCCGAAGCGAGGGGCGGGGGCTCGGCGCGCAAGCGGGGCACCCTGCGGCTGAGAGCGCGGCCTCCGGACAAGTCCCTGGGCGCGGATGCTCATGGAAGCCAGCGAAGATCCGAGCGTGGCGGCGGCGGCGGGGGGCCGGGGCGCGGGGCAGCTCGGATCAGGCCCGGCTAAGAGACCCCCTGGGCACCGAGCTCCCCTGCGGCACAGCTGCGCGCCCCCCCGCGCCCCCTGCCGAGCGCGGCCCAGCAGCTTCCGTGCGGCTCCCAGGGTGCGTGAGGCTGGCGGCCGGCAAGCGCCCTGCTGCTGCCGCCGCTGCTGCTATCCGCCTCGGCTGCGCATCCAGCCGGAGCCCGGCTTGCCTGGTTCCCGGGGCTCGGAGTCTCTGGTGCTGTGCCCGGAGCCAGGGGGAAGCTGCTGTGCTTATCCCAGAGAGGGGCTCTTGTCTTGCAGCAGATCCCCCCCCGCGGTCCTTAGTGCTCCCTCAGGGCGAACCCCCTCCCCTCAGCCACTTCCCTGGGCGTCTTTAGAGGGCAGGAGACCCTGGGCAGCTCCTTTTAGGCAGCCTTTTATTTGCATAACAATAGCACGTCTGTGACGCTTCCCCGTATCCACAGGGGCGGGGAAGAAAGCCGGTGATTGGATTTCACCCAACGGGGAAGGGGGGGACAGGGGATGGGACATTGATACATTACAGAGGGAGGAGCTACGCTGGGGGGAGGGGCGGTGATCGATGGAATGTTGATACATTAAAAAGAACAACAACAACAACCGCCCCCCGTAAGTGGCCCCGGTGGGGAGCTGAGCGGGGAGAGCAGGCGCTGGGGTGAGCGCACTGTGCAGCGCTCTTGTCCGCACGTTGCCATGACCAGTTCGGAACAGCCGGAGATGCTGTTTGGGACAGAAACACAGCACTTGGCGTTCCTGGGTTCTGGCGATTTTCCTTTGGTGAGGGTGGAATGTAAAGCGTGTTAAGCGCCACAGACCATCACGTGCAGAGTGCACTCCTATTTTGCCTCCTGGTCTACGCGCCGGGCTTTCCTTCTAGTGCCCCCCAATGCAAAAGATCCGTGGCCTATGTACTTGAAAATACTCAATTCAGCTCGCTCGATCTGAAATAAAGGTGGAAAGAATTCAAACCACGTAGGATTAGTGCGCTCGCTAAAGGTAGGGGTCGCTAGTGGACAGAAATGGAAACCAGAAGGCTCTGAATTTCTGCGCTTCTCAAGGAAACAGCCTACAAAGGGGGAAATGGATAAGCAACGTGACCCGGTGTCGGTTACTTACAGTGTGAAGAGGCAAAAACTCGGACCAGGGTCCTGAACTGCTTTTCTGCCTTAGTAAAACATCAAGGAGAGTTGTAATAATTCTCCCCACACACCTAGCACACCTTTTGCTAAATAAATATCAAGCAGATTTGAAAGTGACGCACAACATCAATTATAAACAGGTCTACAGTTTTTAACATACAAGAATGAGGAAAGGGGCATTTATTTAGAAGATAAGACGGTCTCTTCTTTTCACTCCTCTGTTGATCACTGCAGGAAATGGGTTCCTTTTAACCACAGACTTGTACAGTATTTTATCGGGGGGCTGGGGGGGAGGGCTGCTGTTTGTTGCTGTTAATTATTCAAACCTTAGTCTTTTCTGAAAAGGAAGGATGCCTTGAGTTCCAGTCAGATGCAGATGGCGGACTTAAATACAACTAAGGAATTGCTGCCAATTTACTACTAACCTATTATTTCCCAGTCCTCTAAAACCAACAATCTGGTGAAGGCTGAAGATTGGTCATTAAGGAGACTACAAGTAAGGAAACGCTTAGCCCCAGAAAAGCCAGGATAGGCTGTTGCACAAGATCCAGTAGAATCCTGTGATTACTCTGGTTTCTTTGGAGCACACCCAAATCAATGTGAGATCTCTGATCATATTAATAAAAGCAAAAATGCCTTAAGAATATGGGTGCTGAAGAGACGCTGAGAGTGGAGAAACAGGAGATTTTGCAACTAATTTGAAGAGGACTCACCAAGATAGTAAAAACATGACAAAGCCGTATCCTCGGTTCCTTCTGACAGAGCTAGCTATCAGTATGTTAAGTGCTTTTAAAAGCCTCACTCCTGCTCTACAAATAAAAGGTATCACTTCTCCTTATATCATGTAATGGCAATTTTGAGATGTACCTTTGTCTTAAACATGGGTGGAGTTCTGCACTCAGTTAGCCTGCTATGTGACTGACATAAGTGCCTGATCCTGGGAAGTGCCAAGCACCCAAACTCCAGCAGGAACGGCACCAGGGTTTTTGGCGCTCTAGGCGGGGGTCCTTCCGAGCTCCCAGTCGTTGGCGGCAATTCTGCGGCGGGGGGGGGTGTCCTTCCGCGCTCCCGGTCTTCGGGGCACTTCGGCAGCGGGTCCCGGAGTGAGTGAAGGACCCGCCGCAGAATTGCCGATGACGACCCAGAGCACAGAAGGACCCCCCGCCGTCGAATTGTCGCCGAGGGCGGCAAAATGCCCTCCCAAATCCTGGTGCCCTAGGCGACCGCCTAGGTCATCTAAATGGAAGCACCGGCCCTGAACTCCAGGGTAAAATTTGTAGGAATACTGCATTGTACTCCCTGTATAGCTGAGAGCAGAATCTAGCCCCATATTTTTAAATTAATGACTGTGCCTTTTCTAATACATTTTTCAGCAGCAACCTCCAGCCATCAGGTTTCCTCTTAGTTTTTTATAGGTTTTTTTTTTTTACAGTTTATGGCTTGTCCTGTGGTTGCTGGAAATTAAAAAGAAATAATTCTTGATAGTTTACAGAACAAGATACACATCCTTGCATCATATGGCATGTTACAACTTGTGTCCCCTTTGCAATAGTCCTGCTGGCATTCAGATTTGTGAGGGAATTCTCTCAGCTTCCAGTGTGGGGATGCAGTCAGTGAAAGGGGAAGAAAATTTATGATTGCATAAATATCTAAGCAGACTGCAAGCATGACTCCTCATACAGACGCCTCCTCCAAACAACAGCATCAGCAACGCCAAGACCTGGAGAAAAGACATTTGGCCATGTACAGACTGTTAGCCATGTCCATCAGTGCTTTATAGCCAGGTGGATAACATGGCCTAACAGCCTGAGCCAATGCTAGTTAATATACAGATTCAGCAAACAAAAACCTGAAAATCAGATAGGGTTTCTGAGCAACATTACACTACAGACATAGCTAACAGCAAATGCAATGAGGGAAGCACAGGCCAGGCCTGCTTTGGAGCTGTATTTGGAGCTCAAGTGAAACTACTTGAGGGCATTTTATACGGAGCTTTCAATGGCTGAAATGTTGCTGTAGAGGATTTTCATTAGGGCTCTCAATCACGCAATTAACTCAAAAAAATTAATCGCGATTAATTGCAGTTTAATCACACTGTTAAACAATAGAATACCAATTGAAATTTATTAAATATTGTGGATGTTTTTCTACATTTTCATGTACACCTCCACCCCGATATAACGCAACCCGACATAACATGAATTTGGAAATAACACAGTAAAGCAGTGCTCGAGGCGGGGGCAAGGCTGCGCACTCCGGCGGATCAAAGGAAGTTCGATATAATGGAGTTTCACCTATAATGCAGTAAGATTTTTTGGCTCCCAAGGACAGCGTTATATCGGGGTAGAGGTGTATATTGTACTCTGTGTTGTAATTGAAATCAAAGTATATATTATTTTTTATTACAAATATTTGCATTATAAAAATGATAAACAAAAGAAATAGTATTTTTCAATTCTCATACAAGTACTGTTGTGCAATCTCTTTGTCATGAAAGTGCAACTTACAAATGTAGATTTTTTTTGTTACATAACTGCACTAAAAAACAAAACAATGTAAAACTTCAGCGCCTACAAGTCCACTCAGTCCTACTTCTTGTTCAGCCACTCACTAATACTAACAAGTTTGTTTACATTTACAGGAGATAATGCTGCCCACTTCTTATTTACAGTGTCATCAGAGAGTGAGAACAGGCATTTGCATGGCACTTATGTAGCTGGCATTGCAAGGTATTTATGTGCCAGATATGTTAAACATTCATATGCCCCTTCATGCTTCGGCCACCATTCCAGAGGACATGCTTTAATGCTGATTACACTAATTAAAAAAAAAAGCCTTAATTAAATTTGTGACTGAACTCCTTGTGGGAGAATTGTATGTCCCCTGCTCTGTTTTACCCACATTCTGCCACATACTTCATGTTCTAGCAGTCTCGGATGATGACCCAGCACATGTTGTTCATTTTAAGAACACTTTCACTGCAGATTTGACAAAACACAAAGAAGGTACCAATGTGAGATTTCTAAAGATAGCTACAGCACTCGATCCAAGATTTCAGAATCTGAAGTGCCTTCCAAAATCTGAGAGGGACGAGGTGTAGAGCAACCATCTGCTGGTGGCATCTGACTCAGATAATGAAAATGAATGTGCATTGGTGCGTACTGCTTTGGATCGTTATTGAGCAGAACCCATCATCAGCATGGCATGTCCCTGGAATGGTGGTTGAAGCATGAAGAGACACATGAATCCTTAGTGTATCTGGCATGTAAATACCTTGCGATGCTGGCTAAAACATGGCCAGGAGTACACCTGTTCTCACTTTCAGATGACATTGTAAACAAGAAGTGGGCAGCAGTATCTCCTGCAAATGTAAGCAAACTTGTTTGTTTGAGCAATTGTCTGAAGAAGAAGTAGGACTGAGTGGACTTGCAGGCTCTAAAATTTTACATTGTTTATTTTTGAATGCAGCTTTTTGTACAAAATTCTACATTTGTACGTTCAAATTTAATGATAAACAGATTGTGCTACAGTACTTGTATTAGGTGAATTGAAAAATACTACCAGTACTTCTTTTGTTTTTTTACAGTGCAAATACTTATAATAAAAAATAAATATAAAGTGAGCACTGTACACTTTGTATTTTGTGTTGTAATTGAAATCAAAATATTTGAAAATGTAGAAAGCATCCAAAAATATTTAAATAAATGGTATTCTATTATTGTTTAACAGTGCAATTAATCACGATTAATTTTTTTAAATCGTTTGACAGCTCTAATTTTCATTAATGTAATGTAAGATTTATAGGATTTTGCTTCCCTGGAAAAGGAAAGTATAATTAGGCAGACCAAAAAAGAATACATAAAAACTAACAGCAGGGTTTTATTTTAAAGTACAACAGAAGCAGGAAGCCTGGCACACAATCAGTGAGGATACTGGATGATTCAGGTGTTAAAGCAGCACCCAAGAAACGCTAGGCCGTTCATGGAGAAGCTAAATGAATTATTTGCATCTGTCTTCGCTGCAGAGGACATGAGGGAGATTCCCATACCTGAGCCATTCTTTTTTGGTGACAAATCTGAGGAACTGTCCCAGATGGAGGTGTCACAAGAGGAGATTTTGGAACAAATTGATAAATGAAACAGTAATGTCACCAGGACCAGCTGGTATTTACCCAAGAGTTCTGAAGGAACTCAACATGAAATTGCAGAACTGCTAACTGTGCTATGTAATCTATCATTTAAATCAGCCACTGTACCACATGACTGGAGGGTAACTAATGAAAGGTCCCTTTTTTAAAAAGGCTCCAGAGGTGATCCTGGCAATTGAAGGGCAGAAAGCCTGACTTCAGTACTGCGCAAATGGGTTGAAACTCTAGGAAAGAACAAAATTATCAGACACATAGATGAACACAGTTTGTTGGGGAAGAGTTAACACATCTTTTGTAAAGGGAAATCATGCCTCACCAATATATTAGAATTCTTTGAGGGAGTCAGCAAGCATGTGGACAAGGGTAATGCAATCAACATAGTGTACCTGAACTTTCAGAGAGCCTTTGACAAGGTTCCTCAACAAAGGGTCTTACACAAAGTAAGCTGCCATGGGATAAGAGGGAAGGTGCTCTCGTGGATTAGTAACTGGTTAAAAGATAGGAAACAAAGGGTAGGAATAAATGGTCAGTGTTCAGAATGGAGAGAGGTAAATAGCGGTGTCCCCCAGGGGTCTGTACTGGGCCCAGTCCTATTCCATATATTCATAAATGATCTGGAAAAAGGGAAAAGCAGTGAGGTGGCAAAATTTGCAGATGATACAAAACTACTCAAGATAGTTAAGTCCCAGACAGGCTGCGAAGAGCTACAAAAGGATCTCTCATAACTGGTTGACTGGGCAACAAAATGGCAGATTAAATTCAATGTTGATAAATGCAAAGTAATGCACATTGGAAAAATGATGGGGTCTAAATTAGCTGTTACCACTCAAGAAAGAGATCTTGGAGTCATTGTGGATAGTTCTCTGAAAACATCCACTCAATGTGCAGCGGCAGGCAAAAAAGCAAACAGAATATTGGGAATCACTAAGAAAGGGATAGATAATAAGACAGAAAATATCATATTGCCTCTATATAAATCCATGGTACACCCACATCTTGGATACTGCATGCAGATGTGGTCGCCTCATTTAAAAAAAGATACATTGGAATTGTAAAAGATTCAGAAAAGGGCAACAAAAATGATTAGGGGTATGGAACAGCTGCCATCTGAGGAGAGATTAATCAGCCTGGGACTTTACAGTTTAGAAAAGAGATGGCTAAGGGGGGGGATACGATTGACGTCTATAAAATCATGACTGGTGTGGAGAAAGTAAAGAAGGAAGTGTTATTTACTCCTTCTCATAACACAATTGTGAAGGCCAAGGCTAGAACGGTTCAAAAAAGAACTATATAAATTCATGGAGAATAGGTCCATCAATGGGATGGGCAAGGATGGTGTCCCTGGCCTCTGTTTGCCAGAATCCGGGAATGGGCGACAGGGAATGGATCGCTTGATGACTACCTGTTCTGTTCGTTCCCTCTGGGGCACCTGGCACTGGCCACTGTCGGAAGACAGGATACTGCGCTAGATGGATCTTTAGTCTGACCCACTATGGCCATTGTTATGCTCTTATGTTCTTCTTATGTACTAAAAATGCCCATGACAAAATCTTAACCTTAATAAGACAGAAAATATCATAATACCACTATATAAATCCATGGCACACCCACCCACACCTTGAATACTGTGTGCAGTTTTGGTCACCCCATCTCCAAAAAGATATATTAGAATTGAGGAAAAGTACAGAGAAGGGCAACAAAAATTATGAGGGGTACAGAACAGCTTCCATACAAGGAGAGATTAAAAAGACTGGGACTGTCCATCCATGAAATGACTAACAGGGGATATAAGAAGTCTATAAAAACATGACTAATGTGGAGAAGTGAATAAGGAAGAGGAAGTTACTCACCTTGCGCAGTAACGATGGTTCTTCAAGATGTGTGTGCAATGTAGTGTGTCTACATCCTTGCACTGCTGATTGGAGAACTTTGGTAGCAGTGTCCACTGGGCCTGCACATGCACCATCTCTCCTCATGGTGTGCCATGAAGCTAGCCAGCAAGTGGGAGCTAACCATCCTCAAGTCCTTTTCTACCCAGAGTCATAGTGAGAACTCCGAAGTAGAGGGGAGGAGGGCAGGTTGTGGAGCCCCCACAGAGTCAGGGACACACATCTCGAAGGACCATCATTACTGCACAAGGTGAGTAACTTCCTTTTCTTTGAGTACTGTCCCTCAGGTGACTCCTGAGCAGTGTCCCCCTTAGAAGGCTGAGACTTCAGAGTCACGACAGTCACAGATGACAGTTCTGTGGAGCTAAAGATGGTATCGGAGGCAGAGTCCCCAGTGATCACATAGTGTTCTGCAAAGGTGTGGGTTGACTCCCACCTCACTGCTCTGCAAATATCTGAGATGGGGACATCCTTGAGGAAGGTGACAGATGAGATCGACCTCATGGTCAGTGACCCAAGAAGGGTCACATTACGAATTTGGTAGCTGCCTGATGCAATTCAAGACCCACTTGGAGAGTCTTTGGGCTGGTTAGGTTGAATTTAGTCACGTTAGGTCGATTTTGTAAGCAATGCATCTACACAACCAACCCCGTTCCGTCGACCTAAAGGGCTCTTAAAATCGACTGCTGTACTCCTCCCCAGTGAGGGGAGTAGCACTAAAATCGACCTTGCTGGGTCAAATTTGGGGTATGCTGACACAATTCAATGGTATTGGCCTCTGGGAGCTAACCCAGAGTGCTCCAGTGTGACCACTCTGGACAGCACTCTCAACTCCAATGCACTAGCCAGGGACACAGGAAAAGCCCCGGGAAATTTTGAATTTCATTTCCTGTTTGGTCAGCGTGGTGAGCTCAGCAGCACAGGTGAGCATGCAGTCCCAGAATCGCAAACAAGCTCCAGCATGGACCGAATGGGAGACACTGGGTCTGATGGGGAGAAGAATCTGTGCAGGCCAAATTCTAATCAAAAAGAAGAAATGCTAATATAATGCCAAAATCACACAGGGCATGGTGGAGAGAGGCTACAACAGGGACACACAGCAGTGCCGTGTGAAAGTTAAGGAGCTCAGGCAACCCCACCACTATCCGTGGACACCTGCAAAGAGGGAATCTCACGCAACAGGGAGGAGGATTTTGTGGACGAGGAAGAGGAGGAGGAGGAGAATGCACAGCAGGCAAACATAGAATCCGTTCTCCCTGGCAGCCAGGACATTTTCATCACCTTGAGCCAATACCCTCCCAAGGCAGGTTCCTGGACCCTGAAGCCAGAGAAGGCACCTCTGGTGAGTGCACATTTGTAACTATGCTACAGGGTTTAAAAACAGTTGTGTTTAATGTTTGATTTGCCCTGAAGACTTGGGATGCATTCACAGCCAGTACAGCTACTGGAAAAGTCTGTTAACGTGTCCAGGGATGGAGTGGGAATCTTCCAGGGACATCTCCATGAAGCTCTCCTGGAGGTACTCTGAAAGCCTTGGCAGAAGGTTCCTGGGGAGGGCTGCCTTATTTTGTTCTTCACAGTACAACACTTTACCATGCCAAGCCAGTAGCAAGTAGTCTGGAATCATTGCAGCACAAAGCATGGCAGGAAATGATCCTGGGTTTTGGTCAAATTCAAGCAACATTCGGTCTACATCTTCCTGTGTTAGCCTCATGAGAGTGATATCATTCATGGTCACCTAGTTGAAATAGGGGAATTTTTATAAGAGAACAGTAAAAGGACTCTGTTCATGCTGGGCTGTTTGCGCTTGGCTAAAAGGGATCATCCCTGAGAATAGCCACTTGGTGGGGGGAGGGGTGAAGGGATCATCCTGGAGAACAGCTATGCAGTGGGATGGGGAGAGGGATGTGCTGCACATCCACCTGAAAACCACAGCCCCTCCTTTTAAATGGCAAACCCAACTGGCATTGCTTGCTATGGGAAAGGAGGGCGCTGCAGTTTGAAACCAAATTCAAACTGGAATGGGTTCAGAGATGGGCCGAGGAATGGAAAACCTGTCTTATGAAAGGAGACTGAAAGAGCTTGGCTTGTTTAGCCTAACCAAAAGAAGGTTCAGGGGGGATATGCTTGCTCTTTATAAATATATCAGAGGGATTAATATTAGGGAGGGAGAGGAATTATTTAAGCTTAGTACCAATGTGGACACAAGAACAAATGGGTATAAACTGGACACTAGGAAGTTTAGACTTGAAATTAGATGAAGGTTTCTAACCATTAGAGGAGTGAAGTTCTGGAACAGCCTTCCAAGGGGAGTAGTGGGGGCAAAAGACATATCTGGCTTTAAGATTAAGCTTGATAAGTTTATGGAAGGGATGGTATGATGGGATAGCCTAATTTTGGCAATTAATTTGGCAATTGATCTTTGTTTATCAGCAGGTAAGTATGCCCAGCGGTCTGTGATGGGATGTTAGATGGGATGGGATCTGAGTTACTAAAGAGAATTCTTTCCTAGTTGCTGGCTGGTGAGTCCTGCCCACATGCTCAGGGTTTAACTGATCGCCATATTTGGAGTCGGGAAGGAATTTTCCTCCAGGGCAGATTGACAGAGGCCCTCGAGGTTTTTTGCCTTCCTCTGCAGCATGGGGCACAGGTCACTTGCTGCAGGATTCTCTGCAGCTTGAGGTCTTCAAATCACAATTTGAGGACTTCAATAACTCAGACTTAGGTTAGGGGTTTGTTATAGAAGTGGATGGGTGAGATTGTGTGGCCTGCATTGTGCAGGAGGTCAGACTAGATGACCATAATGGTCCCTTCTGACCTTAAAGTCTTTGAGTCTATGAGTCTATGTTATGAAGGCAGAAGAAGCCAACCTCGCACACCTTAGGTTTAGCATGTCTGCCTGGAAACCAAATTCTGTTGCCCAGCCATGAATGATGTGTCACCATACTGGCAGGTGCTCAGTATAAAAGGCAAAATGTGACCTAATATCTAAAGCACATGTGCTGTCTGCTGTGAATTGCTTGATTCACTTTGAAAGAGTCTCACTTTTGTTCTCAGAAATGTATCTTCTTAAATTCTACTCTCCCTTTTTATCCCCCCACAGGTGCAAATGTTTCTATGCTCCCCCATCATCGCCGTCCCAGAGGTTATTGCAGATTAGAAAGCCAAAAAAACACACTCGCGACTACATGTTTTCCGAGCTCATGCAGTCCTCCCACACTGATAGGGCACAGCTGAATGCAGGGAGGCATATGGTGACAGAGCCCAGGAAAGCATTAAGTGAACATGATGGGAAGAGGCAGGATGCAATGCTGAAGCTAATGGGGGAGGAAACGGACATGCTCAGGCCTCTGGTGGAGCTGCAGGAAAGGCAACAAGAGCACAGACCACTGTTGTATCTGCTGTATAACCACCTGCCCTCCTCCCCAAGTTCCATTGCCTCCTCACCCAGATGCCCATAAACACGGGGGGGTGGGGAGAAGACTCTGTGCACCCAGCCACTCCACTCCAGAGGGTGGCCCAAGCAACAGAAGGCTGTCATTCAAACAGTTTTGATTTGTAGTGTGGCTACAATAAGCAATGTGGCTTTGTCCTTCCCTCCTCCCCTCCTCCCACACCCCACCTGGGTTACCTTGTCAGTTATCTCACTTTTTTTTAATTAATAAAGAAACAATGCACGGTTTCAAAACAATAGTGACTTTATTTCCTTTGCTAGCTGTGATCAAAGGAGGGAGGGTGGTTGGCTTACATGAAATTAAAATCAACAAAGGGGGGTGGGTTTGCATCAACGAGGAACACACAAAACTGTCATACCGTAGCCTGGTCAGTCATGAAACTGGTTTTCAAAGCCTCTCTGATGTGCAGCGCACCTAGCTGTGCTCTTCTAATAGCCCTGGTGTCTTGCTGCTCAAAATTGGCTGCCAGGCGATTAGCCACAACCTCCCACCCTGCCATAAACATCTCCTCCTTACTCTCACAGATATTATGGAGCACACAGCAAGCAGCAATAACAATAGGAATATTGGTTGCGCTGAGGTCTAACCTAGTCAGCAAACAGCGCCAGCGAGCTTTTAAACATCCAAAGGCACATTCTACCACCATTCTGCACTTGCTCAGCTTATAGTTGAACTGCTCCTTCCTACTGTCCAGGCTGCCGGTGTATGGCTTCATGAGCCATGGGACCAAGGGGTAGGCTGGGTCTCCAAGGAGAACTATTGGCATTTCAACATCCCCAACAGTAATTTTCTGGTCTGGGAAGTAAGTCCCTTCTTGCAGCTGTTCAAACAGCCCAGAGTTCCTAAAGGCGCGAGTATCATGCACCTTTCCCGGCCATCCCACGTTGATGTCGGTGAAACCTCCCTTGTGATCCACCAGTGCTTGCGGCACTATTGAGAAGTACCCTTGGCGATTTACGTATTGGTTGGCAAGGTGGTCCAGTGCCAAGATAGGGATATGTGTTCTATCACCCCACCACAGTTAGGGAACCCAACTGCAGCAAAGCCATCCACTATGACCTGCACATTTCCCAGAGTCACTACCTTTGCTAGCAGAAGGTTAGTGATTGCCTTGGCTACTTTCATCACAGCAGCCCCCACAACAGATTTGCCCACACCAAATTGATTCCTGACAGATCGATAGCAGTCAGGCGTTGCAAGAATCACAGAATGTCAGGGTTAGAAGCAACCTCAGGAGGTCATCTAGTCCAACCCCCTGCTCAAAGCAGGACCAATCCCCAACTAAATCATCCCAGCCAGGGCTTTGTCAAGTCTGACCTTAAAAACCTCCAAGGAAGGAGATTCCACCACCTCCCTAGGTAACCCATTCCAGTGCTTCACCACCCTCCTAGTGAAAAGGTTTTTCTTAATATTCAACCTAAACCTCCCCCACTGCAGCTTGAGACCATTACTCCTTGTTCTGTCATAAGGTACCACTGAGAACAGTCTCGATCCATCCTCTTTGGAACCTCCTTTCAGGTAGTTGAAAGCAGCTATCAAATCCCCCCTCATTCTTCTCTTCTGCAGACTAAACAATCCCAGTTCCCTCAGCCTCTCCTCATAAGTCATGTGCTCCAGCCCCCTAATCATTTTTGTTGCCCTCCGCTGGACTTTTTCCAAGTTTTCCACATCCTTCTTGTAGTGTGGGGCCCAAAACTGGACACAGTACTCCAGATGAGGCCTCACCAATGTCAAATAGAGGGGAATGATCATGTCCCTCGATCTGCTGGCAATGCCCCTACTTATACAGCCCAAAATGCCGTTAGCCTTCTTGGCAACAAGGGCACACTGTTGACTCATATCCAGCTTCTCATCCACTGTAACCCCTAGGTCCTTTTCTGCAGAACTGCTGCCTAGCCATTCAGTCCCTAGTCTGTAAGAGTGAATGGGATTCTTCCATCTTAAGTACAGGACTCTGCACTTGTCCTTGTTGAATCTCATCAGGTTTCTTTTGGCCCAATCCTCTAATTTGTCTAGGTCCCTCTGTATCCTATCCCTCCCCTCCAGCGTATCTACCACTCCTCCCAGTTTAGTGTCATGCAAGCTCCACTCGCTTCTCAGCTGTCAGGACAGCTCTCATCTTGGTATTCCTGCACTTCAGGGTGGGGGAAAGCAACTCACAAAGTTTCAGGAAAGTGCCCTTATGCATGCGAAAGTTTTGCAGCCACTGGGAATCATCCCAGACTATGTGGTCCCACCAGTGTGTGCTTGTTTGCCGGGCCAAGAATTAGGATTCTGCTGTATCAACCTGCCCCACGGCCACCATGATGTCCCAATTTCCACCTCCCATGCTTTCAGGAACCAGGGCTTTGAAGCGGATCCCGGAGCTGGACCGCAGAGCAGCTCCAGAGCAGTGGAGC
Source organism: Gopherus flavomarginatus (assembly GCF_025201925.1). Classification (NCBI taxonomy): domain Eukaryota; kingdom Metazoa; phylum Chordata; order Testudines; family Testudinidae; genus Gopherus; species Gopherus flavomarginatus. The sequence continues at coordinate 23,810,857 of NC_066633.1, forward strand.
TGCAGGTTTTTGCCTGGAGCTGGAGCAGAGCCAGAACACAGCTCCAAAGCCCTATCAGGAACGTCTGTGTCCATGTGCTCCTCACAATCGTCCTCATGCTGGTGGCTCCTAGCCAGGTTCTGTACATACTGCAGGATAATGTGCAAGGTGTTTACAATGCTCACAACAGAACCAGTGAGCTGAGCGGGCTTCATGCTTGCCATACTATGTCATCTGCATGGGTAACCCAGGAAAAAAGGTGCAAAATGATTGTCTGCTGTTGCTTTCGGGGGCGGGGGGGGGGGAGAGACTGACGACATGTACCCAAAACCATCTGCAACAATGTTTTTGCCCCATAAGGCATTGGGAGCTTAACCCAGAAATCCAATGTGCAGCGGAGACTGCGGGGCCTGTGGAATAGCTACCCACAATGCATTGCTCCATGAGTCAATGCTGGCCATGGTATTGAGGACGCACTCCGCCGACTTCATACGCTTAGTGGGGACACACATAATTGACTGTATAAAATCGATTTCTAAAGATCGACTTCTATAAAATCGACCTAATTTCATAGTGTAGACATACCCTTAGATCTTTCCACCACAGCAAGAAATAGTCTAGGGGACTTCCTGAAGGCCTTTGTCCTGTGGAGGTAGAATACAAGAGCTCTCCTAACATGTAAGGTGTGTAGTATGGTCTCCCTATTGTCTTGGTGAGGTGTGGGGTAGAAGGCAGGAAGGTGAATAGATTGATTCATGTGAAACAAGGAGGTCACTTTAGAGATGAACGTGGGATGCAACCTAAGTGTAACCTTGTCAGGGAGGAATACTGTATACGAGGGATGTGCCATCAAAGCTGCTATTTCCCCTATTCTTCTAGCTGCCGTAATTGCAAACAGAAAGACCATTTTCATCTATAGGCCTGCTAGCGAAGAGGTGGCCATAGGTTCGAAGCGGGGTCTAGTTAGCCCTTTCAACACTAGGTTTAGGTCCCACGAAGGGGAAGGAAGTTGAGGTTGAGGGAAGAGGTTTGTTATTCCCTTAAGGAACCTTTTAGTGGCTGGGTGCGATAATACTGAGCACCTAAGTTTCCTGTAAGCTGTGCAGCTGCACAGCAGGCTATAAAGGGCCATGCAGTCACGCAGTCGCAAGGGCCTGGAGAGTTAGGGGTGAGCGGGGACTGGTGAGGGGGCAAGCTGGGGCATGCAGGGCTGCGGCAGGCCTCTCTCCCAGCCTCAGCCCCAGAGCTCCTGCTGGTGGGGAAAGGGCTGGGGAGAGTCGTTTGGCCCCAGCCCGAAACTCCTCATCCCCAGCCAGAGCCCTCACTCCCACACCTCAATCCTCTGCCCCAGACCTGAGTTCCCTTCCACACTCTTCATCCCAGCCACACCCCAGAGTCTTCATCCCCAGCCAGAGCCATCACCCCCCTGCACACCAAACCAAACATCTTCCCCAGCCCCTAGCCCCATCCCACACTCCAAATCCTTGGCCCCACCCCCCACCACATATCATCTCCATATTGGCGCACATAACAAAATTCATTCCGCAAGTGGATGTAAAATATTAGAGGGAACATTGCTGAGTACCCTTCTAAGGTTTGGTGAAATGTTGTCATAACCCCAATAACCCCAATTTTTAAGGATCAGAACCTATTCCAGAATATGTGGAAGAATTGCTGACACCAGAGAGATCTGTTGGGACGTGCACCAAATCTAGAACCTGGACCATTTCTGCAGGTAAGTGCACAGTGTGGCGGACTTTCTGCTGTGCAGTAGAACCTCTTGCATTTCCTTTGAGCATGAGCTGTCTAGGTGCTGGAACCACATAAGAGCCATGCCTTGAGGCAAAGGATCTCCAAGCTGGGATGTATGGTGTGCCCTTTATCCTGAGAGAGAAGGTGCGGAGTGGCCAGAAGGGAGATCAGTGGGCACATCACAAGCTGCATCAGGCAAAGATACCAGGTCTGTCTTAGACACATAGGAGCAATCAGAATTACACGAGCTCTGTCCCTCTTTATCTTCAGCAGGACATTCAGCAGAAGAGGAAACAGAGGGAAGGTGTAAAGACAGTCCTTGTCCTGGGGAGAAGAAAAGCATTGCCAAGAGAGTGTCCAATCCCCCCCGACCCAGAACAGTATCATGGACACTTCTTGTTCTGGTACATGGTGAACAGGTTTGTGGATGTTGTTCCCAACCACATGAATAAGTCATGAAGTACTGATAAGTGCATCTCCCAATGGTGGTCATGCGGGAATGTGTGACTGAGTTTGTTCACTATCTTGTTGTGCAAGCCACATACAAGGAGACATTGTGAGAAATGCACAGTTCTGCAGTTTCATTGCCGCCATGCAAAGAGAGAGCGATCTGGCTCCTCTGCAGTGACTGAAATAATACATACAGGCTATGTTGCCCATTAGGATCTTTGTATGTGACCCTGTTATCAGTGGGAGGAAATGGGCGCAGGTGTTCCTGCATGCTCTGAATTCGAGGAGATTGATATACAGGGATATCTCCATTTTTCTTGCACTGTGAGGCCATTTAAATGCGTGCCCCATCCTATGAGGGATGCGTTGGTGATAAGAAGCAACAACGATGGTGCCTGAAAAAAGGAGATCCCTTTGCCTACAATGGCTGTGTTCTTCCACCAGGCCAAGGAGATCCTGATCCGGGTGGGCAGTGACAGAGGTCTGGCTAGACTGTCCCTGTTCGGTCTGTGAACCAAGCTGAAAAACAGCTGTAGATATTGCCTGTAAAGTCTGGTGTATGAAATCACCACCATGTCAGTTACCATGTGCCCCAGAAGCTGGAGACAGATTCTAGCTGGCACTTGAGGGCTGCACTGAGCTATTTCTATACGCGATACCAGGGATAGAAACCTGTCCTGAGGTAGGAAGGCTTTGGCCTGTCATGCGTCTTAGGTCAACCCCTATGAATTCCAGGTGTTGCACTGGTGTGAAGATTGGCTTCTAGGAATTGGTCTGTAAGCCCAGCTCTGTGAACAAGTGTATCATGTCCTTGGTGGCTTGACAAGCCTCCAGAAGCAACTGGACTCTGAGGAGACAATCATCCAAGTAAGGGTAGATCATTATCCCTTGGGATTGTAGCTGGGTGACTACCACTGAGAGAACTTTGGAAAATACTCTCGGGATGATGAAAGTCTGAAGGGGAGGACCCTGTATTGGTAATGGTCATTTCCCAGAGTGAACCTGAAGAAACATCTGTGATCCAGTAGTATTGAAAGCAGATGTCTTGTGGGTCAAGGGCCAAAAACCAGGCTCCCTGTTCCAGTGACAAAATGATCGTCGATAATCTGACCATCTTGAACTTCTGAGCTTTGACAAACTTGTTGAGAACTCTAAGGTCCAGGGTGGGTGTCTAACATCCCTTCCTTTTGTGTATTAGGAAGTAGCAAGGGTAGACCCCTTTGCCTCATAGATGTTGAGGTACTGGTTCTATGGCTCCAAACTGCAGGAGGCGATCTGTCTCCTGTGTGGTAGGCTCTTATGAGAAGGGTCCCTGAAGAGGGATGGGAAGGGTGTTGTGGAGGGGGTAGTAAGATAAAATGGATGGAATAGCTGGATCTGATGATCTCTAGGACCTATCTGTCTGAGGTTATGCACTCCCAGGAACTGAAGAATGCTGTCAAATGGTGGCCAGATGGGTGCATGGTCACAGATAGTAGTGGGGAGTGCTTTCGTTGAGCCTCAACCTGCCCGCCAGAAATGGACAGCGCAGCAGGAAGAGAGACAGCGAATGTATTGACCCAACTGACACTGTTACCAAAGTTCTCCGATCAGCAGTGCAGGGACACAGACATACCTACAATGGAGCTAGGGTGACCAGACAGCAAATGTAAAAAATCGGGATGGGGTGGGGGGTAATAGGAGCCTATATAAGAAAAAGACCTAAAAAATCGGGACTGTCCCTATAAAATTGGGACATCTGGTCACCCTAAATGGAGCACCCACAGGGGCACTACTCAAATAAGAAGCTATTTTCCCCTTCTCATAACACTCGAACCAGGGATCAGCCAATGAAATTAACGGGCAGCAGGTTTAAAACAAACTAAAGGAAGTATTTCTTCACACAGCACACAGTCAACCTCTGGGACTTGTCAGGGGATGTTGTGAAGGCCAAAATATAATGGGGTTCAAAAACGAATTCAGTAACTTCTTGGAGGCTAGCTCTAGTTTCCTGGTTCTGCTGGTAGCCTAGGGGAATCTGTAGGGAAGAAGCAACTGATTACTTACAGCTGCAAAGAGTTGGCCTCTAAGGTGGGGTGAGTTGTGTTTCTCTGCTTTGGGGTGCAACCTGCTTTGTTCCTCTCTGTTTTTGTTTCTTGTGAGATAGAGTTCTGGATTCTAAGAAATAAAGTGTGTTATGTTGCAACTTCCAGAAAGAGTATTTTAGGTTTTCATCTACCTTTTCGATGTGTGTGCAATGAACATAACACAGCTAAATTCCTATTTCTCTGTCCCTGAGTTCCTTGGCAGCTCCTTCTAGATCTGTAACTGTAAAGGGCCCCTGGGGAGGGCAGTGGACCTTGAATCTGTCTGTGCTTGCACGGGAACATAGTACATGTTACAATGGCTGCTGACTTTCTGGCTCCTTAGGGCTGACGGGAGGCAGATTCTAGTCCCATGAAAGCATATAGTGGAGAGGGAAGTGCTTCCCCAGGGGGAGGAAAGAGAGTGAGCTGGAAAACTGTCGTGTACTTGTCTCCACTGAGCTTTTTGCTGCCACCAGACCAGCTCCTTGGATGGTAGCAATGGTGGGGGAGATGGTTAGTGTAAAGAACGAGATGTTTTTTTCACCACAGTGCTGATTTAATTTGCTATGAACATGGCTAGACACATGTGCATGCTCTGCTCCAGAGCTCTTACCACTAATGGCAGTGCCATGGGGGTAGATTCTAGGAACAAGGCTTGGGGGCAGACACAGCCTTTTAGTTACAGCGCTGGTGAACTAGAGACCATTTCCGGGCTGCACAGATAAGTGATCATTAATCAAGAGAGAAACCAGTAAGAAGTGTGGACTATTTCTGGGTGAACATTGTCCTTTACTGCATATGTGCCTTCTGCTTGGGGTCCAGGGAGAGCAAGGGGCACGTAACTGGGTGCTTTGGATTACTGTGCCCACTATTTTGAACAAGTGATAAAGGTTTACAGGCAAACAGCATGATCAGAAACCTGGGATACTTTAGCCCAGTGCAATCTTGCCTTCCCTTCAGGAATGTTAATTGCTGTTTAACTGTTCATGTGCCAAAGTGTTCTGTGCCCATCTGAAAGCTCCGAGTGTGATTTATATTGTGTAGAGATGATCTGAACCAGGGGTCTCCAACTCAAATCACCACAAGGGCCACATTGTACAAGTACATTGGCCCGAGGGCCACATTACTGACAGCTCCCCACCCCCGCTGCCCTCGGCCCCGCCCCCACTCCACCCCTTCCATGAGACCCTACCCCTTTCCCCACCTCTTCCCATCCCTTCCCTGCCCCCAGTCCAAGCCCTTCCCCGAAATCCCCACCCTGACTCCGCCCTTCCTGTCCCCATGGGGTGCAGGAGGGATGAGGGGTGTGGCAGGGGCTCAGGGCAGGGAGTTGGGGTGTGGGGTGCAGGAGGGATGAGGGGTGCGGCAGGGGCTCAGGGCGGGGAGTTGGGGTGTGGGGTGCAGGAGGGATGAGGGGTGCGGCAGGGGGTTCAGGGCAGGGGGTCAGGTGCAGAGTGCAGCAGGGGGTTCAGGGCAGGGGGTTGGGGTGCAGGAGGGGTGTGGCAGGGGGTCAGGGCAGGGGGTTTGACTGCAGGAGGGGTTGGCGGGTGGGCTCTGGCCCGGCGCACACCAGGGACAGGGCAGGCTCCCTGCCTGCCTGCCCTGCCCCCTTGCCACTTGGGGAAGCGGCTGGAACATGGGGGAGCAAGGGCACCGATTTGTGTGTTGCTGTTGCTTCAGGCACCGCCCCCATCATCTCCCATTGGCCAGGAATGGGGAACCATGGCCAATGGGAGCTGCTGGGGGCGGTGCCTGAAGAATATCAACACAGGCCCCTGCACCTCTCCTCCCCCAGGTTCTGTCGGCTCCCCGGAGCAGCCGGGGGCAGGGCAGGTAGGGAGCCTGCCCTGCCCCTGGCCGTCGGGTTGGAGCCTGTCTAGGTAAATGCTGGAGGAGGGCAGGGAGGCCACAAGGAGCTCGCGGGCCGCAGAAAATAACCTCTCTGGCTGCATGCGGCACGTGGGTCGCGTGTTTGAGACTCCTGATCTAAACTCACTTTAGAGGCTGCTTGTTTTCCCCAGTGAGCATGGTGGCTGACCCAGACCACCACCCTGCCCAGAGAGGCCTCACTCCATATAATTCAGTCACAATGTGCTTCATCTAGGATCAAATCTCTTTCAAAGTGTATTGCTGAAGACAAAAGTGCAGGAATTGCTGACTATAAATGTTTCTGGGAACAATGTGCAAGAACGGAAACTGTGGATGGAAAGCATGGGGAAAATGTACCTAAAATATTACATCATATTGGGTAACAAAACTACATTTGAATAACTGGTGTTTTGGCATTTCATTCTGGGGCTTTATCTCTGATTTCCATAGGCTATCCCTAGTCTTACCAACTCATTCCCAAAACAAAACATCCCAAACTCCTCTAATTCCCAACATTAGTCACCTCTGACACCACCTCGTGTCATTCTAATGTCTTCCATTGGCCCAGGTCTAGAGCAAATGGTGAAACCTGGGTAGGAAATGTAAAGCTGGCCACCACGCTGGAAATGTTGGGTGGCAATTATGTCCACTGAAACAGGCAGCATAAAAATACATACATCCAAATAAAGGATCATATGATCAAATCTTACTGGTAAAGACAGCGTAGTGTCAGCATAGCACTAAACTCCTGTGCTCTGGAATCACCACGGAGACAGTGCTGCTCATGCTAATGGCAGTGAGAATAGCCAAGCTGCCTGCAGGTTGCGTTCAGAGGATATTTTTCCTGCCTGGCATTGCTAGGCCAGGATTCTGTGAGTAGGAGAGGTACAGTAAAAACCAGGTCAAACCCCAAATGAAATCTCCTGAACTAAATATACTAGGACCTAAACAGCAGGCTGATGCTTGGAGCTACAATATCACCTCTCCTAAGACAACAGCACATGTCAAATGGCCCTTCCAGTACCCCAAGCCACCTGGAATGTGCTCTTCACACAGTGGAGTCAGTTGGAGTTAACTTTCTGCGACCTAACTATCCAGAGTGGGCATTGGGTGCCATGGGCACACTTGCAATGTGGTTCTCTGTGCTCCAGATCCCTTGAGCTGGATTTCTACTAGCCATCTCCGCTTAGGAAGGAAAGCCCTTTTCATGCCAGAGTACCACTCAGACCATAATATGGCCTGCAAGGGGCTTGCCATAGGACCACTCAGCAAAGGAGTTCCATGACTTGGGAAGATAGCTGTAGGTAGGGTGACCAGACAGCAAGTGTGAAAAATCGGGACAGGGGCTGGGGGCATAATAGGAGCCTATGATAAAGCCCCAAATATCGGGACTGTCCCTATAAAATCGGGACATCTGGTCACCCTAGCTGTAGGTCAGGTGCAATCCAGGAGCATTCTACATCAAATGAGATTTAGCCAGCACCTCTCCATACCCACTTCCATACCCTGAGTTTTGCTGGCCATCATTGATTTAATATTGTTTGTGATTTAGCCTTTCCCACTCCTGTCCCCTCCTCACCAAGGCCACATCCCCTTCATCTCCTCCCACCCTCCCAAACACAGCTTCTCCCACCCCTGCCCATGCCCTGCCTCTTGAGTGCAGCCTCTCCTTCCCTGCTCCTCCCTCCCACGGCCATACCCTCCACTCTGCTCACAAGCACAGCCCCTTTTGTGTGCATTAGGATACAGCCTTTCTTTACATCATCACAGACTATTTTTTCCACCTGCTGTGGCGGTGGCACAGGGTTGAGTACTGAGGGAGGCTGTTGGATGTAGGACCTCTGTGCTTCATTTGCTGCAGTACAGAAGTTAGAAAGTGTGTAGTGAACAAAGCAGGTGATTGCAGGGAGAGAGAGGATGTATCCATGGTTTGGGCAGTTAATAGCCACCCTGGAGAATTTGGGTCTACAGTTCCTGTGTGACGTTGGGCAAGTTTCTTAAACCAATTGTTCATAGGTGGTCACCCTGTGACCCAGTGTGAGACCCTGGTGTCTAACTGCAGAAATGCTGAGCTCTGGGAGCTGGGCTTTGAACCTAGGAAGTGCTATAGAATGCTAAGGACTTGGAAAAACAGGTCCTAGATGTCTGATATTGAGCACCCAAAATCAGAGGATACTTTTTTACCTTAATCTCTCTGTTCCTCAGCTCCCCAGTTGTGAAATGAGGATAAGACCCGCTCATCTCACAAGGGCATTGTGAAAATAAATTCATTAATGTCTGTGCAGCCCTCCAATGCTATCATGGGGGGGCACCAGAAAAAAGCCCGTGAGGAAATAAATAATTCTGTCTTGAGAGGTTTGAATAGTAAATGAGAGCACGGGGCCATCCATTGAAGACTGAGGATAAAACAAAATACCGAATAGTTGCTCATTAAGTGAGCATCATCCATCCTGTGCACTGAATGAGGCAGGGGTCCTATGGGAAAAAATAGCATGTGATCATGTAATTAAAGACTGTATCCAATGCATACACACCAAGGGGAGCAAATGAAGGCAGCACAGGCAATCTTAACTCTGGCATTACATCATTTTTGAGTGCTTGACTTTGTTACCTTAATAATGTTCTTTGAACATAGTTTTGTGTGTGTAATAGAACTATAAATCTTAGGGGTTGTCTGCACGCGGACTGGCACTGAATAACAAAAGGGGTGAATTTCAGACTTGTTATTTCAGTGCCTGTCTGAGTGTGGACTCTCTGAGTTTTCTATTCCGATTTAACTGAAATTGTTTAAGACCCTGAAAGGTGTGAATGACTCACCATCATGTTGGCAAAGGTGTGAATACAACTGTCATTGTTAGTGTGTGCCTTAGCGAATGCTCTTTTTCTATAGCACAGACTATGCGGGATGTGCAGCATTGCTGGCCTGTGTCATCACACGCTCCCGTGTTCCTTTGCATGCGCAAGCCCGCTTTGCTTAACAAAAGTAACAAATACTTTTAATTGTTCCCTTTCCACCATTTCCTCTGCACAGGAGCCTTTACTGCGGAGTTGTACAGACAGGACCTAATGCCACAGGCAAAGAATTGACGACATGCAAGTCTGGGACTGAATTAACCCCAGCCCCCCGAGCATGCACAACAGGGGTTTGGAATGAGCTCGCTTTGGCCCACTCAAGCTCCCTCCCCCAGTGGAAAGAGCCACGATGATTAGGGCTAGGCTGGGACCTGGACTCCATGCCTCTGCCCAGGAATAATGGGGACTAAGATGTCTTCACACACCCTGGTGCAGACACCTGGCCCTTTGGACCTGGTGCGCCAAAGGCAGCATGGGGGCGAGTGAACAGAGTGGTGGGGAGCAGCTGTGACACAGCCCCTTGGCCAGCTGAGCTGGCCTGGGGTGGCTTCTGCCATTTGCTGATGGTCTAGGCCAGCTGCAAATGTTATTTCCCCTCCCTCTCCTCCTCCCTTGTCCCTGGAATAAGGGGACAGCAGGGAGGGAACTACGGCTTGGTGGCGGGGGGTGGGGGAGGTGTATCTCTGACTCACAAAGTCTCCAGTCTATCCCTGGCTTAGAGCTGTGTTGAAAGGCTTCCTAACCAAGCTATGCAACAAACCAAACTGCAATGGTTGGGCTGAGTCTTTATACCGCAGGAGTCCATGCACTAAGGGAGGAAAGCAGAAAGCTAGCCTGCAGTGACAGCTAAGCGAGACAGGGTGTTTGGCATGAGCTGACTGGAGCACTGTCAGTGCTTCCCCTCTGCCTTTGAAGTGCTGCATTATTTAACCTGTGGCTCGTAGCGTGTTTCTGCTTCCCACAGATGCACAAGTTATCACATTCAGCACAGATCCACGGCGAAAGGGAAACCCCTTCAAACAGAGAATTTCCCACGGGGGTATTACTCAGGAGAAACGTGGCTCCTTCCTTTCAGGAGGTACCAAGCAAAAGCTGGCCAAAGGGGGAAATGGCTTTTGTTGTGTGCATCTGGCGTTGGACAGACGCAGTGTGAGCAGACCAAGGCCACTCTGTGATACCCAATGTGGGGAAAGTGGCACTGATAACTCCACAAACCTAGTGTTATTAAATCCCTGTCCTCTTCCTGCTACAGCTGCAGTGAGCTGGAGTTTAACCATGCAAGCTGTGAATTCCTTGGTGCAAGGAGACCCAATTCTGCCACATTTTCTCTGGCTGAGTAGCACCCGACTGCGCAAACAGTTCCCTGGAAGCCAAAGGGGCCGCTCGTGGAGTAAACTGTTACTCAAGTAAGGGTATCTGAGTCTGGCCAAAGGTGGCAGAATCGAGCCCAAAGTAAGTTCCTTCCTAGGGCCTGTGTCAATCAGCTGCTCGCATCACCTCATTGTGTTCTTTTTCTGCCCTATCTTTAAATATTCCAGATCAGCTGATTTTGCTACAAGAAAGTTGCCCACCCTGTGATGTGCTGAACACCCTCATATTTCCATGGCAAACATGGGAGCTGGAACTGCTTAGCACCTTGCTGGAGTGGGCCCTGACTGTGGGAGTATTGCCGCTGCAAGCGAACTGGTGAGCAAAATAACTAATCAGACAGGAAAAGCCCAGTACAAATGTTAATTACTGGCAAAGGGGCTGGAATCCATGTTGGGAAAAGGCCAGAAAAAACTCCAGTTTAACACACAGCAGTATTTGAAGCTTCAATTTTTGAATGAAGGCAAACAATGTGAGGTGTTTCTGGGTCTCTCTCAAGCCCAGGTTGTCTTTCTGACACCAGTTAGAGTTCAGGGATTTGAGAGCTGGGATTATAGACAAACTGGTGGCAATAACTTTCAAAAGCCCAACAGACATTCCACCTCCCCCAGCTCTTGGGCTTTCTTTGCAAAACCAGTAGTGGCACCCAGTGATTTATCTGTTATGTTCTAGGACTGCAGGGGGTGGGTGGATGTCACACAAAGGTCTGGATGCTGCAGACATGGGCGTGGGGGCGGGGGATGAACAGTGCACTGTAATACGGTTAGCAAATGACCATGCAAAACAACAGAGAAAACCAGAGAGCGGGAGAGAGAGATGATTCCCTGTTTAGGAAAGTTTAGCGCCAGAGATCAGGGGCTGATGTTCCCCTGGCTTCTCCTTAATCCCAGTTGCACTAACTGAGAACGTGTTGAATCCTTGGGATTAAATGTGCTTTACAACACTCAGCGCTGTGGACTGGGCGAGCTGGATTTCTGTTTGCAAAGAGCAAGCAGCCAGGCAGTGTCCTTTGGGGGAAGGAGGCACAAGAGAGCCCAGCAACCCTCCGAGGCCTCCTTAAAGGGAGCCGAGGAACCCAGGGGAGGGGCCAGAGGCAATCAGGATGGGGGCGGGGCCCCCAGTTAATTCATTGAAATGTGTCAGAGAGAGCGTGGGAAAGACCAGAGCTTTTCTTCCCAGCGCTGGAGGAGAAAGAGAGGGAGAGTGGATAGCGATCAAACAACAAACAGGCTCAGGGCAAGCTGAGAGGAAGCACTGGGCCTAGTGCAGGAACTGAGGCAGACAGGCACTGGGCAGGACAGGGCTTTGGCATTGGCCTTCCCCGCCAATCAGTGGTTATAGCAGCAACATGAAAGTCAATCAGAATTTCTGACTGAAGAAGTATTTTGGAGGGGGAAGGGATATTGACTGACGCCCCGGCCCAGGGCAGGGGACCGTCTTGGATGCCCTGACTGAGCTCTTGGGCATTTTCCTTTACTGCTGGTTTTTTTCTTGTGATTTAAAAAAAATGCAAAAAAATGTTCAGTTGTCATTGTTAGCGGCAGAAGACAGCTCCAGATTCCCAAATCATGAGCAGTTTGCATCCCTATAATATAAATAACAAGGGCTGGAGATGGAGTGCATGGGGGGAGACAAGTGCTGGCCATGGATTTAGCAATCTAGGGGTTTACCCTGGAAGCTGCCGAGTACCCCCAACACCCTCTGGCTTCAATGGAACTGGGAGGTGGTGAATACCATGCAGGGCAGTGGCCTCTCGTCCAATCCGTGCATCACGTTTCTACAGCACGCAGTGTGCCCTCAGCACTGCCAGAGAATGCACAATGCGGTTCTGGGTGTCAGAGCTGCTGCTGCACAAAATCCGATTCTAGCTGGAGCAGCCCTACCAGACATATGCAAAAGGAAGAGTTCAGAGAGTACAGACAATGAAGGGAAATCATTCGCACCCAGAGGTCTGAGCCAATCTTTACCTACAACGGCCGATTGGAACAGATGGGGCTACTCAGAGAGTAAAGACTACTCACATGGGGAAGAGTTTTCAGGATCAATCCTGTCTGAGTCAGGGAGTGTGAGTTCTAAACCCTGCTTAGAACCAGGCCCAGGGCGAGTTAGACCCCAGTGCAGCTCAGAACTTCTGCATGTGCATAAATCCCACTGATTTAGGGGGGAGCTGAGATATTCAGTGCCTTACTAGCGCGAGCCTGAAGTTGGCAAGTGCTTGGAGGAATCACGTGGCCAGTACATTCCAGACCCCTTGAAGAATTGCAGGGAAGGCCTAGCTGAGACACAGCAAAGGCTGCCACTCCTGCTGCTAAGCCCTTCGCACACAGAAAGGTGGGAGGGAAAGGCATGGGACAGCTTTGGTCACAGGTGCTGTCTGAATGACACTTCAGCCTTTTAAAGTCTCATGGGAAACTAGAAATTGTATATTCCTGGTTACCCTGGAATCCATAGAGAGCCTGGTCAAACTCAGGCCCTGATCCTGGAAGACTCATGCACATACTCACACCAGTGGGATTAGTCACAGTGCATAAAGTTAAGCAGGGCCACAGGTGCTGATCCCGCAATGGGCTCCAAGCCAGGGGGCCCTTGGACCCCAAGGAGGTGTCTGCACAGGCGCCCAGAGGAGCCGAGCAGAGACAAGTGCCCGCCCAGAGTGTTTGCAAACGGCCTTTCAGCCCCGGAGAGGAGAATCCTGCTTTGACGTTTAATACATCAGGTGTTTCCATTTCCTCTCCAGGGACACAGTCCTGAGGCCACATGATGAGCCGGCTCAGTCAAACACCATCAGAGTGGATTTGGCTTAGCGAGAAACAGACATTTGTCAAAAATGGTAAACAGGGACTGTTGGCACCAGTATAAATGTAAGAGAAACGGTTTCTGTTTAGCTGGTTTTATTTGCTCTGGAGTTTATGCCATATTTTAGCTTGAAAATCACTGTATGGCCTGTTTAATACTCAGTCCCTAACGCTAAAGGTTGATAATGGCAATCTGCAATCTGACAGCAAGAAAATGCTTCTAGGCCAGTGGTTCTCAACCTATTTACCATTGTGGGCCACACATGCAGCTCTCTATCTATTTATTTATTCTATACGTTAGGCAGGCCACATCCACACAATATACGCACTACCTGCATGGCCCTGAGGATGTCACATGGTCATAGCTGTGTGCTGTTTGGGCTGCAAGTGGCCCACAGCCTGAGAACCTCTGTTCTAGGCCCATGGGCTTCATGGCTTTACTACAGTTACATGTAGAGAAATCTCCCCCTCTCATTCCTTGGCTAGGATCTGTGTCCAATAGATCCTTCAGCAGCTGTCTGATCCCTGGAAGCCAGGTTCAGTGGATCCCCTGGCAACTCTCTGATCCCTGGGAGCAGGGCCGGCTCCAGGGGTTTCGCCGCCCCAAGCAACCAAAAAAAAAAAAAAAGCCACGATCACGATCTGCGGCAATTCAGCGGGAGGTCCTTCTCTCTGAGCGAGAGTGAGGGACCCTCCGCCAAATTGCTGCCGAATACCTGAAAGTGCCACCCCCGCTCCGGAGTTGCCGCCCCAAGCACCTGCTTGATAAGCTGGTGCCTGGAGCCGGCCCTGCCTGGGAGCCAAGTTCAGTGGATCCCCTGGCAACTCTCTGATCCCTGGGAACCATGTTCAGGGAGCCATTGTATAGACATCAAATGGTAACAACTTTTTGTCACTACCAGCCAGGCTGAACTCAGGGCCTTCTGAGTGGTCTCTTGAGCCAGCTAAGCCCCAGACATTGTTCATTTTATACAGGGAACGTTCAGCCAGCGTGGAACGTTTGATTCCTAACCAGGCCTTTGTCCCGTGAAACCTCCATTCCAGGCTTTGCCGTGAGCCTAGGGCAAGTTACGACAGCACTGTTCTGCATGAAGGCCAGGTGTGGCTTGTGATGGATATATTTCATTGCCCAAGTCAGTGCCTTGATTCGAGGCTCTCTCCTGTGCTCTGGGATGTAACCATAACCCTCCTTCAGAGACACCCCGAAGGGAAGCCTTGAAGCAGAGGCATGCTCATGGCTGAGTGAGGCTGATTAATAGCCCAAAAGCTGTTTGCGCCTGTAGCTGGCCTATCAGAAGTCTTGCCTTGCCTTCAACCTAAGTACTGGGGGCAAATATCCACTTTGCACACGAAAATACCTGCCACAACCAGCCACTAACTGCCCCCCGCAGCAGGCAGCCAAACCAAGGAGAACACCCCACCCGACCAAGTCTGCATGTCAGCACAATGTGGGTCAGCGTGCACTGCCACTGCCGTTGCTGTAGCCCCCGGTGTCGTCTTCCCAGCGCTGCTGTTAGCATTCGTTTAAAAAGCTGCCAAGGCCATCTGGGGACTCGATCACTGCACCTAGTTCTTGAACCCACCCAGCCAAGAGTCAAGGAAAGGAAGCAAAAATCTGTAGCTATACGTGCTGCCTCTGCTCAGTGCTCTGAGCCCAGAGATAGTTCCCAAGGACAGGGCTTAGTCAAACCCTCTGCTCTACAGACGTGTCCCCCAGTATGGGTCTGACCTCCCCCAGCCCGGCTTGAATTCAAGCCACAAAGTCACGGCATGAACAGCCAAGCTGCTCGCTCGCCAAGCCAGTCAAATATGCAGCATGGTTTCCGCTCCAGATTACACCAGGAAGGAAGTTCGCTCGGAAGGGGATGGGGCTGAGGTAGGGGAGAGAAGGGAGGGAAGCACATTCCTGGCTGGTGAGGAATAGTGTTTATATATTCATTTGTACATTGAAGTTAGCTGGCGTGCCAAACACCTTGTCCCCATCAAACTCATGAGGCTAGGCAGGGAATACTCAAGCGGGAAACGGTACTCAAACAGTGTAAGAAGTAGCATGCAATTGGTCAGTATTTGCAATTCAGCTGGGCAAATTGTGTTAATCAAAGCAAGGAATCCAGCTCTGGGCTGCTCGCTCAGTGTCAACAGTGCAGCGTCACTGCTACACAACAGTGTTTAGTTCTAAAACAAATCTAGACCATGAACCCTACTCAGACCCCCGGGAGGCACAGCAATTTTCAAGACAATCCCTGTCAGAATGTGGATTTCAGAGCACTTTGAAAAATCAGCTGCTCCCCAGTAAGCTAGTCGGAGCCTTACATCTACTGGTGCTACTGTCCCACTGGAATAAAAACCAGCCAGGCCAAATGGTACGGTGGAGCAATCAAGCTATTTGCTCAGTGTAGGCCAAGGAGAGTGTGTGATCAAGTGGTTCTAGCTCAGGACTGGGATTCAGTGACACCAGTTCTCAGCTGGCTGTGTCTTAATCACTTCCCATTTCTGGGCTTCAGTTTCCCCAAAAGTAAGCAATGCCATTGCAATAGCTCCTTTCCTCTCTGCCAGGGTGTTACACATTGTCACCGAGCACGCAGTTAGCCTGGGGAACTCACTGCCTCCCTGAGTTTCAAGTTTCAAAAAGAGATTGGCCACTGATATGGCTGGCAAGCCAGTCCAGCGTCAGAATAGTAGAACAGGAGCTTTTCAGAGGCCCATTCTGCTCCTCAGTCTGCCCTTTGGCAGAGCACTGACAAGGGACCCTGCTGCTTCAGGGATTGAGCCACCCTCACATAGAGGGGATCCTCAGAGGCAGATTATCTCGTTGACGCCAGCTGTAGGGTCCTTGCAGCTCCCATCCAGCGCTTGCACAGGCAGAGCCACGCTGCTGGAGCAGCTAAGCTGGACTGGCCAGTCCTGGGTTGTTATGTGCTTTGGGGTATTTGGGCAATAGGAGGGGGCAGTACTATTACTGCTGGTAGCCGTAGGGGGAGGGGATTCTGACCATGAGTGTTAACAGGAGCTTTCACAAAGGGGCTTTTCAATGGCAAAAGGCCTCCCTTCCCAGGCCAAGTGCAGTGCCAGCCGTCTCTCCGTCCCTGGGCAGCCAGTGTCCCTCAGGTGAGCGCCTTCCACCTCATGCCTTCATTTATGCACCACATTTGCCTAACACACCCAGGCTGCCTTTGCCACATAGGCTCGAACAACATAGAGCAGGGGCTCATTACCGTGCTAATCAATGTTAAACATTAGTACGGCAGCAACAATGGCTTCAAAAAAAGAGCCGCCAATTAGGAAAACAGTATTTTTGTCTGATTAAAAAGCTGTGCTGAATTCTCTTTGATGTCTACCCGCCATTCAAAACTGGCCAGTTTATGACTTCCTGGGTGCTGCTCAAGGCCGGTTTGGCAAGGAGCTGGGCTTTGAATCCACCTTTATTGCTAGAGATAAGCTTGGTGCGCAGATTACATCTCCAGCATCATGGCCTTTGTGCGAGGTGGAGCCAAGCCCCAAGCCACTGGGAGCGAACGCACAGGTGCTCTTGCTGGGAACCTCCGCCACCGCACAGGGCCTGAGCGAGAGTCCGCAATGCCACTTGGCGTCTTCCAGCTGACTTCAGTGGGCCTGGCTCAGCCCTTAGTGTCCTGCACTGGGAGATGTGACACTAGCACTAGCTCTGCTCATGCTAGCAGCTCCAAAATAGCAGTGTGGCCCATGCTGCACAAGTGGTGGCTCACACTAGCCACCTGAGGACAAGCCTGCTGGACCCACCCCCAGGTCTGAGCTTGGGTGGCTAATTTGAGCCACCCTTGAGTTCACGCAGGAAGGTCTATGCTGCTATTGTACGTGTACTAGCTCGAGCTGCCTCCTGTGCTGGGAATCACACCGCTCAGCCGCAGTGTAGATGTTCCCTTAGTGATTGAGTTCTCCTCCCCCATAGACAGCTTCTTCCAAAGCCATCAGGAAGGACAACATCCTGGCGCCTATTTAATCAAGCACCTGACTCATCACCTGACCGGGCTGGTGGCATGGTCCCTGGGGTAAGGAATGTTTCCCATGCACAGTTGGCTAAATGTAGTACAGGGACTTTTCATCTTCCTCTAAAGCCTGTGGACTGGGCCTGTGCTGGAGGAAGGAGACCAGAATCGCTGGTCCAGTCCTGTGCTCTGGTCTGGCCTGAGCTGGGGGAGGGCATGTTTGTGCACAGCCAACCTGCACTGCAGCTGGGTCCAGCTACAGCGCTTTGTGGGAATGCAGGGATGGCTAAGGAACAAATGAAGCTACACCTGTGAATACCCAGTCTTGTCCTCTTCCTGGCTGAACTCCTCAAAGGGCCCCAGTGGGCCTGGGCATGGAGTGCAGACAAAGCAGTGCCAAACGCAGAGGCCTTCTCACAAAGTGGGCTGAACTGAACAGCAGCACTGAGGTGATGCCCATTTGGTGCTGAAGTTGGAAGGGATAGAAGAAACTGGCTGCATCCTGGAGAACAGGAAAGGGACCATGCTGTCCTAGCAAAGGGCCAGCAGGTTTGGCATAATGATCTAATCAGGTTCCTAAACCCGACAGATGCAGAGGGCAAGCCCAAGACTTGGGCATCATTCAACTCCCACTCAGCTTTCAGTGGGATTTGCTGGTGCCCAGGGGAATTTCACTCTATGCTCCTAACATAGGGAGACCAGACATGTACCCTACCTCCCCATTTCCATGGATCTGTTTGCATGGCTGCCAAATGCCATGCTTCTCTGATGTTTGTACGGGGGATGTAAAGCCAATGTATGTGATAATCAGACAGCACCAAGTGATCTTGCAATGCCAAACCAAGGCAGGGACAGGCACTGCACATAACCCTTCCAGTCCAGTGAATCCTTTTGCTCCACAGCAAGCTGCTAGTCACAAACATCCCACTCACTTCAAGCGGCGTGCCCCAAGGGTCAGTCCTGGGGCCGGTTTTGTTCAATATCTTCGTTCATGATCTGGAAGATGGCGTGGACTCCACCCTCAGTAAGTTTGCAGATGACACTAAATGGGGAGGAGTGGTAGATACACTGGCGGGTAGGGATAGGATATAGAGGGACCTAGACAAATTAGAGGATTGGGCCAAAAGAAACCTGATGAGGTTCAATAATGACAAATGCAGAGTCCTACACTTAGGACAGAAGAATCCCATGCACTGCTATAGACTAGGGACTGAGTGGCTAGGCAGCAGTTCTGCAGAAAAGGACCCAGGGGTTACAGTGGACAAGAAGCTGGATATGAGTCAACAGTGTGCCCTTGTTGCCAAGAAGGCTAACGGCATTTTGGGCTGTATAAGTAGGGGCATTGCCAGCAGATTGAGAGATGTGATCATTCCCCTCTATTCGACATTGGTGAGGCCTCATCTGGAGTACTGTGTCCAGTTTTGGGCCCCACACTACAAGAAGGATGTGGAAAACTTGGAAAGAGTCCAGCGGAGGGCAACAAAAATGATTAGGGGGCTGGAGCACATGACTTATGAGGAGAGGCTGAGGGAACTGGGATTGTTTAGTCTGCAGACAAGAAGAATGAGGGGGATAGATCAGTGGTTTGAGCATTGGCTTGCTTAAACCCAGCATTGTGAATTCAATCCTTGAGAGGGCCACTTAGGGATCTGGGGCAAAATCAGTACTTGGTCCTGCTAGTGAAAGCAGGGGACTGAACTCAATGACCTTTCAGGGTCCCTTCCAGTTCTAGGAGATTGGTATATCTCTTATTATTAACTACCTGAAAGGGGGTTCCAAAGAGGATGGATTTAGACTGTTCTCAGTGGTACCTGATGACAGAACAAGGAGTAATGGTCTCAAGTTGCAGTGGGGAAGGTTTAGCTTGGATATTAGGAAAAACTTTTTCACTCAGAGTGGTGAAGCACTGGAATGGGTTCCCTAGGGAGGTGGTGGAATCTCCTTCCTTAGAGGTTTTTAAGGGTCAGGCTTGACAAAGTCCTGGCTGGGATGATTTAGTAGGGATTGGTCCTGCTTTGAGCAGGGGGTTGAATTAGACAACCTCCTGAGATCTCTTCCAACCTTCAGTGGTTTGAGCATTGGCCTGCTAAACCCAGGGTTGTGAATTCAGTCCTTGAGGGGTCCACTTAGGGATCTGGGGCAAAATCAGTACTTGGTCCTGCTAGTGAAGGCTGGAGGCTGGACTCCATGATCTTTCAGGGTCCCTTCCAGTTCTAGGAGATAGGGAGAGCTCCATATATATAACCCTGATATTCTATGATTCACTTCTAAAAACGGACACTGGCCCATACAAAGTAATTCTACTTCCCACTCCAGGGTTTTACATTAACTTCTGGAGCCACCATCTGCAGATCACAGCCTAGGCTGCATCCACTTCAGCCATCAGTATAACTGGTGAGGTGGAAAAAACCACACTGCCATTCTCCTTGTGGGCCAGTCCACACAGGGAGCCAGTGCACAGGTCTACCAGGGGTTACACAAGGATGTGTGATCTAGCAGAATTCTGGCTTCTAGCGCTCTGGGAGCTGCAAGGTCTAGTGGTTACAGACACTATAGCTCCATGTAACAATGATCCTGCAACCAGGCCATTTGGCTGTAAACAGGGGAGCTGTTACTACTTAAGCTGACAGCATTAGCAGAGCCACAAACTTTTATAGGTGGAGGAGGGACACAGAGCCAGCGTTTTCATGTGGGTTACACAAGCACATGCTGAATGACTGTAAGGCAGTGGTGGCTCTCAAACTTTTGTACTGGTGTCCCCTTTCACACAGCAAGCCTCTGAGTGCGACCCCCCCTTATAAATTAAAAACACTTTTTGATATATTTAACACCATTATAAATGCTGGAGGCAAAGCAGGGTTTGGGGTGGAGGCTGACAGCTCACAACCCCCCATGTAATAACCTTGTGACCTCCTGAGGGGTCCCGACCCCCAGTTTGAGAACTCCTGCTGTAAGGTAAAGTGGCTGGAAGATGGACGGGGCTCTTATATTAGAGATTTGGGTTCTCATTTCAGTTCTGCCGGATGTGATCTTGTGCACATGCTCAGGCACTTTCGCTGTGAAAAGGGTGATGGACAGGAATCCCCTCCGCAGGAAAATGTGGCACAGGCTAAGTGGCAGGAAGAGCGCAGCGATAGTCACACTAATCTGGGAAAGCGCAGGGACCAGACGAGTGGGGCTACAGGCTGGGCGGTTAATGCCCCTTCCTCAGGCCATCGGCTTGCAGTCACTCAGCTCTTCCTTCCCCCAAGTCATGCCGTGACTCGCACCTCGCCAGCCGGAGCAGCACGGGCGTCAGCAATGCTTAGCTCGGATTTCTATGGCAAGCTTTTGTTTTAGCCTGTGTGGGGCGGGGAAGAGTGCAGCGGGCCTGACCCACTCACCCAAGCACATTATGCCCTGGCTGCTGGGGTAAGTACTGGGGGGGGGGGCCATGCCCTGGCTGCTGGGGTAAGTACTGGGGGGGGGCCTTGCTGCCTGTGCCCTCTCTGCCTATCTGGGGGTGGCAAGAGGACCACTGCTGTGGCTCCTGAGGGGAGGGGACTCGGATACCATGACTGGGGAGAAAAGGGGAGTCCCCAGGCCGCTTCAAGAGGGGGATGGCCCCATGGGTTGGGGGTGGGGCCCTGTGTCATGGGGTGCCTTAATTCACCCCCAGGCCTGACCAGCTCCCAACAGGGTCTGTAAAAACTGCCTCTAAAAGGCTGTGGGAGAGAGTCTGACTCAGTTATGCTGGTGTAAATCTGGAGCCACTGCAGTCAAGTTAAAAGATTTCTCTAACTTCCCTGCAAGGTGTCTGAAACCCAGCCACTCTGGCTCTCTGTCCCAAGGAAGACAGAGAATTTTCTTCCAGAATCACCGAGCTGGCTTGCCAAGAAAGCCTTGTAGCACTTCCACCACGGCATTCCCACTGCGAATTTGACTTCCCTCCCTTCTTGCCCTAACACAGCCAAAGGTTTGGCTGCAGGAAACAGGGTCCCCATCTCTTACAGCTGTCCATGCCTGCACCGGGCCCTGAGCCAGACACTGGAGTCTGTGCCTGGCAGCTCCTAGCCACGGCTTTGTTTAGTTATCACAGATGAGGAGCTTGGCAGAGTGTGAGAAGTAGCTAAGGGCTGGTCTGCAAATGGAGAGGCACTGAAATAACGTCAAGTCCCAGCCATGGTCAGCTCAGTGTGAGGTTGGGGATGGACATGCATATTTGGGGGTAAAAGTGGCCTGTTGCAATTTACTTTACAGATTAATTCTATAAATTCCAGGCTAGGAGTGTCCACATCTGAGCTGATCGGCAGGGCTGCTGGTGGGTGCTGAGCACCCACTATATTTTTTCTGTGAGTCTCCAGCCTTGGCGCCCCCATAGAGTCAGCGCCTATGGCTGAGAACATCTGAGAACATCTGTCCTTGCCCTCTGCTATTCAACAGCTGAGCACTGCGCTGCTGTCTGGTGTTGCTCATCTCACAGGAGGCTGGGTGATGTAGAGCTCAACACAGCTACAAGCACTGTTACCGGGACTACTGATACTTAGTAACATAGCACCCACCCATATTCGCTGGGAGGGGGCGTCCAGCTACGATCCGTGAGAGCAGTGACCTGCCTTTGGACGCAGACCTTTTCAACCACCCGCCAGGTCGCCTGACTTCCAGAGCTCCTTTATGGTCACTTAGAAGACCACGGTGAAATCAGTTGCGATAGGCATTAATCACTCTGGTCACTGACCCTATTGTCAGCTCACCAGGTTTTGACCTGCCAAGGCACCTGCAGTCATCCCTGAACCAGTTTCAAACAGGACAGGGCAATTGTGTGGCCTGTCGCTTCAAACAGGGTTTCTCTAATGCCCTGTGCTGCAGTTGCCGTCAGCTTCAGAGTGTGTCGCTTAGCCTTGACGAGTGCCTGCTGGCTTACTTCTACAGCGGGCTACTGGCTCTCTGCCTGGCCGATGATGCTATCAAATGGTTGAACACTTTGTGCATATGCTGAAGCCCATCCCACGACCTGACCTCAGAGAAGAAGCCTCCCCATCACTCTGGGGGTTTCTGAGAAGGAGAATGATGACACCTCTGGCTCGTCTGCTCTGAAAGCACCATTGGTTTGATGTGGGAGGCACAGAAGGGACGTCAACCACAAGCCTCTTGCCCCATATGCAGCTTCCCAAAGGGTAATAACAGGCTGAGGGGGTAAAATCACTGGCAGCTTTTTAGACCAAAGGCTGCTCAGAGTGACTAGCACCCCCCACCCCGAGCTGTAGGCTGCCCCAGAGTAGCCAAACCAACAGCATCACTGAGTCTTTGGGCCAGCTTGGCTCACCTCCCTCTTTGTAGCCCTGCCCCACTGCAGGCTGGCCATGAATCCAGTGCTGGGCCAGAGTCTTGTGCCATTGTGCCTGATGCCCTGTGCCCCACAGGCCAGTAGGAGGCATCTGGGCGCTGGCCCCACACTGGGAAGGGGCCCATTATGGACCCATCTAACCCATCCTCACAGCTGGGTCTGGCCCCTCACCCAGGGCAGTCCAGCGCCCAGGCCATGCTGTGTGAGCACTCGCAGCCAGCAGTTCCCGCTGACCTGTAGGGCCACCCAGCAGCTGGGCTCTGCCATATGGGCTGGGCAGGGCTGCTGGCTGTGGGGCCAGTGCACGTGGCCAGCCAGGCAGGCTCATAGGGGGTTGCATCCCAAGGGTCTGCCCCGCTTCCCAGCATGGCTCCAAGCAATCTCTGCTGCCCGCCACCTGTGGGCCCCACCCACCTCCCTGGGGCTGAGCCACCTGGGACTGGTGCAGAGGTCTGGCCTGTCTCGGACAGTAGGAGGGGCTCGGGCAGGCCCCTCAAGGCAAGTGGGTCCTGAGGGAGCCCAGCCTGGCCAGGCCCCAGCCTGCTCTGGCCTGTCTGATCTCACTGCTCCCAAGGGGCTGACGCGATCCCCTCCCCACTGCCCCCAGCCAGCCCATCGCTCCGGGGACCGACCCTCCCCCCATGCCCCATTGTCCCCATGGGAGCCCACAGATCTGTTTGGTGACAGGCCCACAAAAGGTAAATGGGCCCGTGCTGTATTGTCCTGTGAGATGAGGGGCTGCAGGGCTGGGACTGACTCTTGCTCATAGTAACTAGATTTGCTGACGGCTTGACTCCATGGTCCTGTCCCTCAGAGCTGGGGCGCGATTTGCTGCAATTACCCACACAGCGTGTGTAGCGAGGAGCCACCCGAACAGCAAGGGCACGTGTTCAGCCCTTCTGTGTCCAGATGGGGGCATGAGCACAGCTCCCCTCCTCCCTCCCCTTTGAGGGGATCCCATCAGCAACAGACCCTGTGTCACTGCCTGAGAGTGGAGAGAGCATTTTCAGAGCAGCAGTAAAGCCCAGGGACACCCGTTAACTACCAGCTCTGCTTCAGGGAAACAGCAGAGAGGACAAATGTATCTGTCCAGCAGGCAGAGCAGGGCAGGGTCCTGTCCGATCAGCTGGCAGTTGGGGACATTCCAGTGTTTACCCCATTAGTTCATGCAATGGGACAAATTCAACCCACAATTTTTAATTCTATTCAACAAACTGTATAAGGCTCAGGCTGGCATCCATGGAATCTACCAAGGAGGAAAGCGAAGCCCGTACCTTTTGCCCAGGCAACTGATTTATCACAGCTGATTGCTGCCATGCCTCACTTTCCACTGGCCAGAGATATCCCAGGCACTTGGTGAGTTCGTCGAAGGAAACCCAGGAGAATGTCAGACAGTTCTGTGGCAGTCATTCTAAGCACGGTCACCCTAAGACCTGGGAGACTCCGGTCCCCTATCCTGCCACAGACTGTGTGTGTGTGTCCAGGGGCACGTCACTTAGCTGCTCTGTGCCCAAGAATGGGATAATACGATTTCGTTAGCTAACAGGGTGCTGGGTGGATAAATACATTAAAGCTTGTGAAGTGCTGTGAGCACGACTGATGAATGGGCTTGGTAAGAGATTGGGATGATTATTATTTCTGCAGTGCCTTTCAGTCCACAGGAGTCCAGGCCTTTTACAAACACAGCATGCTGAAATGTGTATTATTGGCAGGGATTATGGCACCTACCATTTAAAATGCAGCCATCTCTGGGGTGGAACACAGCAGCTGTTTAACAGCATAGGGCAACACTACACAATAGGTCAGTGCTGGAAGCTACAACAAATCTTGTAATCACTTGATACTGCTGGGACACAGGAATGGAATTACAGAAGTGGGAATTCAGCCATGACACTCAGGCACATCTTTACCTTTATTAAAAAATGCCACACGATTTTCATCATCACACCTGGCCAGGGCCTGGTTTTTACATCTTATCTCAAAGATGGCACCTCCAGCATCACAATTACCTTCAGCCTTGATGCAGCACAGGGTCAGAGGACAGAATGTTTTCTCCCATACCATGAACACTGCTCTCTGCAGCACACTGGGGCTGTTTCTTGGAGGTCCCATGCAAGGTCTGACCAGTGTGATTTGGGTTAGCCTGTGCACTCTAGGACTGGCATAGGGCCCTTCAGAGTTCAGGTTGTCTTAGCCAGTGTTTCCCAAAGGATTGAAAGCTGAGCCCTGCTTCAGAAAATCATGCTCCCCTTCAATCCTGCCATGTGTGGGTAAAGGCCTGCACATCACCCCGCCCTGTGGGAAACGCTGGAGGCGTGTGTTTTATAGTCATGTAATCTACTAGTCTTAATACTAACACATTGCTAGTAACTGAATAACAAGAGTTAACATCTAGCCAGAGCTTCATAACTGTGGTCACTGCCAGACTAAGGAACACCCAAAAGCCACTGTCAGCTCCCGCACCCTGGAGATTCTCGTCATTCTCTTAAAGCCACAGTAACTCCACATTCATTTATTTACATTTAGCTATATATCTATAGCTCAGAATTAGCTTAACAGCACTCTGTAAGTCTTGCCACAAGTTTTCTTTGACCCAATGACCATCAAGCTTCTATATTTGCT
Organism: Gopherus flavomarginatus; assembly: GCF_025201925.1. NCBI lineage: Eukaryota > Metazoa > Chordata > Testudines > Testudinidae > Gopherus > Gopherus flavomarginatus. The sequence continues at coordinate 23,835,902 of NC_066633.1, forward strand.
GTATTACTGAAGTTGTTCTTGTTACTTGGAGGAATGATGCATTTTCTTGCAGCTCTTGGGGGGCTACTGTATCATTTCATCTTTCAGCTGACTCTAGCCTTGCAGGTGACACTTGCCAATGTCTCTGATTTTGTCTAGACACTTGTCCATTAGTAGCCATGACATCAGAAGCTAGTGGTGCTACCTTTTTCCCTGCAGTGGCTTTCTGAGCCCAATGTCTACTATTTCAGAACGTATTCTATCATTTGGTTTCAAATAAGGCAGTTCATATGATTCTCTATCATAATAATTCTTTTGATACAAACTTGACTAATATTTAGTCCTTTCCCTATAGCCTTCTTGAAAACCCTAGGTAATCTGTTACTAGCTTTCCGCTAAGTAACAACTGTGCAGGTGATAAACCTGGTTAAAATGGTGATGATCTATAATTTAATAATGCCAGATATAAATCGTATTTGTGTCTTCAGCTTTTGTTAGTAATCTTACTAGTTTAACACTATTTTCAGCTACCCATTAGCTTGTGGGTAACCTGAACTTGATGTACTGTGTCTGAAATCCTATGACATGGCAAAACTTTTATAGACTCAAAGACATTAATGTCAGAAGGTCATGATCATTTGTGTGACCTCCTGGTCAGCGCACGCCACAGCACCTCACCCACCCACTCCTGTAATAGACTCCTAACCTCTAGCTTTTAAATCCTTGAGTGTGAAACTGAAATCTTCTTTTTGGTAAACAGTATTCCTCACATTTTTTAAGACAAACTCATAGTCAACTTGTACTCTAAGCTTAAACTCAAAAGAATTTTTTATTAAAGCTAATGTGCGCCAATACTTCTGTTAGGGTACGTCTACACTACCCGCTGGATTGGCAGGTAGTGATTGATCTGTCGGGGATCGATTTATCACGTGTAGTGTAGATGCGATAAATCAATCCCCGATCGCTCTCCTGTTGACTGCTGAACTCCAGCTCCGCGAGAGGCAGAAGCAAAGTTGACGGGAGAGCCTGCGGTGCACCACGAGGATGAGAAGTAAATAATTTTAATTTGATCTAAGATATGTTGACTTCAGCTAGGCTATTCTCGTAGCTGAAGTTGCGTATCTTAGATCGATCGTCCCCTCCTCCAGTGTAGACCAGGCCTTAGTCTATAAGGTGCCACAGGACCCTTTGTCGCTTGTTAAAAATGAGGTTAAGGTTAAGGAAGGAGTGCCTGTACATCTGGGTATAGTGCTTAGTTCTTCGGGCCCTCTACTGGTTTAAGCATTCCCAGTCCAACAGGTCATTTTCAGCTTCTTATAACTCTCTCCAAGGTTTGAAGTTGGCAGTATGTTCATTCTTAGCACTCTCACACTTGTTCTCAGTACGCTCAACTTCAGCACAACTGATTGAAGGGCTAATCTACAGGACTGCGCTCCATCGCCACAGCTGGAGCTGCAGCTGGGTTGCTGTCATGCATCTGGTGAAGACACGCTATGCCGACAGGAGAGCGGTCTCCCATCAGCATAATTACAGCACCTCAACGAGAGTCTCTTCCACCAACATAGCACAGTGTGGACACCACTCTAAGAGCATGTCTGCACTTACCTCTGGAGCGATCGATCCAACAGGGGTCGATTTATTGCATCTAGTGAAGAAACGATAAATCGACTGCCAAGTGCTCTCCCATCGACTCTGGTACTCCACTGGAGTGAGAGGTGCAGGTGGAGTCGACGGGAGAGTGTCAGCAGTCAACTTACCACAGTGAAGACACTGCAGTGAGTAGATCTAAGTATGTCGGCTTCAGCTACGTTATTCATGTAGCTGAAGTTGTGTAACTTAGATCGATCCCCCCCAGTGTAGACTAGGCCTAAGTCAATGTAATGTACATCGCTCGGGGGGGAAGGGGCAGAGTGGCTTTTTCACCCCCATAACATACATTGACTTAAGCAGTAGCATAGACAAGCCCTTGCTACCACCATGCTCTTTAGCAGTCCCCTTGCTCTCAACATGCCTGCTTTCAAAATGCTCATTGTTAGCGCGTGCAGCGCTCAGCAGCACAGGTATCAGGACTCGTGCGTGCAGCATGCTCGCTCACCATGCACTTGCGCTCAGCACGGTCACGTTGCATGCGTGAGCTCCGCATGCTCATTCACAGCACGCTCACTCTCGCCATGCTAATGCTCAGCTTGCTCGCTCACCATCCGCGTGCTCTCGGTATGGGCACTCTCAGCATGCTTGCGATTAGTCAGGGAGCCATTGTTCTCTGACAGCGTCTCCAATTGGCTGAGCTGTTGTCAAGTACAGAAACTGAAAAAGAAAACAAATGCCACTTTTCTGCTAACATAAAAAATGCCGTGAGCATTTTTGACCAGCTCTTGTGCCCCAGTGAGGGCGGATGGACCCTGTGAGAGGGACGAAGGCCCAGCCCAACATGCTCTTCAACTTTCAGCATGTGGATAGTCCTAGGGACTTATCGGTTACTCTGGTGCATAACATTAGGCACAGCTGAGATGCTGTGTTGGCTGCAGGAGCCATCGTCCCCAGGTCGCCTACAGACCTGCTGGTGGGCTGAGTTCACTGAGCCTAAACAAATGCACTTAATGCAGGCAACAAGTCCACTTTTGCTTTGTCACTTCCGAATGATTCACTTGACACCCTTATCGTGTAGTCAGTGTGTCTGGAATACACTGGAGCGTGCTCTGCCTCTGTGCTAATGACACTGGCATTTGCAATAGGAACAGAAAAGTTGTGGTTTATTTTAGCTGCACTGATGAGGAGCAGAATGGCCAGGGGCAGAACTATTGCTCTGTCCCTCAGCAGGCCTGGGACCTGAGTATGTTACACTTGCCTAGAAGTTGAATGCACAAGACTCTCAGGGCTGGGGTGGTGGGTTTGAGCTGGCTGCCTTGTGCTGGCTCTGGTCTCCTACTGTTGTACTCAGCTACATGCAGTCTGGACCCACTTAAACCTGGGATGAGCCCCCTAAACCATCCTATCTTCCTGTATTTGAGCTAATCTCTGTTTCCAGCATGGCAGCCCCCGGGGTGTGAGCCTAGGTTTGAACTACACAGACTCTGGAGGCCCAGGACTCAGTCTGAGCTGGGTCAACAAATCTCTTCACCCTTGCAAAGTACTGTACAGCAGGGGTTCTCGACCTCTTTCTGAGGCCCCTCAATATGCTATTAAAAACTCCATGGCCCACCTGTGCCACAACAACTGGTTTTCTGCCTATAAAAGTCAGGGGCACAGTTAGGGGGCAGCAAACAGAGCAGTTGCCCAGGCCTCACGCCACAGGGGGCCCCCATGAAGCTACATTGTTCAGGCTTTGGCTTCAACCCAGAGTGACGGGTTCAGGGAACCCCCCCCCATGCAATGGGGTTTTGGCTTTCTGTCCTGGACCTGTGAGTCTAACTCTAGCCCCCCCAGGAGCCCCCGGACCCCTGGTTGAGAACCACTGCTGTAGAGAACCCAAGTACCATGCAGTCAGTTACATGGGGGGGGGTGTCTTTCAGATGAGCCTTTACAGCCCTGTTCGCGATAGACCCTGAAGCCCCCAGGGCATTTCTGAGAAAGCAGCGATGTTTCCCCCATAACTGTTGTGTGTGTTATCTGCAGGGCTGCCACCCCCACCCTTGCAAAGTAGGGGCGGCTAGTTTGGGACACTTCCCACTGAGACTCACTATGGAACTCAAAGAGAAACTGGCTGTTTCCTCCACCACACAATGGGCAATCAAGCTCCAAATGCAGTATCATCACCCCTGCAATTGTCACTGCTGTGCTGGGGAGCTAAGAGACTGGGACAGCCTTGTCAGCACGATGGGAGGCGGGGGGTCTGCAAGCTACTGAGGCCCTGGACAAGCCAAGCTGTTTGCTGGTCCTAGGCAGCGTGGCCATCACCTGTCTTAGACCAGAGGAGCAAGGGCTCCTTGCAAAGGGCAGTTCTAGTAATCACCAGTGGGGACTCGAACAGGGACGAATGACTAAATAAAGCCAGGGCCAGCTCCAGGCACCAGCGGACGTGCCTGGGGCACCACATGCTAAGGGGCAGCTTCCGTCCAGTCTTGGGGGCGGCACAATCCAGGCAGCGTTTTTTTTTTTTGCTTCCGCAGTTCGGGCAGGGCGAGCAGCTTTCTTTTTTTTTTTTTTTTTTTTTTTTTTTTGCTTGCTTGGGGTGGCAAAAATGGTAGAGCCGGCCCTGAATAAAGCAGCACAGGTCATTGGAGGGTCATTGCCCCAGCCGGCTCAGCACTGCGGGTGAACACTGCCTGCCCAAAGGCTGTGGCCTTGGGGGCGGGAGACGGAGCATTAGCATGGCGAGAAGCATTTGGAAGCCATGTCTGGGAGTGCAGCATGAGTTGCCTGTGCAGGAATTCCACTGGCCCGTAAATGTCATGCTGAAGCCAAGAGCCCCTCAGGCCCTGTTAGCAAGAACAGCAGTGCCTGGCAGTTAACGAGGATTAAGTGAGGATTTCAGCAAATGCTTCTTCCATAAACGAGGGTGGAGCTTTTCCAGCCTGCCATGGGTGTGAGCAGCACAAAGCCACCAGTGCCTTAATGCTGAGAATAACGCCGGCAGGTCACAGCTCCTCTGGCTGAGGGCCTCCCAGTGACGCTGGTACAATGGCAATGTCACGGTTACCTCTGTGCCTTCCAGTAGGGCCCCTGCTCTGGGTCCCCTAACACTGGCCTCCCGGAGGAGGCCACTTGACCACAAGGAGACTCTCTGTGGCTGGCGGGGGTGTGCCCAGGGCCCTCCTTCGCTAACAGAGCTCTGCCATTGGGCTCCCATAATTCCCTCGATTGCTCCTTAGCACCAGGGTGCGGAGCTCAGTGTCCCCCACCAGCCCCCACTTGCTGCACATCCCCCTTCCTCAGCCCTTCACCTTTGTTTTCATTTCAGTTGGCTTTGAGGACCTCCTAGTGCACTGATGAATGAGCCATTGCTGCTCTCCTGGGCAGGGCCTGGCCTGGCATCCACTTAGGGCAGTCAGCCCGCACCCCTGCCTACACTGACGCATGCTTTGCCCATGGGCACCCAAGTAAGGCAATTCAGCCATCGGCTGGTTAGCTCCAAGCCCAAGAGAGGCCCTCGGGCAATGGCTTGCAGGCATGTGTGGTTCGAGGGCTTTAAACTAGGTTTGACGGGGGCAGGTGACCAAAGCCCACAGGTAATTCAAAAACATGGAGGCATGGGAGAAGAGTCGGAATCTGGGGCTGTTATAGCAGAAATAAGGGAGAGACAAGACAGAACTGGGGGGAAATCAAATCAGTATCTTAGATGGCTGTATACTAATGCGAGAAGTATGGGGAATAAGCAGGAAGAACTCAAAATGCTAGTAAATAAGCACAACTATGACACAGCTGGCACCCCGGAGACTTGGTGGGATAATACGCATGACTGGAATGTTGGTAGAGAAGGGTATCGCTTGCTCAGGAAGGACAAGCAGGGAAAAAAGGGAGGAGGTGTTGCCTTATATATTAAAAACGTACACATTTGGACTGAGGTTGAGATAGAAATAGGAGACAGACTAGTTGAAAGTCTCAGGGTAAGGATAAAAAGGATAAAAAACACGGGTGATGTCATGGTAGGGGACTACTACAGACCATCAAACCAGGTGGAAGAGGTGGATGAGGCTTTTTTAAACTACTAACAAAAATCATCCAAAGCACAGGACTTGGCGGTGATGGGGGACTTCAACTACCCAGACATCTGTTGGGAAAATAACACTGCAGGGCACAGATTATCCAACAAGTTCTTCGAATGTATTGGAGACAATTTTTTATTTCAGAAGGTGGAGAAAGCTAATGGGGGGTGGCTGTTCTAGATTTGATTTTGACAAATAGGGAGTGTAGTGGGGGAGCTGCCCCACTCCTGGAGAACAGGATAAAAGCAGCCAAGCTGGGCTGATTGGGGAAGCAGCCACAGCTGTGGCCAGCTCAATTAGGGCCCAGCTAACCCTGATAAGAGGGCTGAGGCCAGAAGCTGGAGAAGTCTGACTCTAGCCCTAGAGTGGGAAGGGCAGCTGCCTAGGAGCAAGGTGCCTGGAACAGAGCAGGGGAATAGGGCTGGGGAGCTCCAGCCTGGTAAACCTGCAGGCTTGAGGAAGGCCTATGAAAAAGTACTGGGGCTGCAGAGGGGCAGCCTGAGGCTAGGCAAAGGCAGCAAGTCCTAACCCCTTGCCAATGATGAGTGGCCATTATAGACTGCCCCAGTGAGTGGGGGCTAGATGATGACTGGTAGTGGCCACTGAGGCAAGATGGGGATAGAGGGTTTGAGGTTGCCCTGGGAGGGGAGACCCAGAGAGTGAGGGTCCTGTTGGGGCAAAACCCCAAGGTAAGGGGTACTGGGGTCTGGGAGGGACACGAGGGCCCTAAGGCAGGCGAGACACCGGCTTGCAGAGAGCTCTCTGGCCTGGACAAGAGCTAATTCTCAGGATAACCAGCAGGAAGTGCTGTGCCGGTGAGCCTTCACTTTGCTACAGGGAGGAACTGGTTGAGAATTTCCAAGTGGAAGGCAGCTTGGGTGAAAGTGATCATGACACTGGTGAGACCTCATCTGGAATACTGTGTGCAGTTCTGGTCTCCCATGTTTAAGAAGGATGAATTCACACTGGAACAGGTACTGAGAAGGGCTACTAGGATCATCCGAGGAATGGAAAACCTGTCTTATGAAAGGAGACTGAAAGAGCTTGGCTTGTTTAGCCTAACCAAAACCAGGCTGAGGGGGGATATGCTTGCTCTTTATAAATATATCAGAGGGATAAATATCAGGGAGGGAGAGGAATTATTTGAGCTTAGTACCAATGTGGACACAAGAACAAATGGATATAAACTGGACACTAGGAAGTTTAGACTTGAAATTAGATGAAGGTTTCTAACCATTAGAGGAGTGAAGTTCTGCAGCAGCCTTCCAAGGGGAGTAGTGGGGGCAAAAGACATATCTGGCTTCAAGATTAAGCTTGATAAGTTTATGGAAGGGAAGGTATGATGGGATAGCCTAATTGTGGCAATTAATTGATCTTTGATTATTATCAGGTAAATATGCCCAATGGTCTGTGACAGGATGTTAGATGGGGTGGGATCTGAGTTACTACAGAGAATTCTTTCCTGGATGCTGACTGGTGAGTCTTGCCCACATGCTCAGGGATTAGCTGATCGCCATATTTGGGGTCAGGAAGTAATTTTCCTCCAGGGAAGATTGGCAGAGGCCCTGGAGGTTTTTCGCCTTCCTCTGCAGCATGGGGCACAGGTCACTTGCTGGAGGATTCTCTGCATCTTGAGGTCCTTGAACCACGATTTAAGGACTTCAGTAACTCAGACATAGGTTAGTGGTTTGTTATAGGAGTGGGTGGGTGAGATTCTGTGGCCTGCATTATGCAGGAGGTCAGACTAGATGACCATAATGGTCCCTTCTGACCTTAAATCGATGAACCTATGACATGGTAGAGTTCATGATTCCAAGGAATGGTAGGAGGGAGAACAGCACAGTAAGGACAACGGATTTCAAGAAGGCAGACTTAGCAAACTCCAGGATTTGGTAGGTAACATCCCATGGGAAACAAATCTAAGGGAAAAAAAATTGAAGACAGTTGGCAATTTTTCAGAGGCATTATTAAGGGCACAAGAGCAAACTACCCCACTGTGTAGGAAAGATAGAAAATATGGCAAGAGACCACCCTGGCTTAACCAGGAGATCTTCAGTGATCTGAAACTCAGAAAAGAGTCCTACAAAAAGTGGAAACTTGGTCAAATTACAAAGGATGAATATAAACAAATAACACAAGTCTGTAGGGACAAAATTAGAAAAGCCAAGGCACAAAACGAGATCAACCTAGCTAGGGACATAAAAGGAAACAAGAAAACATTCTATAGATGCATTAGAAGCAAGAGGAAGACCAAGGACAGAGTCGGCTCGTTACTCAATGAGGGGGGAAAGACAATAAGAGAAAATGTGGAAATGGCAGAGGTGCTTAATGACTTCTTTGTTTCAGTTTTCACCAAGGTTGGTGGTGACTGGACGTCTAACAAAGTGAATGCTAGTGAAAATGAGGTAAGATCAGAGTCTAAAATAGGGAAAGAACAAGTAAAAAATTACTTAGACAAGTTAGATGTCTTTAAATAACCAGGGCCTGATGAAATGCATCCTAGAATACTCAAGGAGCTGATTGAAGAGATATCTGAGCCATTAGCAATTATCTTTGAAAAGTCATGGAAGACAGGAGAGATTCCAGAAGACTGGAAAAGGGCAAATCATAGAATTGGAAGGGACCTCAGGAGGTCATCTAGTCCAACCCCCTGCTCAAAAGCAGGACCAATCCCCAGATTTTTACCCCAGTTCCCCAAATGGCCCCCTCAAGGATTGAACACACAACCCTGGGTTTAGCAGGCCAATACTCAAACCACTGAGCTACCCCTCCCCCCAAATCTAGTGCCCATCTCTAAAACAGGAAATAGGGACAACCTGGGGAATTACAGACCAGTCAACTTAACTTCTGTACCCGGAAAGATAATAGAGCGAATAACTAAGCATCAATTTGGAAACACCTAGAAGATAATAAGGTGATAAATTACTGTCAGCATGGATTTGTCAAGAACAACTCATGTCAAACCGACCTGATAGCTTTCGTTGACAGGGTAATAAACCTTGTGGATAGGGGGAAGCGGTAGGTGTGGTATATCATGAGTTTAGTAAAGCTTTTGATACTGTCTCGCATGACTTTCTCATAAACAAACTAGGGAAATACAACCTAGATGGAGCTGCTATAACGTGGGTGAATAACTGGTTGGAAAATCGTTCCAGCATGATTGTGAACCACTGATAACTACTCTCTAGGAAAGGCATACTGAGTGGGGTCCCATAGGGATTAGTTCTGGGTCTGGTTCTGTTCAATATCTTCATCATTTAGATATTTAGATAATGAAGTTTGCGGATGATAGTAAGCTGGGAGGGGTTGCAAGTGCTTTGGAGGATAGGATTAAAATTCAAAATGATCTGGACAAACTGGAGAAATGGACTGAAGTAAATAGGATGAAATTCAATAAGGACAAATACAAAGTACTCCACTTAGGAAGGAACAATCAGTTGCACACATACAAAATGGGAAATAGTATCAGAGGGGTAGCCGTGTTAGTCTGGATCTGTAAAAGCAGCAAAGAATCCTGTGGCACCTTATAGACTAACAGACGTTTTGGAGCATGAGCTTTTGTGGGTGAATACCCACTTCATCAGATGCACCTAGACGTCAGATGCATCTGACAAAGTGGGTATTCACCCACGAAAGCTCATGCTCCAAAACGTCTGTTAGTCTATAAGGTGCCACAGGATTCTTTGCTGCTTTTACAAAATGGGAAATGACTGCCTAGGAAGCAGTACTGCAGAAAGGGATCTGGGGGGGATAGTAGATCACAAGCTAAATATGAGTCAAAAGTGACGCTGTTGCAAAAAAAGTGAACATCATTCTGGGATATATTAGCAGGAGTGTTGTAAGCAAGACACATGAAGTAATTCTTCCGCTCTACTCCACGCTGATTAGGCCTCAACTGGAGTATTGTATCAAGTTCTGGGCACCACATTTCAGGAAAGATGTGGACAAACTGAAGAGAGTCCAGAGAAGAGCAACAAGAATGATTAAAGGTTTAGAAAACATGACCTATGAGGAAAGATTGAAAAAACTGGGTTTGTTTAGTCTGGAAAAGAGAAGACTGAGAGGGTACATAACAGTTTTCAATTACATAAATGGTTGTTACAAGGAGGAGGGAGAAAAATTGTTCTTAACCTCTGAGGATCGGACAAGAAGCAATGGGCTTACTTTGCAGCAAGGGTGGTTTAGGCTGGACATTAGAAAAAACTTCCTAACAGTCAGAGTGGTTAAGCACTAGAATAAACTGCCTAGGGAGCCTGTGGAATCTCCATCATTGGGGGTTTTTAAGAGCAAGTTGAACAAACATCTGTCAGGGATGATCTACATAACACTTAGACCTGCCTTGAGTGCAGGGGACTGGACTAGATGACCTCTCGAGGTCCACTGGGACCACTGGAAGAAGGAAGGTAGAGCTGGTCTGGGGGAAATTCTGCCACTTGGTGCCAACAGGTGGCGTAATGTGGACAGAGGGATTTAGTTTCTGCAGTCAGCAGCATTCAGAACTGCTGAGGTATGAGGCTGGTATCTGGCCATGGATTCAAGGCATATCCCACATCCTTTCCCTCCCGCCACAACCAGCACTACCTTAACAGGGGTAGCAAAGGGCTGGCTGAGAACACAGAGCAGCTCGCCTTTAATTAGCCCACCGTGTTCCACTGGGGCCTGACAGAGGCAGCACCACTTTGCGCAGCAAAGTGCATTTAAAGAGGAGTCGGCATACAGCTTTAATGCCCATGGGCATTTCCAAGGCTTCTGCTGCCCACTGGGAGCCTAGCTGGCACAGGGCACGATTTGTGCTGCTGGAATGTCAGAGCGGTGAATGTCAGAGCCTACAACATGATTTCTATCTAGCTTTGCTAGTGACACAGCAACCTGGTCCTGAGTGCCAGTCCAGTGCCTCCCGGTGTCTCCTTTGGGCACCAGCACTGGCACTCTAGGGTGCATGAGTCCCTCTCTCGCAGACCCACACTGTCCAATCGTGTTGGCAATGGAGGGAGGGAGCAGGGGAAAGCTCACCAGAGACAGACAGTGGCTTCGCAGCCTTGCATGGCCACTGCACTGTGCCCTCTGAGGCGTGGGGCTGATGGTAATGTAGAACAGGCTGGCGAGCAGGGCCTCCAAAACCCAGTATGGCCCAAGGCCCCTTGAGTTGCAAGGGGCTCAACTCAGAATGCCCTTTGCTTCAGTTTTGCCCCAGTCCGTCCATGGCGGGGCAGAGCGGCTACAGGGGTGCCATGCTGCCACTAAGGATACATTTACACAACCTGCAGCTGTGAGCCTCCAAGCGCAAGTCAACAGATGTGGGCTCATGGGATGTGATACAGCTGGGTAGACATTACGGTTTGCGCTGGAGCTTGGGCTCTGGAGCCCCCCCGTCTGTAGGCTTCAGAACCCCCCACTACAGCAATTGCTTTCCATGTTCTCTGAAGGTTGGACAAGAAATCGTCATAATCTGCAGCAAGGGAGATTTAGGTTTGATAGTAAGAAAAACATTCTAAATCTATGGCTAGTTAAGCTCTGGAATAGCCTTCCCAGGGAGGCTGTGGAATCCTCGTCACTGGAGGGTTTAAGCACAGGCTGGGCAGACCCCGTCAGGGATGGGCTAGGGTCACTTGGGCCTGGACTAGATGGCCTCTCGAGGGCCCTACTGATCTATGATTTTATGCTGAATTAGCTAGTCAGCATTTGGCTCCCGCTGCCTGAGAACAAAGGGAGCGGAGCCCCAAGTAGCTGTGCCAGGAGCCTCTAGTTCTGTGCTGGTGGGAGCCCATTCCAAGGCAGGGAGGAGCAGTCACCAAGAACCTCACCACCACAAACCCTGGGGGAAAAGACAGAGCCCCTGCTCCTAGCAGCTGAGTGTGAAGCACATTCCCCTCATCCCACCCATCTCAGAAACAGCAAGGGGACAGTGCTGGTGGGGGCTTACCCTTCAATTCTGGGGGGACCTGGGCCTCACTCCTGCTTATGACTGTCACGTCCATCTCCACTCATCCATTTGCACTGCATGGCTGCCCTGTGGAATCCAACTGGAGCTTGCTGGCTGCTTCTCACCAGTCCTTTACATGTCTCCTACAGAGTCCCATTCTGCCAGTGGGGCCACCATGTTCTGTAAGGTGCCCCGTGACTCTTGGCTCTGCACAAGGCCAGGCAGTGTGGCCACAGTTGGTTCTTGGTGTGATGCTGGCAGACCAGGTCTGATCAGGGCTACAGGTCAATTCACTTGTGTATTAGTCCAAATAAAATGAGTGTAAATGTAGGAGTGTGTTCAGGTGTGAAAACTAGTGGAATGTTACTTGTATTATTTTCACTTATCTGTTCCTGTTACAGTGTAACAGCAAACATCTGCATTGTGTACACCTCTGTAACTTAATAACCCATCAAAGAAATCTTGTGAAATGCTAAAGGAGGAGTTAAGGACTTTAACAGAAAATCCTAATTTCAAAGCAAGTAGCCATTATGTATGATGGTTCAAGGTCAAAAGATTAAGTGCATTCCCCACTCTTCATCACCAAAGGAAAAGCTCACGGGGGAACAGACACTGCCATCTTGTCTTCTGTCAGAAGATATAAGAACGGATTCAGGGAAAGATCCTTCATGTCTGGACTGTTTGGAGTCTTACAGGGAAGTGTACTGGATGGAAAGCAGAGATCCCCAGAGACAATCTGGGTTCCCTGAAAGACTTTTGGGAAACCAGATGTTTATTACATCACTGATACCATTTGGAGTTACAAACTGTGACTCACCTGTGCATATATTTTACCTGCTTTAATCTCAGTAACTCTCATTTCCCTTTCTTAGCTAATAAGTCTATAGTTAGTTTACTATAGAATTGACTGCCAGCCTTGTCTTTGGTGTAAGATCTGGAGTACCAGTTGATCTGGGGGTGACTGGCCTCTTGGGACTGGAAGAAACCTGATGTGGTGTGGTTTGGGGTTTAAAGTATCTTTTATCACAAAGTTGAGCTTGCCTGGGTGGCAATATAGACTGGAGAGTCTAAGGGGACTGTCTGTGATTCCATGGTGAGCAGTTCCTCACCTCACACACACGCCCCCCTCTGGAACTGGAGGGAGCTGTTCTGTGGCAGGAGGGCTGTGCCGATGGGGGTTCTCTGAGGGAGGCATGGACATGGCTCCATGGGTGGTTAGGGAGCAACACCCCTTCCCCCAGCGACACCAGTGCAACAGAGGACAGGGATCGGTCCCGGAACGTCTCAGATTTAATGATTTCCGTGGAGGCCATTTGATATCAGCCTGTAGGTACCATGGCCCAGTACAGTTTCATGAGCACCCTTTGTCCCAAACTCCCAGCCCTTAACATCAAACCAAAGTCCATTTCCTGTTAAAGACGCAGTGGCTCATCGGGGAATCAGGATCCAGCTGAGATTCCCAGTCCCTAGTCAGGAACCCTCCACCTCAGCTCAGCTCGTAAAAGCTTTGGCTTCCCTCTGCGGTGCCCAAAGCCTCCTTAAACTGAGAGACCACTCGCCCAAAGTGCGAGCCCTCCCAGAACACTTTGCCACACTGGGTGCAACAGTAGAAGTAAGATAGGTCCGCTTTGCCCAGCACCCCAGGCGGGATGGCTGCTAGCTGAAGGGAGGCACCTGTGGCCAGCGTCAGGGTCTCCACATTGAGGTCTGAGTCTTCTAGCCACTGGCAGTTTGGATTATAAACTGGCTGCGGGGAGTCGGATTTTGAGGTGTCAGATGCTGGGTTTGTCTCTTGTTTCTCTTCAGACTTTGCCAGCCAATCTGTGGAAACAGGAGAGAACAAACAGACACTCAATACTGAGTAACAGGTGTGATGAGCTGGATTGGTGCTCAACAATGATCTTTACAATATATTTTAAATGGAAAATGCCTATAATGAAGTATTTAACAGAAGAGATGACCTCAGTTTACAGTGCTGTGCACAGGCAGGGGCAATCCATGAATGCGGAACAAGCAAAGCGACTAACGATGCTTAACATTAATTCACAAATAAAACAGAAATAAACCAACATTTAGGGGATTGCAGATGTTTGTGTTTGCTGCAGATTTTAGTTGTAAAAAATCATTGACATTCAATTGTAAAATTCATTCCATGCACACGCCTTGAAATCGATTAACTTTACTTGTAAACTTCGTTCTGGAAACTCTGAAATTCAAGATTTTTGCCATTTACACTGCTGTGAATTTTCTACAAAAATAAATCGTGACTCAGCCAGGGTGTCAGTTACAGCAGCCTCTCTGGTGCTGGTGCCACAAAGGAGAACAGCTGTAGACATGGGCACTGCTTCCCAGGCACTGGCTCCACCTACCGCATGCTCCTACCAGGGGGAAGTGTAGGGTGTGTGCCCACAGCAGCGCCTACGCCAAAGGAATTCTCCCTTGGCCCCAATGGCAAGCAGAGGCCAGAGTGAGGAGCTGGGGGGATCCTACCCCCAGAGTATCATCTGCAGCTACTCTATACTGTCTGCTATTGGGGAACCCTGCTGATTGCTATGGCCAAATGAGGACACACAGAGCCCCCAAGTTAAGCTTTAGCAATTGCTGCTCATCCAGGCGGCCTGCAGCCACGTCACTTTGGGTTGCCTGGATGTGCTTGGATAAGAAACCACGAAGGAAAACGCAGGTCCTGGGGATCAGAGGCAGGGTCTCTACTGAACCAATGGCAAAATGTGTTGCTGTGGGTCGAGTGCTCATGACAGTGCTGTCTGTTATGTGTACTTTGAAACTGAGGTCCAAACAATTGGAGCTCATTAAATATCAGATTGCACATTCCACAAGAGGAGGGATATTAACTAATGTCTTGGACAAATGCCAGTTTCGGCAATACATTCTGTAATTCCCTCTAAAGTTTATGCAGATATGGTATCCTTCACTGATATGAGATGTTGTGTAGTTGCTGTGTACTTTCAAACTGCTGTGGCACTCCACCCCAGAGGTGGCTGCATTTCAAAGGTCACAGAGAGTGAGAGAAAGCAGAAAGATTGCAAAGTATTTTGTGATCTGTGAGGATGAAAGGAGCTGTGGAAATGTTAGATAGCATATGAATAGTTATCCGGATTAGTGATCAGCTTTGGAAAAGTAATTGACTCAATTAACAATCTACACTGGATTGTTAATCCAAGTCCTAAAGGCATCGGGCACTAGATGGTTTAGGGCTTGTGTTTTGCAGAAACCCAGAATTGGAGCACAGTTATGCAGCCCTCTTGTTCCTCTCCTCTGCCCCCCAACAACAAGGTGATGTTTGCCCTGAGGTGAAAGAAGCCAAAGAGACATGTTCCTCTGATTCCAGATGATGTGATCCTGCATGGCAAGCTTCCTGGGGAGTTCAGTTTGTGCACCTGCTCCCGGCAGGCAGCTTTGGCTGGGCACTTCCTAGAATCCCATTGTGGGCACAGGGACCAATGCCATTGCCCACAAAGCTACACCACCTATTGTTTGTTTGGCACTGCAGTGCAGGTTCTCATTGCTTGTGTCCCCATGGCAAGGGCATGGCTGGGTCCAGGAGGCAAAAGTCCAAGACTGACTTGACTGTCATCCATCAGGAAGTCTGGCAGAAAGTGACGCAGGGAGGCGGACTGAGTATATTAGCAGGAGCTGATTCATCCTTGGCATGGGGAGCTCTCTTGCCTAGACAAAAGTTATACAACAAAAGGCAACTTACATCTATCTAGTATGACATCACTGGGGCTGTTCCTCTCCAGGGCACGAGAGCTCTGTCAGAAGGTGTCTCAATGTTCCAGGGAGTGCAATAGAGTAATACCGGAATTGTCCTTAGCTCTTCAGCCCTGGATCTCAAAGCACTCTGCACAGAGCACTCAGTGCCATTGGCAAGTGATGAAGTGACCTGCCTGAGGTCACAAAGCAGAGCTGGGACTGACTCCTGGGTCAGCTACTCCTCCACTGGCCCATAATGCCCCGCGTGGGTGCAGACGGGAATTCAAACACAAGGCAGTGTCACTGGGGAAAAATCCTAGGGTTGAAACCAGGAAGGTTCTAGAGGCGTATGTAATATGTTCTGTAGAAATGGCTCTGAAATCCTTTGGGGATAAATTCTGTTCTGTCTCCTGGGAGCCACAGCCCGGGTGGGGGTGGGGAGTTTTAAATCACGTTTACACCCTCCAGAGTCTGTGCTGCTGTGAGAACTGCATAGCCGCTAAAGCAGCCCCAGGGACAGCCAAGAATCCCCCTGACCCCGGCACTCAGTGTGCTGATACTCCCCCTGCTGAGCCCAGTGTGCCCTAAGCCAGAAGCTGCAGGGGGGCTGTGCCCAATTGGAGGAATCTTTCCCCTGCCTCTTCCAGCTCCCTCTGTGGCCCAGGAATGCCCCAAAGCAGCATGCAGGAGTGGAGCAGAATCAGCTCTCTGGAAGGTCCAGATGCGGGTCCTTCCTTCGGGCTGCTTAAACCTTGCTTAGAATCCATGGCAAGGAGAGCTCTTGATTGCCTGCCACACAGCACTGTGTGACCCTGCAGGGAAAGGTGAAGGGCCACTGTGCAAAACTGTGTTTCAGCTCCCACCGTGCTGTGATTGAGCCCCATTCAACAGAGATGTATTCCCAAGCCAGGGGCGCTGGTAAGCACATGCCGAGTGCCTGGCTATGTAGTGCCTGTACATACGCAAGAGGCTGTGAATTGCTATCAGACCAGAGCCTGTGTGGTCAAAGCACATGGCTGGCATTCAAGGGCCCAGGCACCTGGTTCCAACTCCGATAGAACCGACCTTGGAGAAGCCATTTCCTCCTTTGTGTCTCAGTTTCCCCATCTGTAAAACTGGTGTAATAATCCTTCCCTCCCTATCCCACAGTGGCATTGAGAGGCTTCACAAATTAATGTATAAAGCACATTCAGATCCTTCGATGGAAGGTGCTGGAGAAGGATCCAGTACTATTATTCTAAAATAACAGGGGTTTCTCAGCATGTGCCTATTATCCTGGCCCCAAGGTACGTGAGAGTCATGACAGACATAGCTACCATGTTAGCAGATACATTTTAAAACGTCTAAGCACCCTGTGATCAGACCCAAGCCCTGCTGATCAGGAAGACGGGAATGCCCTGGGAACGGATTATATGCCTTTTCTAACATCCCACGTGGGATCTCTTTCCCAAACTATCCGACCACCACAGAAAGGAAACAAAGAACTGGGTAAATGTGATGACAGACCCTGACCAAAATGTAAAGACATGAGGGCTGTCACTCAAACCACCACCACCAAGGAAGATTTCAGGACACAGTCTATGGCTGGCTTAAGACGCCCCCGGTCCTAAACTTGTTGTGTTCAAGTCCATCCATGGAGTCTTTAAATCAAGGCTCGATGTCTTTTGAAGGGAGCCACGTGCTGTAAAGTTCAATGCAGGAGTCACTAGGGCAGTTCTCTGACGAGTGCTATGCAGGAGCTCAGCCTAGATGATCACAGTGGTCCCTTCTGGCTTTAAAAATCTGCAAATCTAGGTAGGGACTTTTCAGTTTATTTTGCCTGTTTGACAAGGGGCAGGCAAAGCCGAGGGAGGAATCGATTCCCAGGCCAGAAGAGACCACTGTGAACATCTAGGCAGAGCTCCTGCACAGCACAGGCCAGAGACCTGCCCCACAGCAGAACTTTTAGAAAAACATTCAGTCTTTGATTTTAAAACTGTCAGTGATGGAGAATCCACTAGGACCTTGGTAAGTGGTTCTAGTGGTTAATTACTCTGACTATTAAACATTTCCCCCTTATTTCCAGTCTGAAACACAGAGTAACTGTGTGACCCAGGACAAGTGATTACTGCCCTGGGTCTCACTTCTGCAGAATGGAGAGAATAATCCTTCCTTTCTCCTGCCCACCCTTTTTCTGTCCTGCCAGTTTAGATTGTAAGCTCCTGGGGGTGACGACTGGCTCTCACTATGTATCTGTGCAGTGCCCAGCATGACGGGGCCTTGTACCTTGGCTGGAGCCTCTAAATGCTACTGTAATACCAATAATCAGGGGTCACCCAATGAAATTAATAGGCAGCAGGTTTAAAACAAACAAAAGGAAATACTTCTCACACAATGCATAGTCAACCTGTGGAATGCATTACCAGGGGATGCTGTGAAGGCCAAGGCTATAACAGGGTTCAAAAAAGAACTAGGTAAATTGATGGAGAATAGGTCCATTAATGGCTATTAGCCAAAATGGTCAGGGACATAATCCCATGCTCTGGGTTTCCTAAGCCTCTGCCAGATGCTGGTACTGGATGACAGGGGAGGGATCACTCAATAATTGTCCTGTTCTGTTCATTCCCTCTGAAGCACTTGGCTCTGGCCACTGTCAGAAGACAGGATAGGGGCTAGATGGACCACTGGTCTGGCCCAGTATGGCTGTTCTTATATTCTAATAATGATCAATAATAATGATAACCTCAAACACAGCAGGATGGAGCCCCTAGCAGTATCGCACTGGGCTGAGGACACCTGAGCGAATCACTGATTTTCAGGTCAGTGGCTGAACTCAAAAAAAAAAAATGACAAACTGAATTTTAGTCTGTTCATCTCACTGAAATGAAAACCCACAAAAATGTCATTTGGGCTGAACGAGGCAACATTTCAAAATGTACTATTTGCCAAAAGAATCCACCAGCTCTAGTGCTGGGGATGTGGAAAAATCCCCTCGTTTGCCCTACGATATTGCCCCCCTTCTGTCTTTGAAAATGCATGTTCAGCCCTGAAATGCTTTAATACAATCACCCCTTTCTGTTATTTTCTTCTCTGAAGGTACCAAGCTGTCATGGCTGGGCTTTACTGAGAGTCCCTTCAGCTTCTGTGCTCTTCCAGGAATGCCTGGCATTTCCCCCTCTCTTTGGAAATCTCCCTGTCTGTCGGCCCTGGTGCAGCTCTGCAAGCTCTCAGCCACGGGCCCTTCACAACTAGGGTGACCAGATGTCCTGATTTTATAGGGACAATCCTGATATTTGGGGCTTTTTCTTATATAGCCTCCTATCACCCTCCAGGCCTGTCCCGATTTTTCACACTTGCTGTCTGGTCACCCTATTCACAACTCTCCCACCAGCATAGTGGATAGTGTGTGGGATTTTAAAAAAATTCTTCAAGGCACCCTGTAAAGCGTGAAGTACCAACCCCCTGCCCGGCCACACTCCCCTTCCCCTGTGGGATGTGGCTGTTGGGGGGTGGGGGCGGTCATTGTTACAAAGAAAAGGAGAGAAAAGCTTGCAACACCCAGCATTTTGCCTTTCGTTCGGCCCCAGCCCCCTCTTAATTGTGGTGCTTCAATGGGTTGAAAATGCAACATCACTTCAAAGTAACAATTTTTCAATGGGAGCTTGTAAAGCTACTCCCTAGCGCCCCCCCCCCCCCCCCGCAATGGAATTCGGTTCAAAGGCTTTTGAAGATGCCTGTGTCCCTGTGGCAGTCTGTCTGAAAAGGCCACTGGGAGCCAGTAAGCAGGGTGCCAACTCGGCAAACAATCTTAGAAAAAAGTCACTGTGAAAAGGTCATCTCCGTGGTGGCTATGGAGAGAAAGGGGCTGGGGGAGGAGAGGGAAGATTTCTTTAAGGAGGGATTTTTCTCTCCCCTCCTTTCCTAAAGCAGGGTAAATGTGGCGCCTTATCTTGTGAGAGTGCTAAAATCCACAGCATGGCTCCAAGCTGGGGCGCCCACACAGGGAATTCTAGTTTCCAGCGATCATGTGCTGCTGCGCTGGGGCCCTAGGAATGCAGCATGCACAGAAACAAAGAGCCACACCTTCACTGCAAGGCAAACTGGCTGGACCCGGGCACACGCACGTGCATGGGCACCTTTCACAGTTCAAAGGCAGAGGACAGCTCATTGTGAGCCCCATTCGGGCTGCAATCTCCTTGGCACTGTGCATTGCTGTGTCCGTGCGCTGGCGGATGCCCCGCCAGACAAGGCTGCAAATGGACGGTCTGTGGTGGGTGTGCAGCAGTGTGGCTGAGGGCGCTGGCGCCTGCTATGTATCTGGGACAGCTGTCTAAGCCGTGCGGCGCAGTCACAAATGACTGAAATCCCAGTGCAGAGCACTGAGATCAAGAAATGGTCAGGGGGCCTGGGAGGCCAAGGGGAGCCAAGAGCGTCATTACAACATCCCAGGAGATTCTTACAGCTGCATTTTCAAGGGACCTGTCTGTCACCAGTCATGCCAGAGCCTGGATTCCCGCTGCCACCCTCTGAGGGGCAGAAATGAATTCTGTTCACTATCAAATCAATTAGAAACACCTCTTGGGAACTAATAATCCCATTACAAAACACCTTTAAATTAAAAAGGCCTTTTCCTCCCCTCCGTCCCCCCCGCCCGCCGGGATCACTCTGGGATGACAGAGTCCAACAGCCTTTGTGCAAAGGGATTTCTGACGTTTTATTCTGTATAGTCAACCCAGGGTTTGGCAGGCAGAATATATCTCCCTGCTTTGAAACACCTCAAAAGTGGGGGGTGCCAAGTAGAGCTATTCTTCCAAACTCCCTGCCCACTGGAGCTGCGAAAATGAGACGCTACAGACAGCACAGGGTGCACAGATCTTCACAATACGCATGCCCTTCCCCCACGCTCTCTGTGCCCCAACTGCTGTGGCATTGGCAATGCTGACTTTCCCCTCAGGACACAGGTCGCCTCATGAGACTCTCCTGGGCACTGGCTGGCAGACTCCTTCACGCACACCCATTGATGTGGGTCTCATTACCCCACTGCGCACAGCAACCAAACTTCTGCTGTCCAAACTCAACAGTGCTGGCTCGGCCTAGGAAACTGGATAAACCAAGCGATGGCCATGTCCTGTGCCCTATGTGATGTCCTAAGCCCATGAAAAAAGAGAAACTGACAGGACCTGAAATCCTCATTTCCCTCCAATCTTTATCTAAGAGTCTTCCCCAGTCATCTCTGCCAGGGCTGCGACTTGATGCCTGGGGTCCAGGATCCAAATGCAGCTCAGCAGTAGTAGTAAATATTTATGAGGGTAGCCCTGGAACGACAGGACAGTCTCCATGACGGCAAGTGTTGCTAGTGCCGTAGAACCCAGATTAGCCAAACTGCCGGAGTGGTTCTGATACTGGGAGGCAGTCAGTGGATCACAAAGAGAGTGTGGGAGGGCTGGAAGGAGTGGCACTCCAGCTTCCCGCGTCCCACTGTAACAATCTTCATGGCCTATTCCAGGGCCTCACTTTCACACCGGCAGCAGTGCTTAATCCCACACTACTTGGGGTGAAATGGGACTTCTTGCCTGTTGTGACAAACCCAGTGCTGTAGGGAGTCAACTAATCTCCATGAAGAGGAGTTGGGGCTCTGGAGAGAGGGACATGTCTACACTCTGTGAGGACAGCTGAATGCCCAGGCAGCTTGGAGGCCATGAGGGGTAAAAAGAAAGGTGGTTACTGTATTGTTATTGATGAGGTTCCTTCTTGGGGAAATGAAGCCGTCCAGAGAGGGGAAACAATGCTGGTGGCAATCCAACTTGGAGTGTGAGGGGGTGCTTCTCTGACCTGCTTTCTCCCCGAATGAATGCTCCCCACCTGGACAAACACACAAATAACAACTCCCTCTCACTGTTCAGCTCCAGATCCCAAAGCACTCTGCTGCGTGTGTGTGTGTGTGTGTGTGTGTGTGTGTGTGTCGGGGGGCATCATTAAGTCCATTTTACAGACAGGGCAGCCAGGCCCTGTGAGGTTAAGTAATTTGCAAGTGAGTGTCAGAGCTGGGACCACCAGACCCCAGACTCCTATCCCATGCTCTTTGCCCTCTGTGTAAAGTGGTGGCTAATGACGAGCCAGGTTGGAGGCTGGCCCAGCTTGAGGGGGATTTGTCTGGGAGACGGAGGACTGGCAGGGGGAGAGCTGGTGATCAGAAGCACTGAATTCTCCCTACAGACCGTGGTACATTCTACCCACCCTCGTTAAGGATGCCAGTGGAAGGCATGAGCTGACCAGTCCCCCCAGTGTCCTTTATTCACTACAGGGCACTCGGCAGAGCCAGGTGCTTCCGAGCCTGCATCCCACTGTTAGCAGGATCCCCCACACACCAGCACTGAGTTGGGCACAGGGCTGGAGAATTCCTAGTGACAAGAGCAATGGGCCAGAAGCAGGGGAAAGGTGGTTTTCAAGGATAGGGTTTTTTAATGGGGTTTGCTCCTCCATCACTTAGGCATTTTGAAAGCCCCACCCTTAAATGTTTGCTTAGGGTAAACAATGTTAGAAACCGCGCTTTAAAAATACTCTCCATATGTCATGTGAGTTCCAGGCTGGGGTAGGAGGCTCTCTCATCTTGGACCCTGTCAGAGCGAATTAACGTAGTCTCACTTGGGAAGCTAATGCCACCCCAGCAAAGGGTCCATCTCCTGTTCTCTTCTTGTATAGGCCCACCTGTGGCAGACAGTCAGCATTCCTACCCGTGAGGCTTGGACCTGGGCTACCAATGCTCTTGTGTCTGTACTGGCTGGGTAGCAGCAGCAGGTCCCTGTGGAAGTGTGATCCTTGAGAAATAATGGACATCTGCCATATCCTGAGACACACAAAGTTGTACCAGGAGGTTTTGACATGCTCACAGCCATGCCCGCCCTCCAGGGCTGTCACCATGAGCACTTCCCTCACACGGGCAATATACTCCCCTGTCATTTGGCAATTAAGAGCTAGGTGTTCTGAAGAAAGCACTTGTCATAAAGACTTTGCTCAAGTCTGAAAACACACCCGGGAGCATTCTTAGAGGACAAAGGTCCATGGGAAACCTTCCCTTGGTGAGAGATGGCTCCTGATAAGGGAAGTTACGAGCCTGAGAAACACACTCTATTGCAGAGAACTGAAGATGCCTGATTATCTTTTCCTTCCAGATAACTGTGATAAGTAAAGGACAAAGGACTCTGGATTGTGCAACCAGTTCAACGCAGGAGGGGCCAAGTTCTTAGGGCTTTCTCGGAGCTGCGTAGGACGGAGATTGGGAGCTAAGACCTGTGCCCCCCTTTGCTCTGCTGATGCAAAGCAACAAGGCAAAAAATGGCATGAAGCAGTCCAAGACTCTCCTTGCTCTCTATAGGGTTTCATGGCAGGGAAAGGGATCTTGTTGGATTCTCTGCCTTCCCCTAGCCTCCCCAGCAACCCTGTCTGGCACCTCCTGCCCCCAGTAAGTGAGCAGGGGCGGCTCTAGCCGTTTCCCCGCCCCAAGCATCGCGGCACGCCGTGGGGGGTGCTCTGCCGGTCGCTGGTCCCGCGGCTCCAGTAGACCTCCCGCAGACGTGCCTGCAGAGGGGCTGCTGGTTCTGCAGCTCTGGTGAACCTCCAGCGGACAGGGCGGTCCACCGGAGCCGCCTGCCGCCCTCCCGGCGACCGGCAGAGAGCCCTCCGTGCCATGCCGCCCCAAGCACGCGCTTGGCGTGCTGGGGCCTGGAGCTGCCCCTGCAAGTGAGCACAATGTTTTGTTTTGCTGGATTACTCTTGCATCAGCAAAGGATACAGTTGGCTCTTGCTTATTCTCTGCTCACCATCAGTATAATACTGATGTGAGGTCTGCACAGCTCTGGAAACCCACGGCTACTACCTGTTAGCGTATCTGCACCATGGGAGAGGGAAGGGGGCTGACAGACATTTCTGCTGAACATCCAGCCTCTGAGACATTCATGCTGTGCTCTAGGTCTATCCCCAGCCTTGCCCCTGACCTGTTTTTCGGGGCAGGGACTCTCTCACTGTGTGTGTACAGTGCCTGGCACAGTTCAATGCCATTACTATTTGATATTTATATTGTGGTAGTACCTAGGGGTCTAAAACAGGCCTGGGCCACATTGTGCTAGGTGCTGTATAAACCTATAGGAAAAATGGGGCCCCAGTCTCATTTGGGGCTACTAGGTGAGCCTGTAATAAATAATAATAATTAAGAACAACATATTATGGTTATGGGGTTGCTCTTTTTAGTGTACACTCAACTTTGCACTAAATGCTTATCTTTCTGAGGCAGCTTGGTCTAACGGTTGAGCATGGGAGTGAAAATCAGGACTTCTGGCTTCTACCCCTGGCTCTGCCACTCACTGCCAGACCTCATGGAAGCTCCATTGCCTAACCGTGCCTCAGTTTCCCCATGTCCAAAGCAGGGATAATAGTGCTCACCCACTTTTGCAGTCTATGTGTGAAAAAAGCTATGTGGCTCCTTCATCTGGAGACCCCTGAGCACTGCTCCTTGGAGTCATTATCCTAAGCCCACTGCAAATGCTCAGTCTGGGTTGTATTACTGCATGTCCATCCTTATGTGGCAATCGGATTGGCACAACATTCAATACAGAGTGCCAAAGTGCTGGGTCCTACGCCTTATAGTGGAGTGAGCTGAAGTAGCATGCAAGGGTCAGGCATGAGATTCTGTAGCCCTCTCATGAGACCTCAAGCCTGCCTTATTTTAAAGTGACAGCTCCATCCCAGCTTCAAGTGTAATTAACTGAGGCTCTAAACAGACTGATACCTCTTTAGCTGCAGACTTGAGTCCACGGCTAAGGAGGCTGTGGGGTTCACCAAGTTGTGAGGAAGTGTCGGTGAGTTTTGTGCATTGCCCTGGCAGCCCCTAGCCTCAGAATCACTGGCCTGGCCCCAGAGAGCTTTGGTGGAGAAGGGGGTGGGATGTAGAAAGACCCCAACTCTTCCCTGGGAGACATGGGATTTAAACCTCAACACAGAACAATTGATAGCTGCAACGCTTTCCCTGTTTGGCTGCTTCCTCCCCCACTTCCTGAGCTCACAGGCCACACAGCAGAGTGAAGGGCTGAGAAAATTCTCATGCTGTAATCAGCAGTGCAGTGAAGAGTGACCTTAAGAGGCTGAGGGGAGGAAGGAAAAGAAATACTGATTCACTTCTGCAGGCAAGTGAGTGGGAAACGTGCTGAACAAACAGGTGTCCAGGGTCACAGCCAGGGGAGCGCTCCTGGGCTGTATACACAGCAGTCTATCTGCAGCAACCCCATCTTAACAGTCATTTTTCCCATGCTGTTCATGTGACACAAACAAGGATCCTTCATCCACCCTCTTGCCATTTGCACTGTCCCACACCAAGGGTGCCTTTGGAGCTCACCACACTGCACAGTGTTGCGTTCACAACCACCAGACCTTTTAATGAACAGCTCTGGGTCTCTCCAGGGATTTATTCCCAGCTCTGCTGCTACATGGAGCAAAATCTAGGCGGAATGGAAGGCTCAGTAGCATCAGCTCGAGCCTGGCTCAGTGCAGGAATCTCAATCTTGACCTGCAGCATCCTCTGCTAGTCCAGTCCTGGCCTCCACATGCTGTGCCAGTGCACCTCAATCTTGAGATGAACTATCCCTGTTTGTCTAATGTGAGAGTGCCACAGCCTCTGCCAACACCCCTCAGTACTGCCACACAAGATCCCCAGCTATTCCAGCCTGGGCTGCCCTGAGTTCTGTCAATGCCCGCCAGTCCTGCCCTACAATTCCCCACCTCTGTCAGCTCTGCCCCACTCCTCTGCCTGCCATGCCGCCGCTGGCTATTCCACATCTGGACAACCCTTCAGCAAAGACTCCCACCCCAGCCAAAGGAACTATGGCACAATACATAGGCAAGGTGGAAAAACACCCACTGCAGATGAGGACGAGGTCACCAAGCTTATTTTGCTACTGACCTAGAGAGGATTGGAACCCGTTAGGAGTGAATGCCGAGTGGATGAACCCATTGTGAATCCCCAGGCCAAGAGCCTTAGCCACGATCTTCCATTTCCTGTTGGGGTCATCATCATTGGTAGAGGAGAAGAGCCATGTTCTGCCACCTCCTCCTCCTCCCCCTGCAATCTCAGCCACCAGAATGAGGCCCCACAAGGCACTGACTTCTCTCTCTGGGACACATCCGTTAGAGGATGACAGCATCTTATGCAGTAGCTGCAGGGCAGATGAGGTAGCTCAGAGGACAGCCATCCCCAGCTGGGCCAACCATGGCAGTACAGTCAGATTTGTCACATGGCAGCCCTCTTCACTGGGCAGCAGGCGAGAGTCACACCACTCTAGTGGGAGAGGCAGAAACCCAATTGCTGCTGAAAAGGCTGTTCTGTTACAGCTGGTTGAGCTTGAGGGGCACAGATGAGTCTCTCAGAAAGGTCTGACCTAGTTCCCTTCCACAGGCTTTCAGTGAAGCTGTGAGGAAGAGGGTGGTGGAGACCTAGTCAAAATGCAACAGAGTAAGTTACTATTGTTACAAGTGCTCTGCAGTTTGCTCACACTAGTGCATCACATAGACTCAGAACTTCACAGATTCCCAGGCAGGAAGGGATCATCTAGTCTGATCCCCTGCATAGCACAGGCCACAGAACATCCCCAAAATAATTCACTGTGAACTAGAGCAGCTCTTTTAGAAAAACAGCCAATCTTGCTACAAAAATTGCCAGAGATGGAGAATCCACCATGACTCTGGGTAAGCGGTTCCAATGGTTAATTACAGCTTCAACATGCTTTACGAGCCCTGGCTCACTGCACCTCCAGCCCCCTGTGAGGCAGGCCAGTATTATTCCCATTTTTCAGATAAGGAAACTGAGGCACAGAGAAATCAAGTGATTTACCTAAGGGTAGCCAGCATCAGAGCAGGAATCTGCAGCTGGTTCCAGATTCCCAATCCCCCAGATAAGCCACTTGACCACACATTTCATATGAGCAATTGCAAATCCTGAATGTGGCAACTTCTTGTGATGAAGATTGTAATGCAAGTTGGAAACACTGCACACCAGCTATCAGCTGAGACAAAAATTCTGCACACAACATCCCCAAATATTTGCACTCTGGTCTCAGATCTAGGATAGCCGCTCTGCATGCTATGAAACAGCTGTGAGCTTGACATCCAACCTGTCAGCAACACATCCATCCCAGAGTGCCCATAGCCTGGCTCTGCACAGCTTTGCAGTCAGGAATAGGGCATCCCAAGGTAACCGTCTGGTCCCTCTCATATGTCCTAGCTTGATATATCTGATCCTCCGCTGTTCTCTAGCTTGGAATGGCAAAGGAAGCCCTAGACTGCTTAGGAAAATCACAGGTCCAGTAAGGAAAACTGACTCACATTTGAAGGCCAGATGGGATCTGCTGATCATCTAGTCTGACCAACTACATAACTTAGGGCCTAGAATTTCTCCCATCAAATCCTTTATCAAGGCCATAACTCCGGCATGTTTTTAAAGGAAGAGGAATATCAAAGGCCATGAAAAGATGCTACTGGGAGGCAGAACAAGGCTGGCTGTTTCTGTTTGCTCCTGATTTGTTGTGAAGCCATTACCAGAGCTTGCCAGAATGAAGACAGTCAGACATGAATGTTTCTAAGTGCATGGCATAGATGGGACACAGCCAGGCATGTCTACAAAAGTCGGCAAAAATGCTGACAATTTTTCACAAAAAAATTCAAATTTTTAATCTAAAGTGCCCAAGCATGGCCTGTGTCTGGGTTCTCACATTGTCTGATTTCTCCTGCCACAGCCCTACTAAAATATCAATGACCAGAGCTGACCCCATTACAGTGAGAATAGGCAAGTAATATTTTTTATGTTCCCTGGCCTGGTTAGAATGACCTATGTCATGGTCTCCCACTCCACACTGTGGCTGAAACAAGGCTGGCCAGCTGATGGCATGTCAGAGCCCATGCTCCACTTTAGTGTCCCTGGAAACGTGGTGACCTAGGTGCGGACATGTGTTGCCTGGGCCAAGTTGCCCCATTAAGGACCACGTTACATCCCACGTAATTTTTAGGTATCTTATTTCAGTCTTGTTTTCGCAAAATCACTTTTGCAGCAGAATCCTTCCCAGTGACATTCTTCGGGTTCATAGCGATGGGGTGGGGTGCAGCACAAAACTAAGGGAAAGCACAGCTCCGTGAGCCTGTGACACCAACTCACAAACTGACTTGCTCATTGTTTCCCCTGTGTCATGGCTGCATAAACCACCCCTGGGAAAGCTGTGGGGACCACCATGCTGGGAATTCCATCTGAGGCAGTTGTGTCTGGGCTTGTGAGCAATTTCTGGAAAATCTGGATTAGCCCTAAACAGACTGGATTGGAAAATGTGCCCAAACCTTGGGAAACCTGTACAAAGTCCAAGGTAAAAATTCAAATGAGTTATTATACAATGATTAATCATCCATTAATAACATACAAGCCCGGCCATAAAAAGGAATGGAAACAAGTCAAACAGAACGGCACAGAAAAATACCTTACTAGAGATGTATCCAACATGGCAAGCACCAAGGGGTTCTTGTCATTCACTGCCAGGACCTCCCCCAAAAGTGATCAGCCTTAGCAAATGGCCCTTTGCAGCTTCAGGCCCATCTGGGTGCAGAGGACCAAAACCATGCTAGCTGCGGCCTTCAGTTGCATTTCAGTTCCTCGGGCATGGTCTCCATCCATATGTGACTCACACAGACAGTTGCTTTGGCATCACATACTCCATTATCTCACTGTTCAGTCCCATAGTTGAAAACATCTGAGGAGACAGCCCCCAGCGTTGCTTGGAGAGACTGGACAAGATGCAGGGGTTATTGTGGAGAAACTGGAGATCATTCTCCTTCCAAGTAACTGTGGGATGCAAAGGGATGGAGTGGCTGCTTTGTGCTGCACTGTCAGCATAATCTGGCTACAACCACAACCCAAGAAGTATCGCCTCAGTGCAAAGGTGACTTTGCAGTGAAACAGAGCTAATGCCGCATGCCCTCTCTGGTCCTAAAATCTATGAATCAAGGTTCCCCTAAAATCTCTCAGCCAGAATTGCTGGCATGTGATTCAGATTGTTGGCTTAGCAAAGTCAGATCTTATGTTCAACTCAGTGGCCTTTCTCTGCCTGCCTACCTGCCTGTCCGGATGTAATGCAATAATTTTTGGACACAGTATCTGATCAGCTCCAAAATTTCAGGCATGTTCTAGGCATAGGTGCTGGAACTAGGGTGCTGAGGGTGCTCTCGCACCCTCTGGGCTTGAAGTGGTTTCCTTTGTATTCAGGGTTTACAGTTTGGTTCCATGGCTCTCAGCACCCCCACTCTACAATTTGTTCCATCACCACTGGTTCTAGGAATCACTGCGCAGAGCCTATCGATGGCAATAAAAAGCAGAAAAGCAGATCTCCCAGACAGAAAAATATAAAATAAGAATGGAAGGGAGGGGTACAGTATGGAGAAGGGGAACCTGGGGGACACACATAGCCCCTGGTACCTGG
Source organism: Gopherus flavomarginatus (assembly GCF_025201925.1). NCBI lineage: Eukaryota > Metazoa > Chordata > Testudines > Testudinidae > Gopherus > Gopherus flavomarginatus. The sequence continues at coordinate 23,864,647 of NC_066633.1, forward strand.
AACACACACAGAGCTCTGGCATGGGGAGGAATGGGGGATCCAGGCATGAGGGGAGAGCAAATGGGGGGCACAGAACATGGCACATGAGTGGTACAATGGTATGAGGGAGGGGACACACAAAGTGGTTGCAGGGAGTCCCTGAAAGAGCGGGAGAGGAAGGGAGGACACAGGGAGTTTGGGGGGGAGAATGGGGGAATGCAGTAAGGCCCAGGTGTGCAATGAGCTCAGCTGGCAGAAGCAATGACGTGCGAGACTCTCTAGTCACATCACATTCCCTGTGCGTCGTGCTCTGGGGAGAAAGGGGCACCTATCGCAGCTGAATATAAACCAAAGCATTTCTGCTTTCCCATCCAGGACTCTGAAACGGGCTGCACAGGCTGGGCCAGTCTTGGGCTACCATGGAACAGGAACAGCTCTCAGCAGGGAAAGCTCTGATAGGACAATTCCCCCCAGCCAGGCACAGTACTGGGAATGAGAGTCACACATCTACTGCATCTTCCCTTCAGTCCAAAGGACCTTGCACTTAATCAATAGCAAATCCTTTGCATTTATAGCGCTCCAAATGGTTCACAAAGTACAGGAATGATCATTGTCTACACACTACACAGACAGGGAAACTGAGGGAAGGCCAGGTTAAGTGGCTTGCTTAAGGCTATGCTGTAGGTCAGTGGCAGATCCAGCAATGGACTCCCATCTCCAGACTCCTATTCCAGTGCACTGCCCACTGGACCACACTGCCTCTATGTCACTCACTGAAACGCTGCCACAACTGGGGTGAAGCATGGTAGCTGTAGCCAACACCATACCAGAGCAGACTAAGACAGAAAATGAATAATACCTCCCCACCATGTCTCTAAGGGCAGTTCTAGTTAGACTATAATCACTCCAGCTGCAATCTGATCCAGTTTAAGAGTAGCCATGGAGGCAGCATATGGGGCATTAGAGACACTAGCAATGAGAAGCCACTTTGCAGCCTGTGGTTGACACAGTTTGCAGAGAGTTAGATGGGGAAGTCCTTAGACTGTAACTAATGCACCAACGGGAAATCACTACACCCAGCGTTCAAAACAGCCCTCTCCACCCAACGGCCAGAGGACGAATTCTTCTAAATCATAGTGCAAAGTCAAAGAATGGCTCAATGGCTGGACTACTAGAGTTGTGCTTAGAGGTCCTGGAGTTTTGCTGATCAGGGTCTTTGTTTGCAAGCTCAGAAGGGCCTTGCTTATGGTGCAAATCCATGGGAAACCTACACCAGGTCTGGAAATGCTCTTTGCTGGCTGAGCCTGATTCCTTGGCACCCCGCAGCCTGTACAGTCAGGTACACCAGCACAGTAGGGGGTGAAAGACTCTGAGTCTGATCTGGTAAAGTTTTACATGCTGCACCACAAGGTGCAGACTGGAGAATCAGACCCTTCTTGTCTACAAAGGGCTAGAATATTGTCTGTGTGGGCTGGGTTTTTCCAAAGGGGGAGCTAGCCTTGCAACTCCCATTGGCTTTGAGTTGGGTGCCTAACTCCTTTTGGAAAGCCCAGTTGTAGTTCTTGATGCAACGTTTATATTTTAAGGAGTTGCAATCTCAGTAAAAAGAATCTGGAAATGAGTCCTTCAATTAAAAAGGCCACACAAATAACAAACGGGCTTTAGGATCAGCTACTGCTCCTATCTTCACAATACCCAGCTGCATGGAAATTGCTGGGGAGAAGAGATGATCGAGGAATTGCAACATAGTGTTGACTTCACCTATTGCACCTCTGTACCTGAACACCATCTACACACCAATACGATTGTGTGGGTATAAATCCTTGTAACTTATTTTTGCACTGAAGTCAAATGACCAACAAATCACACACACAAAAAAGCTGCTATCAAATGTCCCCTTTAAGCACAATCATCATCCCTGTTATTAGGGCTGGGCTCTCAGCTGGTGTGTACTGATATCAGTGCCCTGCATCTGATGGAGCTACACTGATTTACCCCACCCGAGGAACTGGCCCACAGAGCCTCAGGAGGCTGAGACGTTTTACAGATTAGGAGCTGGTCCTTGGGCTATTGTAAATCCTGCTGACAGAGTGCACAGGTGCTCCCAGTGCAGGAGTACAGTTCACTCACCGGCTCAGGCAGGAACGCAACCCCCTGGCCAGCCTGCATTAACCTGTTAGGTGCCCACTCAGTTACCTGCATCATCTTCTTCTGTTAAGAGTCCACTGAGCTGCATCAGTTGCTTCATTTGGTCTTTGGAGATCTTCAAATATTTGTCACCATTACACAACTAGCAAAATGAAGAGAGAGAGAGGAAGATTAGAAAGAGGGTGCTGGCTGAGTCCTCTGCCGCTTTGTAGCACCTTCTGTCCAAGGATCTCACTGCATTTTGCAAACCAATGAATTCAGCCTCACAATGGCCCTCTGAGGTTGGTCAGCATCATCAGCATGTTACATCTGGGGAAACTGAGCCACGGAGTCACAGACTGAGGCTGTGACAGCACTAGGGTAGGACACAGATCTCTGGAGTCCCAGACTTTGACCCTCCTTCCTATAGTAGAGGGCAATAGGGAAACCCACAAGAGAATTACGAGATTGAGGGGAAAACGCAACACCCCACCCCAACTCACTGCTGCTCACACTGGCTATGCAGCCGGGGTGGCACTCCCAGCCTGCTGCAGAGCCACAGGACTACCACACACTCCTCCAATGACACTGCATCCCCAGACCAGCGTCAGCCACAGAGATGAGCTGTGCCCTGTGCCAGGCCTGCAGCAACATGCTGCCTGTGCTCACTTTGGGTTCTGCCATGGCATCCGCAGCCAGCTGGCTAGGTGGAATGTGAACTCTTGACCCTTCTCACAGTGCAGCCCCAGCCCAGGGATTTCAAGGGACCTGTTCAGGCTTCCCCAGATGCCAGCCCCAGCTCAAAGAGAAGAGTGGGGTGTCTGCATGGGTCTGGAGGGAGGTAGCTGGGGGAGGCACTCTGCCCCAGCTAGTCACTTACAGCTTCTGATCCACTCCTTGGCAAACCCAGTTTATAGCCTGAACTCTGGGTCAAAGTCTCAAGAGAGAAAATAGCTGCCCAGCTTTATTGTGTAACGCTCCCATAAAGAATAATGGACTGAGATGCCCATTAAAAGCCCATGATAGGGCTTATTCATTAAGAGCCCATAATTTAACATGGCAAATCCAGCAGTGCTCTCTAGGAATCTCCATCCTGCCCCCTAAATAAATGAATGCCTTCAACCTTTCACGGCTAGCCAACTCCAGCCCTGCTCAGCATTGGGAGGACAGACACCTGCTGCTTCGTACCCTGGGGTACAGCTCGCTCAGCTGGGACCTGGATGCTGCCATAAAGCACCAGAAGCTGAGACTGTCTGTAAATGTCAGCAGGACCCCAAGATCCTGAGTTACAGCTTTGAAACTCACTCTTTGGCTCTCCCTATTTGCATAAATAGGCACAGAACTGAAAAGCTTGCTGAGGTAATGAGCTTTCTGAATGGGGCACCGTTGCCTTGCAAATCACTCCTCTGGGACAGATTTTACTTATCATGAGTAACACACACGGACCTACATTCTCCAAAATGACTAGTGATTTAGGGGTCCCAATCTGAGACATCTTAAAGGGGCCTGGTTTTCAGAAAGTGCTGAGCACTGTGAAAATCAGACCCCTTCACAGCGTTGGGCCTCAAGAACTGAACACCACCGGGTCACTCTGAACTCTGCCAAGACTTCTAGCACTGACACTGGAGGAAAAAATATTTCTCTCTCTTTTCCAGTAGGATGCGACTACAGGTAAAAATCCTGGCACAAGTGAAGTCAATGCTCAATCTCCCACTGACCTCAATGGGGCCTGGATTTCGCCCAGGGCCTTTAGTGGCGTTCTGTCGCATCAGTTTCACTGTTCTCCCTTGTACTGGCAGTTAGTGTAGGTCTTCCACACAGCAAAAGGGGGAGAGAGAATCTATTTAAAACTCAGGACGATGTGACTAATGCCACAAAAACGTACAGGGGGACTCGGGTGTGATACCCAAAGTGACCTGTAACTCACTAAAAATCCCCAAGGACTAGGCTTCAGGCTGACCAGTCCCTTTAAAGAACTGCAGCCAAGGCAAGTGATTAGAATGGTGCATGCCTTTTAAATGCAGCAAGTTACCTGCAGGGGTGACTCTATGTTCTTTGCCCCCGCAAGCATGGCAGTCAGGGGGCGTTTCTGTGAGTGATCCGCTGGTCCTGCGTCTTCAGCGAAGCCGCGAGACCGGCGGACCTCCCGCAGGCATGCTGCCAAGGGCAGTCTGACTCCCTCCCTCACGGCGACCAGCACGGCACCCCCCACACTTGCCGCCCCAGGCATGAGCTTGCTGTGTTGGTGCCTGGAGCCGCTCCTGGTTACCTGGTTGGGGTCTGATCCAAAGTCTATTGTAGATAATGAAAGTCTCACTGACTACAAAGGGCTTCGGATCAGATCTTTAGCACTTTTGATATGTTTGTGGAGCACTAACTGGACGTGGCAGAGGGGTCACAGCTGGGACCTATGGTTCCCCTTTCCCATAAGTGGAGAATCAGAGAGGAAAGTGGGACAACTATTGGTTAGAAAAAAATATACAACCACAAGCAGGGAGGGATGGGGCAGAGTGTCCCCAGTCTGGGCAATAACTTGGCAGTCAGGCACTCCAAGAAATGACTGCAAATGACTCAGCCTGTAAAAGGCCTCTGCCTTCTGCTCTCTGAAACTGCACCTCAAGCAAAGCCTGAGACAGTGGGTAACACGGAAAGCCCCAGAGAAGGCCATGCAATCAGTGATGAAAACTCTTCAGAGAACTCACTTTCCACGCACTATGGCAAATGCTTTGAGTTCTCTGATCAGCCACTTCCTTCCAGCCCTGCACAGCTGTTTTGCAGAGTACAAGGTGCCCTGAATGCAGTGAAATCAATTTCTCCCGTCCCCTCCTCAGTGCATGGGTCTTGCCACATGGCTGGATCAGATTAGACTGGCTTGGAATCCAGCAGCGACCAAAACCTTTGCAAAGGAAGGAGAATGCCCCCAGGGTTGCTGGCCCATTGAACTGTGTTGTACAGGGAGGGCTGGAAGGAAGTCTCCCCTCAGACCTTGCTTATGCCCTTCAGTTGGAAAGCTGATTAGGTTATAATTTTAAGGCCAGATTCTGGGATTCTCCCTGGGTGGGGGAGAGAGGAAGCAGGGAGCTCCCTTGCACACCTGGTCCGTGACAAAGCTCTCACTGATTAACCCCAAGTGAGTGCACTGGGGAAGTCAGATGCCCCAAAGGGTGCGTGGCTGAGTAAGGATGGTGCCAGGGCCACACCCCTTTCTGCACCAGCTGGTGGCTCAAAAAGGAGTGTGGGAACCACACCTCTGTGCCCTGGAGGCCTGATGCAGGGAGCCTCCCACCCACTGCCAGTGTTGGGGGCTCCCCAAACCTCTCCCTACCCTGGCAGTGACTCTAGAGACCATGATAATGGCCTTGGTTTGCAAAGCTACCCAGGGTATTATTCACTGAACCCAGAGCTGTGGGAAGAGAACAGTGCAGCCCCAGACTGCTCCTTGGTGATAACCATAGAAGAGCCTGACAGGCAAGCGCTCTGCATACTTGAGGCCTTGTATGGACTCCAATGCACACAACATGCCGTGCCCTGCAGCTTCCTCTCTTGTCAGCAGGCTCAGACAATGCCGTCAGCCAGTGGTCACAGGGCAGCACATGGACGATGTAGGCATAGCCTAGGGAGCTGAGGTGATGCGGCAAGAAGAGGAGCTCACTTTGAGGAGCTTGCAGGGGTATTAACCTCTCCAGCCATCGGAGGTCTCTGCCCTCCAGCCAGCCAGGTAGTGGACAGCCTTGGACTCAGCACTGATCTGCGACTCTCAGATTACAACACTGTTATGAAATGCTGGCTTCCCATTCTGCCTGGTCCCCTCTTCTCAGGCAGGGCCTGACCACCCTTCAATACCTCCAAGCCAGCCTACAACAGATCACTCTGCCTGGCATGAAGGCCAAGGCCACAGAGGAATGACAGCTTACAGAGCCCAGCGAATCCTGTCTCCTACACAACAAGGGCAGAGGAGGACACATCACCACAGTGCTTAACTCACGGCTCTAGTTCCTCATTCAACACTTGCTCACAATCTAGGACCTGCTCCTGATATTTAAGGCCTTCAACGGACTCAGGCCTAGCTACAACAGGAGATGGGAGGGGCCATGGAAAAACAGAAACTTGGGCGGGGGGGCAGGCGTGGGGACATTTTTTCCCTGTTTTTTTCAGAGGCCTAGTATGGAAGAACTGGACATTTTGGGACAAATGTAAAAGAAGCTGTTATATAAAATATTTTCTCTCAGAATGAGCAGTGAAAGGACTTTTAGAGTAATGTTTAAAACAATGTTCCTGCTGCCCTTCTAATGCTTTCTAACACTGGTAAGTATTGAAAATGAAGATACTTTAGGAATTACAGTATTAGAAGTAAAGAAAGTTTAGTTTTGATAAGCAAATAACTACTGCAGATATTTCAATCTTCCCCAGAATTTGGGGGGGGGTTCTGAAAACCCCCAGAAACACACATTTCTTTTCTATGCCTTGAAAATTTTCTGAAATTTTACATCCCTAGTAATAGCACCTCAGAGACTGCTGCTTCATCTGTGACCCAACTGCTCTCCAGGGGGCTCTGCAGATGATACGGTTTGTGGGGCAGGATATTCTCAGGGAAAGGCCCTCAGCTGTGGAACTTCACACCAATGGAAATCAGATTGGACTCAAACCAGACTCCACTTACACTCAGTGTAAGACCTCCCTTTTCACACAGCCTGATCCCAACAACTAGGGCTGGCTTGGCAATGAGGATGGAGAAAGGAGACAGAATAAGCGAAAGAAGAAAATCTAAGTAATGACACCTGATTCCGAAAGCATAGGGGAGAAAAGACACCTCTGAAGGCTAGTGTCACTAAGTATTCAGAGCTACATACAGTACTTCATTAGCGAGAGAGTGAGATAGAAACATGGTGATGACAGACAAACAGACAGACTTAATGGCCTCCTCCCCTCCTAAGTACAGTTCTAAATCAACAATTCCAGGATCACTTTTTGATGCCACATGATTTGCAAGCTGTCAGCACTCATGGGAAGAGGGACCTTGCAATTTGATTCCTCATTTCTTTTTATATGCTCTGTATTAAAACATAAGGCTTCCCAATTGTTCCAGTTCTCAGACATTGCAGAACATGCAGCTTTTGTTCCTTTCCCAAGCATTCATTTCCCTGAAAACCTGCACAGGCTCGTTGCTTTTGGGGTTGGGTTTTTTTGTTCTTTTTTTTTTTTGACATTTTCATGGAATGGATCTGGTGCAATGTATGGTGCCCAAGTGACTGCCCACAGCAGTAGGAACACAAATGGTCAGATGTGACCCAGAGCTCCTGCCGCAGTCTGAGAAACACACAGCCCAGGGAGGGAGTGGTGCCATTGCAGCTGGTTGGAAAAGGGCAAAAATGCTTTGCAAAAAATGTACGGAAACATTTTCAAATTCACCTAAATGATGTAGGAGCCTGAGTCCTGTTTTCCAATGATACCTAAACCCCACAGATTTTCAGTGGCACTTAGGCTTCAAATGCCCATAGCACTTTTGAAAATGGTGCTTTGGCTCCTAGGTCATTTAGACCCAGATCCTCAAAGGTATTTATGCGCCTAACGTCTATGGATTTCACTGCGCCAATCTGGGCCATAGGCACTTTGGAAATATTACCCTTAATCAATATTTCTCTGTCTTTTCTTTCTTGACATTTCAAGAAATGTTGGCCAACTCCAGCACCAGCAAATGCATGGGGAGTGTGAGAACTGAGCGTGCTCATGATTACCAACCGGAGCAAAATCTAGGTCCAGCTCTGGGCCACGTGAGAAATGCCTGCAAGTCTCCCATTCCAAGGAACCAGGCCTGCCCACTGAAAACAAACATTCCTCCTTCGCTCTCTTTTTAAAAGACTTAACCAATGAAAAAGTGACACCAAATGCGCTCTTCCAAAACACCAGGAACTCAGGGGGGAACCTGGTTGGGAGAACCAGAATTCTCAGAGAAGCCAGGTCTGCACTACGAAGAATCACAAGGGAGGAGTCACTTCTGATTTCCCGAGGAACAAAACATAAGGCAGAGTTAAATTATAACTTCAGGAGGTTATCGGATCTGATCTTCTCAGGGTTTAACTGTCTTGAGTAAACACAGACCTTAAATCTCATGATTGTCTTACTTTTCATTTGCGTGCCACTCCTGCATTTTAACTGCATCTCTTCAAGGTGTAACCATGCTAGGGCTTAGACAGAAACTCACAACTTGCAGGTGAGGTTGAGATGTGACCAATTTACTGAAATACCCTGAAAAATGTTTGAGAAAAACAGGTGCACTTTTTGACCACAGGGGAAGAGACTGTTTCTCTTTTCATTGAACATGAGCTCCGTCTGCACAGCAGCTGGGAATCGACGTGGACTCCCATCAGTATTTCCCATCTCTGAGGCCATATGAAATGCTGATTTCCAAGCTCTTGATAACAGAAGCTCTGGGCTGACTGAAGGTCAGTTAGGGTTTACTGTCTGAAACTCAGCTCCTGCACTGTGCAAGATCAGGGCTTATGATAATCTCCAGAGTCTCCAAGGGCAGAGACCTACTGCAGATTCTTTCCCAAGAAGTTCAGGAGCCCCTCAAACCAGTTCACTCCCCTCTACCCTCCTTATTGCTCTGACACTCCTGGGTATGACACTGGGGTCAGTTTACACATAATGGAGACCTGTTCTCCCACTCATGGGTTGGAGGCAAGTCCTCTCCTAATTCCCATGAATTTTACTGTGAGTTAGGCCCATCACTGGCTCCTCCCTGCCGTGGGTGAGCAGACCCCTTTGTGGGGAGGTTCTACAGCCTTCTCAGGTATGCATCTCCTGCCTTTGCACACTCCACTTGCAAGGGAGACAGCTGGAGCAAGGCCTCTTTTGGTTGACGCTGCCCCCTACAGGGTAGGAAATTTTCTCCTGGGCAAGATTTGCATTTGATGCTGAACAGAGCTACAAAGGCTGCTGCTTTGCAGGGCACCTGTGACTTACCTAAGGTCCTTGTATGTCTTACAAGCCGCCTTGGGACTTCTGGCATGGAAGGTGCCTTATAAATTGTATTGGATTGCAACACAGCAGACAAAGGTGAATTGGCTGCATTTATTGCATTCCCTTCCTTGTCACACAAGCAGCTTAGGAAGCTTGTGCCAAAGTCTGCACGAGGCAGCCTCCCTCACTATACAGCTCTCAGCTCCATCCAGAAGGAAAGAGCACCTTGTTTGATTTGTTCAGAAGGGATTACAAGGTGACTGAGCCAGATCTGTGCCTGGGAGAGCAAACAGTCAGGCTTCTGGGTGTGTTTTCCATCGATCAGTATCATTCTTCCAGAACACGGAGTGTCCCAAGTGCACACAGCACTGCACAAACATAGATAAGGAAATGTTCCCTGCCCCAGAGAGATGACAGTTTAAATCAGACTAGCAAACCTAAGCCATTCCACAGGTGAGGAACTCAGGGAAGGGTGGTGTAGGTCTAGAATAAAGATGAGGTGCTCAAAAAGGAGGAGAGAAAAAGGCTCTTGGCAGATGAGTGAGAGAGTCTTGCAGGAGTATGGGGCAGTGTGATGGTAGCCATGGACCTGAGGTTGGAAGAGGAGACAAAGGCGAAGGAAGGGGACAGGACTGGGAAAAGGCCAGATCTCCTGGCTCCCAGCCCAGTGCACTGTCAACCTGTTCATCCCAGCACTTGCTGGTCCCTACTGTTAATAGTCTCAGTAAGAGTCCAAGGGCTGGATGGGCCATGGAGACGTAACTTCCTTCTGGCCTCAAGAAGTGGTCAGACCTGAAACACATCGGTGGGAGGAGGTGGCTGATGTTCCTGTTGTGGGGATATGCAGAGACTGGCCATCTCCAGAATACAAAATCAAATTAGCAATGATTCCGGCTGTTCAAAATGAAATCTCTCCTTGCTGTTTGGCAATGGACTAGGACTCCTGGCTTCTATCCCCAGCTTGGCCACAGATCAACTGGGTGACCTGGTGTGGCCTATAGGGGGAATAAGATTTATCTCCTAGTCCTGAGCCTTTAATGCCATGACCAACAAAGCCATCACCAGGCCCCAGCTCCCAAAGGAGTGGGGCAGGCACAGCAGACATATAACCACTTAGTGGCAAAGGCAATTAGTCATCATAAACATTTCAATGAAAATGGTTTTAATATCCCCCCTAAACATGGTGGAACTCATCGAACGGCGAGGGCAAGCCCGTCAGGAACGCTGCCCCGATCAGAGCTCACCAGCTATCTCCCGTAAAGGGGTGAGATGAGCTTGCTGGGGTGGGAGGGGCAGACAGCTGCACTGGCAGAGCAGCCTTCTCAGCCTGAGCTCTGCTAATGGGGAGTTTTAAAGGGGTGCGGGTGGGGAAGGAATGAGCCTCTCGATGGGAAAAGGACTGACTTCCCCCTCCTTGCACATGTCTGTTTTCCCTGGACCTGTTGTGCTAGGTTAGAAAAAAAACAGGGCACAGAAAAGGTGGTGCAGATATAATTAAAGCCAAAATTCATGGGAACATTCTTCAGCCCTTAATGATGATGACACAGCTAACACGAGACCTGCAGTTCCGATGGGAAAATATTCAGAGGGGTTGAGACAGCTAAGGCGGAATACAACTGCCTGGTCACATGACTCTCCTCAGCCAATGGGACTGGGAAGGGGTTGCATTTGAACAGGGGCAGGCGAGCAGTTCATCAGGTAGCAAAGGGAGAGACAATGTCTCCTTTGGAGCAGCAGCAAGAGGGCATCAATCAGAGCTGCCTGAGCATGAGTGACGGGCTGGAGCTCAGCCTGGAGAGCTGCTTGGCTTCCCGGCACATGACACCTGCTAGAGCTTGCAGCTGCTTCAGGAGGGTGCAGGGAGCCTCTGCAACAGCCACACACAGCGATGAGCTGACTTGCTGACTCCAAACCCCTGGCACATGCCCAGTGAATGGGCAGGAGCAGGGCAGCCAATGGCTCACCTCTTCCTCCATGCAAAACATCTCAGGTGAAGTTAATGCCACATAAACACAAGCCCCTGCAGAGCAGAGAGAGCATCATCTCCCCCGGCACCCCAGCCCTGTCCTGCGTGCTAGGGCTGGCTCAGTCTCTGGGGGCTCTCTACTCAGATGGCTGCCAGCTACTGTTAACTGGATGTTGTTCCACGGGCCGAGGGTAGACGGCAGGGGATACCCTGTGGTGATTGCCAGCTGGGGCTGGCTTCACTTTGCTGATCTGGAGGTGAAAAACTCTGCCCCAAACCCCGCAGTCTCCAGAAACACAGGGCTCTGGGTCTGGGACATGCGAGTAGGGCAGACAAGTGCCTAGAGAGAGAGGGCTGGCACCAAGCATGGGCAGAGCAATGCAGGTCGCCGCAGAGCCTTTATTCCAGGTGAGCACACAGCAGAGGAGGAGCCCTCCCTTTCTCACGCTAGGGCAGCCCTTGCCAGCTCATGCTTAGTCACTGGCAAATCCCAGGCTAGCTTCGTTCTGCCCCCTGTGAAATGGATCTTGGCTGCGCCCCTGCTGAGGCAATCCCAGACCTCGGGAGCCGTGGCAGGTGTGTGTTCCCACGGCAGCCCTGCTTCCAGCTGCCAATTGCTAGGCACAAAGGCTGAGCAGAGTATACAGCACTAGTCCCATCGGGCACAGGAATCAGGCCTGTCGGCCTGACAAGGGCTAGGTCAGGAAGTTTCCTGGCTTGGAAAGTGATTTTGGGGGAATGAATAATTTCCCAGCTCATTAGAAAGAGGAAAAATAGGGGTGACAGCCTTCCCCTCTGCCCCACCACAGCCTCTCAGCCTCCTCCTGTAGAAACTCCCCTTTTTTCAACCAAACCTGCTTCTCCTGACGGGATTGCTCCATGATGTCAAAACTCAGGGTTTATGACACTGAGGTGCTGGCGAATGTGATGTCACCAACACTGGATTGTGACACCACAGAGTGAGTCATGCAGGAGGAGTGGCTGTTTCCACTCAGCTATCTTACAGACTCAGTGAGGATCTGGCCGTGTCACATGGTTAGTATCTTTGCCTAGGCTGGCTGGAGCACGGCAGAGGTTCTTTAAGACCTCTGACCATGGCCACTGCTGTGAGCTCCTTGAAACCTGTTAGGACAGGGATCAAGTTGCAAGCATGCCCAGTGCAAACTAGACATCTCCAGAAGTCTGAGCAGACTCAGAGCTGAATGCTGGGACTGCCCTGTTTTGTGCATACTGAATATGACACAGTTCAAAGGAATTAATGAGCCAAACTGAGCCAGGGGAAACACCCCCGATGGTCAGATTTTCTCTGTATAAATTGGACAGGGAGGAGAATGCAGGTGAGGACGCCTTTGGAAAGGCAGGACCAACTGGGAAGCTGGTTTGGTACTGGCTCTTCTGGATCCTGTTTGTGCAGAACGATACCTACCTTCTCTCTCCCACCTGGGTGGGGAATCGACCCACAGGTTATTTCAGATAGGGAAGGTGATGCAAACCACAGATGACGTTCTTCCCTTCTCAGAGCTAAATGCCTGAGCAAGTGACAGTTGAAACCTCAAAAAGCACCAAGCTTTGGATGCTCTGAGCTGGAATCCTGATAGTTTCAGTGAGCTCTCCAGCTCCGCTCTGAGTCACAAGGGAACAGCTCCTCTATCTGGGCTTCCATCTCAGCTCCAACCCAGGAAGCTGAGAAGCTTAATGAAAAACTTACAATACGCAACGTTAACAGCCAAACTTTCTGGAATTCTGCAAAGCTCCCAGGGGCCAGGGTGAGCTCGGCTGAAGTTCTAGGGGTTGGTTTGTTCATACTTAGGTCAAGCTTCTGGTGGTTCATATTTTAACAAAACCATTTTTGCTCAGCCCTTTATCTGCCCACCTTGGTAGTCCTAGGAGGCCCATCAACCTGGTATTCAGACAGTTACCTCCTGTTACTATATCCAGAACAATATTATCCCTTTTTGTAACTGCAGCACACTGTTGACTCTCACTGAACATGTGATTCACTATAATAACCCCCCAGATGTTTTTCAGCAGTATTGCCACCTACCAAGTTATTGAGCTGTAATAATGTCCAAAAGAAAATCCACCTCTCTTTGGCCCCATAACTGCAGAGATTGTTTCATTATTTTTGTAGTTAAATGGAACAATGTGAACCTCATGCTGCCTCTTTAAGCCATTATATGGACTGTGAGGTTTTTTTTAAAATATGGAGATATACCTATCTCATAGAAGTGGAAGGGACCCTGAAAGGTCATTGAGTTCAGTCCTCTTGCCTTCACAGCAGGACCAAGTACTATCCCTGACAAATTTTTGCCCCAGATCTCATAATGGCCCTCTCAAGCACTGAACTCACAACCCTAGGTTTAGCAAGCCAATGCTCCAACCACTGAGCTATCCCTCCCCCACTGAATATGAGAACCTGGTTTGGCTGGATCTACACTGGTGAAGTGTCACCTCCTTGCTCCCCTGGGACTTTCTGGCTTGGAAAACCCTCGGTATGTCAAAAGAAATTGTAAATGTCAAATAAGTTTCCAAGTGCAATGAATTAACTCCTAGTAGCACCTGATGTCAGCGCAACACAACAGGGGTCTTTTACTCAGCATATCTCTTTTCCTACTCACTTCCCAATCTCTTCCATTCCTTTCCTTCCCCATCATCACTATATGGCTGAGACAGATGTCATCTGGTGGAGTGATATGGAGAAAGGGCCACTCCCTGACGAATGCAGATTGCAGGTCTCATTTCAGCTGTTACAATCAATGGGCCTGCCGTTAAACACAGGACACTGGGCATCCAAAGTTTAATTCAGTTGTGTATCCAGATTAGAAAATTCACCAGAATGGAAATGAAATGGACCTGAAAAGCTTGGCTAAGCTTCCTCATTCTAATGGCTCACCAGAGCAAACTGTCTTCCACTACCAGAGGCAATACAGGGAGAAGAACAAGGGTTTTTCTTGAGAGTTTGGTACTTCTGCTACTGCCCAGAAGCAGGAAGTGCAGAGACATGGGGAAAAATTAAATCAAAAAAGGGGTAACAAGATTTTACAAATTTCAAATAAAGGTTTGTGTTTTGGTTTGGTCTCAGTTTGGGCTGAAGGTTTGTGCCTGGTTTTATTTGAACTATATTGGTTTGCCTAGCCCCTGTGTGTGTGCGAGTGTGTTTGTTTATTAGTGTCAGTGTAAGAAAGTGTGTGTGTGTGTGTGTATGTGTACCATTGTATATATTTTCCATCACTCTTTTCCCAAGTTTTCAGCTCCTCCTTGTGACATACACAGTTCAGACAATCCCATCTTGTTCTCATAAGCTCACTGGGCCTGATTCTTGCTGCCACCATGCACCTTGTGGTGTCATTTACACCGATGTAAATGATGTCTGCAAGTGCAGAGGAGGGAGAGTCAGCCTATGGACAGCTACCCCTTCCCTTGGAGAGAATGGCCATCACTCAGACATGGCTTCAGAGAACAACACATTTCTGAGCATCCTGAGGCGTCTCTATTTTCCCTTTGCACTAGGCAACTTTTATCTTGAGCTACTGACATCCCGGTAGCCGAGAATTCTACAACTAATGTCAACATGTGGCACTCAGGCAAGATTTAATACCATCCCATTGTAGGCAGCGGTGGGGCAGTGAAGAGATGGCATGCTCTTTGCTCTCGTTTTCTCTTGTTGCTTTTAAAATGATCTTACATCTTTCCATCCCCTATCCCCTGAAGGATCCCAACGTGCTCTACACCGACAGCCTACATCTCACTGATCAGAGATCACATGCAAGGCTCTGCTAGCTCACCACAGAAAAGCAGCAAAGATTTGACAGCACACAACAGCTCAAGTGAACCATTGAGGACAAACACTGATGAGCATTGTATCCTGTTTGTTTATATGACAGGGTAGCCTGTGAGAGCAAGGGCCAGGATTCAGTGACCCAGGAGGTCCCTTAGTCCTAAATTAAATCTGCAGGGGGAATTTAGGGAGGCAGAATGTGACATCCTAAGCTGGAATTTGGCCAGGACTAACATTCCTATTTGTTCAAGGAATGATGGTATTGTTATGACCGTAAGAGGCAGGTCCCTGCCTGCCACTGGGGAAATGGGAGAGGCAAGGGAAATGGGGGTTGTGTTGGGGCAGTGGTAGACTATTTACTGATTCATCAGCATCACTTCCCCCATTGGCAACCAGGAGTTCCTTAGAGGTCTCTCATGCAAGTACTGAGCTAGCCCAACCCGCTCAGCTGGCAAATTTTATGGGATCACAGCCCATGACAATCCAGCATTCCCACTGCTTTCTCTGCTCCCTCTTCACTATTAGTCATAGGTTTCTGGAAAGTTTGTCATGCATAAGAAAGTGCTTCAACTTATATCAGCCAAATACTCCTATTGTGAGTGACCCACTCCAGCTACCGTGAAATACAGAGTTGAAACATGATGTTTCTATTCCCTTTGGAGGTAAAAGGTGTGGGAAATCAAACATATAAGGAATGTCTTTAATTAGTCTCATTTGCATAGCAGTGGGAGAGGCTCATCTGATTGCTAAAAGGGCCTCATTTGTTTGGGAGCAGGAAACAAGAACCACAGCGCATTCAAAGGGAGCAGATTAGCAGAGGTTCCCTGATGACAAGATTGGGAGATACAGCTGGAGGGAGGTCATCCATGGGTCAGAGTAAAACTGGCCAGAACTGAAGGCGACATGTTCGGTGACTTTATAAGGTACCATCTCCAGCTGCATTTTATTTTCAGCACTCTGAGGAATTGCCCCTTTGAGGGCATCTCCTCCTGCTTTATACTGGCTTTTTTTTTTTTACAGCTGCCCATATCAAGAGGTTAATATCAAAAGACCTGATCCTGTGAGGTGCTGAGCACATTCTGGGACCTACAACTCCCTGAGGTGCTCAAATACCCTGGGGATGGACATGTGTAAGAACCTAGATGGAACGGAACAGAAATGACGTCAATGGGAATTCAGAGCTTTGCGCATCCCCCAAAAAAGTGCTCAGCCCCTTGCAAGATCAGGGTCTATAGTGGTTGCTGCCCAGATCAGCTGTGCCCTGAGAATCCAGTAGCCAAGGCAGCTGTTTCACTCAGTTACAAAGTTGTTGGTAAAATATCACTTCCGGAATACATTGGTTATTCTAGATTTATCTGAGTGTGCTACAGGAGACACTCAGAGTAGCTGCTTGGATCCCCCAGTCAGCTAGCACAGGCCACGCCATTGTCATTTGTGAGCTTTATTTTGGGAGCTTTAGAAATACATGAAGGAACTTTGCTTTCAATGACCATAGTGAGGTTCCAGTGCTCAGAGCGTGGGGGAAGTACAGTGGACCTGGGGAATGGTTCTGAGTTCTTTGAGGAATGCAAAGCTCTTTGCATGCTTTGGATACGTGACACCCACAATATTGTTCCTAGCTTGTCACATTCAGACACTTGCTGAGCATGCACACAGCCTGGGATACAAGGGGTCATGGGGCAACCCTGCCTGGCACACCCTCCTGCCGTGGGCTGCAGCATGACAGGCACACCTGCTTCACTTTCCCCTCTCAGACTTTCTCGTCTCATTACCACCCCTCCTTGCGGCTGGTTTATTACAACAGCATAGTCCAAATAGTCCATAACAAAAGGCCCCACCCTGCAGTCCATTCCTCACCCCAGTGCAAACAGTCACTAAAACTCCAGACATCTCATCCCTTAATGCCCTACCTCTGGCACCAGCGCCTTGGCTACACCTGGACTCGCTTTCAGTCCTCCCCTACCCCTGTACCAGTACAGCCACCCCAGCCCTTTCAACTGAAGTGTAACCTCGCTCTACCCAGTATGAGCCCCAAAGCCTCTGCTGGGAGCATCCCTTGCCCTCTCGCTGTCTCCCTGGGTCGAACTCTCTGATTCCTGGAGATGGCAGTGGGCAAGCGTCCCCTGCCTGCAGCCCTCTTTAGCCCTTGGCACCAGCTCTCCAGCTTACAGTCAGCAGGCAAGGCCCTCTGCTGCTGCTTCTGCCTTAGCCCTCTCTGGCTTGGGGACGTCGGCCAGCAAATCCCTCTTGCTGCCTGTCTGCCTTCAGCCTTCCTCCAGGAACCACCGTCTGCTTCCTTCCAGGACTCCTTCAGTTCCCTGGTCTCTGGCAGCTTTCACCTGCCCTTCCTGGCTGAACCAGTCTCCTCTGATGCACTGGAACCTCCCTCTGGCCTCTATTTCACCAAGTCTCTCCTCTACCAGGTTTTGTCTTCACCGATCCTTCGTAGCCCCAAGGTGCGGCCACACAGGGCCAGTGCAACCATTTAGGCGACCGCCTGCACTGGAATTTGGGGGGCACCATTTTCTTCAGCAGCAACCACGGCGGCTGGATCTTCAGCCGTCCCGGTCACCGCGGCATTTAGGCGGAGGAAACTGGGACAGGGGAGCACGGGGAGGGCCGCCTGCAGCAAGTGGGAGGGGGGGCAGCACACAGGGGAACTCTCTGTCCCAGCTCACCCCTGCCCCGCCTCCTCCCCGAGCACGCCGTGGCCACTTCACTTCTCCTGCCTCCCAGGCTTGTGGCGCCAATCAGCTTAGGTGCCGCAAGCCTGGAAGGTGGGAGAAGTGAAACGGCCATGGCGTGCCTGGGGTGCTCATGCACAGAGCAGGGGTGAGCTGGGGCCGGGAGAAGGGGGCCTCAGAGCAGAGGGTGGGGAGCTGCCGCAAGGGAGGCACCTCAGGGAGGACGGGGGGGAGCTGCCATGGTGGGGGTGCCTCAGGGTAGGGGAACGGGGGGCGAGGGTGCAAGGTGGAAGTTTCACCTAGGGCACGAAACATCCTTGCACCGGCCCTGCGGCCACATCCTCTTAACTGGCTAGCTGGGAGCACAGCTCTGTCACAGGAGAGCTGGACCTACTGCACTTCATTTACTGGGGCCAGCCACACTGTGACACACACCCAATTCCTCAGTGTGCACCATGTGCACACAACAGCATGCACACGCCACACATACCCATTCCCAGCATGCACCTGCCGCATGCATCCCCGTGTGCAGCACATTCATGGGTTCACGGTGCATGCCACCCACAAACACCCCAGCCAAGCACATCCCCAGGGTGCACTGCCGACACTCATCTACAGCCTGTGAAGTATGATACACTCTCAGCATGCACTGGACACCCTGATCCACAACATCCCCAGCATGTGCACCCCCCGCCCCTAACTATGCTACACTGCAATCCGTGGATGAGCCAACATCCTACTGAGCTCAGAACAGACTGTATTGCTGAACCTGGCACACAGGGCTTTGTCTGACATGCCTGGCACATCCAGCAATGAAGCATTTAACCTTCCAGGACCAGATCCATGGCAATGGCATGCCGTCCATTTCCATTTCTATGTATATCTACGCTATCCTGCAAATCATGCACACAGCAGTGCCGCTCACTGACCACCGGGCCTCCCTCATTCTACTGCCTTAATATTGCATTGCCTTGGGTATATGAAACTGAACTTCCTGGGCTTTCATGTCAATAAGACTCTGTCCCTATGTTGCACTAAAACCACATGCAGAATTTAATTTCCAGAGGAAAACACAGATCTCAAACTGCATGTCTTTATTTTTCTGTTATTCTTCTTCTGCACACCAATAAGCAGCCAAATCAATAAGCATCCAAACTTGCATCCGTCCTGACATCTTGCCAGCTAAAGTTTGGTCCAAATCAGAACATATGCAGAACAGCTGTGGTCTAAACCCTTTAGAAAGCTGGGTCTGCAGAAGCCCTAACACAACCTTAATCACAAGAGCAGAGCCCAGCAAATGCTGCAGTGGAAGTACTGTTTGTACAGCACCTAGCACAGTGGGGTTCTGGTCCATGATAGCTGGGGCTTCTATGGGGCTATGGGAACACAAACAATAAAGGAAGAAAGAGTGTTGCCTAGCATCACCCAAGCTTTAGTTTAGAGTACCATGCCCCATTTAGCTGTGGATGGTCATCATTGTGAGGCAACCAGGAGGGTGGGTGAAGGACTGGTCTCAGCCAGACTTGTAGGAACATCTCGCTCTGTACTTGGTTCAAGAAAAAGAAACCAGCCCATGTCCATTCTTATTCCTGCTGCACCTGGTTGCACCCTGCCCATGCACATAACATGCCTTGCACCAGCTCAGCACATCGCATTCATGCCTGGCTGAGAGCAACTTCATGATGCCTACAGCTCCCAGAACAGGATGGCCCTTTCCTGTGTGTGTGGATGTGCAACGTGACACCATCAAACGGTGGAAATGTGAAACACACAAGTCTGTTCCTGTTCATTCACGTGACTGACAGGAGCAAGACCACCTTCAAAAACTGTGCTGCTTTACTTGCCAGTAGAGCTTGGCAGAAGAAGGGTAATGTATCTAATTACTGTTACTCTTAATTATGCTGAGTTTTCTCTAGCTAGCTATACCTCTGTGTCTGAATACAGGGATCTCTTCTATTTGGACTGAAGATGTCCCGGCCTGGTGAATTTGGATTTATTTTGTTTCCTCTTTTTAATACGTTTTAGCTAAAATTGACCCAGATGCTTTAGAGTTATTCATGTGTGACAAAAATAAGGGTTCTGCCCCTCAGCTCCAACTGGAAACGTTCTGTTCAGAAAACTAAAACACAACCTAAGCTCTAGTGAAAACCTTTGAAGTTGGCTTGTTCTGCAGATCTCACTGAGACCAAAAGTTCAAGAATGCTGCGTACCAGGGGCACCATGACAGAAATTCTGACCACAGAAATTATGCGTCCTGGGACGCTGCAAAGCTCTGGGTGTCTTACTTCTTAAAAAAAAGAAACCCTAGTTTTATTAATACTAACAGTCATAATTAATATAAATACTGTCATATATTTATTTATATAACAAAACTACTGCAAAGTTCAGGTCATGAAATCAAGCTTTGAAATGTCAGGTAATTCCAAAAATGAAGACTGAATGATCACCCTTAACTCTGCCCTCTAAAGTATGCATGGACATCGAACGATGGTCTCTCCTTTCACACTGTATCTTATTAATCAGATAACGTGAAGCAGGACACAAACAAAACTGGAATTTCCATACAGCAGGCACATTTCTGATTACCACATAACACAGACTCTGTGTCTAACAGTCCGAAAGGCCAGCCCCCTCTGACGTCAAAAGCTTTCAGAACAGGAGCAGTGGAATTTCCCTAAAAGTGGGTGGGCCACCAGAGCCTGAATCATGGCCCCGCCCCAGCATTGCCCACTCCCCCTGAAGCCCTGCCCTCATGTCGCCCCATCTCCCCGAGCTCCTGCCCTCACACCACTCCTTCCCAAAGCCCCGCCCTCAGACCACCCCTTCCCCCAAAGCCCTGCCCCCACACCGTCCCATCTGCCTGAGGCCCCGCCCTCACACCGCTCCATATCCCCGAGACCCTGCCCTTACACCGCCCCATATCCCCGAGGCCCCGCCCCCACGCAGCCTTTTCTTCCCAAGTCCTGTTTGCCCCACCCGCAGTGCTGTGGATGTGACTGAGGCAGGTCAGAAGGGCCAGGCTCCCTTTCAACCTGACTCATTACAGCCGAGCCCCCCCTGGTGCAGTGACCTGTCTGGAAGGGGCAGCAATGTGTTGGGGGGCACAAGCAGGCACTGGGGAATGGGAGGGGAGGGATCATGTTTCAGCTGTTGTTTTAAGCTGGGAACACAAGCTCCTGTATGGTGCAATATGGAGTTCCAAGGGGACACTGCCCTGCACATCTGAATTGGATCCCAGCTGATCTCTGCCTGCTGCTGTGTGTTTGCTCCAAGCTCACCTTTCCACATCAGCTGCTGCCAAGGAGCTTGTTTCCGAGGCATCGCTAAGTCGGGCATGTCCCCCTCCCGTTGTCATTTCTGGTGTGACATTAGGGGCTGAGTCCCAGATCAGACTGGGTGCGTTTCACTCCCACTTTACACTGCTGTGAATGCCTGTGCAAGGTGCAGGGCAATGGGGAATCAGGCAGCAAACAAGGAAAAAACTGAAGATCCTTCTAGACACGGAAGAGGAGCCTACAACAATACACGAGCTAGGCTTTGGATTAGGCAGGGTCCATCAGCGCTAACAGTCTGTCCCTCTGCACCCCCAGTCAGAAGTATCTACGGCTCAGCTCTGGCCTGCCCCCAGCAATGCTCAGCCGCCTTCACTACAACACAGAGCTGGCCCAAAGCACGAGCCACTGTATTGCAACAGTGCAGTCTATGGCCACTCTCATCTTTGTTAGGAGGTGTGGCCATGGACAGGAGCCAGAGAGAGCAAGACATGCTGGGACTCAGTCTCCACAGGCTGTAGCCAAGATGAGGACAGCTGCTAGGCAAAAGAAGTGCAGCCCACTGGATCCTAGCGAGCGCTTAAGATGGCTCCTGGCTATGCAAAGGTTAGGCAGCCCCCTGCGTCCTGAACACAGTAACATAAACCTAAAGCAACGGTTCTCAAACTTTTGTACTGGTGACCCCTTTCACACAGCAAGCCTCTGAGTGCAACCTCCTTATGAATTAAAAACTCTCTCTTTTTATATTTAACACTATTATAAATGCTGGAGTTTGGGGTGGAGGCTGACAGCTCACGACACCCCATGTAATAAGCTTGTGACCCCCTGAGCAGTCATGACCCACAGTTTGAGAAACCCTGGCCTAAAGACTCAAACTCCAGAAGCTTACTCAGAGTGTCAGCTCTTCCGGGCAGGGACTGTCTTTTTGTTCTGCATTTGTGCCAGACCTGTCCTGGGGCTCCTATAAATACTGCTCCTACCACTAATACAGAGAAGGCAAACAAGGAACCCAACATTTATTATTGTTATGACTCTCTCAATGTTAAAGCCAATCTCTTGATCTTTAAGGTTCGCAGTCTGGTGGCCCTGTAACCATTCGTCTTCAGGCCTTGTGGGATGGATGGCATCAGGGCAGAGCATGGCACCTCACCCGCCCCAAGTGCTAGGATCCTTAGGGGTGTTTCAGATGCTGCTTTTTCTAGTGAGACTTAAACAGAAGCTGCAGTAGAAAATGGGAATTACAAAAAAAAAAAAAAAAAAGCGTGAGAAAGGAAATGTGAGCCAGGCCCGAAGCGATGTAACCAATCCAGCAGAAACAATAGCCCAGGAAGAAAAACCAGTTCCTACACACAAGGTGGAATAGGCAAGGAGAGGGAGGGGGAAGGGCACGGAAAGGCAAACCCAGTGCACTTTCAAGAACTGCAAAACAACAAGGCGATTATTAGCCTGAGAGCTGCTAAGGGCAACGCTCCCCCCTTCCCTGGGGGCCCATGTGAAATCAAGATGGATAGCATGGCAAATGTGCCTTCCCAGACGGCAGGGCTGCAGGGCGCCCCCGGCCACTTCCCAAACTGGCTAAGCAGCTGGGGTGCCAGGATTTCTGGTGTCTGAGGGCAGATCTCCACAGCAGAAAACACCCTGCGCAGTGAGGCTTAGAGCCTGGCTCAGCTGCGGTAGATGTTCAGGCTCAGGGGTCTGGACTGCTGTATGCAGCCCTGCAGCATGCTCAAATCAACTGACCAAGGCTCTCCGACTTAGTGCTGAGGATTTTCTTTCACTGTGTAGATGTACCCCTAAGCCGCTTGTCATGGAGCCTGACCAGAAACAGCTGCTACTCACGGGCAAGACACTGACATCCCAAAGTCTCTGCCTGCCCGTCACTATGATGGGAGGTCTGGCTGCCCCTGCTGGGTAGGCGGAATGACACAATAGCTACCCTCTAGGTCCCACCACGGGGCCAGATTGTCAAAAGAGCTCCCATTGAGGAACCTAACTAAGGGACCTGAGTTTCAAAGGGCTCCTGGGGAGAGTGTGTGTGCATGCACGCGGGTGTGCATGCATGTGCCCGTGTGAGCGTGTACATGCACGTATGTGTACGTGTATGTGTGTGCATATGTGCCAGTGTGTGCATGCATGTGTACATGTGTGAGTATGTATATGTGCATGGGCATGCATGTTCAAGGGTGCTTGGGGGTGCGCATGTATAATTGTGCATGGGTGTGCATGTCTATGTGTTCTGGTGGGTGCATGTGTGTGTATGTGTGTGTGCATGTGCACATGTCGGGCATTGAACCCCGGGAACAGGTAGCCCTGATTTAGGAGCCTAAATGGGAGCTGACCTCCTTTAAGCATCTGGCCCCATCTCGGGATGTATTTCTATCAAAGCAGATCATCTGCTACTAACTCCTGGCTTTGGGTCCACCAGGAACTTTGCTCTGGGAGATACAAAGATGGAAAGGGACACGCTGAACATTACTGAATTCTGGTGGATGGGGGGGTTGGACTGGACAGAGGGTAGGAACTTCTTCTCATCAGCATGTTTCAGAAATCATCATCAATAAATGACAGAGGTGATCTGTCCACCTGTCTCTCCATGGCACATAAGCCAATAGGGTCCAGCAGAGTATAAACCGTTTGCCAGGGCAGTTAATGGGGTTATCTACTTGGTCTGTTTTTCCTTCAAGGGCCAGAAAGGATACAAACTATTGCTGCCTATTGACCTATACTCAGGACAGCCAGCCAATGAGCTCCATGGATTGGCTCCAAGTTGCTAATGTTCTCAGACACCTCCTTGAGGAGCGCCCATGGCATGTGGCGAGTGCAGCGTGAAGGCCTAGCAAGCTAGGGTGTAACAAATGCCTCACACTGGCAAACTAACTACTCCTGCCCAAGGGGGCCTCGCTATTTATCCAGTAGTGCTGCCCAAGTTTTGCCCAGCCCGGGAGTGCACTGGCAACTTTCCAGAGCCTGAAGGCTGCAATGGAGCCAACTGCAGGGGCTTTCATCTGACACAATGGGTGATGGATCTCCAAGGAAGGAGGAATCTGTCACAGGACTAAAGCCAGATTCCCTCTCTGTTGTGAGATCAACCACTAACCTGAGAAGATTGACAAGACTATTGGCCACCAGAACTGCTGGAGGGGAACGCCGATGGCGGAGCTAATGGAACTTCTGGCTCTACTGGTGCCATCTATATTCCTGGAGGACTGATTGTGCCCTGAAATGCCTCAACCTCCTCTCCAGGTCCAGGCAACTAGTTATTACACCAGGATTCCTACTGCTCCTTGTCAATAAATGGGAGGAGTGTGAAGTGCCTTCCTCCCTGGCATTGTCGCATCAGCACTCGCCAGGAACTCATACAGCAAGCGGATGCTGTTTGGCCATGTCTGTGTTAGGGACACTTCCCCACTGATACCATCCCCAGTCCGGCTCTGAGGTCCACACTGCAAGGGGATAGCCGGCTGCCAGAGGTAACAGGTGTGTTCTACATGCCCAAGAAAGTCACATTGATGGATCCCCTAGTTCCCAAAGTCCTGGCTGGCTGACTCGGCCTGGGATGCTCTCCACTAGGCAGTTTGCACTACAGCGTGCTCCCTCAGCTTTATACAGTCTTGAGGAGGAGCCAGGAGCAAGCATCTGCCCCTCCACCACGCAGTTTCTGCAGCAGATCTGCACTGGCCTGGACCTCACACTGAGATTCCGAGTTAGTTGTTACCATCACTAGCCCTGCTTTTATACACAGAGAGGAGAGCGGAATTGAACAAGGTCGCACAAAGAGTCACTGGGCGAGCTCAGAACAGACCCCCTGCGTGTCGATTCATAGCCCCCTGGGCTAACCACTAGACACATGGCTTCTGCCTTTCAGTCCGGAGTGAAGTCAAAGGCCACTGGCTCACACACTCGATGGTACCTCAGCAACCAGAAGGGGCATAGACTTTGTTTTTAGAAGAGAAGCTTAGACTCTGTAGAAAACATCACAATATGCAAAAAATCTGCAGGGACTTTTCTTACCCTATTGATTTCAATTGCCCCGGTCATTAGTACACAGATGCATGCATGTTTCTTCCTTGGTTCGAACGCAGAGCCCATGGCCATGGGATCTGAGCATCATTCCAGGATCCTCTCAGTTAGGTACGACCAATTCATGGGTAGTCAAATCAATGTGGGGACAGTGAAATGACATCATGTTTCTATAGACCATGCTGAGTTTGTCTTTCAGGTCAGTGAGCCGATATAAACCGCATGGGAAGGCACGGTCCCAGCCCTTCCTTCTGGCTATTACAGGCCAAGCAAGAGTTCAGCACTACACAAAAATCCTTCTGCCTCACAAACTGGGACAGTATGCAGTGCTGTAGCCCGTCGGCCCCAGGATATTAGAGAGACAAGGTGGATGAGGCAATATCTTTTTATTGCACCAACTTCTGTTACCTCATCCACCCTGTCTCTCTAAACGAGGGCAGAAACAGCGAGCAAACCCTGCAGCGGCCAGTTCCAAAACCTAGTCAGGAGGCAGAGCTCTCTGCATACAGCAGGATTTGCTTCTTGTTCCAAGTGCACTTCTCCAGCTTTTGCTGAGGCTCAGAGGAGAGTGAGGATTTAGCTCTGTTCCCAGCAGATTTTTCTGCTTTGCCACGCTGTGAGCCCTCAGAACACTGCAGCTGGATTGCTGCTTCCCATCATGCTGAGTCGGCTTTCCAGGAGGCAGAGCTCTCTCCTCCCAGAGACCAACAAAGGGGGTCCTGGATTCTCGAAATACCTGTCTGAATGCAACAGAAGACGGCTGTCCAGGGTGTGTATGTGTGTGGGGTGTTTTTAAATAATTGGAATCAGCATCTTGACAGCCCAGGGGGAACAGATGTCCTGATTTTATAGGGACAGTCCTGATTTTGGGGTCTTTTTCTTATATAGGCTCCTACTACCACCCACCCCCTGTCCTGATTTTTCACATTTGCTGTCTGGTCACCCTATGATAGCTTGAAGTTCTCATGGTTACTCCTGTAACCTGTCAATTTTAGCACTTATTGATAACTCACAGTTGGTTTGGAATCTTGGCCACACTGTGATCAGCTGCTGTGTGACTGCAGCTTGTCCGAGACACATGCAGATCCGTGACCTGGGTACCTGACATCCAAATTCAGCCCTTCAGTTAATAAAGGAATAAAGATCCGAGGGCGGGGATCCCAAATTTGCAACACCCGTGGGCTCCACAGGCAGCTTTCCAGTAGCCGGAGGGTGGCATGGATGTTGCACACTCACATATATGTGGTCTACCCCAGAAATAAACCCAAATGGCCATTTGTAGCTGTGCCTGTACAGGGTGGAGTACGGGATCCACGTCACCCTGCTCTGCAGGGCGCTCATTCTCTGCATGGCACTTTGGACTCACAGCTGCACAACAAGTATGATACCTTGGCTCTCTAAAGACAGAGGCGGAGTCAAGGGGTTGCAGATGCATTCCAGGCTTGCAGGTTGCACTCTTGGCAGCCCAGCAAACATAGACTAAAAGGCGAACAAGAAAACACTGGGGTCTGGGAACAATTCACTGAGAAGCCTCACAGTAGAGTTTTCCTCTGTGTCAATGGCCTGGGAAGTCCAAGCTTCTTGGTCAGTGACTCCAGGTCACCTCTGCTCAGCTCATGGTTTTTCTATTTGCTGCTCCTCCAAACTGAGCCAGAGTGGGCTCTTTCCAGCTCACACATCCTCAACAATAAAGCATCTCCAATTGGAGCGTTGTTCTCAGTGAGCTGGAAGTGAACCCACTTCCTTCTCTCAAAACCATGCTGTTGTCTCTGCAGCACTAGTGCAGTGAGGAAAGCCAGCAGACACAGCTCTGATTCAGACAAGGAGCCAACTGTGAGAAGATGCAAGAGTGTATGCAATCACATTTCAGAGTAGAACAGTTGCTGTCTACTCTAATACCAAGTGCTTCTCATGTACTGACCCTTGTAGCTCATTTTAGAATCTCCATTTCGAAAGTCTCATTTACTTACAGTGATCAAATGCTCCCAGTTTCCGTAATACAGCGTTGGCTAAAGAGTGCCATTCAGGCCAAATAACCAACCTCAACTTGAATGCAAAGGTGTGCAGTAAGACCCACAGAGACTACAGCTCCCAGCATGCAATTCTCCTCCTTCATCAAAGTGACTAGAACTTTTGGCTCAGAAGAGTACACTTCAGGATGGGATTTCTCTGCAATGTATGTTTTGAGTGACACACTTGCAAAAGGACTGCTTTTATGGTATACCTGACCTCAGTCCCTCGTGCTACAGAGCTTTGTGTGAGATTGTGATCATCTCCACATTTGTTGCAAGATAATCTTTTCTCTGCCATTTGTTTCCCCATATGTTCTGTCTTTGTGCCTTGGGATGCATTTTCAATTAGATGCACTTCAGTGATTTCACTGCTTGCTGATGCTTTCACTTAAGCAGATTTCCCAAGCTCTCCAAATACCCACTCTTCTTTCCAAAGCCAGGTCCTATTTCTCATAATAACCCTTGTTATCAGTTATGCCACAACAAAATTAGTTCTCTTATCAGACCTTCTGTGAACTGTTCAAACTCACATAACTTCGCTTTATTCCATAGGCTGTAACATACTGGCCAATCTCCTCACTTAGCACCTGGTTTCTGGTGAGAAAGTGCCTTTTCCAGGTGACATCCTTGTATGGGTCACAGGACCTTTGCCTCCGCCTGGCAGTCTGCAGTCCTTCCTGCCCTTGTGGATGTGCTATTGCTCTCCAGTGCCTCTGGACCTACTATACGCAGCACTGCAGAGAATTTCACCCTCCCAGAGTTGCCAAGACACACTATTTTATCAGAAGCTGAGAATGGGTGACGGGATGGATCACCTGTTCTGTTCATTCCCTCTGGGGCACCCAGGGGCGGCTTCAGCACCAGTGCTCCAAGCGCGTGCCTGGGGCGGCAAGCCACGGGGGGTGCTCTGCCAGTCGCTGCTAGGGTGGCAGGCATGGTGCCTTCAGCGGCTTGCCTGTGAAGGGTCCACTGGTCCCGCGGCTTCGGTGGACCTCCCACAGGCGTGCCTGTGAAGGGTCGGGACCAGCGGACCCTCCATGCTTGGGGTGGCAAAATGTCTAGAGCCGCTCCTGGGGGCACCTGGCATTGGCCACTGTTGGAAGACAGGATACTGGGCTAGATGGACCTTTGGTCTGACCCAGTATGGCCATTCTTATAGTCTTATGAGTCTCCTGACATTTGGCATTTGCTCCTGGAGTTAAATGATTACCCTGGAATCTCAGTTTTCATTAGAAAAAAATTGTAGCTTCCTTGGTTGTGGAGTAAAGCTTAGAAACATGAGGCCTGAAGGCTCAAAACCCAGGAGGCAAATGAGCAGAACCCTCAATATATGATTTTTTAAAAATCTTGTGGTTTTTGTGAGCCTGATGTGATCTGTGAACTCGTGCAGTTGGCAATACTGGATTTCGCTTTGATGCCACTCTGGCTGGGCTGCAGCCACCTGCTCCCATTCTCTGCCAGGTTCCCTTCCACACAGGAATTCGACTGGCTTTGATCAGAGCTGTCATTTACATGTGACACCATGTAATACTGGTGCGACACACAGGAATGCCAGTATGTCAGACCAGTCTTGACTTCCTACTCAGAAGCCTCATGACCCGGGTCAGGCTAATATCCCTGTGCCTCATGGCAGGGCCAGTATATGCTGCTTGCAGGGTTGCTGTTCCAGCCCTTGGTTTTACAATGTTTGAGAATCCCTGGCTGTCCCCTTCAGAGGGCAGAAGCTGTTATAGAGGCAGGGAGGCTGAGCTGATGAGCTCATGGCTGCAATCCATGACAATAACAGGAGACACGCCTGCAAAAACTGAAGGCTCAACACAAACATGTTGTTTCTCTATCTGCTGACCCAACCATACAGCTCAGATTGTGCAATCAACTAAGCCAAAATCCATCCTGTGGCACTCAGCACAGACATGCTGTCACCACCTGCCTCTAGGCCTGCCAGGTTCCCTGGAATCTCTGACTTCTCTGGGGCCGGCGCCACTCAGCTCACGTGCCTGCCTGCTGGGGCCAGGTTTTGTGAGCTGCGGCACAGAAGGTGAAGTCCAGGAGGAGCAGGGGAAAAGGCAGCTTTAAAGGCGCATTGTGCCACCTGGATTCTGGGCTGGTACAGGAGCGAAAGTGGCATAAATCAGAGCAACCTTTCCTGGGTGCCCACGGCCTGTATCACAGCCCACAATGCCCAGCACTATGGCTGCTCTCCCTCCTGCCACTGGCAGAACATGCCCTGCTGAGTGCAGCATAATGCAGCTTGCACTGTTCCCACGCTAGTCACCCCATCTGCCACCAGAGCAATTCATAACTGGGCAGCGTGGGGGGCAGAACCAGCCCCTGGACATTTTAAGAGATTGTTTCCTTGGATTAATACAACCATAGAACCAAGGTGTGTCATGAGGATAAGTGTGAAACTGACCAAATCCCCAGTGTTTTTCTCCTGTTTCTATGGAATTCTTTATATATTTCCCCACAACACATGGTTCAGTGCATTTTGTCCTTAAAGCCCCCAAATAACTAGCAACCCACGGGCAACCTCACAATAATAAATAGGCCCCTGCAGCCCAGTGCTCATGAGCAACCCTGCAATACTAAACTAGTATGTTTAACCCACCATCCATACGAAACCCTACAAGAACAAACCAATATGGAGAAAAAGAGAGCAAGAAAATACATTTCAGTTTCCAGCATCCACAGGCCGTGATTCACATATGACTGATCTCTGGCAATACTTTGAGGCATCAAACTTTGACGATATGTCAGAGAAAGGCTCCCTCTGTCTCCAACAGCTGGGGTGAGGAGAAGGAATCTAAGGGGATCTCCAAGCACAATCCCTGACAAGCTCACAGAAAGCTCTCTGTCCAGGCGAGCTGTTACCAGTGATGGGGCTGGAGCCAGGTGGGTAGGAATGCCTGATGTCTGAGCAATATAAGTGAGACATGATGAGTGTGTGGCAGGGAAAGGTCTTGTTCCACCATGTGGGAGATGTAGAAAGAGACAGGTACGGTGCCCCAGCACGCTATTTTCCTGGGATGCTGTCGATTGAGAGGCCCAATCTTCACTGCAGAGAGAGCTGGAAGAGACTGAAACACTCACTGGAGGGAAAAAGTAAAAGCGAGAGCTATGTGGAAGCTGCTGGATCCTGTCATTTATTGTGCCCCAAATCTCGCTGCCTATATAAAGAACATGCACCCAAGGAGTCCAGTCCCTGGCATTCTGTAGCAAAACAACACCACAGATCTCGGGCATGGATCCCTGCTGGGTTCTGCACCCAAGCCCCTAAAATTCCACTGTGAAACTGACCTGGGTCCTGCTAATACGGTACAGCATGGCCATGCTGCAGGTGCCCCCAGCACAGCTGTGATGGATGGCCTCTGCACCTTGCCTGACCAGCTGTGCTTGTACCAGTGCATTCTGAGAAACAGTCTTAGCTGCTGGAGTGGGGGACAGAGGGTTGTGGGGTGTCTCCCCACTGCACAGGCCTGGGGCTGGTAACCTATTTACGCAAGGCACAGGTGGAAGGACCCATCCTGACACGTGGGTTACACCATCTGTTGACCATGAACGTGGCACAGCTCAGTAAAAACAGCGAGAGAAAGTGTCTTGGGAAGGATTTGCTCCACCCAGCCTGGCTCTGTGTGCTACTGCAGCAGCATATGTGAACTGAGGAAGCCCCTTATAACTCCTGGTGTAGCCACTGCATAAGGCTTCAATGCCCCTGGTAAATCACAGCTTTGGGGTGCAGCACGTAGACCCTGGGTGGGGCAGCCAGGGACGGGTTAGCTAAATTGTATCAGGAACTGTGCCAGCCCCTGAAACAGTCTAGGACTGAAAGGGCACAACACTGTTAAAAGCCACCTCTAGGCTGCATGCACAATCCTGCCCCCAGCATTCAGGCACAGCCCTCCGGGTGCGGTGGGGCAGGAAGCTGTTGTACCGATTGGAGTGTCCTGGTATGACTGAGAGTTGAGTTTAACCCATGGGCAGAAGCGGATTGCAATTTATAGGGGCCAGGGTCACAAAGAACATTTGGGTCCCCCACATCCTGGGGGCCCAGGGGCACCAGAACCAGGCAGGCCATGGCCCCTCACTTTTGAACATGGGCACAGTAGCCTCAGGCAGGTGTGGAACAGCATTGGCATGGACACAAGGGGGACGTTGCCTTCCCAAACTGCAAGGCTCAGGCCAGAGGGGACAGGAGGAGTGGTGCCTCACCTGGTTACTATCTTGGCACAAAGCCCAGGTGGCAGCAGGGGCAGCCTGTTACTGGGAGCAGGAAGGACCCAGTGGGGGCAGCCTGGCAGTGGGAGCAGGGCACAGGCACTGACCGAGTTTGGGTGGAGTACGGCAGCCTCTATGGCTGAGCTAGAAGCAATGGGAGTTGCTCCAGAAGAGCCCTCCCTGCCTGTGACCTTCCTGGGGCTCCCCGCTGCCTCCCAGCCAGGGCAGGGCCTCCTCTCCCCACAGAGCATGTCTGCAGCCCTGGGGAGGGGGCAGGAGGCCAGACTGGAGCCCCCACCCTGCGTCCCACCAGCAGCAGTGTGCCCTGGGGGTTGGCGACACAGGTTGGGGCCTGCTCTAAGGTCCAGCGGGGGAGCGAGGCCTCAGTTCTGGTGCTGGTGGCCCCTCCACTGCTACCCAGGTTCCGGCGCTTCTGCGGAGACTCCCAAACTGGCTGGGGTCCCTGGGCAGGGGGCCCAGGGGCCCAGGAATTAATCCCCCACTGCCCATGGGCTGTCTATTTCTGGGCTGGGGGCAAATCTGTAGAGCTCATGGCCTCCCTGGTATCATGCTGCCCTATGAAAAAGTCCCTATAAGTCATCACAGCCAGGCTGCTGTTGGACATGCCCAGCAGAGGGGAGATGGGTCAAGCAGGCCATGGAGAGAAAACTCCCCTCTGACCACACAGGGGGAAGGTCTGGGGTGGGGGTGAAGCTCAGTCTTAGGGTACCTGGGGGAACCCTGCATGGCCACTAGCCACACTGTCCATGAGCTTGGAGTGCCGGGCTCCAGGGCGTGCAGCTCAACACACAAGAATCCCTTGTAATTCAGCCCAGCCAACACTGCTTTGGCACGAACTGTCACTGTGCCCAGCACTGGGCACTCTCCTTCACCATGGCTAAGCTCCTGTGCAGGACATCCCTCAGAGGAAAAGAATCCTGAATGAACCCTCCACAAAAGCAACTCATATCAATTCTCCCACTTCACCCCACTTCTCGGGGGGCCTCTCCCAGCAGAGCGGTGACCCCCCTGTGGACTGTCTGAATACACAGGGATTGCCTGTCTGTCTCATGACAGCACTGAATCTCTGGCTTTACTGCAGGGACCACTAGGCAAATGGCATTCTGAGGAGTTCGCAGCCCTGGTGCAGTCTCTGCTGGTTGCAGATTCACAACCATAACCAGCCCACTCAGTCTGCGGTTTAGGAAGCTCCTGGATTCCTCACCAACACAAAGCTCACATCTAGCAGCATCCACAAGCAATGCTTTCGATCATCTCTGGGTGGTTAGGAGACTCCATCCCCTCCTGGCCTCAGTTATACCCATTGTCATAACCTCTCAGCTGGGCTCCAGCCATGCCACATACCTGGGCATGACGCCATCAGTGGTTAGGAATCTCCAACTAGTTCAGAACACTGCAGCACATCTCAGCAATGCAGCACACCTGTTCTCCGCTCCCTACGCTGGCTTCCCACAGAACAGCCAATCCAGCTGAAGGTCTCCATCCTTATCTACAAGGTGCTCCAAAGGGTGAGGCCAGGACAGCGAAAAGATTACCTCCAGCTGTGGGATGAAGACTATGGCCAACAACTCCACTCTTCTGGCCCAGTGAGAGTCTCAACAATAAGGGTAAAGCTCACGTCTGCAGGAGACAGAAGCTTCTTGGAGACAGGTCCAAGAACACGGAATGACTCCCCCAGGAGCTAACGACCAACACAAATCAACCCAGCTTCTACTGCAAGTGCCAGGCGCACGTCCTGTACTGGCCTTCTCTAACATACTGTGTGTAGAAAATATATATACATACAAATTCAATACAAGACACTCCACAGAGAACAGGACCATGGAATTACATTTCTCCTCTGCACTTAGGGCCTGAGCCAAAGCCCTTTGAAGTTAATGGAATCTTTGTACTGGGCTTGACCGAACTTTGGATCAAGTTCTAAGAATTGACCAGTCGCGTCTCAGGGCTTTTCCTGCACCTGTTTCGCTGCACAGAGACCCAGCCCGAGGGGTTGCATGGCTTGTCCCCAGCAGGTCAGGAGCTGCACTTTGCTGGAAGGGCATGCTTTGCGGGGTTCTTCCTGGTCATTCATCACAAAACTCAGGAGGTCTCTGGGGTGGGGAGGGAAATTATGGGAACAGGAAACAATGGGAAGAGAAAGAAAGGGCCAGTGAATTTCTAAGCGACATCCCATTTAACTGTACTGCTTGGATCTGTAACTTGAGGAGTTTACTTTGCTGCAGAATAAAGAAAGGATGGACCCATGAATACCTGGAAAAATCCTGTTGCAATGAGTAATTCAGTGTCTTTTAGTGTCCCATTCAAATCCAGAATTAGCCCTTCAGTCGGGCTCCAATCAGGCGAATTCTCCCATGCATGTGTGCTAAGGGCTGCCTTCCCCAATGACCTTTCTCCAGAACTCTCATCATCAACCTATGACACCCACACTAGCCATCAGATGGCAAAGATGCTTGGAGTGGAATCCCCACTACCCCCGTCAAGCTGAAACCATTTCCTCTGCAATGGGAACATGATCCCAAGGTGCAATTCCATGGCTGTTGATTTCATAGGGCATCCAGATCCCAAGGTAACGAACAACAAAGCTCTCTTCTGATAACAAATCCATGCAGGAAGCAAGGACAGGTGGCCTCCAGTGCAGCTGTCTGCTGGAGCTCTGCACTGCATAGGATGGGGAATTAGAGACATAGGAGCCAAGGTTGACCTAGGAAGGCAAATGGAAGCCAAAGGGCTTTATGGTGGAGACCAGATGTGAGCATCCACATGGGCGAAGAAGAGGGCAATGTCTGGTCACATCCCTGCATGGGCTGGGAGCTGTACTTGGAGTAGGAAAAGGGAGGGATATGGGTTGGGAAAGAGCATGGAGCCCACAGTTCCCAGTAAACCTCAGCCGAACAGACCTTCTGGGGTTGGTTTTTGCTCAGGGACCAACTCATGACCTAATCCATATGCTACCAAAGTAAATGGAAAGATGCCCCAGACTTTGGGTCTGTCCCTATGCACAGGAGCCTGGATCATATTGACATAACATTAAACCACCACAGTACTCCAAGGCTACTGAGCTCTGGGGCCCTGTCTTGTTAGGGACCTTCACTGCTCCTTCCTGAACCTAGGCAGGGGAGAACCTGCTTGATAGACTTTGTCACCAACAGAGCTTTTCTATACCTGTCCCCAAGACCTATCTCTGGGATTCCACTTGTCTGCTCACACTAGGACTGGCAACTTGGCTGGGAAAGGAGGAGGATTCACTTTCATGGCCTGGCTCTGCTCTCTCTTACATCTGTTTTACCCCAGTGTCACTTCACTGCCTGAAGAGGGGTTGTTCCAGATTGATGGAGGAGAGCAGAAAAGGGCCTTTATGTCGAGTTTGTGTGTGGTTTATCATCCTGTACAATTCAGTTCCAATTGCTCTGGTCTCTCTCTCACACTCACATACTCTATCACAGGGGTAGGCAAACTACGGCTCGGGGGCCACATCTGGTCCTTCAGATGTTTTAATCTGGCCCTCGAGCTCCTGCTGGGGAGAAGGGTCAGGGGCTTGCCCCGCTCCGTGAGGCTCCTGGAAGCAGCAGCATGTCCCCCTCCTCACACTGTCTCCACCCCAAGTGCCACCCTCGCAGCGCCCATTGGCTGGGAACTGTGGCCAATGGGAGCTGAAGGTGCGGTGCCTGTAGACAG
The DNA here is from genome assembly GCF_025201925.1 of Gopherus flavomarginatus. Lineage (NCBI taxonomy): Eukaryota > Metazoa > Chordata > Testudines > Testudinidae > Gopherus > Gopherus flavomarginatus. Next base: position 23,899,362 of record NC_066633.1, read on the forward strand.
GGCAGTGCACAGAGCCACCTGGCCATGCCTCTGCATAGGAGCTGGTGGGGACAGCTGCTGCTTCCGGGAGCTGCTTGAGGTAAGCACGGCCCGGAACCTGCACCCCTGACCCTCTCCTGCACCCCAACTCCCTGCCGTAGCCTTGATCTCCCTCCTGCCATCTGAGACCCTTGGTCCCAGCCCAGAGCACCTTCCTGCATCCCGAACCCCTCATCCCCAGCCCCACCCCAGAGCCCACACCGCCAGCTGGAGCCCTCACCCCTCACAAACCCCCAACTCCCTGCCCCAGTCCAGAGCCCTCACCCACACCCCAACCCCCAATTTCGTGAGCATTCATGGCCCGTCATACAATTTCCATACCCTGATGTGGCCCTCGGGCCAAAAAGTTTGCCCACTCCTGCTCTATCTCCTATTCACCCACCTGGCCGCACACTGCATCTCATGCCTACATTACATAGAGCACAGTAGCCAGCCTGTGGACAGGCTGGAAAGCGAGGAGGAAGGGAGGGTACATTTGCAGATTCATACATTTCGGGGCCACAACGGATTATTGTGACCATAGTCTGATCTCCTGCACAGCACAGGCCTGAGGACTTCCCACAATAATTCCTACAGCAGATCTTTCAGAAAAACATCCAATCTTCATTGAACAATTGTCAGTGACTTGGTAAATTGTTCCAGTGCTTCATTACTCTCCAGGTTAAAAATTTAGGCCTTATTTCCAGTCTGAATTCATCCTGCTTCAACTTCCAGCCACTGAAGCGTGTTACACCGCTAGACTGAAGAGCCCAGTATTAAATATTTGTCCCCCATGTAGGTGCTTATAGACTGTGATCAGGTCACCCCTTCCCTGTCAGCACCGTGCTGCTGCAGCTAGAGCTGGGGAGATGCAGCACTCGGCTGTGCAATGTGCCAATGAACTCAGGGAGCAGGACTAGCTTGGGCTGAACTGGCTGCCATATGAAGGTTGGGCTGAGAGACACCTCACTGTCCATCCCTCACAGGCAGCCAGATGCCTCATTCCCAGTGGAAGTCAATGGACATTGTGCACCTCACTCTCATCTGTGCCTTGGAAGGTCTTCCCCAAATGACCATCTGGACAGGAATGGTTTCAAGATTGCTTCAGATGGGGCTTTCCCCTTGTGGATTGGGAAGCCAAACCCCACAACACTGTGCTACTTACTGCCTGAGAACCGGAGCCCGAAACTGATGACAGACACAAAGTGAAACTCAACTGGTTGCAAACAGATCAGGGCAGCTTCTCTCCTCCAGCTGATGAAACCCACAGAGCCCACAAGCAGCAGGACACCACAGAAGCATGCTGAAATGGGAGCACTCTTCCAGTAGGGGTAAGCAAAGCTGTTACTAACACAGGCAGGAAAATGTTTGGGACAGAATTTGCAAATGGGGGAGCCTAGAGCTAGGTACCTACACCCACACCTGGTTCCCACCCTCTGGGAGATGTGTTGTATAGCCCCACTGAAAAGCATCTTCACCCTGGAGTTAGGCCTTGCATCTGGATTTAGGCACCCGAATATAAGCGGCTGATTTTCAGAGGTACTCAGCAGCTACAGCTGGCTACAATGGAAGTCAGGTTTGCCCAAGGCACAGGGCAGCAACTAGACAGTGACTCTGAGGGTCTCAATCTGCTCAGGGGACTGTGCCAGCCCTTTGGTGCTTACTCCCTATTCTGTGCCAGCTCAGCTGTCCTGGCCAGTGGGTGCATAGGGCAGGCAGAGCCAACTCCCTGCCCATTGTCACTCTGAAAGAGAGGTAACAGCACAGAGGCAGTTGTTGTTCCTCCACCCAAGCTCTGGTGAAGTACGTGGCCTGTACGCGGGTGTAAGGGGCTCCTTTCACTTTGCCCCCTGCGTGGGCCTAGCCAGACTCACTGCGGAGCCCAGCATGCACTGGGGATGCTCAGCACCTCTCAGAATCAGGCAGGGGGCTCAGCACCCCTAACTCACAGCACTCACCAACTGGCAAAACTGGGCCCTCATTTAAGGGCCTAAGACGTGCGGCCACCTCATTGTGCCCCCTAGTGTCCTAAGGACAGCCCTCCACCTCAGCTTCCCTTCTTATTTGGGACCCACAAATAAATTCCTCTCAAGGTTTTCCAGTCTGGTCACAGTTCTTTCTGTAACTCTCCTCCCGTGTTTGTATCCATTCCACTATTGCTCTTTTTGCAACAGGGCATGCTGCAGTTCTTGTTCCCCATGTTAGAGGACACAAGGGTTGTGAAGGGGACGGGGCTGGAAAAAACACAGGAAGCTTTCTGAATCCAATGCCCTGGATCAATTTTTTTGCCAGGTTCAGATAAGGATCCTCCTTCTGGGGAATGGGGTGATTTATGGGACTGGAATCAAGATTTTGAGGATGGGGACTGGGCAGTGGAAAAAGGCAGGAAAAATAATAACCTTTGCACTGAATGCACTGGCGTCCTGATTTTTATGGGGACTATTTTACACTCTGCTCCACTTGCTGTCATTTCACCCTGCAAAGCAGCAGATGTCAGCTCGATAAAAGGAGCGTTTCTCTGCTATCTGGCAATCCAGCAGGCTCATTTCTGCATGTTTCCCTTTGCCCATCCAAACATACACATTCCCTTACTAACTCAGTGACTGCAAACGACAGAGTTCATGGGAGTGAATGACTCTCTCCCTTCTTAATTACCTCTTCTCAGGATGCTTCCTCACCGGCCCCAATCTCCTCCCCATGCTCAGGAGCTAGGCCCATGGTGACAATGCTATTTACTCACAAAACAGAAGCACACTTGCCAATTAGTCCTGACAAGAGGGCTGTTCATTTGCCAATTGAAACAGCTGTCCAGAAAGCTAGTAAAACCAGCTGACTGTCTGTAAATGGACACAGCATCTGGCAGGACTGGGACAATGCAGAGACAAACAGCTCAGCAATCAGGGCTTGTGCTCCACTGGTGGCAGGAGGCAGAGAAGATGCCCTCAGCTCATCCAGCTGCATGGAAAGGTCTCTCTCTTCTAGCCACACCTGGGATCTTCCACAAGACGGGGTCAAATAGGCCCTGGACCAAAGAGCTGCAGGGCTCCACAGGGCAGCCACGCTGGTTGTGTTTTGCTGATGTCAGGCCCTGATGTGCTCCTGGCACATTCCCACTGCTTGGGAGGCAGCACCCCAGGCTGGAGCCCACCAGCTGAGGGAGTTGGGGAAGTGACACTCCTGAGGACATTTAACAGGATGCACTGAGCAACCGTCTGCAAGGGACAATCAGGAGATGGAAGCCATAGGACCTAGGAGGGATATTTCCACTTCCAAGGTGGCTTTAAGTCATCCGTGCACTGCAGCTCTCTGGGTTTGCCTGCCAGCCAGCATCACTCAGAGCAGCGTTGGGAAGCACAGAACAGCCACTGCACAATGTGTTCTAGTCATGGCGCTCTTCCCCTCCCCCACCCCAATGCAAGGCCTGGACCACGGCAGGTACTGGTGGAGAACTCCCTTGCCCCAGTGCTACTCCCTAGGGCCATTTCAAAGGGATCAATTGAGCCCTTGGATCTATAGGCAGGAGGGGTAGAGAATGAGGCTGTGACCATGGAGGGCCTCGATCCTCCAGCCCTGCTCTGGGAAGGGGATCAGGACGTCAGTCTGTCAGCACTTTCTCCCTTCTTCTAAATCTTTCCAGGTGTTTATACTGTTCCTCTCACTGTGGCATCGGGACTGCGCTCTGGTCGAATGACCAGCTGAGGAGCGTGTGAGGCCAGCTATAAAGTTCAGCCCAGTGGGGCAGCCCCTACTTGGCCTGCCTGCTCTTGGCTCATACACAGCTCCTCTGAGCTCGCGCACCTTGCCTTCCACAGATTGCTGGAGGAGTTTGAATGGGTTTTCCTCCCTCAAGGTAACTGAGCTCACCCAGACCAGAGAAAACTCCAATCCAGCTACGCGGAATATCCTGACTGGCTGAGAAACTGACAAGAGCCAACCGGCCCCATCTCTGAATGTACTTCAGAGCCGTCTGCTTCTGGCAGGCAGGCAGTCGGGGTGTGCACCCCTTGTGACTTGCTCTGTCACTGCCAGACACTCAGCAAACGTAGTCAGTTCCCGGGAGGTGCAGGAGCTGTTTTACCAGAGAAAGCCAGAGAGACTAGTGGTGGTGAGGATTGTACGATTTCCCCTTGGCTGTGTCTCCCATTCAGCATGGCAGCTCCATTTCTCACTGCTCTTGGTGCCACCTCCCAGCTTACGTCGTCCTTCTTCATGAGTTGCTGACAGTCCTTCTTCACCTCATCTCTCTCCTACAACTGTCCAATGAGTGTGGGCCCTCCCCAGAGGTGTGGGAAGTACTGGGACAGCTATTGGAAATGATCTCTTTCCCATCAGCCAGCAGGCAGCAGAGGGCCTAGTGTAGCCTCTCATTTCTACCAGAGTTCTTTCTGGTGCAGAAGTAACTCCCAGGGCATCAGCACTCTGCATCACAGCTTCCGTTACTGCCCCATGCTTGGCTACCCGAGGCAGACAGCACAGGCATCCTGGTACTGAACTGCCATGCATCTGGAGCCAAATTCACTGCAGTTGTTTGGATCTCAAGTCTGCCGAACCTGGACATGCCCATCACTCCTAAGAGTCCAGTTTAGCTGTGCATGTATTTCCCTTTGCATCTTGCATTAGCCTGATGAATTTTAGTGCTTGTGACAGTAACGGGGTGTACACACCACTGGCGGCACGCTGTGGGCAGTACCTCAGTTGTTATCAGCATCCTCTGCTATTCCCATAATGGACATCTCCTGAGTGGAGATGGTCACATTTCCAAAGGACATTTGGTGGCTTCGTGATGCAGACAAAACCTACCAAGGGTCTAGTATGAGCCCAGCAAACCCCAGTCCTTCCACTTAGCATAAACTTTACTTTTGTGTTGGATGCAGTGAAAAGGGTTAACAAGCATCCACGGGATGCACTCACACACACACACACACATACATTGGTATGTACTCACACGTACATACATGGGATGCACTCACAGGACGCACTCACATACACACATGGGTTTGCACTCACATATACACACACGTTTGCACTCACACATACACACATGGTATGCACTCACACACATATATGGGTTCGGACTCACACATATACACATGGGACGCACTCACATTCGTACATGGCAATGCACTCACACGTAAATATATGGGACACGGAGGGCAACAAAAATGATTAGGGGGCTGGAGCACATGACTTATGAGGAGAGCCTGAGGGAACTGGGATTGTTTAGTCTGCAGAAGAGAAGAGTGAGGGGGGATTTGATAGCTGCTTTCAACTACCGGAAAGGGGGTTCCAAAGAGGATGGATCTAGACTGTTCTCAGTGGTAGCAGATGACAGAACAAGGAGTAATGGTCTCAAGTTGCAGTGGGGGAGGTTTAGGTTGGATATTAGGAAAAACTTTTTCACTAGGAGGGTGGTGAAGCACTGGAATGGGTTACCTAGGGAGGTGGTGGAATCTCCTTCCTTAGAGGTTTTTAAGGTCAGGCTTGACAAAGCCCTGGCTGGGATGATTTAGTTGGGAATTGGTTCTGCTTTGAGCAGGGGGTTGGACTAGATGACCTCCTGAGGTCCCTTCCAATCCAGATATTCAATTATTCTATTCTATGATTCTATGACGCACTCACACACATACACACATGGGACGCACTCACACACACACATATGGTATGCTCTCACACACATATGGGACGCACTCACATACACACATGGGATGCACACACACATACATGGGTATGCACTCACATGTACATACATGGGCATGCACTCACACACATAACAGGGATATGCAACCACACACATATACATCCATGGGTAAGCACTCACATTTGTGGGCATGCACACGGGCTCACACCCAGACTCATACACAATAACATGTGCACACATACGCACTCACATACATAGGTGCAGAATGGGACTCCTTAGGTTAAAGTTAGGTACCTGCTAAAGCATTTTGCTGGACTGGGGCCATGGTGCTCAGCTCCTTGCAGGATCAAGCCCTTTCTCTGCCCCTGGATATTTTAACCATTCAGGGCACATCAGCACAACTCCTTTTGCTACATATTGCGCTCGCAACAGGAGACTTATCCCACACAGGACAAGGGCTGTTAATCTCATTAGACTGGCTGCCCTTCTGTAAACACCCCCCCACACACACGCACACACACCTACACACACTCATTAGTGAGCAGAGGAGTTTGCAATAACTGACCTGGAGGGAGGCAGATCAAAGCTCTTAGTTTGCCAACAACTATTAGCTAAACTGTCTGTGGGTTTTGGTGGCTTTGCATTCTCTGGCTCAGCCCCGACTCTGCTAAGAGGTGTCCCGGGCAACACTTCCTTCTTCATTCACTGCCGAAGCATGAAGCACGGTTGTGTGCAGCATGTCTGGGCCCCCGCCTCCCCACCAAAGGTAAAGGGAGTGAGTGAGAGGTCAGAGACCAGTGTCTGAGCTTTCTACAAAGCTGTCACTCGCAAGAATGTTGCGATCACTTTGGGAAGCCCTTGAGCTGCTTTTAAGCTAAAAATACTCTTCCAGGACATTTCAGAATCTGCCCTCCTTCCCCTGGGAGCAGGCTAACCCTTGCCACGCCTTCAGAGATGTGCAACAGCCTGCAACAAAGACAAGATATGTTTATTTGGAGCCCAGAATTTGGCATTCACTGTGCTGTGTCCTATTTGCTAACTCCCTTTCCTTGCTCTGTTTATCTGCACCTGCCTCCCACATACCTGAAGTGGTTTTCATTTAAGACTAGCACACTGCAGCTGCTAACCCTCTCAATGACCCTGTAGAAATGCTGGTGCCATTAGATCCTTGTTCATTAATCCCTGACCCAAGGAAAGCCAGTGGAGTGTGTGCAGGTACAGTCAGAAAGCACACAGCCACCTCTGTGGTGATGGGAGCCACGTGATATACTGTGATCACCTGCACTCTGCTCACCAGCACTATGCCGCACGTTTCCAGCTCCGCGCAGCCTCGCACAGCAGCTATCGGAGAAAATAACTGACCTGCGCCAGGAATGCAAGTGATGTGCTGCTGCCTTGTTCAGAGCTGTCTCGATTCTGGAGAGTCTATGCCCCACTTACCTCCCTTCTGTGATTTCCGTTCCCCCAGTATGTGGCAGGCCTGCTCCCTGCCCCGCTGGCTATAGAGAGATGCACACATGGTGTTAGATCTCAGCAGCATGGCTTGGCAGAGCCCTGCTGTACCTGGAAGACAGGGACAGAGCAGGGAGCCAAGCGCTGATCGGAGGAGCACTCTGAGATGTTAAGCAGGGCAAGGAGGGGACCCTTCCCCAGTGCCCAGCTCCCTGCTCTGGCCAGGTAGCATGGGAAGCACTGGTGAGCAGAGGGGCTGAGGGAAAGCAGCAGCAGGTTGTGGTGAAGGCCCCCACTGGCAAGGCCTCTCATTGCTTCCATGTGCTCTCCCATCCCCATTTTCTCTTGTCTCAGACTGTAGTTCTTTGAGGAAGGGGCTCTCTTTTTTCTGTGTCTGTTCGGCACCTAGCGCTGGGGGTACTGGGCCATGGCGGAGGCCCCAGGTGCTATGGCAATACAAATTCATACACAATAATAGTAATAATGTAATCACAGGTTGAGGTTGAGCAACTTCTCCTTGAAAATGGACAGCAACAGGAGACTACAATCCCCAGCAAATTCCAGTTCCATCCCAGCTTTTCCAGCCTGGCTCGGTTCCTTTGTGCCAGGGAGTGTTCAGAATGGTTCACTGCCTGCTTGACTAATGAGAAGAGAGATTTCCCTGGGCCACTAAAAAGAGGTCGTCTCCCGGGGCACTGCTGCCTCTGAGAGCTCTGTCCTAAGCGGTGCATGGGTGAGAGAGCGAGGACCTTGCACACCGTGAGCGCCAGCTGGGAGCACTCTAAAGTCAGCAGCAGTGACTCTGACCTAGGCTGTAGGCAGCAATCAGGGTAAAGAGCTCTTCCCCCGGCAAAGGGCTTGCCTGATAAGTCTGTGGGTTACTGACAGGCTATCAACAGTGGCCCACTGGACCAATATGCGATACATTGATTTGTAAGCAGTACTGTGTAAAGACCATTTCAAGCAACGCAGACAAATGGCATCTTGAACTTTTCGCAAGAAAAATTCAAAGGGCTCCAAATTACAGTAACAGCTCTGCCACCCCTTGGAAAATGCTCTGCAATGTCTGCAGCGCAGAGCCCGTCTGGAATCAGTTAGCTAACTGTGCAGCTCTCAAATGAGGGGACTATTACACAGTCTTGTGCTGCTGGTCATTGTGGCTTGACCAATGCTTTAGCATGTGAACGGCAGGTTCCCAACCACCCAAACTGGGTAACATGACGTCCCACCGTCAAATCCTCAAAGATTTCGAATGATCAGTTTCCTGCTAAAATGCATTTCCCCTTGTGCACTGTGCTGGTGGAGGAGCACACAGACACTGGGGTCTTGGCTCCGGTTTTAGCAGGATTTTTGTTTAAAAAATCACAGTCGCAATCTTACACTTTCACAGAACCGTTTACCCTAAAGCAGGAGCTCTCAGGTTGTGCTCTACATAGCACTTCCAGGTGGCCTTCTGCTGGGGATGTCGGAATTGCAGAGGGAACCAACCTTTGCCTGGGATTACTCCCTAAGGCCAAGGGATTCCTCCCTGCTCTAAACCTTGTGAACAATTTTGAACATACAAGGCCAGTTTCTCAGCTGGCGTAAATGAGTGTAGCTGCACTGACCTCAATGGAGCGACCCCACTGTACACCAGCTGGCCCACATCAGTGCACTCACTCAGAGTCAACTAAATATTCATTGTTGAATAGTCTGAGCTGCTGCCCACACTGCTCAGTTACAGAGATGTAGAAAGCAGAGAAAGGACCCAGGTGCCTCTTCCCCATCCCCTGCAGACACAGGACATTTATCATGTAGCTAGACCCTGCTCGCCCTGACAGACTGTCATCCCTGCTCAGTACCGCAGATGGACCAAAGCCTTCAAGCCCCCGGCCAACAAGCCATGTCTTCCAGAGCCCATAATGTGCTGATCAATTCACACTTGGGCAAGAATCCTTGGGTTATGTGCCTAATCCCATTCAGACCCGTGGAGACCTTTGACCAGGCACAATTGTAAGTGAAAAGGATCCTGCATAGAAGAAACCAAATTCCTTTCCCCTCTGCATTTCCTGGGCTTGCTCACAGCCCACTGCTCCCCCTCCAGGAGTCACTACCATTTCCCTAGGGAGATCAGCCTCCTGGTTCAGCCAACAGTGCCCTGGAGGAGCTGTCTCAGTGGGTCAGCACATGCTGTCAGCCGGCAGCCAGAGGAGCTCTCCAGGAGACATGTTATCATACACAGTCTTGTTATTAAGGCCCTTTGGCAGCTGTTGTATTGGAGATGGGCTTGCACAATTCCAGGGTTAGCTCTGGATTGGAGCCGTCTCTAGGATCCATGCTGAACTGAAGGCTCACGTGCCAGGAATTGTCAAACAGATTAGATGTTTCTACTGAACCCTTAGAAGAGCAAGTAGAAAATGCAGGACATTTCAATCAGGAATGTAGTAATGCCAAGCAGCTTTTGAAAGCTCGGGGGATCTGAGATAATGCTGCTTTCACTGGTAAGACTAACGTGAGGGAAGATCAGTAACCGTACAAAGGGGAGAGGGCTTGGTATGAAAGAAGGGCGTTGTACTGGCACCCTTCGGAGATGCACGAGCTCCTGGAGGCTCCACCTGAAGCTATGCTTGAGGTGTAAACGTGCATCGTATCTCTGGGAAAAACAACAGTCTTAGAAAGGCTTTAAAAAGCTTTACCAATAAACCCTTTGGAGACAGGAGACAGTGGAGGCAGATGATTAGTTCCTGGAAGAGGGGAAACACATGGCAGCCCAGGTTGGCTTTGCTTTGGTGCTTATCTTGCCAGGGCATTTTGAAACTTGCCTCGCCCTACGCCTGGCAATAGGGGAGGGTTTGGGAGTTCATGGGCAGTCCCCTTACTGGCATGGCAGAAGCAAAGCACAGAGCAAGGTAGGTCCTCCAGAAACAGTGATTGTTGCCTTACTTTTTAATTCAGAGACAGAGTGGTGGATTTGTTGTTTTTAACGGCATGGACAACCAGTTCAATCAGATCCAATTCCGGGCAAAGGAGCACTGAATGCTCCAGGGATCAAGAGTGGAATATGGATGTATTCAAATCAAGCCCAGGTTGGCAATGACCAAAAACTATGCCCAACTGCTTGGTGGAAAGAGGGGGGCAACTCTCCAGTGTCAGAGAGAGTTGGTGTCCATAGCACAAAAACACCATTGCAATTGGTACTAATTTCACCAGAGGCACCAAGGACTGAACAGGCCCTGGAGACTGAACTCCCCTACCTGCCCTAAGTGAGGGCTAAGTCACACTGGTGGGCACTGTTAGTGCGTAGCAATTGAGTGGTATCTTTTCAAATAGTCTGAGAGTCTTTAGTGGCGCTCACTGTGTTCTGAGTTTTAGAACCCAGCCAGAGCAGCAGTGGGTACACATGCTGTTATTTGGATCCCCCTGTACCCCTGAGGTTTCTTCGTGCTATTAGTGTTGGGCAAAATACAGAATAACTGGCAAGCTTGTTCTGCTGCTGCTGTCTCTACTGTGCCTCCTCTGGAAGTGACTGGAAGACTTAGGGCTTGACTCAGTGCCTATTAGGATTGCCAGCTTTCTACTTGCACAAAACCCCCACCACCTGTCCAACCACCTGTCCCAGCCCTCCTCCGAGATCCCATCCCCTGCTCACTCCATCCCGCCCTCTTCTGTTGCTCACTCTCCCCACCCTCACTCATTTGCTTATTTTCACCAGGCTGGCTGAGGGGGCTGGAGTGTGGAAGGGGGTGAGGGCTCCAGTTGGGGGTGCAGGCTCCAGGGTGGGGCCAGAAATGAGGAGTTCAGGATGTAGGAGGGGAGGCACTGGGCTCCGGGCTGAGGCACTGGGTTGGGATGCGAGAGGGAGTGAGGGCTCCAGCTTGGGGTGCAGGCTCTGGGGTAGGGTGAAGGCTTTGAGGTGCAAGAGGGGGCTCAGAGCTGGGGGGTGGAGGCGAGGGGTTCGACGTATGGGAGGGGGCTCTGGGCTGAGGCAGGGGGTTGGGGTATTGAAGCGGGTACAAGGCGTACAGGTTCGGGGCTGGGGGTGCGGGTTCTGGGATGGGGCCAGAAATGAGGGGTTCAGAGTATGGAAGGGGGCTCTGGGCTGCAACAGGTGGTTGGGGTGCAGGGGGGAGTGAGGGCTCTGGCTGGGGGTGCCAGCTCTGGGGTGGGGCTGTGGATGAGGGATTTGGGGTGCAGGAGGGGGCTCCAATCTGGGGCTGAGAGGTTCAAAGTATGGGAGAGGGCTCTGGGCTGGGGCAAAGGGTTGGGGTGTGAGGGTGTGAGGGCTCTGGCTGGGAGTGCAAGCTCTGGGGTGGGGCTGGGGATGAGGGATTTGGGGTGCAGGAGGGGGCTCCAATCTGGGGCTGAGAGGTTCAAAGTGTGGGAGAGAGCTCTGGGCTGGGGCAAAGGGTTGGGGTGTGGGGGTGTGAGGGCTCTGGCTGGGGGTGCAAGCTCTGGGGTGGGGCTGGGGATGAGGGATTTGGGGTGCAGGAGGGGGCTCCAATCTGGGGCTGAGAGGTTCAAAGTATGGGAGAGGGCTCTGGGCTGGGGCAAAGGGTTGGGGTGTGGGGGTGTGAAGGCTCTGGCTGGGGGTGCAAGCTCTGGGGTGGGGCTGGGGATGAGGAGTTTGGGGTGCAGGAGGGGGCTCCAATCTGGGGCTGAGAGGTTCAAAGTGTGGGAGAGGGCTCTGGGCTGGGGCAAAGGGTTGGGGTGTGGGGGTGTGAGGGCTCTGGCTGGGGGTGCAAGCTCTGGGGTGGGGCTGGGGATGAGGGATTTGGGGTGCAGGAGGTGCCCCGGGATGGGACTGAGGGATTCGGACAGCGGGAGGAGGGTTGGGGATAGGAGCCCTGTGGCTTGCCCGGGTGATTTAAAAGAGTCCAGGGTTCTCGGCCGCTGCCACCGCAGCCGCAGCAGCACCCGGGGGCCCCAAGGCAATTGCCCTCACTGTGGTGGGCCTGGCTGGATTCAATGGGCTGGAGTGGGGCTACTGGGAGCACGGCCTGCCCAGGAAGAGCAGGGATGAAAGAAGATCAAGGCCGACAGGAGGGGAAAACTGGGCCCACCTCTCCTAGTCCCACAGAGGCGAAACACAGCAGTCAAAGGGAATTTTACCTGCTTGCCGACTAAGCAGCCGGACTCAGCCCGGCAAGCACAGCTTTTCAGTCTGGGAGTGGAGCCTAAATCACAGTCAGGGCTGGGATTCACATCGAGGACACAGGGTCCAGGTCCAGTTCAGAGCTATCGAACACCCTTGGAAAACCAGGGTGCTCCAACAACCCTCCGTGCTCATTCGGGTAAAATATTCTTCTGGGTAAAGCTCTGCCACAGCCCAAGTCTCATGCCGCTGACAGAAGCCACACCAGCACTGGCCTGGCTCCTGGCTCCTCAGCCCAGCCAGCCTGAAGCTGGGCCAGAGCAGCGCACGCATACAGTGCATGGCTGCGCCGCCCATGCACACCCACTGGCCAGTGGCCATGCACACTGTGCGTGCAGTCTGCATGGCCCTGCCTTGGGAAGGCTGCGGCTCTGCAGGAGGAAGCCAGGCAATGGCTGGTGTGGGTCTGTCGAGCTGCACAGGACCAAGCAGCACTGTGCAGCCACGCAAACGAGGCCTCATGTCCTACTTCCACCCCCGAGGATATTATTTGAATATGTTTTTCTGCGGATAAACCCCCTTGAGTGAGGCAGAGGCTGGCTGCTGGTGCTGAACTCTGGATACCACTTCACAGAAGGGAATCTCTGCTCTGTGTGAATGGCTCAGCGCCTCTGAAAGAGCCAAAATCCTGCCACTTAGTTCGGAGTAGTCCCCTAATGCCAGCCAGTGCACGCTGACAGCCTGTGCTCCTACCGTCTGGAGAGTCCAGCAATGCCACTGCCTAAGGGGAACCAGCTTGGCAGCCAAACTATTCTGTGACACCTGGACCCTGCCTGCTGGGAGCTGAGCTGTGCTAGCTGTTTACATTCAAACAAAGCAGGCGTCTAGTCCAGTTTCCCTGACCAGTAGCCAGGAATTATGTTTGGGAACCATGTTACGAAGCTGTATAGGCTACCCTGTGGAGTGCGCTCTGCACACCGTGATTTGGAGGAAAACCCTCTCCACAGTGACATCACACAGAGGTTTAAGACAGGAAGTGAAGAATAACACAGCCATTGGGAACCACCTGAGGAATTTCAGGCAGGAAGGACATGACTGCTAGGAATGGAGTTTGCTGGGCTCTAGGGTCAATGCCCTTCTCTAGCCAAGAAGCTCTGCTGTCTACAGGGGCATGGGGACATTGGCTTCCCCTCTCATCCAGCAGCAGCTCAGAGGGAAGAGTGCCCCTCACTGAGTCACCGTCCCGCAGTGTAGTTGGTAAGGCGGGATCAGCAGCTTTCCTGGAGCGCTGTCCCCAGGCATCATGTTGAGTGAGTTTTGGGGGGTTATGTCATCCCAGCCCCCCGTGTTGCTCTCATGGAGGGAATTTGCTCTCTGGGCCTCCAGCTCTTGCAGTGGGAGACAGCAGAGCTCCCATTCGACCCATGGGGCCCTCCCAGCAACACCACTCCACAGCAACGCCTGCTGGCAGGGCAAGGGACAGCCACCCATCCCGGCTCCAGAGCAACGTTCCCTCCTGGGCACAGCGCCAGCAACTAATGGGAAAGGTCAGGGGGTGAGGAGGGCAATGGGAACAGGCACATAAAGGACTCATTGTGCGGCCCGGCCCTCTCAGCCGTATTCATACAGGGCTAGTGGTTAAAAAACAACACGCAACCCAGAAATAGGACAAGACACCTCTTTCCCAGGCTGCTGTTAAATTCTAATTAAACGTTTCAGCACACTTGAGCCGAGGGACGCCTGCTTCTCAGGCCCAGATACTCAGCTGGAAAACATCCCCCTCAGCTTCCCCTCCAGTGGGAACGAGCTTGCACGAATATTGACCCCGAGAGATGCCTGGGGCTGACGAGGCTCCAGGCCTTGGTTCCCCCTTGGGACAGAGGGCTAATGACAATTCCCCTGTGCCTAGCCCAGGAGCAGCCTGAGGAGGGGTCGGTCTCTGGCACTAATGGGACACACATAATAAACTCCTCAGTCACCCACAGCAAGTCTTTAGCCTGACCCTGTGCACAGCAGAGTGATCAGGGTGGCTGGGAATCTGTGATGTGGGGGGGATGCCAAGGCAAGCTCTGCTTCTTGTTCTCCAATCAATGCCTGTAACAATGTATACAACAGAGCTTTAGCAGCTGCACTAGGGTGGGCAGCTGGCTCCCTTTCCTTAGTTATTTATATTACCCCATTGTTCTAGGCGCTGTTTATTAGATGTATTATGGTAGCAGGCAGGAGCCCCAGTCCTGGCCCAGGCCCCACAGTGCGAGGCGCTGTACATTTTTTATTAGGTTTTGTAGCAGGCCACACACCAGAAACCACTCCAACTACAGGGGCTGTGTAGCCACACCTTGCCGTTTACTTATGTTCCTTCCACCAACACCTTCAGTCCCAAGCAGCAGTGCTGGTTACAGCTTCCCCGCTGCTTTTGGCTCTTTCTCCAGAGCCTGAGAGGAACAGATGTCTCCCTTCACTGAGGTCTCTGTGAGACTGGCTCAGCTAGCCCTGGGCCTGTCCATCACTTCCTTTCTGTGCACTTCTGAGCAGTTGTGAGCTGATGGGCTAATGGCTCTTCACCACAACCAGACCGGTTAATTACAATCCAGTCCCAATCTACCCTCTCTGGGGAAACCAGTTAGTACCATCTCCAGGCACTGTCACAGGAGTATTACATTAGCTCAGGGGTAGGCAACCTATGGCATGTGTGCCGAAGGCGGCACGCGAGCTGATTTTCAGTGGCACTCACACTGCCTGGGTCCTGGCCACCAGTCTAGGGGGCTCTGCATTTTAATTTAATTTTAAACGAAGCTTCTTAAACATTTTAAAAACCTTATTTACTTTACATACAACAATAGTTTAGTTATATATTATAGACTTCTAGGAAGAGACTTTCTAAAAACATTAAAATGTATGACTGGCACGCAAAACCTTAAATTAGAGTGAATAAATGAAGACTCGGCACAGCACTTCTGAAAGGTTGCGACCCTTGCATTAGCACCTAGCAGCCCCGGTCATGGCCCAGGACCCCATCATGCTCGGTGCTGTACAAACACCCAACTGCTGCTACGAACTAGCACACAAATCATTTGTGTAATCACAAGGCCTGTAACTTGTCCTGTCTCTGCATTGCCAACCTCCAATATTCATAAATCAGGAGTGTCTTGCCCCCCGCAATAATCAGATTAACTTTAAACTCATGAGATGTTTTACAAAAAATAATCAGTATTGGGTTCTTTTTTTTTTGCCTGCTGGGGCTGGAGCTTTGAGGAGTCTTGTTGCCAAACTTCTGTCCACAACCAGGAGGGGTAGAAGCTTACTGTTTGTTCGTTTGTTTGTAAATGAAAGCTGAGATTATTATATAATCACATGACTCCAGAAGCTGGGGCTTTAAGGGAAACAGCAAATAGCATGAGATCTGTGATAAAATCGCAGTGTTTGTAACACAGTGACACTGGGCTACATCTACAGGGCTCAGTCTTGTGTTTCAAGAGCTCGTAAGCACACTCTTGGTTTTCATTCACAAAGAATGCAGCACATTATTGGGCCCTGACTTCCAGTCGCTTCTAAACTATTAACAACAAATAATAATACATTAACCCTAGAGCCAGCAGATAAATTTTCATTCAAAACAAATTGTTAATGGTGAGCAGGTTTCCAGGACCATTTTCACATGCCTCCTGAAACCTCCTCCCACCATTTTCTGAAGTAAAACAAAATGGGGATTGTGCCCTTTTTCTGCTTTTTCGTAGTGGACAGAGGGACCCTGAAAGGTGGTGTGTGTTGTTTTTTTTAAACAAAAATGCCCAAGGCTCAGCAGAGTCGGGTGATCTGCAGAATTGCACATCTTGGTCTAACTTCACATTCAACAAGGACAGAGTTAGGCCAACAATGAGTCATTCTGAAAACACCCTTAGGTCTCATCTAGACTTTAAGATCACATTGACTGGAGAACTAGTGAAATGATGGCACAGCAAGAGGCGAAAGATGTGATTATGCTGAGCTGGGGTTTGACTCACACTGTTCAAAACTCTTTGTTGTTAATGTCTGTGTAACTTCAACAATTACTTATCACTCTGGGGAAAGGAAAACTTTGCTAAAGATTTAATGGGCTAATTGTCTCTTCCAATGAAGATGTGATTGCTTACAAGGAACCGACTTCAGCAAGTGACAGAACAAGGAGTAATGGTCTCAAGTTGCAGTGGGGAAGGTTTAGGTTGGATATTAGGAAAAACTTTTTCACTAGGAGGGTGATGAAACACTGGAATGGGTTACCTAGGGAGGTGGTGGAATCTCCTTCCTTAGAGGTTTTTAAGGTCAGGCTTGACAAAGCCCTGGCTGGGATGATTTAGTTGGGGATTGGTCCTGCTTTGAGCAGGGGGTTGGACTAGATGACCTCCTGAGGTCCCTTCCAACCCTGATATTCTATGATTCTAAGTGCTTCAGAACAACCAGGCAAGAGCAGAGCTGACATTCCTGATATTTTTCAGATAAAAACAAGCAGAAAAAAACAAAACAAAACTGATGGAGAAAAGATGTGAGTGCTTTTTTATCCACTAGAAGGAAGCAAAAAAAAGGGCAGACTCCCAATATTTTAATTGATTTGGAGGTCACCTTTAATATATAGAAATAGTACAAAAGAGTCAAAACACCTGAGGAACCAACACCTATCTAACTGCCAACTCTCAGCTGATTTTTATTATTATTATTTGCCCAGCTCTCTAGATTTATTAAATGCAGGTGGAGGCTTGAATATTAGTTGCAATAATATATTACTGTACCTGTTCCCAGACACTTAGAGACAACCAAAACACAACAACTCACATGGACTCCAGCAAGTTCATGTGTCCATATTGTGTCTATATTAATCAGTTTGTTACTGGATTAAATTATAAGACTGTGCAAAGCATGTCTCTAAAAGGCTCTTTTAAAGAGTAACAGGCTGAATCCACATGAAAAGTTGTATCTCTACTTTGCAGGCCAAAGTAGCTGCCCCCAAACTGTTGTTTTGCTGAGCTATTTTTTGCCTGAGTTTCCAGTACCTGCTTGTGCCATTTTTAAGAGACAGTAACATTCCACTGCCCTTACTTAGGTAAGTAACTGAGCTGTAATGTTTTGGCACTACGTCATGTTGTTTGCCTGGGTGTGTTCTGTAGGGAGCAGTTTTGCACCTGAGGTGTGATTCAATCAGAGAGGCTTGGGCAGAGAAAACCAACTGTACTGAACTTTCCCATCTTTGGAAGAGAGCTGCCGGAGTACCGCTCTACAGCACAGCATTCTCCAAGAGCTGTGTGTGCCTATGCATGGAGGGGCTGTCTGCACTTTGAGCTGGAGGTGTGAGTCCCAGCTCGCATAGACAAGCTTGTGCGAGCTCTCATCCCACTGTCGCGCTACAGGCGCATAGCTGCGGTAGCCCAGGCAGTGGTGACACAGGCGAGCCACCCCACGTGCGTGCCTAGAGTCCAGGTGGGTGCCATTGCTTTAGTGTGCTAGGTGCTGAAAGAACGAGTATGTCTGCACAAGCACCCTACCCCCAGCTCCAAGTGTAGACGTAGCTGTGTTAAGCAGAACTTTTAAGGGCTTGTCTTCACTGCAGTGCTAACTCAAGGTAGAACCCAGCCCAACTCCTGTCCACACAATAATCTCTAGTGCGAGTTATGTGGTGCTTTAAATTCAAGCTAGTTGGCTTGTTGGGGGCAAGGCTGAAGCTTGAGCATCACTGACACTAGAGCTACTAACGCAATGGGGACTCAGCTAATCCAATGGCCCTGTGCAGCTCCAGGACTGCTCTGCAGGTGACGCTCTCAGTCGAGCTAGGCTAACGCGAGAGGAGTTAACGCCAATGGGGATAACTTGAACTAACACAGCAGTGAAGACAAGCCCAAAGACTATTTGTGATATCGCCATCTGGTGGCTCCCAACGATATGATGCAATTGACCACTGCAATGTGTTGAAAAAGTAGAAAAACTAAGCCCAACAAAAAATGAGGAAAATTCTTGAAAGCTTCCATCAAGCCTGGCGATGTGATACAGTGCCCTTTACTTGCAGATCACTGGCTCAGCTCTGGACCAGCTTGCAACTCAAAGTCATTCGCACTAGACAGTTCTTTGCTAGCCAATGTGAAATAAGATCCGGTTTCAGCCCATGCCTTATGCATTGATATCCATGCAATAAAAACCACCACTACAGCGAACAGCCCCAGCCCCTGGAAAGAGTTACTGTGTAAATCCATCATTCCAAAATTGCAAGGCCCTAGAACCCTGTCCTGCCCCGTCGGTCACAGATCAGACAGTGACAGTTTGTTCCGGGGATGCAATGGGTCTAATTTAGAATGTTGGGGGGGTGGAGTTCGGTGGAACGGGTCTCTCCTGCTCTGAGAGCATTCCATCCTCCCTGCTTGCGTAACTGGAATTAAACTCCCCTAGGAAATAGAGTTGTTCTTTCCTAATTCACCTTAGAGCTTATTAAATATTGCTCCAACACACAACAGCCCCCCAGCACAACAGCACTGGCTGGGGGCAACTGAACTTCCCTGTCCCCCAGAGAGGCTCCGGCCCGTTCAGAGTTGAGACACACCAGTTGAGGGCACTGTGGGAGTCCTGCATTGCTGCTATCCACGCTATACCTCTTTCATGCACTCAAGACTGCAATCTATGGTGCTAGTAATGCGGCATTTTTCACCAGCATGGAATTCCCATAAGAAAAAGAGAAAAACCACCCTCAATCTGTGCCAATCCATGTGAACAGCAGGAAGGAATCCTTGCCCACAGCCCAGTGGGCAAGTGATGGGGGTGCACAATCCCCCATCACTGCAGTTGCACAAGTCACAGGACTCCCTACATTTTTAATAAGTTGCTGCAGCAGAATGGCTGGCAATACAATTGAAGAGCAGAAAGCCACAGGCCAGATCTTTACTTGGAAGCTGCAAGTTCTGTATTTGCAGGCATAATTTGCACTATTCATTTCGGTTACGATGCGACTTTGTGTATATCCTTCACTTGGGCTATTAAGGTAGCCAAGCGAAAGTGGACCTTCCTGGAAAGCAGGGGATGTTGGTTAATTTCAACCTCACCTGTAGGGATGTTGTTGCACACAAATCTTAGTCACAATATCAGAGCTTTGGAATAGTCTCCCCAGGGAAGAGAGGTGCATGCTCCATGCATGGGCCATTGAGAACTAGGTTATGTAAATCACTGGAGGATTTACTGTTGGTATAATCCTGGAGAATGGACCACACAGAACCTAACAGATCTTTGCCAACGCTGACTTCTTGTGTTCTGTGTTAATTTGCATCCCCTCAAGCCTGGAAGGGACAGTGAGACACAGCTTCCACCCTGAATCCCATTCTTCAGGGGCGGGAAGGTTATAACTGCACTGTTTTAACATGCGCTGGACTGAACTGCAGAAGTATATCTCCCTTTAGCCTGGGCCTGAAAGCACAGAGCTGCTACAGTGGTTGTATGGCAGGGGTCCAGGGATGGGAATCAAGAGAGCTAGTTCCCAGCTTTACCACACACTTGTTGAGTGACCGTGGGTGATCTTCGTGCCTCCGTTTCCCCACCTGTACAAAATGGCTAGGGACATTTACCTGCTCCTCTGAAGCGCTTTGATGTCCTCAGATGAAAAGGCAATTTGTAAGTGCTAAGGGGCAGAGTTATTGCTGCGAATGGTCCCAGCTGTGCCTGGCTCCCATTCTCCCCTTCTCTCTCTGCCCTGGGTCATGAGTGGTTCTCATGGTCATAGGGACACCACTGTGTAAAAGATCTGCTCCAATACAAAATGGATTAGTTCAGGGAACCCCTGTGTCCGGTGCTCTGCCAGAGGTCAGACTAGATGATCACAGTGGTCCCTTCTGGCCTTAGAATCTGTGAATCTATAACTGTAACTAGTGCGGCTAGTGCACACAAATGCAGGGGAACCCGTCGGCTGCTTTGTTACCTTCCCATCATCGGCCAGCTCACACCTTCCTTTGCACCCATTAGTCACGACCAGCACAGAAGGAAGCTGCAGTTGACTGATATGCTGGCGAGCAGAGAGGGAGGATCAGAATTCCCTGGCCAGGCTAGAGTAACTGGGGTCAAGAGAGGGCAATACAGCAGTGCACACATGGGGCCCTGGGCAGCTGCTGAATGCCAACCTCCAACTGGGGCTAGGTACCCACCAGCTAGGTGGAGTGCAGATGGCGGGCGCATGCATCAGCACTCCCCGCCCGGGGCAGCTTGCTCTATGGTGGCCATGAGGCTAAACCCACTGACTCACTCATGTACTGGTCTCTGAACCCCATCATCCTGTTGCTGTTTGTTTTTAAACACCGTGCTGCAGAACTTCAGATCAGGTGACACCAGGCTGATCACTGATTTATTTGCCAGTTTCTCAGGCTTTCCACAGCCTGCCAATCCCCCCCACCCCACTTGAGGAAGCGCACTCCTGATGAAAGAGTATCGGGAGTAAGAAAGAAAAGGAAACTGAGACAAAGACCTTGACATGTTCTGCCCTCCTGTCATCTTGACATGTCAGGAGGAACACTGGCAGGGAGGGAAGGGTTCCCAGAGGGTAGGTGTTCAATACCCTTCTCCGGGGCTGCTGTCACCTCACAGTCCCCAGGGTGTGAGAATCAGACTCTTTATCCCTTCATTAGGCACTAACATACTGTACTAACCTTTTCTCATGAAAGCTACAGTCTGTTCTCCAACAAAAGCTCAGAGTTAGTTCCCAGGCATGGGGGGAAACCAACAATCCTGAGCAGGGGCTCTGTGGCAGGCAGGATTTCCCTGTTAGTGCTCTGTCAAGATCAATGGCCAACTGCTGATGGGAGCCCTCCAGGTCCCTCGCCCCCACCGCGCCAAGGGCTGTGTGTGATGCCTCTTTATAGGGGGGCAACACCCTCTGACACCAGCCCTGGCCAGAGTAGGAGCCCGTGCTGATCTGTACTGACTTGGCTCAGGCTACCTCCGCCCACTGAGCCAGAAGATTGTGGTGCTATGGCTGAAAGTTGAGGCAGGAATTTGGAGGGACAGCAGCAGGGTCCCTGGTGAAGCTGAGATACATCTGTCTGGGAGAGTTGAACCTCAGTTCTAATTGCAATGGTGGGGTGGGAGGATGGATCCTTTATTGCGAACTGCCGGCCATGCAGACCATGAGCTTCCGTTGACTTCAGTAGCATTTCCTCTGATGCATGCTGGCTTAAGTGAGAACAGAGCCATATCCCAGAAGCTGGCTGGGCCCCTCACCAGCAGAGATCCCTTCTCCTATTTCCTGCTGTCCAGTGGGGTTCAAGGGAACGGGTTACAGGGTCCCACTTGTGGGTGAATGCTGTGGTAACTGGCTTCCTAGCTAATTAATCACACAGCCAAGGCAGTTGATGCACAGAGCCTGCATTGTGGGAGGGACAGTGATGCACTCTCCAGAGATGAGGCAGTGGCTGGGATACCTGTTGCAAGTGAAAGAATATGCAGAGCTGCAACCTGCATTGAAGTGAACTGAGGGTTCAGGGGCTTGGCTTGTTTCTCTGAGTTGTTTTTGCCCATGTCCTCACTTCAGCCCAGATGGAAGCTGGAAGGACCAAAGCACCACGCTTTTTCTGGCAATTCTGGCCAGCAAGATTCCCAGGCCACCAGATGAAAAAAAAAACAAAAACCCATATGGAGGCTTCCGCAGCTACTGTTCAGTGCGGCTGGGTAACTGTAACCACGCCCATTTTACCTACGGGGAACCCAAAGGCCCCATTTTCAGAAGGGCTCAGTTTCTGGTTAAGTCCATAAGTGGCCAGATCTTCATGGGTGCGCATTGGCTGCTGAACTCTGGCGGGGAAGAACACGTCACACTGGATAGGAAATCCCTCTATGGTGCATAGCAGGAAGGAAGGTGAACACTATTAATTTTCTGCGGGAACATCTTTCCTTCTCAGGCTGTGTACTGAAGGTGGAAACCTGTGTATTGAAGATGTGCCTGCTTTTTTTTTGGCTTTGGGATGTAATAAAGTGGGCTCCAGAGGGTCCTGTGTTAATTGAAAACAGGATTGTTATGCTTTTGAAAAACTTGAACATAATCAGAAATGTCAAGTCTTGTCATCCCTGTTTTTGCTGGAGACCTCTTTGGATGACTTGGAGAAGTGGAGCTGAGCAGTTTCTCAGCCCTGAACTGAAGGAGGTGGGGTGCTGAATGCTTAACAAGGGGAGCTTTTCCCCAGACTGCATGGGAACAAAAAAAAGTTTTAAAGACTCTGAATAGAAATGGCATCCCTTCTCACTTCATCGGGTGCCACAACCTCACTGCCTCTGCTGTTGGACACAAACAAGATCCCTGAGCATCCCTGGTCTTCCAGAGTAGAGAAAACCTGAATTTCTAATGTGACAAACACACACACACACTCCTCCCGGGCCTTCTTTCTTCACGATAGAGAAACAAAAAGGGCCATGATCCCATGTTATTTCTTTTGCAGATCTCTTGTAACTCACTTCTCGAGTTATTCATCTCTGTAACAGTACTTGCTGTGTTAGCAATCATACATGATGGCAGGCTTACGCTGAGAGCTGCCATCCCAGACTTTAGTGCACACTATATGGTTCATTCAGCCCTTGACTGTACTGAGACGGGAGGTTGGTGGGTTTTGTGCTGTGGACACATGTTCACTAGATCCTGGATTGAGACCACTGAGTCATTTCCCCAGGGCCTCTGGAGAGCCAAGGGATGGTAACCATAGCCACAGTCTGACTTCTGTACAGTAACTCCTCGCTTAACGCTGTAGTTCTGTTCCTGAAAAATGCGAAACGATGTTCAGCAAATCCAATTTCCCTATAAGAATTAATGTCAATGGGGGGCTTAGGTTCCAGGGAATTTTTTTCACCAGACAAAAAACCATACCTTGTGTATTTATATACACACAGTATACGCTTTAAACAAACAATTTAATACTGTTTACAGCTATGGTGATTGTGAAGCTTGGTTGAGGTGGTGAAGTCAGAGGGTGGGATATTTCCCAGGGAATGCCTTATTGCTAAATGATGAACTAGCACATGGCTGATTCCTCAAGGATTAACACGTTGTTGTTAATGTGGCCTCTCACACTCTACAAGGCAGCAGGAATGGAGGGGAGGGGAGGGGAGGGGAGACAGCACAGCAGACAGAGACAGACACACACCTTGTGTGTGGGAGAGAGAGAGAAATGCACACTGCCCCTTTAAGGAAGCTGACCCACTCTTAATTCATTGTCTTTTCAAGTGGATCGGGAAGTTGAGAGAGCAGCTGCTGTCCCAGGCTCTCTCTGTCTCTCTCCATCCTTGTCCCCACCCTGCTCTGTATGGAGAAGGGTAAGCAGGGTGCAGGAGCACGGGGGAGGGGGACACCTTGACATTAGCTCCCCCGTTCACCCACCCTGCACAGCAAGCAGGAGGCTCGGGGGGCAGCTCCAAGGCAGAGGACAGGAGCAGCACATGGTAGTGGGGAAGGAGGGAGGAGGGACAGCTGAACTGCCTGGCAACTGATAGCCTGCTAGGCAGCTGCCGCACAGGGAACTTAGGGGAGTGGGGAGCTGATGGGGGGGCTGCCGGTCCACCCTGGTTCCAAGCCCCCACCAGCTAGCTCCAACGGCTGCTCTTCCTGCAAGCAGTGGACAAAGCAGGTGGCTGCCAAACAACGTTAGAAGGGAGCACTGCACAACTTTAAATGAGCATGTTCCCTAATTGATCAGCAATGTAACTACAAAACAATGTTAACCAGGACGACTTTAAGTGAGGAGTTACTGTATTTGGAGGGGCACAGGGCTTAATACATTAATAATAGGTATAGGCCTAATTTCTGGATTTACCGATTGCTAGTGATACTTAAATTACAGTGTACTTGAAATCACAAATACAGTTTACGTTCATTATTTAATTACCCTTAATTTTTTATTTTAACCTCCCCACCCCCTGCGCCAGCTCAGCAGCTCCCATTGGCCAGAAACTGCGACCAATGGGAGCTGAGGGGGCGATGCCTGCAGGCGGGACAATGTGCAGAGCACCATGGCTGCGCCTCTGCCTAGGAACCAGAGGGAGATGTCACTGCTTTCTGGGAGCTGCCTGAGGTAAGCGCTACCCAGAGCCCGAACCCCTTCCTGCACCCCAACCCCCTGCCCCAGCCCTGAGCCCCCTCCTGCACTCTGAAACCCCTGGCCCAGACTGGAGCCTCCTCCTACACCCCAAACCCTCATTTCTGGCCCCACTCCAGAGCCCACACTCCCAGCCAGAGCCCTCATCCCCTCCTGCACCCCAACCCCCTGGCCCAGCCTGGAGCCCGTTCCTGAACCCCTCATTTCTGGCCCTATCCCAGAGCTTGCACCCCAACCCCAGAGCCTGTATCCTCTCCCACACCTCAAACTCTGCCCCAGCCTGGAGCCCCTTCTCACACTTCGAACCCCTTGGCCCCACTCCCCAGCCCAGAGCTCCCTCGTGTACCCCAAACCCCTCATCTCTGGCCCCCGCCCCAGAGCCTGTTCCCCCCCAGCTGGAGCCCTCACCTCCTTTCACATCCCAACCGCCTGCCCCAGCCCAGTGAAAATGAGTGAATGAGAAAGGGTGGGGGAGAGCGAGTAACGGGAGGGAGGATGGAGTGAGCAGGAGCCTAGGCCTCAGAGAAGGGGTGGGGCAGGGCTGGGGCCTTGGGGAAAGAGCAGGGCAATAGCGGTTGGTTTTCTGCAAATAGAAAGTTGGCAACCCTACATGTTCCCCATCATGTGTTGCCTCTGCGATGTATCCAGTTTCGGGGGGCAATTGATTTAGTTGGGATTAGATCCTGCTTTGAGCAGGAGGTTGGACGAGGTGACCTCCTGAGGTCCCTTCCAACCCTGATATTCTATGATCTCTGCCCATGATGGCAACAGCTTCCAAGAGTTTCACTGCTAGTGTCACACAATACCATAATGGTATAACGTCACTCTGTAAAGTAGGGGTTGGCAACCTTTCAGAAGTGCTGTGCCGAGTCTTCATTTATTCACTTTAATTTAAGGTTTCACCTGCCGGTAATACATTTTAATGTTTTTTAGAAGGCCTCTCTCTATAAGTCTATATATTATATAACTAAACTAGTGTTGTATTGTAAAATAAACAAGGTTTTCAAAATGCTTAAGAAGCTTCATTTAACATTAAATTTAAATGTTGATCTTACACTACCGGCCGGCTCAGCCTGCTGCTGGTCTGGGGATCTGTTCACCTAGGCCGGCAGTGGGCTGAGCGAGGCCTGCAGCCGGGACCCCGGTTGGCAAGGGTCCGGCAGCCAGAACCCCAGACTGGCAGCAGGCTGTGCAGGGCCAGCGGCCGGGACCCCAGACCAGCAGTGGGCTGAGCAGCTCAGCCCACTGCTGCTCAGGGGTTCCATCTGTTGGCTCCTGCCAGCTGGGATCCCAGCTGCTGGACCCGCTCAGCCCGCTGCCGGTCTGGGGTCCTGGCCCTGCCCACATACAGTAGGTACCTACCTTCTCCCTGGTTCTGGCCCATTCTCTTCCTCTCTCTGCACTGAGCTGAGGGTGGGAGTGCATTGAGCACAGGGCTGGAGGTTGGGGTGCAGGGTCTGGCCAGGAGCTAGAATGAGGGAGGGGGCTCAGGGTTGGGGCAGGAGGTTTGGGTGTGGGGCACTTACATGGGCAGCTCCCATTTGGTGCAAGGGGCGCAGGAGAGAATATGTGGGGGGGGGGGTGCAGGAGCTCCCGTTTGGTGCTCAGGGTGGGGGTGGAGATGTGGGGGGTGTAAGAGTCAGGATGAGGGGGGTGCATGGGGTGTGGGGGGCTGGGTATGTGGGGGGGGTGCAAGAGTCAGGGCAGAGGGCTAGGGGCATGTGAGGGGGTGCAGGTGTCACGGAATGGGGTGTGGGGGGCCTGGGTATGTGTGGGGGTGCCAGAGTCAGGGCTGGGGTTGTGGGGGGGGGGTGAAGGAGTCAAGCAGAGGGCTGCGTGTGTGAGAGGAGGGTACAGGGCTCAGGGCAGGGACCTGGGGTGTGTGCGGGGCGCACAGTTCAGGGCATAGGCCTGGGGGTTGTGCAGGGCTCAGGGCAGAGGGCTGGGTGTGTGTGTGTGGGGTCAGGGCAGGGGGCAGGGACCTTGGGGTGTGTGTGGGGCTGCAAGGCTGCAGGATAGAGGGCTGGGTGTGTGTGTGGGGGGGTCAGGGCAGAGGGCTGGAGGGGATATGCCCCTATTCCACCCCCCTCCCGCTTCCCCAAGGCCCTGCCCCTGCTTTTTCTCTGCCTCTGCCGGGAGCAGCAAGCACGCTGACTCTGCTCCTTCGGGACCCCTTCCCTCGCAAGGGCCATCAGCTGATCAGCCAGCAGGGAGGCAGGGACGGAGAGGAGGAGGAAGGGCAGGAACCCAGCACACTGCGAGGAGAGGCAAGGGAGCCGGCAGGACCAAGCTTCTGCCCTCTGCCCCTTGTCCCCGTGGGAGGGGGTGGGGGGCAGAGGGCGGAGAAGAGCTGGGCAGGATTTTTAATGGCATGCTGCTGCCTGCCGGGACTCTGCAGGAGCGCTTACCTGGGCTTGCGTGTCGTCTTTGGCACGCGTGCCATAGGTTGCCGACCCCTGCTGCAAAGTAACTGAATTAAAACTAGTAAAATGTTTTGGTGCTTCAT
Organism: Gopherus flavomarginatus; assembly: GCF_025201925.1. Lineage (NCBI taxonomy): Eukaryota > Metazoa > Chordata > Testudines > Testudinidae > Gopherus > Gopherus flavomarginatus. Next base: position 23,926,121 of record NC_066633.1, read on the forward strand.
GGTTGGAGACATACTGTAGCGTGTCAGGGTGTAGCAGCCAGTCTTGGGGTGGCCCAGGGGACTCTCCTGAGGCAGCTGAGCTGCTCTTACAGGAAAGTTACTTTTCTTTTAAGCTGCTGTAGTCTGATTTGGGTCATCGGATTTGATCCAAACATGTCAGAGGAATGGAATTCAGAGACAAGCAAAGGTAAGGCAAATGCAGACTCTATACAGGGGCCTTTCCTGGGCTTGGTTCATTGCGGTGAGTTTAGTTAAGCAGTCAGGTTCACTATGACTACGAAATGCTGGTCACACAAACTCGCTGAGAAACACTGCATGAGTTTAACTCATTGTTTGGCACAGGTGCCTCAGGATCTGACAATGTGTGCAAACCCCACTGTATGTGTGGAATAAATATTTTAGCTAATATGCACTTCTTATTTACTATTTGTATTTCAGTAACATCAGAAGACCTCAAATGGGATCAGGGCCCCATTGTGCTGGGTGCCATACAGAGAGTGAGAGACAGTCCCAGTCTTAAAGAACTCACCGTCTAAATGGACAAGACACAAGGTGGGAAGGGAAACCGAGGCACAGAAACTTGCCCAAGGTCACATGGCAGGCCAGTGGCAGGGCCAGGGACAGAACTCAGATAATCTCAGGTCAATCAGGGAGTAGCCGCAGCCAGGTCTATACTAAAAGGTTAAACTGACCCAACGAAGTCGCTCAGGGGTGTTAAAAATCTCAGTCCAATGCCCTGCCCACTGGACGCATGTCCCCTCAGGAGCTCACAATGCTTTAACCAAAGGGGATGTGATATTTCTCACAATGGTCCTGAGAAGTTGGCTTTCTCAGACCCATACTGCGGATGGCAAAACTAAGGCCCTGCAGGTGAAGCCATTTGCCCATGGTTCCATAGCTAAGTGAGGGGCACCACTAGGAATAGAACCCAGGTGTCCTGACCCGTAATAAAGAGTCCTGTGGCACCTTATAAACTAACAGACGTATTGGAGCATGAGCTTTCATGGGTGAATATCCACTTCGTCGGATGCATCTGACGAAGTGGGTATTCACCCACGAAAGCTCATGCTCCAATACGTCTGTTAGTCTATAAGGTGCCACAGGATTCTTTGCTGCTTTTACAGATCCAGACTAACACGGCGACCCCCCTGATACCTGACCCCTAATGTTCAGCTGGCTTGCCCTGTTCTGATGCACCACAGCATATGTTGGCAGCTTGGCACAGGACAGCCAATCTGAGACCCGAAGTGTCCTTTTAATCTAGAGGTTTAGGCCCAGATCCACAAAGGTGTTTAGGCTCCTAACTTCCATTGACATCTAGGTTCCTAAGTACCTCTGAGGATATGGGCCTAGGTTATGTCTGTCCTGGACGAGGGTGGATTTGGGTGTCTGACAGGCCTCCCTGATGTTTGTTTAAGAGAGGCTCCAATGTGGGCACCATGCTCTCTCTCTGTTTCAAATCTGCCGTGGTCTTTGTGTTCCAGTCCTTTTCCCAGGCTGCTGATGCAGGTGGTCAAGGCAGGGCAAGAAGCCCGCACCTTGCAGCCCACTGCTTCCTTGAACAGGAACATCAGATTCCCCTGAGTAGGGAACCCTAGTGATCCCTTCCGGCTGAAATTACGGCCTGGCAGGATAGTTTCTTTTTGGATCAGAAATGTGTGAGAGATTCAGAGGGACATTCATGGGGCACTCTGCTTAGTTACAGGAATATACCCTATATCCTGTTTCCCTGAGCAGTAGGAGCATAGACACCAATCTCTGCAGAAATCCTCAGCCACACGTTCCAGCCTTGTGCCAAGGGGTAGCTGCATCCAGGTCCACACTAAAATGTTAAGCTGGCTCAGCGGTAATGCTCAGGGGTGTTAAAAATCCATCCGCCTGAGCAATATAGTTAAGCCAACCTAACCCCCAGTGTAGACAACTATTGCCTCTCAGGGAGGTGTATTAACTACAGCGACAGGAGAACCCTGCCCATCACAACAATGACTGGCTACACTGAAGCATGGTTTAAGTGTAGAAATAGCCTCTGACTCTGCTCCTTTTCTTCAGGGACGTACTGCAACTGCCTCTGTCCACTCACACACAGCATGGATTCAACCCTGGCTGCATGGGCTGGTCACCTGGCTCCAGCATGAGCCCCCTTTTTTTGTGTTCAACTGTTCTGCACTACAAAACTCCTTGGCTCCTACTGATGGGCCACGCACTGTACAGACTAGGGACCGAGTGGCTAGGCATCAGTTCTGCAGAAAAGGGCCTAGAGGTTACAGTGGACGAGAAGCTGGATATGAGTCAACAGTGTGCCCTTGTTGCCAAGAAGGCTAACTGCATTGTGGGCTGTATAAGTAGGGGCATTGCCAGCAGATCGAGGGACGTGATCATTCCCCTCTATTCGACATTGGTGAGGCCTCATCTGGAGTACTGTGTCCAGTTTTGGGCCCCACACTACAAGAAGGATGTGCAAAAATTGGAAAGAGTCTAGCGGAGGGCAACAAAATGCTTAGGGGGCTGGAGCACATGACTTATGAGGAGAGGCTGAGGGAACTGGGATTGTTTAGTCTGCAGAAGAGAAGAATGAGGGGGGATTTGATAGCTGCTTTCAACTGCCTGAAAGGGGGCTCCAAAGAGGATGGATCGAGACTGTTCTCAGTGGTACCAGATGACGGAACAAGGAGTTGGTCTCAAGTTGCAGTGGGGGAGGTTTAGGTTGGATATTAAGAAAAACTTTTTCACTAGGAAGGTGGTGAAGCACTGGAATGGGTTACCTAGGGAGGTGGTAAAAGCAGCAAAGAATCCTGTGGCACCTTATAGACTAACAGACTTTTGGAGCATGAGCTTTCGTGGGTGAATTAGAGGTTTTTAAGGTCAGGCTTGACAAAGCCCAGGCTGGGATGATTTAGTTGGGAATTGGTCCTGCTTTGAGCAGGGGGTTGGACTAGATGACCTCCTGAGGTCCCTTCCAACCCTGGATTCTATGATTCTATGAAGAACTCTTCTCCCCCGTCCACCTGCCCACACTGAGGCCAGTGATTGTCGTGCACAGAAGACCCCCGATGGAGGCCATTAGCACTTTTCAGCATAACAATACCAATGTCCTCAGGCTAAATTATCCTCTCCTCAGTTTCACCCATTCCTTCTCTTACAGACCTGATTCCCAGCCTCCTTGGGGTGCCTTCTATGTATGAGTGGATGGAGCAAAATGTCTTTCTATGAGGCTAGTCCACCAGGGAGCTTGATTTCCTGTTGCTCTTTATCTGGCCAGGCATCCTGGAATGTACACATTCATGGTACCGACACAAATATTTGCCTTGTGACGCTGCCTCAACCCCAGGCATTTAAATGTGGTCTCTCACCAGCCACACTGGGGCCTGGCCTGAAGGCTGGCCTCCCGCCATGGCTCTTGGGCTTGAACATGGCTGTAGCTGTTGACAGCCTAGCTCCAGTGGGGTAGCTCGATAAGTGGCCTCCTGGGTCGCTGCTGCTAAGGCTGTAGTGGTTGAGAGCGATGCACTCAGTAAGCACATGCTGTAACTCTAGTTGCACACTTGTGCTTGGAGGATCAAGGAGCTAGCCCAGCTCCTGCACACTCAAGGAGAGACTCTGGCTCTTTGGTGCTCACCTATGAGCTGAATATAGCACCCACTGATGCTGAAGGTATTCCGGCCTTTGAGAATCTCCAAGCAGTTCAGCAGGATCCGCCTGGGCAATGCACATGGAAATGATGTAACCCCATGCTCTGAGTGTCCCAGACCTCTGAGTGCCAGAGGCTGGGATTGGATGACAAGGGATGGATCACTCAAAATTATTCTCTTGTGTTCATTCCTTTTGGGGCACCTGGCATTGGCCACTATTGGAAGACAGGATACTGGGCTAGATGGACCACTGGCCTGACCCAGTATGGCCGTTCTTATGCTCTGCATTGCTCCGAGCCAGTGCAACTCATCAGGGGCTCCAGAGGGAGGGGTCCAGGGAACAGGATCTGCGCTGGCTGCCCCCCACTGCACACGGGAGAGATGGTGTGAGAGCTCAGTGGGACTGGGCCTTGATTATGTCAGTGCTGTGTCATGGGGCTGGTGGGAGCCCAGCTTGCCTCACCCCTGCCTTTCTCCTTTGGCTGGAAGTTCCTGTTGTCCTGTGATTACAGCCCCAAAGTGCTCCTGCAGCCAATCCCAGCCAGCCATGGATTTCACTGGGTTAACTGGAGCTGAAGAGATACACCACCCTAGCCCTGCACAGTGGCTACATGAATATAAGAATGGCCCTACTGGGTCAGACCAAAGGTCCATCTAGTCCAGTGTCCTGTCTTCCGACAGTGGCCAGTGCCAGGTGCCCCAGAGAGAGTGAACCTAATAGGGAATCACCAAGTGATTCATCTCCTGATGCTCATGCCCAGCTTCTGGCAAACAGAGGTTGGGGACACCATTCCTGTCCATCCTGGCTAGTAGCCGTTGATGGACCTATTCTCCAAGAATTTATCTAGTTCTTTTTTGAACCCTGTTACAGGATTCATCCTCCCCTGCAGTGTTTATCCAGTCAAGCCTGGCCATTAGTATTTCCAGGGGGCAGATGTCTTTGATCCTTCGAGTCACTGCAATCTGTTAGGAGGCTCCCAGCTGGCTTGGACTGGCTTTGTGGAACCAATGGTACCTGCACCGTACATGACAGGAACGGGCAGTTGGAGGTTCAGTAAGTACCTCTGGTTTTAAGCATGGGAACTGAAACATACAAGGCAGCCTGAGCCCCTATTCAGCTCAGATTGCTCCTCCTCCAGGAACAAATAGCAGCAGCGCTTTGCAGCGCTCTGCCCATCTCGCTTCCTGCCTCAGCAGTGGATCTGATGTAGGAAATTCAAAGCAAACCTCTCTGAGGGAACTGTCCTCTTAATAAGGGAGTTGAAAGTCTGCTATGGGAGCACTGCTATGGCAGTCTGAGCTGGTCAGCTCTAGGCTGTTGGGTCAAACCTACCTCAGCTGAGGGGGGCCAAAGGGCTGGGAGGAGGACTGTTCCCAGTGAGCAAATGGCCACAAATCACCAGACCCACTATCCCTGAGGCTGAAGACTGACCGGGCCATGGGGACCATGCTGGGCTTTTGGCCCTGGCAGGCATGCCTCAGGGGTCAGGCGCACTGGCAGAGCAGTACAGGGGAAGCTTAGCCTGCCAATATCTGGTCTGTCTCTGTTTTGTGTATCCCTAAAAGGCTGCAGCCCCCGAAGGCTGCCAGTCCAGCCCTTTCCCCAGCCCTCATGTTGCAGGCAAAGGCAACATGAAAACGACATGAAAAGATCCATATCCAGGCCCTTGACTAGAGCCTAGCCTCTGTTTGCTTGTCAGAGGGTGGAGATGGATGGCAGGAGAGATCACTTGATCATTGCCTGTTAGGTTCACTCTCTCTGGGGCACCTGGTATTGGCCACTGTCGTGAGACAGGATACTGGGCGAGATGGACCCTTGGTCTGACCCGGTACGGCCGTTCTTATCTTCTTATGAGACAGCAGTGTGCTTTGAGCTTTGTGACTGAGCTATTGTCCAGGCCTTTCTGTGCAAGGCATGGATGCAGCTCCCACACCAGCGCCGGGCTCCCAGCCTGTGGTCTGCACTCGCCCTACGAGACACTGAAAACGATTCCCAGAAAAGCAAGAGTTACAGGGAGTTCTGAAGCAGAACGCCCTGTGGCGGCCCATCTGCCAGAGACACATCTGCTTGCTCATGTTTAGTCTGACTCCTCTCAGGATCACTGCTACTCAGGCTTTTGTCTTGGCCAAAGGATCATTCATAATAAAAGGGCACCTCTGCCTCCGTGTCGTCTGTGCCCTGCTACAATTACAGAGTCCGAGTGGAACAACAGACAAGGCATCGAACATCTAGCTTGGCATGCAGCTGGGCTGCTGGAGAGCATCCAGGGCTAATTAGACGCTGATTAAAATACAGAGAGAAAGAGCAAAAGGGCCTGAGTTTGGGTTGTGAAAACACCGCAGACACCATCACTGTCTGTCACATTTCCAGCAGCTCGGTGCGTAGTTTGTCAGCACAAGTGAGAAGAGGCTACCTCCCAGCCACGTTGCCAGGACACTCGGATCACCTCCTGGAGGCTGAGATCTCAGATCAAGCTAGCCAAGGAGCTGAGCCTGCTCCAGTTCAGCATATTCCCTGGGGATAATCCATCCTGGCCACCGATCACCTGGCACGGTCCCAGCTAAACCCGAGGCAGTCCGGTGCTACAGTAAATGGAGCCCATGACGCACCATGCTCGTAGTGTTGTGACCATCCCTTTCATTTGTGGGCTCTAACTGTACGGCTGAAAACCCAGGGAAGGAACGACCTGGTCCCAGGGGCACAGAGAGCAACTTGAAGAGACAAGGAGTGAAGAGGAGGCAGTAAGACCCATGCAGCTCTCAGGGGAGGAGAGGAGAGAGCGCTCACGGTGCACCCATTGGCTGATCCCTACCAGCAGCATGCATCCTTGGCTGGCAGTCAGTTATTAATTTCCTTCCCCCCTCAGTCATGGGCAAGCAGGTGCTTCAAAGGCCAGGAGCGAGAGGCAAGGGAGGCTCAGTTACAGAAAGGGAAACGAGCTCTCAGGCAGAAGTGCAATCACCTGGCACCTTCACCAAGGGTTGGCAGTGATGCTTTGGAAAGCACCACCAGAGCCGAGATTGGTGCAATCGCACCCTGTCCTTCAATCCTGCCTCAGCTGAAGGTGTAAAGGCACCTTTCTAGGAGGATCAAGAGCTGTGTGCAATGGGTGACAGGGTCGTGATCTCCCATTCATAGAGCTGTCACTCCTATGGTGAGAGCAGATCCAGAGTGGTGAGTTCTGTAGATTTGCTGCTACTAGAGATGAGGCAGTGAGTTCAGAAACCAGCCCTCCTCTGTGGACTGACCCTTTTGTAGGCTCAACCGTGTCTTGGTCAGGCGTTCCTCTCTCTGCTGTGCTAGGTACTCTGGAGGGCTGGGGACCTTGAGGCCTGCTAGGTGGAAGTACCTGGTGAGATCTCCAGGGGTTTGGATAAGAGTCTGAACTTTGGGATGCTTATCTAAACCAAACCCAAGCTCCAGTCCTTTCAGGGTAAGGCCATTGTTCATTTCCACGTGGAACAAGATGCCTGGGTACTGCTTTGGAGCAGTAAGGAAAGGTCGAGCCACCAGGTAGGAGTGAGTGCTGAAGAGGTCTCTCATTTCACATGCCCCAGTAATTCTCCTTTTAGACTGGTCCTTAACTCATGTACACAGCTCCTAAACCCATCTGTACAGGGCTATTCACCCTCACCAGGAACCGCCTAGCTTAGAGACAGCATCTAGAGCAGGGGTGGGCAAACTTTTTGGCCCAAGGGCCACACTGGGGCTGCAAAACTGTATGGAGGGCCAGGTAGGGAAGGCTGTGCCTCCCCAAATAGCCTCGCCCCCGCCCTCCCACTTCTGACCCCGATTGACCCCTTCAGAACTCCTGACCCTCCAGCCCTCCTGCTTCTTGTCCCCTAACCGCCCCCTCCTGGGACTCCCTGCCCCTAACTTCCCCCCTGGGACTCCACCCACTATCCAACCCCTGTCCCCTGACTGTCCCACCCCCTAGCCACACCCCCCCTCGACAGGCCCCCCAGGACTCCCATGCTTATCCAACTGCCCCCCCCCCCGTTCCCCGTCTTCTCCGCCCCCCCAGAACCTCTGCCTCATCCAACCACCTCCTGCTCCCTGTCCCCCAGGACCTCTTGCACTTTATCCAACCCCCTGGCCCCAGCCCGCTTACCATGCTGCTCAGAGCGGCATGTCTGGTTGCCGTGCCACCCAGCCAGAGCCAGACATGCTGCTCTGAAGGAGCGCACAGCCCAGCCGCCCAGAGCGCTGCCCACGCGGCGGCGTGGCTGCAGGGGAGGGGGGACAGCAGGGGAGGGGCCAGGGGCTAGCTGCCCAGCCGGGAGCTCAAGGGCCAGGCCGGACGTGGCCCGCGGGCCGTACTTTGCCCACTTCTGATCTAGAAAATCAAGAAAGCTGCTCAGCTGGAAAGACCTCCTGAATTCCCCAACAGTCCCAAATCCCAATCCCTTCCCTGCTCCCTGAACCCATCCGGCCTTTAGACTGGAGACTCTGTTCTGCAAGTTGCAACACTGGCCCTGCCGGAAGTGGCCTCCCCATCCAGCCCCACCAGTGCCAGACCCTGTTCCAGACACAGGAGCAAAACTCCATCTACAACTGCTGCCAGCTGTGACTTTTCATGGCCGCTCAGCTGTCAAGACACCCCTTTGCTAGTGCTCTGGGGCTTGACAAACCCCTTACAGAAATAACAACACTGGGATCTGGCAGTATAATAAACTTTGACATTTAATTCCTAAAAGTCAGATTTGCAATTTCCTCTGCTGATGACCTGACATTAGTGTTAACATGTCCCCTAACAGTGTTAACTGTTGACTTACATTTGTGATCCATTATGACCCCAGAACCCTTTCTACGGTGCTCCTTCCTAGGCAGTCATTTCCCATTTTGTATGTGAACTGATTGTTCCTTCCTAAGTGGGCTACTTTCCATTTGTCCTTATTGAATTTCATCCTATTTACTTCAGACCATTTCTCTAGTTTGTCCAGATCATTCTGAATTTTAATACTATCCTCCAAAGCACTTGCAACCTCTCCCAGCTTGGTATTGTCCGCAAACTTTATGTGTTCTCTCTATGCCATTATCTGAATCACTGATGAAGATATTGAACAGAACCAGACCCAGAAATGATCCCTGCAGGACCCCACTTGTTATGCCCTTCCAGCTTGACTGTGAACCACTGATAACTAGGGCTGTCAAGCAATTAAAAAAATTAATCGCGATTAATTGTGAGATGAATTGCACTGTCAAACAATAATAGAATACCATTTATTTAAATATTTTTGGATGTTTTCTACATTTTCAAACATGTTGGTTTCAATTATCTTCTAGCTGTCTTGCTTAATTATTTGCTCCATTATCTTTCTGGTTACTGAAGTTAAGATGACTGGTCTGTAACTCCCCGGATTGTGTTTATTCCCCATTTTATATACTGGCACCATATTGCCCTTTCCCAGCCCCCTGGAATCTCTCCCGTCTTCCATGACTTTTCAAAGATAATCACTAGGGCCCTACCAAATTCACAGTCCATTTTGGTCAATTTCAGAGTCATAGGATTTTAAAAATTGTAAATTTCATGATTTCAGCTATTTAAATTTGAAATTTCAGGGTGTCGTAATTGTAGGGGTCCTGACCCAAAATGGAGTTCTGGAGAGGATGCAAAGTTATTGTAGGGGGGGTTGCGGTACTGCTACCCTTATTTCTGCACTGCTGCTGGCAGCGGCACTGCCTTCAAAGCTGAGCAGCTGAAAAGAGGCAGCTGCTGGCCAGGAGCCCCGCTCTGAAGGCAGAACCGCTGCCAGCAGCAGTGCAGAAGTAAGACTGGCCTGGGATGGTACTGCCACCCTTACTTCTGCACAGCTGCTGGTGAGCTGCTGTCTTCAGAGCTGGGCTCCCGGCCAGCAGCCACTGCTCCCTAGCTGCCCAGCTCTGAAATCTGCACAGAAGTCAGAGTGGCAATACCGTGTCTCCCCCCTAAAATAACCTTGTGACCCCCCCTGCAACTCCCTCTTTAGATCAGGGCTCTAATTTGAGAAACGCTGGTCTCCTCCATGAAACCCATATAGTACAGGGTAAAAGCACACAAAAGACCAGGTTTAACGGGGGCGAGACCGGATTTCATGGTCCATGATGCATTTTTCATGGCCATGAATTTGGTAGCGCCTTCATAGATTATTAGTGTTGGAAGAGACCTCAGGAGATCATCTAGTCCAACCCCCTGCTCAAAGCAGGGCCAATCCCCAAATAGCCCCCTCAGGGATTGAACTCACAACCCTGGGTTTAGCAGGCCTTAATAATCACTAATGGCTCAAATATTTCCACAGACAGCTCCTTGAGTGTTCTCGGATGTATTTCATCTGACCTGGTGACCTGAAGATATCTAACTTGTCTAAGTAATTTTTAACTTGTTCTTTCCCTATTTGAGTCTCTGATCTTACCTCATTTTCATTGGCCTTCACTATGTTAGACATCCAGTTGCTTTTGGTGAAAGACGAAACAAAAAGTGACTTAGTACGTCTGCCATTTTCACATTTTCTGTTATTATTTTTCTCCCCTCATTGAGTAATGGGCCTATCCTTCCTCTTGCTTCTAATGTATTTGTAGAATGTTTTCTTGTTACCCTTTATGTCTCTAGCTGGTTTAATTTTGTTTTGTGCTTTGGCCTTTCTAATTTTATCTCTACATGCTTGTGTTGTTTGTTTATATTCATCCTTTGTAATTTGACCTAGTTTCCACTTTTTGTAGACTCCTGTTTGAGTTTCAGATCACTGAAGTTCTCCTGGTTAAGCCACGGTGGTCTCTTGCCAGACTTCCTATCTTTCCTACTCAGTGGGATGGTTTGCTCTTGTGCCCCTAATAATGGCTTTCTGAAAACCTGCCAACTCTCTGGAACTATCTTCCCTTAGATTTGTTTCACATGGAATCTTATCTACCTAATCCTTGAGTTTGCTAAGTCTGCCTTCTTGAAATCCATTGTCTTTATTGTGCTGTTTTCCCTCCTACTGTTCCTTAAAATCATGAACTCTCTCATTTCATGATCACTTTCACCCAAGCTTCCTTCCACTTTCAAATTTTCAACTAGTTCCTCCTTATTTGTCAAACTCAAATCTAGAACAGCCTCTCTCCTAGTAACTTCCTTCACCTTCTGAAATAAAAAAAATTCTCTAATGGATTCCAAGAACTTGTTGGATAAGCTGTGCCCTGCAGTGTTATTTTCCACAACAACGGCCCGGGTAGTTGAAGTCCCCCATCCCCGCCAAGTCCTGGGCTTTGAATGCTTTTATTAGTTGTTTATAAAAAGCCGCCTCCACCTCTTGTTCCTGGTTAGGTGGTCTGTAGTAGTCCCCTACCATGACATCATCCTTAGTTTTTACCCCTTTCATCCTTACCCAGAGATTTTCAACAAGTCTGTCTCTCATTTCCATCTCAGCCTCAGTCCAGGCATATACATTTTTTGATCTATAATGCAACAGCTTCTCCCATTTTTCCCTGCCTGTCCTTCCTGAGCAAGCTGTACTCTTCTCTACCAATATTCCAGTCATGTAGTTATGTGGGGCTAGCTTCCTGCAGTGGATCTGTGCACAGTTTGCATAGCTCACCTATTACACAGGCCCACTGAATGCTTGACCTGATAGGTTAGTTTAGAAGATATCATCTCAAATATTCAATTCTCTTAGTGAAGTTCAGCAGCCAAGCAACACTGATTCAAATATGCCCATTTACCCAATGCACATTCCCACCGCTGCTGTCTGACCCATGCTCAAGGCCCTTCCATCTAAAGGCTTTTGCAAGTGCTGCTGCTTACGCTTCTGCGTACATTGGGACAAAACATGTGGTTTCATTCCTGGGCACTAAGCTCTCCCTGGCTCGGAATGATGACAGAGCCATATGAAATTTGGTGGTTTCTAGTCACTGTGGTTCCTGGATCATGAGCCACACAGGGTTCCAGTCTCGCCATTCCCCACTGACTGAGGTGCGAATCCAAAGCCCAATTCAGCCCAGACTGCCAAGTTTTGCCTGCTTTCACATCTGTGCAAAGCTGCAAGGTTCTCTTGCTTTCAACATGGAGCCATAATCTGGCTCAGATTGGCTTGAAGATGTCTGGGCTCTTGATGAGCTTGGGTTGGGTTCTGCATCTGGAATGAAACACAAGTTTTCCTGTGTCCATAGCGAGCATTTATGAGGTTGAGAGGCTGCCCTGCAGTCACTTATTTCCTCAATGAATAGTTAGAGCACAGGAATCCCAGCGTCAAAGGAAGCATCTCTTCCCTCCCCCGCCCACTGTGGCAAGTGGCTTTTCACAAAGCTTTAAAAAGTTCCGCTGACTTTAAGGGTTCACACACTTCCCACTTCCTGGTTTTGGCTGTGAAGGGAAGCTGAAGTACGGAAAGGCTCTAGTGAGAGTACTGATTCCTAGCCCTGAGGACACCAGGTGGTCCTTGAATATCATGGGAAAACCTCAGTCTCACATCCCCAGCCCAAGCAGATCCACTAAATTCACATACACATCTGAAATTCTAGGGCTCGCCCAAAGTGAACTAAACCCCCTTAATAATATGAGATGCAACCACTACATGTCACACTTGGGTGCATTTTTTTGTCAGAGCTGTTCTTCCTTTTCTGCTCTGGTGCTTATGAATCTGCTAAAGAAATCTGGTTTGTACAATATGGTCAATCTGGAATTCCCACTCCACAACCAGATGATTGTTTGGTTCTGCTCCAGCAGTGGTGCCATGGTGGGAGTTCTAGTGTAAGACAGGGCAGCCTCAGGTATCTTAACTACAGCTGCTTAGCAAAATACAACAATATTTTTTCTGAGAAGACTGCAACTTTTTGTAGACAAACCAAAACCTGAAAACTTTTGATTTTGAAATTCTCTTTCGAAATGACATTGAACGTTCCTGCATGGAAATGTTTCATTGACATTTCTGGAACCAAACCAAAGTATTTATTAGTTTTGACTTTGTTTGCTTTGAACTGTGTGTCACATGGTAATGGGCCCATGGAAATGGAAATGGGGACAGCCGCCAGCCACAGCTATGCCGTAATTAATTAGATGTTTCCCAGTATGATTGGGCAGGACTAAAGACAGACAACTGGGCCTTATAGAAGGACTGAGAGAGCGCAGTCTGGGTATGGGGCCAAGGGAGCAGACAAGCTCCTGTAGACGGCCCTGAGCCAGGCTCTGCAGGTGACTGGTGCTCAAGGGGAGCCAGCCTGAGGGCCCTAGGCTCTACAGCAGAGCAGGGAAGGATGCAAGAAACAGAGCCTAGAAAGGGGCTGAGAATGGTACTCCAGGAAAGCAGCCTGGGAGCCAAGTGCTCTATACCAGAGCAGGGAAAAAATTCTCCAAGGTAGCCCAGCAGGGGCTGGGAACAGGGTCCAGAAAGCAAGAGGGAGTAAAGACCCAAAGAGCTTTTCGTTCTTCAGTTGGACTTTTGCTACCCTGGAAGGGGTAATGTGTGTTTCTCATTTGATCAGAGGGCTAAGCCACATCTCCAGCACAGGCTGGTGTGTGGAAAACCAAGGGGGGGGGGAAACTGAGGCAGGGAGAGGTAACCATGCTATGCTTAGCCAGCTAAGGACAATATAGGGCAGCCATGACCTATGACACCGTGTCCTTCTAAGTCACTGTGGTGCCTCATGCCCTCATTTTCTTCTATGGGTTGGGGACCCTAGCTGGACTACATATCCCAAGATGCACTAAATCTTGCTGAACTGTTGTGGAACATCATGGGAGATGCAGTCTGGCTGGGGGAGTCTGGCCCATAGAGGAGGATGGGAACGTGAGGCACCTGAACTACAACACCCCTGCGGCACATCAAAGGCATGGCCAAATCAAGTTTTTTGGTTTTCAGGTGTTTGTTTTCTCAACAAAAAAAATCAATTTTTCCCCACAGAAAGCAGATATTTTTCATGAAAAAATTCATTTAGCTGCAAAGGTGATTTGTCACTGAAAACTGACTTTACAGATTTTTTTTGGTCGGCCCTAACATAACCCCTGTGCCACCGAAGATGGTTCACAGCAAGGCTACCTGGCACACGGCTGGCTGCTGTTCTCTTGCCTATGCTAGCGCTCTGATATTCTGCTGCTATTGGTGGAGCTGAGTCAGCGATTGCAACAATGGGAAAACTAGCAAAAGCAGCCTAAATACAATCAAGGTTAGGCTTTGCTAATCAGCTCCCCACTGCAGAATCTGGGCCCCGGTTCTGACTGTCAAGCACCTTCCAACCAGCACTCGTGACTTGCCCTGTTATGATGCTCCACAAGTATCTCAGCCAAGGCATAACCCCAGGTAGTGCCATTAATTTGACTACAGTCATTCTCTACACAGGAGATTCTGGAGTGCTTCCAACCTGGAAGCGAAGTAGAAATGAAGACAGAGGAGCCTTCATAACATATAAAGTGATTCACTGAGAAAAACGAGTCTGCATTGTTAATTGAGTGTGTAAAATGTACATGTAGTGCTGGGTAAGAGGCAAAAATTACAGCTGTAAAACTCCCCATGCAACTTCCAAGATTCTCAAACAGGGACAGAAAATATCATAAAGCCACTATATAAATCCATGATACATACCACACCTTGAATTCTGTGCACAGTTCTGGTCACCTCATCTCAAAAAAGATATGTTAGAATTGGAAAAGTTACAGAGAAGGGCAACAAATATGATTAAGGGCATGGAACAGCTTCCATATGAGGAGAAATTTTTAATCTGGGACTTTAGACTGGGACTTTTCAGCTTGGAAAAAAGACGACTGAAGGGGATACGAAAGACGTCTATAAAATTGTGACTGGTGCGGAGAAAGTGAATAAGGAAATACACAAGAACTAGGGGTAATCCAGTGAAATTAAGAGGTAGTGGGTTTAAAACAAACAAAACAAAGTGCTTCACACAGCGCACAGTCAACGTGTGGAACTTGTTTCCAGGGATGTTGTGAAGGCCAAAAGGATAAGCGGGTTCAAAAAAGAACTAGATAAGCTCATGGAGGATAGGTCCATCAATGGCTATTAGGCAAGATGGTCAGGGATGCAACCCCATGCCAGAGTGTCCTGCCTCTGACTGCTAGAAGCTGGGAGTGGACAACAGGGGATGGATCACTTGATGACTGCCTGTTCTTTTCCTTCCCTCTGCAGTACCTGGCATTGGCCACTGTTGGAAGACAGGATACTGGGCTAGATGGACCTTTGGTCTGACCCAGTAGGGCTGTTCTTATGTTTGTTGAGCACTTGGCTGAGGTCACCAGCTCATTTCACATCAGTCACCAGATGGTAACAGCCTACAGTTATTACTAAGATTGGAGTTGGGGCCTTAGAGGAGGAAGAGTGAAAGAGTGTGTATCCCCTGACTAATTCTATGAGCCATCCAGCCCTTCCGTCTCCATTTTAGAGGGCATGAAAACAACCAACATTCACTCCTTCTTCTTCGGCCCACCTGGATTTTTCTTCCCTCCCAATGTGACCTCTTTTCCTTTACCCAACCTGGGTTCCCTGCATAGATCCTCCTGATCATAAAATATCATCTAGTCCACCCCCCTGCTCAAAGCAGGACCATCCCCAGACAGATCTTTACCCCAGTTCCCTAAATGGCCCCCTCAAGGATTGAACTCACAACCCTGGGTTTAGCAGGCCAATGTTCAAACCACTGAGCTACCCCCCAAATAAGGACCACCAATTTTTTTATGAAACTCTGGGCACTCTTGTTGTTGAGCCAGTCAGACTTGAGAGAAATCCAACACCCCAGGCATATTTGGTGGTGTACACTGCTTCTGGGACAACTTTTACCAGGGCAAACCCTCCCCAATAATGCACTAGTGGTAAAGGCAGAGGCAAAGGCACGGCATGGCAGTCAAATACAGAGCAGGAGTCTGATTAAACAACACCGGGGAGTGGAGTCACCAGGGAAAAGCAGTTGGGAGAATGGTTTTTGTTGAGGGAATTTGAGTTTGGAATAGGGAGAGAAGGCTTGGGATTAAGAGGACATGTTGAAAATTATGTAAATTATCCTGCAGCCAGTGCACTGGGCCACATCCCTTCTCTCTACAGCCCTGCTATAAATCAACAGCCCCCTGGACCATACTGATCAGAACCTCCTCCTGCTGAACCTTAACTAGGTCAAGCAACTGCTGTATAAATTCCTTTCACCAATATTTTACCACAGCATTTCACTATACTCTGTTTGCAACGTACAAACTTTTTATGACTGTACTGAACTGGCCAGTGCATGTGTGTTCATGCACATGTGTGCAGCACTCCCCACTGCTGGAGCAAGTCAGAATTCCTCAACTCTGTTTCATAGCCGGTACACTGTTGATAGCTAGGGACCAGTCTCCTATTTCAAGTGACAGAGCCTGTGCTGTGGGGGCAGGAGAACCTGAGCTCTCCCCCTCCTGTCACGGTGATCTCCTGAGTAGCCATGGCATGCAGCAGAGTGCAGTATGGGCTGCCACAGGAATTTCATGTACGGTTCTTTCCAAGAAAACCCAGTAAAGGCTATTTTGGTTTATAAAATGTGCAGAAAACCCAACTCGCTGGGATCCACATGGAGCACTGACAAAGAAACATGGGTCCAATCTGACCTTTTCATGCAAGAGCTCTGCTCTGCACCAACCTGCCTCCCTGCTGTATGGGATGAACAACTCCTTCAGCACATGCTTACACGCCTTCAGCCAACATGCTAACTGCACTGCAGGGGCTGCGTGTCACAGGCCTCCTGCAGCTGACAGAACGGCTGCTCTGAGCTTTGTATCTGCCTGTGACAGCAGAAGCGGAGTATCCGCCTGCAGTTTTGCTCTGAAGAGGGCTGCAGTGCACTCAGCTCCAGCCTGTCTCCGTGTGAGCAGTGAGTGTGCTATGCACAGCAAGGAAGCCTCTTCTGCTACCCTGGGAAAGTACAAAGTTCAGAGGATACCTTCACTCTGTGCTGAGAGCCACAAGGCGTAGACAGCAGGGAAATGCTTGCTGAGCTTCCCCTCATCTCTCATCACCTCTGCACTTCTCAGCCCTGCTGCCTGCCGACTCTTTCATCTGAAAGAGCAAGTGGCCCTTTCATCTCCAGCAAACTGCAAGGAGGTGAGAATCCACACAGCAGCTCCTCTCTGATTGCAGCAACATTTCACTCTTTGTAAACAGCGCTAGTGATTTCCATGGTACCTTGTCTGTTAATTGGATAAAAACCTCTGGGACCAAATGGCTTGTAGTCAAAACAACACCCCTTCCCCCATTTGTTCTCATCAGTCTGGGTCACTTGGAAAAACTGCTCATCTGCAAGGAACAGTTTCAGATGAGTGACGAAGGAACATATCACTGGCCAAAGCTAGTGCCTGAAACCACCTGTAGGCACCTATTCAACGTAGTCAACACCTGCTTCGGCTGCTCAGCTCCCTGAAAATCTGGCCCCTTTTACTTTGGTACCAACAGACGGCTTAGGTGCCTAGCTCTCGGTAAGAACGGTTTGACATTTTTGGCCTTTCTATCACTGCTGCTGTGAAGCATAAGGCGATGTCAGGTTTGTTCTGGACTCACACCGCTGTAAACCATTAACAATTCCACTCATCTCAATGCAGTCACACTGATGCAAACCCAACCTAAGTAAGAGCAGGACCAGCTATGCCTGGGCTGGTAG
This sequence comes from Gopherus flavomarginatus, assembly GCF_025201925.1. Taxonomy (NCBI): domain Eukaryota; kingdom Metazoa; phylum Chordata; order Testudines; family Testudinidae; genus Gopherus; species Gopherus flavomarginatus. The sequence continues at coordinate 23,943,329 of NC_066633.1, forward strand.
ATTTCCGCAACACAGTTGGAAGGCCACTTTCAATGAGAATTGTCAGGTGATGCATAGATTTGCCTGCTAGAAGACACCAATATAATCATCTAGACCAGAGGTGGACAAACTACGGCCTGCAGGCAACATCCAGCCTGTGGGACCATCCTGTCCAGCCTCCGAGCTCCTGGCCCTGGAGGCTAGCCCCTGGTCCCTCCCCTGCTGTCCCCACTCCCGCGCAGCCTCAGCTTGCTCACTCCGCTGCCAGCGCAATGCTCTGGGTGGTGGGGTTGTGAACTGCTGGGGCACTGCCGCTGAAGAGCGCGGCCTGATTTGGTGCTCTGTGCTGCATGGCAGCGTGGCAGTAGTGCTGCCAACCACCGGTGCTCCAGGCAGTGCAGTAAGGGGGCAGGGAGCAGAGGGGTTGGGCAGAAGGCAGGGGAGTTTGGGGTGGTGGTTGGGGGGGAAACAGGGGGTTGAATAGGGGCAGAAGTCTCAGGAGGCAGTCAGGAAGGAGGGGGGGTAGGATGGGGTGGCAGGGGGCAGTCAGGGGACAGGAAGAAAGGGTGGTTGGATGGGGCAGGGGTCCCAGGGGGGCTATCAGGAATGAGAGGAGGGGTTGGATGGCCGGCGGGGGTCCGGGAGCAGTCAGGGGACCGGGAGCGGGGGTGTGTGGATGGGGCAGGGGTCCCAGAGTGGGCAGATAGGAGGTAGGGGCAGGCGACGACCCCCTCCCCTAACCGGCCCACCATACAATTTATGAAACCCAATGCAGCCCTCAGGCCAAAAAGTTTGCCCGCCCCTGATCTAGACTGACCTCATGAGTAACACAGGCCAGAGAATTTCACCAGGGATTCTTTCAAGTAACCCAACAATTTATGTTGAATTAGAACGCATTTTTAGAAAGTCATCCCTTCTGCATTAAAGTCTTCAAATCACTAGCCATACAGACATCACTCACCATAGAAAGTTGCCAGTTCTTTAACATGAAGCCAGAATTCTCCTTAGCTCGCACATCTACCCACATAAATAAGAATAAAATTAATAAAATTCCGCTTTACTCTGCGCTGGTTAGGCCTCAACTGGAGTATTGTGTCCAGTTCTGGGCACCGCATTTCAAGAAAGATGTGGAGAAATTGGAGAGGGTCCAGAGAAGAGCAACAAGAATGATTAAAGGTCTTGAGAACATGACCTATGAAGGAAGGCTGAAGGAATTGGGTTTGTTTAGTTTGGAAAAGAGAAGACTGAGAGGGGACATGATAGCAGTTTTCAGGTATCTAAAAGGGTGTCATCAGGAGGAGGGAGAAAACTTGTTCACCTTAGCCTCCAATGATAGAACAAGAAGCAATGGGCTTAAACTGCAGCAAGGGAGATTTAGGTTAGACATTAGGAAAAAGTTCCTAACTGTCAGGGTAGTTAAACACTGGAATAGATTGCCTAGGGAAGTTGTGGAATCTCCATCTCTGGAGATATTTAAGAGTAGGTTAGATAAATGTCTATCAGGGATGGTCTAGACAGTATTTGGTCCTGCCATGATGGCAGGGGACTGGACTCGATGACCTCTCGAGGTCCCTTCCAGTCCTAGAGTCTATGAGTCTATGAGTCTATGATTCAGCAAACATCCTGAAACTATACAGCTTCCACCAGCAGAGCATTCCACAGCCAAGTTTTGCCAGTGTTGATACTCCCTAGCGAGCAGCACAAGGATTCTGAACTGGTGAGCAGAAGAGGCTATTAATTCATAGCCAGCTGCTGGGAGCAAGGTGCGTGGTGACTTGAATTCAAGGTTACCTTTGCTGCACCCTGAAGAGACACAGAATGATCGTGTGCTTAATGAAAAGTACTGGAAGGAAGAATGCCTGAATTCTATTCTTTGCTATCTGATGACTCTCTGTGTGACCACAGACATAGCATCAGCTTCCCTGTGTCTCAGTCTCCCTGGCTGTATTATACTTCCCCACACGACAGCAATGTTGTGAGGCCAAATTAGTCAATACTCATGAAGTGCTTTGAGATACTCCAAAAGGAAGAGGTTAGAGGAGGAAAGGTACCTATCTGCTGTTGGTATAACCCAGGCATGCCATTCATTCTCTAGGCTCCCTGGGATGAGGTGTCTCAGACTCTATGTTGTGCAGATGGTGAGGATGGAGGTTGAGAACAGCTTCTTTATCAGCCATATGCAAAAACCCAAAGGCATCAGGGATGGCACACTTGCTTCCCTTACGAAGGGGAGAATCCCCCAGCCAGTATCACCATTTCTCATTACCTATATCGGACTATACCAAACCCGGCACACTACAGACAAGAGTCCTGCCCTAACAAGTGAGGCTGCACTGGGAGAACAGGAGAAGGCACAGTTTGTGGGAGCATAACAGGGAGAAGAAAAGGAGAAAGGCAGATGGGAGAGAAAACCAAAGAGGAGGTTGCACGTGGTTAGAAGCACAGCTGGACATTGGAGCAGGTATGCACAGAGGTGCAGAAGCAGTGACGATCTGGGGAGATGCTGGTTTAGCACAAGGCAGGACCAAGGCTGAAAGAATCAATAATGCAAATATAGGCTGCACATGCCAGCACCACAGTCACATTGCAGGAGGGAGGGCTCCCTGGCCACAGTCTCCAATATTAGTCAGACTGGAGGCATGAAAACCACAAGAGGCCCTAAAATCAAACTCAAACCATGATCAAAATGTATGTTGGGGTGACAAAGCAGGACCCAGGCCAGACTGGATCCTAGCAGATACAAGAACAGAAGATACCACAGCTACTACCAGAGAGGATGAGAAGAGAACACATGGTCAACAAAATGCTAGGAGCTCTTAAAATAGGGATGAAAACCTTTATAATGCAATGTCAACCAAGAGGGAGATGAGGGATTGACACCGAATACAAAATAAATATCTGGCTGGATCCTCTAAAAAGCTGTGTGAGGGCGTGTGGAACTGATGGCTCCACAACCCACTAACCTCGGAGAAAACACAATGGTTGGGATTTTCAACAGCATCTCAGTGATTTAAGAGCCTCAATGAAAATCATTGGGATTTGCACTCCTCAATCACTTAGCCTCCACCCAACGGCTCCCAGCTTGGCTTTATAAAGTGTAAGTCAATCCTCCTCTGCAAGCCCTTCATAAAGCAGACAGATACCCTGTAGGGTCAATGTAAGGTACCAGTGTATATGTGTGTGCACACACAGACACACATCACGGCCCAGATTCTCATCTCATTTACACCAGTGTCAAACCAGAGTAACTCAGCTGGCTTCAGTGAAGTTAGTGCAGAGACCAGTGGTGTCACTGAGTTCAGAATGTGGCCCTGAGTAACAAACCATGCCACTCTCACCGTGTGCAGCAGTATTTCATTAATACAGTCTCATAACAAGCTCGTACTGTACCCACCCTATAGACACTAAAGCTCAGCTAACAGCTAGGAGGCTGGAATGGCTCAGAGCTGGAATCACCAGTCTGACCAAACAGGTTTTGTATCAAGCATAAGGCAAGTGTTTAATATCATCCATCGGAACTATTTGTTCGTCCTTCCCTCCCCGCCATGTGAAATGAGCTCAGCATTTGTACTGTGACAGGGAGTGAATGGGATGCTGACCTAACGGTGAGCATGAGAATGGGCTGTAGGCACACTGGAGGAGGCAGAAGGGCATAAGGGAAGGCAAGCAGGTTAGATAAAAACAAAACAGTTTGTGACCAGTCAATTGCTGCCTTCGTTTACAGCAGATGGCCCAGTCCAAGCCAGAGGTGGCACTGCAAATTCAAGGGGCTTGGGAAGAAACTCAGCTGTGAAAGAAACATGGAGATCACTTTGTACCTGGGCATGATCTGCTGAGTCAGGCCATGTCTACACTATCGGCTAAACTGGCACTGCTGCGATCGATGCAGTGATGTCCATTTAGAGGGTCTAGTGAAGACACGCTAAGTCGATGGGAGAGCGCTCTCCCATCGACGTCTGTACCCCAGCTCCCCGAGAGGCAGCAGCTATATTGGTCGGAGAGCTTTTCCCGTCGACACAGCACAGTGTAGACACTGCTCTAAGTCAACCATAGTTATGTCAACTTCAATTACATAACTTACACACTTGAACTAGTGTAACTGAGATCGACTTGCAGCACTAGTGTAGGCCAGCCCTTAGTGCTGCTGCTCGGGTGCAAATGCAGCCTTTAGCACTTTACACAGCCAGGCTGAGACCTAGCTACATCCTAGCCTACAGCAGAATGTCTTGGGTCCGAGGTCAAAGACACTTATGAAGCAATTGAGATGCGCCTGAGAAAACACCAGGGGAGGACAAAGGAAGCCAGGATGAGGCTGTTTGGTCATCGTTAACTGTAAACCTGTTGGGGTTGGTGTCAAGAATCCTGGGGTGGAAGGAGGATGAATGGGAGGGGGAGTAAGAAATGGGGAAAGGAGTAGGGGCTTAAAACATTTTCAGAAATACTTCCATGAACTCTATTTGCCTTTCTGATCGCTTTGAATTTAGTCATTTCAAAGTAAAACAACCCCTTGTCCCAGGCAATAGATCATCTCCTTCTCTGTCTTAGATGAGGAGTCCTAACCCTGGAAGGAGATTTATGAATGGAATTGACTTGCTGTCATTCATGAGGTTTGTTTACCTTGTATCTGTCCAGTTTTTAGATCAAGAACCATAATGACACATAGGGACAGAACCTATGCGGTGAGGGGATGGATGGAGCTCCACCGACTTTTCCAAAGCAACTAGTGATTTCGGATGCCCAACTTGAGGCACCTTAAAGGGACCTGCTTTTCAGAAAGTTTTGAACATCTGCCCTCTGAAAAATAGGCCCCTGTACAGCGCCCTAAGTAGGGCGTGCAAAATCACCTCTCATTCTGGAAGACCTTGTCTAAAAGGTACAAAATGGGTCTTGACGGTGGGGGTGGCGTTTCCTGCTTCTGCTGCAAATAGCCAAACTCTTAGTGAAGAACAGATTGAAAGCAGCTAATGAACCAAGCCCTCTTCAAACGAATCAGTGACTGGCATCTTCTCCTTCTTCACTCAGCCCTTGTGCCTGGTTCTCTATCTCACATGGAGTGACCCTGCTCTCTGTCTTCCACCTTGCCTTCTTCACTTCCAGGCAATCTTCTCTCCACTCTTTCTGGTTGTTTCCCTCATGCTAATTTCCCAGCAGTTTTCATCCTTCTATAAGGGTCTCTCCCCCTCTTTGTTCCACCCCCTACTTTTTTTCCTCATAACATCTCTTTGTTTTCCCAGCTGGAATTTCTCCTTCTAGCTCTTTTTACCTGGAACAATTTCTCTCTCTTCTCCCTTACTATTTTCTCCACATTCTTTTTCCCCTTTATTTCTCCTTCTCCTTTAGTTCTTTCCTTTCACTGTCTTCTGTTCCATCCTCAACTTGACCTCCATCTTCCCCTCAAACCAGTTCCCCTCCCCATGTTCTCTTCCCGCATCCACCACTCACTCACTGCAGAAGACTCTAGTGTGAGCATTTTGCACTGTTGGTCCCATCAGTTCAGTTCTGCTGGGGGAAGCACTGGTGGGAGTGCAGTTATAAATTGTTCTAATTTCCATTTCATCTGGCCCTATGCTGAGCAGATTCAGTGGCATGTAATTTGAGATTCCAGCAGCTGGAATACACTAGCATTCTCCCCACTGGTGACAGCCATACTGAGGAATTTTAAGAAGAAAGTCTAGTGGATGCAAAGCATGGAACATGTGCCAAGTCACTGAACCTCAGGTTCTGACTCAGTTTCCCCACTGAAACCCATTCAAGGGCTAGCTTTGTCCGATGAGTTGGCCCCCCAACTTATTCAGAGATTCCTCCCCACACACACTAGATGATGACTTGTGCTTCACAAATAAATGAACTGCAGTTCAAGAAACTGAAAGCCACAAGGGCAGTTCTAGAGCTGTCTCACTTGATCAGTCAGAGGTTCCCTAGTCATTCCACTCCCCCCAGGTACCAGAGTAATTAGCTAGCACAATCTGAGGGCAGAGGGAGAGACAGACACATATTTGGTGGGAGTGGTTGGGGAAGAGGAGAAACCTGCCTTCGGTTGCTACTGATATGCCCTGAGCTCCACGAACTTTCTGGAGCGATGGAATGAATTAAAGAAAACAAACAAAGCAGGGAGTTCCCCTCTTGGAGAGGGTCACTTGGGACGCCTGCACTTTTTCAATCCATTTCCAGTTTGGCTCCTGCTTCCGCCTTTATCTGAAACCAGTTTCCGTTGTTTATCCCCAGTGCTGCAGATTCTGAATGAGACGCTATTAAAAGGATCATTCTTCTGGCTGTCAGGAACAGCAGAATTGTCCCAGCTTTAGTGTGAAAAGTCTGCACATCTCTTGGATGGAGATAAAGGTGTGTGTGTGTGGATAGAGGAGTGTGTGTGTGCATGTGTAAGGAAGGGAGTAAAGGTGTGAAATGGACGGCACAGCTATCCGCTTCCATGGATGCGCCTTCAAGGGCCTGGGATTTTTGTCACTCTGTGTCCTGACTAACACCGCAGTGAGTTCCTCAGCAGGAAAGCCTTAAAGGCTCAGGATGGGAGGGCTGTGAGGAGGGGGCGTAGAGACAGCCAAAACTGAAATGGTTGAGGAGGGTCAATGCTGTTTTCTCGCTCTGGAAAACCAGCTTTTACCTATTGAAATAAACAGTGCAGGAGGACAGTGGAGTGTTAGACCTGTTATTGAGAGAACAGGAAACAGCTATATTCGATTAGTCTGGACTAATTTGGTGACTCCAATAGCCTGGGAAAAAAGCTCACGCTCCAGCGCTATTTCTTTTCTATAGAAAATCAAACAGAAAGTAAACACCCATGTCACATGGTGAGGGAGAGCACCAACATTTCCCTCACTCCCCTCCTAGGATCTGCAGGGAGGGGTTTGAGTGACAGCTCCTCCCAAAGCCCAATACCATGTGATTAATCTATGGGTCAGATAAGCCAAGGGAGCCAGTGGTTGTGGGGAGATGCCATGGCCTGTGGTGGTTCAGTGGCTGGTGTGATACAGGCAGAATGTGATGGGGTGAATGGGGGTCCTTCCAGCAGGGCTGGTGCCCTCTCCCCCCGCTGACCACCTGGAGATGATCCTGGGAGGAAGTGATTTGAGGAAATGGCAGAAATCCTGGCCCCATCCACTAGCGAGGGTGCCTGCCCACCAACCCCGAGATAGTGCCCAGATGGCCGTACTGGAATTGTCACCCGAATAGCAGCAACGCCCAGGAACCTTCCCCGGCATAGATGCCTAAGCACGCTCCTTCTAGCTGCTGCCTTATCTGAGGCCAGTCGTGCCCCCATCACCTCTAGGCTGCCCTCTTGCACGGTGCTGTACCTAAGGCCAAGCATGGAAGCCAGACCAAAGCATCAGCTGCTAGAACACACAGAATCTCAGCTCCTGATCCTGGCCAGCTAGTTGGTTTTGTCCCATCCCTTTGCCCCAGCCCCCAGCTCAGTCCTTTCGGTAAGTGGTGCAGGAAAGCCGAACAGTTTGTGTGCCCCCTCCACTCTCATGACCAGGAACCCCCTGCGCTTGTCAAGTGCTGATTCCTCACCGACCACACTCCTGAGTCGCTGGTGGTGGGACACGGCAAGTGAGTCCAGGCCCAGTGGATTCAGAAGGCTGGCTTCTCCCCTTCCAAATGCCAACCCAGGGCGCACTTGACAGGCCCCAGAAGCCCTGACTCAGCACTTTTAAGCTGCCCTGAAAATCAGGACAGGTGGTGACTCTCTCATTCCACCCACCAGTGAGCCAAAATCCCACTTCTCGGAAGTCAGGCCCGTTTTCTTCACAGCTCTTTGAAAGAACTGGCTGTTGCCCAGCCTCAATAGATCCAAGCTGCCTCTTCAGCTCCTAGACTCCCAAGTGGCCTCCAAGAATATTTATACTGCTGCCCACACAGATTTCCCAGAGACAGTAACGTGTCTCCTTAGCGAGCTATGCTGTGCTGGACGTCTCAGTGATGACCATATTCCCTGCTGGCCCAGTCACATACCAAGCTGCCTTGTTTCTCCAGCGTAACCCTGACTCTTAGAGGAGGCTTTTGTTTTTCATCCCTGAAATTTCTCGCCTGGAGAAGCACAACCAGAGGGTGGGGAGCAGCAAACATGTTCGTCGCTTTCCTGCTTTGTCTCACTGCTGGAAAGCTAACACAAAGTTCTGGGGTCACACATGCACGTGGCTTATTCAGACGCTTATGTATCAGCCTGTCTGAGCTTTCATTATACTGCAGCTTCAGCTAGCCAAGGCTTTGGAGTCATACCGTACTGGGATCTGTACTGAGAGCCACCAAGCTGATACGGAGCATGAGAAGCTCAGAAGCAAGCTTGCATCCTCACCTCTAGGCAAGTCTTTGCAAATATAACATCAGAATGACTCCGTTTCAACAACAGGAGCAAGAGCAAAGGAGAGAGGCAGGAGCTATCTCCTAAAGAGTCACCTGTTGACTGAGATATTAATCAAAGGCCCTGACCACTTGTGATCGTTAAAGAACCCGTGGCATTTTTTGTAAGAGTAGTTAATCCCGGTGCCCTTCAAAGGGACGCCGTGTTCTTCACTGCCTGTTCTCCCCTGTGGTGTAGTGCTGCTGCAAGCTGCTAACATTGGCTGGCTTCGACCCCAAAGATGGATGCATTTGGGGTGCGTAAGTGTGTATTTCCAAGCACTCCTACCCAGACCAGAAACTTGGTTTGAATCCTTTTGGATGAAGCATGCAATATTCCTAACAGAAATGTTTAGGCACCCTGCTGTGATTAGCAGCCTCTTGCCCTAGAACCTATACAGAGTTTAAGATTGCCTGTGGGGTTCTTGCTGTCAGCTAGGGGGATTAAAGACCCCATGACTGGTGGCAGGACTTAGTCAAGGGAATTTACTCCCCTGGGTGCTTTGCTAGATTCCAGCAAGCATCACAGCCTGTGCAAAGACAGCTGAATTCGATTTAGCTTCACTTTGGTTTGGGTTTTTTATTTGGTTAGTCAGTTAGCCAGACAAAAGTGCACTGGGTTTTCAACGCTAGGTGGTTTGGTGTGACGTGTACTTTCTATGGCAACGTTGCCTTACTGCTAAGTTAAGGGTTAGGGAAGTTCTGATCTACATCTGAACTTCCTGCCTGGTTCTGAGCCCTAGAAACAAGAACCTGGACTTCGATGAAACTCAGATCCAGACCTGAGCTGTGCAGCTTCCAGGGCATTTCTCTAATATTCCCCCACAAAGGCAGCAGGTTGAAAATAGAGCATTTCCCGTCCAAGTTCAAGTCTTGCTGCGACTTGATTGGTCAGATAAGAACCTTGCAGATGGACGCCGTGCTGATGCCTCCAGCTCTGCCTGCTGTGGTTGCAGAGAGAGCAAAGGTTTCCAAGATATTTCCTGTACTTGAATTGGAAACACTGCTAGAGCCAGTGATATCCAGAATCAGGATGGTTTGTCTGATTGAGCCCTCTCTCGCGTTTCTGAGGATCAGCTGGTAATGGGAAAGGAAACCAGCACCTGTCAGGTCTGTTTGTGTTACTCAGGGAGTGAACCTGCCCCACCCCCTCTGTCTGGGAAATGTTATTGCTACAGGGATATGCCAAATGGCCAGGATAAAGGACAAAGCCTCTGACCAAACCTTCCCTCAGGCCTTTCCTGGAGGGCAGACAAAGTCTGAGTCACTTGTTTTCCAATTCACCTGCTTCAATCTGGACTTCCTGCTTCCAGTGAGTCCCGCGGAAAGGCCACCAGGAAGGCTGTTCTGGTGAGACCTGTGCCTCGGCTACAAACAGGAACATGTGGTTCCCATCTCAAAACTGCAGCTCTAGAGATGTGGATTAGCACCCCAAATTCAGGATCCTCATGCAAATGGAAAGGTACCTCTTAGCCTTTGGAGAGTCCCCCCCTCACTGTTCTGGGATTGCTCCTACAACCTTTCCTCATCCTGAATATTATTATACAGTGCATTATAGGCTGGTTTCTCACCAGTGTCTCACCAGTGTTACAGGCTCTGTCTCACCAGGCAACTGGCTAAAGCCCAAGAGGCTATTCTGTGCACAACACTCGAATCTCATGTGGAACTGATGAAGCACAAGGTCTGTCAACACATTTGCCTTCAGCATCAGCCAGACCCTAACCCGAATGGCCAGTGACAGTGGTCTATGCAGGCCTCTGGCCTAGGCCAGAGCGTGTGCTGAGTTCTGGGATGCTGGTTCCCATGTACTGCTATGACATAGCCAGCAGAACCCAAGAGAGAGGGAGTGAAAGAGGGGCCCTTTCAAGTGTGACAACAGAGCTTTCCCTCATCATCAATAGGCAGCGAGATACATGCTGCGCTGACACGGAACTCTGCACAACAAAAGCCAGTGTCCGAACAAATCTTCTCAGGCACTGGGGTCCCCCGGGTGACCTAGGGTTAGCCTGGACTTTTGCTACTGCCTGGCCCTCTGGAGGAAGAATGTCCCTTTACACTGTGTGCCACGACTGGTTCCCACGGATTTCAACCTGCTCCTCTATTTATCAGCACCGATCCTCTAATCCCTTTTGTGAAGCTCTGATTCAAGCTCAGTACAATGTAGCAAAAAGGGAGGGGGAAGAGAAACAGCCCCACTGAAGGAATTAAAGCCCTTTACCTTTCCATGGCCATTCCCAGCCGCACTCCTAGGCCTCTCCCTTTGTTTGGAGAGCTAACCTGTGGAAATGAAGCCAGGAGGAATCGAAGTGGTCGGTGACTGGACTCTAGGCCGTGTTCAACAAAAAGTGCCAGTTGTTTTCTCCCAGGTTAATCCTGCTTTGAGTCTCTTTCGTGATCTTCCAGAGCCCAGCACATTCTGACTCTCAGTGACTCCCTTCAGCTTTGCTAAGAAATCAGCCCACTTGTATACAGGGCCGTAAATGTGGATCCAGGTTCCTACTTTAAGGCAACTACAGTTACAAATTCCCAGTCAGTGCGAGAGCTGGGAGTAGAATCCAAGAGTTCTGACTCTCAGTCCCCTGTTCTAACCATTAGACCACAGTCCATCCTGGATAACACAGTCTCTGCTGAGCATACGTCTCGCTTCAGGAGCAGTGACAACTATACCCCAGAACATGCTTTCTGCGTGCAGACCGACCAAAGCTGGATGCTTGATGGGACGCTGCCTACAGCTACGTTTTAACTAACACCATTCCTTCCCCCACTTAAACCCCTCTACTGACTCCTGTGTGCATTAACAGAGGATCCTTGAGCCCTTCCCGAGATAACTTGGGAACAAAACAGTTTCCATGGGTTGTGCTACTTACAAATGAGTGGTTTTCAACCCATTGTCCTAAATCCAATGCTGTTTTCTTTGCAAACCGCAGGGGAAAAAAAAAGGAAAAGAGGAAGAGACAACCCCAAATGCTAATCTTGTTAGGTCAAACTGTTCCCTAAACAGATGGAGATATAAGGCAATGGGATTTTTGTCTTTTCTGGGAAGAGGTTAGATTTGCAGGGCACCAGAGGTCATTCCGGGCAAACTGGCAGCTTTGGTCTTTGTGTCACAAAAGTGAGCAGAAAGTAGAGTTCTAATAAATGCTCGGAGCTCAGCCCCTTATGTGGGGATCTGAGAGGCTGGTTAGGGATTTACTTGCTGCCATCATTGTCTCTCCAGAATAAAGCTATTGTGAGCTTTGGCTCCAGGTCCCACCACCAGCAAGGCCCAGTACAAGTTGGGAGACTGATGTGCAGAATGAAGAGCACCACAGGATGAAGACTCGGTAAAAAACCCCAGTGGTTCATTTCAGCAAAGAGCTCTACAAACGCACTTGCTCAAGGAGTGCCGTTCCCCAGCTGGAGAGTCCCTTCCCGATCGCAGTGTCGGGCTGGCTATGGGGAATGGCCAGAGAGCCACCAAATAATTAATCCTCGTTAGGATATGCCACGGCTCTCGTGTCCACAGGCCTACGCCAGGTCCCTGTGCCGCTGTACGTACGGTATGGCCAGGCCCTGAGATGCCAAACATGCTGCTGATTTAAATAACGACCCTTAGTATGAGACCAACTCTGCTTGACAGCCACTCATTCAAAAGTCAGCAGTACAGCACCAGTTCAAACACAGGGCCTGCGGCTCCCAGCACAAACACAAATGTCACCGCCCTACACGCAACCATATGCATATCCCTAACATAATGGGGAAAATTCCACAGGCCGCATGCAGGCAAAACCTTCATCGAAGGCAAACTACTTCACAATGAATGAGACCAGCTCCTGGCCTGGGTTCTGCCAACAGGACAGGGCTGCAGGCTGCTGGTAGAGAAGAGTCTGGTTGTTGCACAAGGATCAACAGCAAAAAGTACCAACAACCCCCATTCTGCCTTGGGACAAGTCAGGCTGGGAGATATATCGACTGAGTGCATCTTTCAGAACGTCTCCAAAGGCAGGGCTTCTGTGGAACTCCAACCAGTTTTAAAGCCACTCCACTGGGAGGAACCTCAGGAGGAGGGTCCTGGGGTAACCCCTGGAGTGCAGCTCCCATCAGGAGCACAGGGAAGTACAATCTGCATCTCCATGTGCTCAGAAACTGAGTTCATACAAGCACCTTAAGGCTGCAATTTTCAAAGGAGATTTGGACACGCAATTCCCATGAATTAATGTTAATAGGACTGGTGCACCTAAATCCCCTAGGAGGCTTGGCAAATCCTAGCCTAGGGTTCAGAAACTCCTGAGAATCTGCTGGGCAAAGCGAGCATAGCTGGCTCTGCAGTGAGACAAGCTCTCACGTTAGATTTGCAGCACATGCTGCTCCCACTGGGGTGGCAGAGGCACAAGAAAGGCTTCTGTGTCAGTGCATTCATTTCTGGGCCTGGCCCAAGACAGAGTCAAAAGGGAGTTCAGAAAGGTTTAGTTTGAGGGGGGAGGTTTGTACTTTCCCCAGATTGGTTCATTGATCCCTTGCTACTTCCCAAACTCAGCCAGCTCGAGGCAAACTGCTGGCTTAGGACACTGGGAACTTCAGAACCGCACAGAGAACGGCAATTATCCTGCAGCCATCCCTTCTTCCAGGCCACTTGGCTCTTGTGCCCTTGGCTGACCCTCATGCCCTGCCATTTGCTCACAAAGTGCTGACTCCAGCAGCCTTCTCCAGCAGGCAACGCCCCAAAGGAATCCCTTACATTTGCTGTCCAGATGGAGACCAGTACTACCTAGCCATAGGGTTGCCAGCTTTGTAATCACACAAAACCAAATACCCCTGCCCCGCCCCTTCTCATCCCTGCACCGCTGCTCCTCTGCCCCACACACCCCTAGGGGGCTGTGAGGGGGGAGCAAGGAGCAACACCACGGCTCCCTGCATCTAGGTCACTTTCCCCGCCTGAGATGCCTAAGGAGAGGGCAGGAGAGCAGCAGCTTCTGATGTCTCACAGCAAGTCCAGGTGGGGAAAGTGACCTGCATGCAGGAAGCCCTGGTGTGTGTGTGTGTTGAGGGGACTGTGTGAGGGAGATTGTGTGTGAGAGAGAGCGTGTGTGGGTAAAAACAGCTAACAAAAGCCAAAGCTGGCCAAAACCCCCACCATGTGCGGCTCCCACTAAAAGGGAACCATCACACTATCTCATCCTTCACATTTCTCATATGAACTACCAGGGCTTGAATTACATTTTTGTATGAAATTGGGGTGAATTTAAAAGCCGTTTAAAACATTTTAAAAATAAAAAATATGAAAAACTTTAATACATTTTATTTACAGTGTCATTATTCATACTAGTCTTGCTAGTCCTTCCCCAAGGCAGAGAGGGACAGAAACTAGGATCAGGACCAGCTGTGACCCCAAAAGACCAGGCCAACCCTCCAAATCGGACCCAAGCCGCATCCCTTCCCAGACTGAACTACCTGAAATGAAACAGACCCACATTGCTCCCCAGACCGAACCCCCTGAACTGAACCAGACCAGATTTGGTCTGGGGAGGGCTGGGCCAGGGGAGAGGAACCAGTGCCAGTACCCTTCCACTTTCTCCCAATGGTGGGCGCTTTGTCCTCAAAAAGCCTCAACAGGGAGCAGCTTCTGTTCTCAGGAGAGCAGTCGGTCAGCACTGCTTTGGATCATTATCAAGCAGAACCCATCATCAGCATGAACGCATGCCCTCTGGAATGGTGATTGAAGCATGAAGGGACACATGAATCTTGGGGGCATCTGGCATGTAAATATCTTGCCATGCCAGCCACAACAGTGCCATGCAGACGTCTGCTCTCACTTTCAGGTGACATTGTTAACATGAAGCAGGCAGCATTATCTCCTGTAAATGTAAAAACTTGTTTGTCTGAGAGATTGGCTGAACAAGAAGTAGAACTGAGAGGACTTGTAAGCTCTAAAGTTTTACATTGTTTTATTTTTGAATGCAGTTTTTTTTGTACATAATTCTACATTTGTGGGTTCAAATGTCATGATAAAGAGATTGTACTACAGAGCTTGTATGACTTTCTTTTGTTTTTATACAGTGCAAATATTTGTAATAAAAAATAAATACAAAGTGAGTATTGTACACTTTGTATCTTGTGTTGTAACTGAAATCAGCATATTTGAAAATGTAGAAAACATCCACAAATGTTTAAATAAATGGTATTCTATTATTGTTTAACAATATGATTAATCACATGATTAATCGCGATTAATTTTTTTAATCAGGCGATTAATTGTGATTAATTTTTTAATTGCTTGACAGTCCTACTATAAACCCAATCCCAAGGAGGATACTGCTGAAGTCTGGGGGAGTCAGCAAATGCAGGCCCTCCACTCTGCCCACTCCAGCCACAAGGATGCCCGCAAGAACCCTGTGCTCCCCCAGAGTGACACCAGCATGGGAGTATCCCATTGCTGGGAATCCCAGCACAGCAGGGCCAGCCCCACTAGGACCAGCCTGGGAAGTGTCCCTTGAAGGATGTAGCAACACCGAGTTACTAACAGACTCTCAGAGAAAGATTCTGAAACGTGGGTTTCTGCACTTCGGTACCTAAATCCATGTGGACGCCAAAGTAACAAGCCTGATTTGAAATGGCCCTGACTTCACATGGGAGCTACCAGTGCTCTGCGCTAAAACTCAGGCCACATATTTTGGTGTTTAACTTATAAAATCTTAGCATCCAGCCTGAGCCACAGATGTTGGGCTGTTGCCATCTGGGGATTTCAGTTCCAGCCACCTGTGGAATCAAATGCACTTGGCAAACAAGAGATAACTCTGCTCCTGACCTAGGGGAGAGCAAGGGGGTGTGTCTCCTATGCAGAAGGCCTCACACCCTACCCGACTCCTGCACTTGATTATGACTGCAATAGAAAAACCGACCTGGCTAGGCAAGCGGCCTCTAATTGGGTAGAGATGTCACACTCTGCACACCTCAAAGCCCTCCCATACCCCAGACACTTTGGGTGCTTTACAAACAGAAGCAGAAGCATATAGTTTCCTTTCTGCCCCATCCCCATCCCATCGAATCTGATGTTTGGAGACATTCCTAAAGGGCTCGAGCTGCGGCTACGATTATTTCTCTCTTGCTTTTTCATCGGGAGGGACAGAAAAGAAAAGTGTCAGCTCTGTGCTAAGCTGAGAGAAAGTGAGGCCCAGTTCCCAGACTCAGGGGAAGTTCTAGGCCAGGCGGACATGCCTGCCTGAGAGCAGACGTGGCCCCATGGGAGCTGAGTGTGAGAACCTGCTGATTGCTAAGCAGTGTGGGAAAGTGGGAGGATGGGCAGGCCAAGCAGCCTGGCTTTAGTCACAGTAAAGGCAGTGGGAAACAAACAGCCTGAGAGAGCAGGAGGGAGTGGCCAAGGCTGGGAATTTCTGCGTGCGCACGCACAGCACTACAGCAGAGCGAGTGAGTTTGGGAGAGGGGGGCACTCGGATCAAAGCATAGCCATCAAGAGATTCATAAGGAAACAACTAATCTGCCACTCACTGGAAGGGATGCAGCATCCCCACTTCACTCACAGAGATGCAGCCTGGGGAGCTCCCTGTGTTCAAAGCTCCAAGACAGCCTGAAATGCTGCCCGGTGAGTCCACTGCTGGCACTGCCAGGGCATCAGGTGACCAGCATATAAGGAGAATTTTAATTTCTGACTCCCTAAAAACAAATGAGTGTTGCTAGAAAGTGGTTTTTAGGCTTTAGAGGGCCCCTGTTGTATACTACAATATACCACAGACCCCTGAGCAGTCTGGGCCACAATGATCTCCACATATATCTGCTCCCCTTCCTCACAGCCCCCACAAATCAACTGGCATTAAAGGGTGCAGGGGAAAGCGGTCAGATTCGGAGATTTCACATTGAAATAGGCTCCAAGGGGAACATCATGTCCTATGTTACTAGGGAAATAGTTGTGCTTTGTTACCACTGACAGGTGCATGTGACCTTGTCTACTGTCCAGTCTCCTGCTCTCACCTGGCTGTGCCCTGTCCTATTTAGGCCTCACTGCAGCCACCGTCGTGGTATCTGTGGGTCTGTCCCCAGAAATAGAGTCTGATATAAAATAACCTGGTTGCACTTATACAAGTGATTCAGTTTTGCAACTGACATTAAAATATTAAAGCCAAACCCTGAGGTCCTTACTGGTCCCTATTCAGACAACCCCCCGTTGGAGCTAGTGGGAATGAGGGCTGAGTAGAAGCTGAGGAAAGAGGTTCGCCTTTGGCCTTGTGGTGATTAAACCGCTTGGTGAGTGGGAGCAGCCTTTACTCCAGTGTGGTCCCATTCACTCCCTGGGGCTCCGGTACAGAGACTATCACCCACTCTCCAGCTGACACGCAGGGAGCCCACATCTTCCCCAACTGAGAGCCACACTGGAAACGTGCCCAGAGCTTGAGGGCAGTATGGTCCCTAGGGCAAGCTGCATCAAACAGAGTAGACGCAGTTGCTCTCATCTTTACTAGGGAAGCACCGCTCACGGAAACGAGGCCTCAGCATGCAACGCTCCCTGTTGACCCAATCATCCCTGCATGCTTGGCCCTGCAGCCTCCACAGACTCAACTCTATACTAGAGACAAAAGCAGAGCCTTCTGGGCCACAGCCCTGCCCACCTATCTCCCATCACAGAAGCATCTTTGTACTGGCACTGCCTTTAACCACGGGTCCCTGTGTTCATGGATAGTGATAAGTCAAGCTTACTCCATATCATGCATCTTCAGAACAGTGCAGGTACAGGACAGGGAGGCCAGGCTGACACGACCCACTGCAAAAGATCACTCTGATTACTGTCTTTGTTGCCTTTGAAATGAAGCCAGCTTTTCTCTGATATGAACTAGACAGGGGAGCAAATGATCCCATACAAAATCTTGCTTGGGAAGTATTGCTAAGCCACTCATTCCTTTGTACTTTAGCTGACAAATATTGCAGATCTTTGGCTATAAAATGCTGCTTTTACCCTTCCAAACTTGGCCTGCAAAGGCTGTGTTACAATCCAGGGGATCCCTGGGAGTTCTGCAAACCTAGTGTGCTAGTGCTAAATGTTCTCAAGATTTTCAGACTCTATTTAGACTTTGACGCTGCTGTCAAGAGGCTTAGCAAGTTGACTTCAATTGCCAAACCAGATGGCAGGCACTGGGAATGAGCTGGGCTTCTGAAAGTTAAGAAGATAGCAGAACTAGTGAGAGAGTGGACTTGGCACCCGTAGCATGATGCCCCTGACAGCTGTCCATCTGTCAGCTTGGCTGAGACAGGATACTGTGGACGGCAGACTGTGCTAATGTCAGCTGAAAAAGGTGGGGAGAAAGAGGGCAACTTCTGCAGCTTTCACTTTTCTGCCTGGATCTAGTCATGCAAGGTGCTAGGCTGGGCTTCCTGCCCCAAGCAGCAGTTCTGTGGAGCTCTGGAGAACAAGGGCAAGTTAATCAGCAGGTGGGGAAGAGTAAAAACTGATGATGCTAAACAGCAGGGCTGGCATTGACTTGGAACTGTACAGTGCCAACCCCTTGCTCCCAATCTGCACACACAGCCATGTGCGACTGCACTTGCCCACACTGGTAATCTGGGACTGGAAGAAATAGGGCTGTGTGTTTTCCTCCCTCAGCTTGTTAGAGACTCAAGCTGTCCTGGGAATCAGCACAGCTCTGGGCACAACCTGGGGCTCACATGCATAGGGACTGGGAAGAGGCTGCAGTGTAGGAAAATCACTAAAGTGACAGAGGCATTGCTAGCTAATGAGGAACACTAGGACCCTTGGGAAATTCATACGGGCGTGATTTCAGACACTGGGGCCCCAGGGGAGTAATGACTAGTCGCTGGTTTTACTTTAAATCCCTTCCGTTTTTCTCTAGCTCTGCTACCCCTGCTATTATTTTTCTGTTAGTTTCATCAAATCCAATTAAAGCCCCTTTCTAGCCACCCACATCTCCCCTCCTTGTAGCCCAGCCCCCTTTCTTGTCTTGCCTCTAGCAGACTCGAAGGAACGCCTGCCCTGGGCGCTAATGCTTCGTCCAAACTGCAGCTGTACAGGAGTCAATGGAGCCAAGTATGACCTGACCCAGTTCCAGAATAAAGATGGAATGTAGATGGGACCCAACCCATGTGCCTATGACTAGGTTAAAGCTCTGGACTATGCAGGGTTTTAACCCCAGTATTGTCTCTGTTTATACATGAGCTATTAACTGAGTTATACCCAGTTCAGGAGACAAATGTGGGGTACTTGAGTCTCCCACTTCAGCTGCAGTCACAGGACCAGATCCAGTGGCCTGGCTGACACACCTCGGCTGGGTATATTGGCTGAGCTACACCAATGTTAACAGAATGATCGGGATCTTCACCAGTTGAGGATCAGGCTTAACACTAACTCAGTGGACAGACAGATGCATTTGCAGGACACTCAGTACAGACAACACAAAGAGCTACTGGTACTGGGTTAGCAGTGGCAGGCAATAGCAACAGCCACTAGAACAACAAGGAGTCTGGTGGCACCTTGAAGACTAACTCAACAAGTGGGTTTTTTACCCACGAAAGCTTATGCCCAAATAAATCTGTTACTCTTTAAGGTGCCACCGGCCTCTTTATTGTTTTTGTAGATATAGACTAACACCCCTACCTCCTGATTCTTAACAGCCATTAGATTTACCTTTCACATGTTGGTAAATGCTCTGGGGACAAAGGAAATCCATGTTATCAGCAAGAAGCTACAATTTCCCTGATGCTCAACAGCACTTCTGATCTTAGCCAGAGATAACAGACCAGCCAACTCCAGCGGAAAGGCAGTGTGCAGCACCTTGGGCTGCAATGCTGAACTCCTGAAGTACTGTCATTTCCCTGTGGGGATTCCTCAGCTATCCTGATTGACTCATTCACCAGCGTCAATTTAATCTCTGTGCTCAGGAACATGCACCAATGTATCCATGGAGAAAATATGTGAACGCACAATTATGTCCGATCATTTACATACTCAAACCACAGTTCCCACACAGCTGTAACTTCCTGTCCTGTGTATACTCTACACACGCTGTTAAATGGATACCTGAGAGTAAGGATGTGGTCAGTGCCCAGGACTGGGTGCCAGGAGACCTTTGCTTCTAAACATTTTTCTGTGTGACTCTGGGAAAGTCACCACTCTGTGCCTCAGTTTCCCCTTACATACGATGGGGATAATATGTACTGTGATTGATTAGTTGTACTACAGTAATGCTTAGAATTGCAGCATGAGATCAGAACCCCACTGTGCTAGGTGCTGTACAAAGACAAAACTATGGTCCCTCCCCTAAAGAGCCTGCATTCTAAGTAGACAAGACAGACAAAAAGCGGGAGGGGAAACAGAGGCACAGAAAGTGGAAGCCATATGCTAGAGCTTGCGCAGGAAATCAGTGGCAGAGCTGGGAACGGAACCCAGCTCTCCTGAACCTTAGCTCAGTGCCCTATCGACCAGACCATCTTGCCTTTCACTGAAGAAGAGAAACTTATATAATGAATGTTTGTTAGGCACTTTGAGACCCTTGGATGGACACTGCTGCAGTAGGGCAAAGTGCTGTTACTTGGGCACGTTGCCCACGTTACAGTTATGGAAAGAGTCATAGCCTTGAATTTCTTGCTTTTTGTATCTGCGCATTCTCAGCCATGGTGTTATTTCTATTTATTGCTGGATTGATGTAGAAGGAACATGTGACAAACCAGCTCAGTCCCTGAGCAATATTGAACAAAGCAGAAACTATTAAGAATCAGTCAAAAGAACCAATCATCTTAAATATACAGTCAGCTAGAAACAAGGAATGTTTCAGAGGATGACACTGAGCAGGGTACACCTACGAACAGGATATTCTCCCAAATGGTACACAAAGAAATGGGGCTGGAAAGGGAGGGGTCCCTAAAAACGGTCAAGGAAAGGCCAGCTGGGACAGACAGGCTTTGCTGAGCAGCCAAGGGTTTTAGGAGATCTCCTCTGTGAAGGCATTCCATGCCAATGGGCCTTCGTTGAATATGCCCAGCCTGTTAGCCAGTGCTAAAGGACCACAGGAACTGAGCCAACCATAGGATCCAGAGACATCAAGTGAGAGGTGAGTGTTCACATACTCAGATAGGGATTTGGAAGGGTGCTCTATGCCGAACAATAATGTGCTGTTGCCCCTGTGCTTGGCATTGAATTCCTTGGTATTATTTTAAAGGTGCTGGCGTGTTTCTCTGAGCAAGGGGCTGAGGCTCACCCATCACTGTTCTTCCATGCTGTTTTAAAGTCATCTAGAACCTGCAGGTCAATGAAATTAGACAAATTAGAGGATTGGGCCAAAAGAAAACTGATGAGGTTCAACAAGGACAAGTGCAGAGTCCTGCACTTAGGATGGAAGAATCCCATGCACTGCTACAGACTAGGGACCGAATGGCTAGGAAGCAGTTCTGCAGAAAAGGACCTAGAAGTTACAGTGGACGAGAAGCTGGTATGAGTCAACAGTGTGCCCTTGTTGCCAAGAAGCCTAATGGCATTTTGGGCTGTATAAGTAGGGGCATTGCCAGCAGATCGAGGGACGTGATCATTCCCCTCTATTTGACATTGGTGAGGCCCCATCTGGAGTACTGTGTCCAGTTTTGGGCCCCACACTACAAGAAGGATGTGGAAAACTTGGAAAGAGTCCAGCGGAGGGCAACAAAAATGATTAGGGGGCTGGAGCATATGACTTATGAGGAGAGGCTGAGGGAACTGGGATTGTTTAGTCTGCAGAAGAGAAGAATGAGGGGGGATTTGATGGCTGCTTTCAACTACCTGAAAGGAGGTTCCAAAGAGGATGGATCTAGACTGTTCTCAATGGTAGCTGATGACAGAACAAGGAGTAATGGTCTCAAGTTGCAGTGGGGGAGGTTTAGGTTGGATATTAGAAAAAAGCATTGGAATGGGTTACTAAGGGAGGTGGTGGACTCTCCTTCCTTAGAGGTTTTTAAGGTCAGGCTTGACAAAGCCCTGGCTGGGATGATTTAGTTGGGAATTGGTCTTGCTTTGAGCAGGTGGTTGGAGTAGATGACTTCCTGAGGTCCCTTCCAACCCTGATATTCTATGATTTTATGAATGCAGTGGGGCAATCCATGCTTGGAGTAAGCAGGTACAGCTACCACTGGAACCTAATGTAAGCCAGGACTCAATTTGGCTCAATACCTGAATGAATCAGAAATGATGGTCCTTGAGAACTATGAAAGAATGGACATCTCCCTTGCTCAGTTCTGTATTCAGCTAATCCATCCTAACAGTTACCCTATCTTTTCTTTTCTTTTCTTTTCCCATTTCCTCCTACTGGCTCATCTCACTGGCGTGCCAAAAACTCAGACGCTGCACAGCTTTGAAGGTGAAGATTTACAGATGTGCCTGGAGCAGCTGGGTGGTGGCTGAGCTCTATGGCACTGGAAGAGCCTGGTGAGCAGCTAACCATCAACTTAACCAATATCAACCTGTTCTGACATCAACTTCGTTCACAAATTCTGGACAGTTCTTGGGCTGAGCATTAGCTTCCCTATGTCTGCTATGAGCCCTTCTAGCTGTTCACATCTGTGGCAAGAACGGTCCTTCTTCTTTCCATTATTCTAGTACTGCAGAATGAAATAGATAAATCCCCAGCCTATCTGCCTTGGGGGGTCACGTATGAGATTCCATCATGGTTGGCTTAGCAGAACTGCGTGAGTCAGGAGGCCTGCATAGCTAAACTCATCTCCATTAATCTTGTTCCCATCCGTTTGGTCTCCTCTGCCTTTCTGTCTCCACTGGGAGCTGGGTTCGGAATCACTGGGTGCTCGGTGGGCCAGTGCAGCAGTCCCAACTGGCTTCATATTTTTCTCTCTGCACCAGCAGCAGTTGCAACCACATGAATGGTTTGATGGTTGCAGACGTCTGGCTTTCCTGCTACAGCATGAGCTTTTTCTCACCAGTCGCTCCCACACTACACTGTCTTGTGTCTCAAAGCGGCAGTCACAGCGTGGTCTAGCCTGGGAATCTGACAGTCTCTCCCTTGTCATTCAAAACAAACAGAGATGTAAAAAAGCAGCTTCTCCGCAGTGTCCAGAGAGACGTGTGAACAAAGCAATGGAGAGATTAAGTGGGTGAAGTGCCAAGAAACCGAGATGGGGGCCCACAGGACTATAACAATAAATAAATAATGGCCATAGTGTGTGTATATATTTAACATCCTCTCTACACCCCGCCAAGGGGCTTCGGAGGCCAAACACCACAATGGAAACAAACATGAAAGTAGAGTCCCAGCCCCTTAAAATATGACATATCAAAACAAACCAAGGGCCCCAATTTTTAAAAATGCAACAAAAAGGACTGGAAGGCTAGGCAGTAAATGTAGGTCAATGGCGTGAGTACAGACCCCCTCCAGTGCCAGGTTCACGGAGCAGACTGAGAATGAAGCTAGAGTTAACACCATTAAAGATTTTCCTTAAAGTCGATCCAGCCACTGTAGAGGAGCCAGGGCAGTTGTAAGAGAATCGCAACACAGTAGCTCAGATCAGTGATCCCCCATGCTCCTGCCTCTGAGCATGCTGCACCACTCAAAGGTCTAGTCTGCTCTTACCCTCAGTTCACACTACACACATGCTGTACCGAAGCCTCACTATAAGCAAACACAATGTTAAAATATGCCCATCTCTTTGCACATCAGTTTTGCCACAATAAGTGTATGAACGCAGGCAGGATCCACACTGGTTAGAAACTTTCCATTCCAGGCAACTGATCTGATGATCTCACAGCCAGTGACTAGACACTGTGCTAGATATTTGCATTCATGCTGCAGGCAGAAATAATTGACTTTTCCACACTTTTCAGAACACCTGAAACTATGTCAGTAGGACGGGACCAAAGTTAGCATTTATTGACACACAGAATGGATATGCCTATGTCCACGCATTACATCACTGACCTTCCACCACGGAAAAGTATTGGTCAAGAATTCTTATCAGGCGCGTGATAAGTGGAAGAGATCACATAAGGGAAGCTGGAGTTCGATAGCTGCAAGTGTGTGTGTGTGCACATGTAGATATACGCACAGGTATGTGTGCACACACCTCCACGTGGTTACATTTACACACATCCACGTGACCATATACACATATATCCACCAGATGTGCATGCATGAGCAGGCACACGTACACACACACACATTTCCTGGAGACCAGCATTTTTAAACTACTCATTCAGTATTACATAGGCTTTAAATATGCTTTTCTAGCAGACAATTTCGCCACCACTGCCTTGAATGCATGAGATACAATCAAACAGGAAGAGACAGAAGTCTCAATCCACAGGGGCCAGTTCTACTACCTCGACATAACTGTGTATTTTTCATTGATAATTATTGCAGCAGGATGAGGCCCATAAGGGGGTCGTTTTCTTCTCCTGTATGGGAGAACCAACTTGAGACTTATACACCTGAGCTACAGGATTCCTAGTCAGATTTCAAACGCCTTCTGCATTAAAAAGAAGTTCAGCAGGAGGTATGGGTCAGTGGTCTTGGTTTGGCTCGTTACAGAGTTGGGGGCTGGACAAAGGTCAGGAGCATTGGGATCCCAGGATTTAGGTTGGGCCCATTTCTGCTATAAACATGGTTCCAATACTTCTGATTTTTCTGCCTCACTGTGTGTGAAATGTTGGAGCTCATGGAAATGATACATTTGTGATCAAATCAGGCATGGCTTCTTCCGTATGGTAAATTTCCATCACCTATGTTATCTTTAATAAACAGAATGCTGCTTTTTCCGCTGAGCTCTAAAACAGAGAAACTCTTGTCTTCTTTAATTTATTATTTTTCATTCTGTGAACATTTTCCCAGAGGGGAAAGCAGAAGTGACCTTCTGGAGAACCTCACTGGTGTGAAAGCATCATAAAAAGCAGAAATGTCACCAGCTACCCTACAAAGCAAAAAAAAGGGAGGATAACAATCACCTAAACCTCCCAGGAATGTTACATGCACCGAGACCAAAATTCCTATGCCTGGATGGCACCAGTTAGACACTTAAATACGGATCTAGGAGGGTAATATTGGGGACTCAAGTGTGAAGATGCTGGACTTCATCTCCGGGTTCTGTTTCAATCAATGAATTCCTGTTAAGATAGGAGCTTGGTGACAGTCACCTGGCTCTATAGTCCTGTTAAATGTGTTCTGTACTTTGTGTAATAAAATGCTCTTTAAGGTTGACTAGCTGGCTCAAGAGACTGTTAGTAGGATATTGTGTCTTTCATGTCTAGGTTGCCTGTGTGAGTCCAGTCCAGATTCACAGGGAAGATAAATCAGTTTTATTGCCACCCACTAGCTATTCAGTAACCCATATGAGGTAATTTTGGAGGATCTCAGTCCACGTCACAGCAGGCAGCATTTACATCACAAAAAAACATCCTCACAAGGTGTGGCATTGTTGGGTGTCTGCACAAAGGCCAAAGACTGATATTGGTTGCATGTATTCTGCTGTGTCTCAAATACGGGACCTTCCAGTCAGGGGTTAGTCACATCAGTGGGGCACCATGATGTACCAATCATGCCAGACCTATTAAATGGTGGTTCTCCATTCTCCAGAGCTGTCACTTGAATATCCCTAATAGTAATGAGCTCACTCACAAATTAAAACAGAACCACCGGTGATGTGGACTAAGAGTCACTCTCTGCTGACAAGGATTATTATTTTTTCTCTTGCCTTGAAGAGGCAACTGTTGGAGCTTTGGTAAAAACAGGAGACCAAATACTCATCAGACTGCTTGTGCATGTACCTCGGACTCTTGTGCTGAAAGGTTCTTGTGTAACCACCTGTAGAATGCTTTTCCTTGGTGAAGAGCAACAGATAACCCCTACCTTCCTGTCTCCCTGGCAGCCATGCGCTAGGGAGTTAGACGTCTTCATTCTCCAGCAGAAGAACACCACTTATCAACTGCACTAGTTGGCTACTCAAAGCAACAGATCCTGCACTTAGGGCAAACCACGTGGAGGTTCCTTAGAAATGGAGCTGATATAGCTGAATGGGGGTGAAAGTAAGAAGCCTTCATGTAGGGATCATGTAGGGTGTGCTTATCACTGAGATCAGCTGGCAGGTGTGAGCAGGACATGGTGGGCCAGAGGATGGATGGGGTCAGCCATCCTCCTCAGACACATGGTGTGGGACTGCTTAGAGGGCCACAATCAGGGCAGACGACTTGCTTTGTAAAGCACACTATCAAACAAGTGAAGTCTCTTTAAAATCCCTCCATGGTCAGGAACAAACCTAGCACCCAATCCCATGAGCAACCCACTTCCTAGCAGCAACAGAAGCTCCCATGCACAGCCTTGTGAGATCAGGCGATGGAGCATCAGATTTGGCTTGGAGATGGTGATGGTGTGGATCACTGAGTGAGGGTGACTGTTTCACTGACAGTGACAACTTCATATCTGTGAGCACCATTCCAGAAACAGGACTGCTATTTTCTACATAACGGGAGGCTGAACTGCCCAGCAAATCACCTCAGGGGAAGCTGGAATCTGTTTCATAGGGAGCTCAACACATGTTGGGAGGCTGGAATCGGAATGCAATAATCACTAAATATCCATCTTGGGAGAATTAAATGTTGGCTGACTGGTCAAGCTTGGCTCATGTGATCTTACAGGCCTAAGATCTTACCAGAACCCCCAACTGTGAGCAATTCGATTCAGACTTTACAGTTATCCAGAGTATCCCAACCACATGGCAGCAGGTTATAGGAGGAGTAAAATTAGATGTTTCACTCATCCAGTCTGGGTACTTTGCCTTTTTATGTATACGATGCTGTATTATTACTTCTTTGTTACCATTCAATACAGAAACAAAGTATCAGTCACTACACCTTAAATATGCATGGATTCTTGGTGCCTACAACCTTACTTAATCATCTAGCCAATGAAATGAATAATGACCATGCTACTTGGAAATCAGTTCTCTCTGCCCTCTAATAGGGAAAGACTTGACAAATCCTCTGCAATCATCTATGCTTGACTGTCCTCGCTTGTAAACAGATGCTGATGTCCCTCATTTTCAACAGCACCAGCAGCATCTTGAGGGTTCCCCATTTGTACTAACACCTCTACTCTCTTCTGCTGTCATACTCTTCAGCTGATTATTCAACTGTTCAAAGAGCCCCTGAATCCTAGGTCAAGTCAAGTAACTGCCCTATGTGTTAGGCAGATCTGGTCCCAAATACACTGTTCTACTTGCCTATGTAGCTAATACTGACGCGCAGCAAATAGCTTCATTGGCCTGCTATGTTTCACAGGACAATTAAGGTCCTCAATGTGCCTGGAATAATTATACACAACAGGTCTAATTAAAGCTACATGCCCCAGTACTTCCTTTGACCACCTATGAGGGTCTGAGACCTTCAGGCTTCTCTGTAGACTCCTGCTTGCAGCAACAGGAAATTCAGAGGCTACAATCCTTTTTTAATGAAGTTCTTGTATCAGGTGATGCCATTGAAAGCCTCAACAGTGAAGGCCTCTGTCCCCAGCACAAATACAGCACAGGCAGTGGCCTTACCAGCTTCTTCACCATGCTACCACGTCTCACACTTGATCCAGAGAAACTAACTGCAGATCTGAGAGATCTACCTCCATGGTCCATTCAGCCCTTGGTCTCTCTGCTGGAATGCCAATGAGGGGACAGTGTTATAATAGCACTTGCTCTGATGTGGAGAGCTACCCACTGGGGATTGGAATGAGACCATCAAGTTACTTTACACAGGCCACCAAATGGCCATCTCATAGTAATAGTATACAGCCACTGCCAGCACTGACTCTGCATCCCATGAGCATTCCTATGAGTCAGCCAATCCCTCTTCAAGAGCATTTCAAAGATATCTGTACATTAAGAAAAATCCCTGTAGGGACAGGTGGCTTTTATTTCCTGAATAGACTCTGTTGACTCAAATTGGACCCAAAAGATCATTGTTTGTCCCATCCCTAGAGCCGTATTTCACTGGCGTTTACAGGCAGGCTGCTGATGCTCCTCTCTTCTGTTCAGAAGCCGTTCACCAACATTGTTTCAAAAAGGCCACTTCTGCTTTCCCATCTGGGAAAATTCTCACAGAAAGAAAAATAATAAATGAGAGACAACAAGAGTTTCTCTTTCTCTCTTTTTTTTTGGAGTGGGGGTGGGGGCAGAAATAGAGAGAAAAGCTAAGTTTTGTTTATTGAAGCTATCGAAGGTGATTTAAAATATATCCTGTGACAGACCCACAACGCCCTTCTAAAATAAACACCAATCACAGCCTTGTGGGTTGATGGCATCAGCTAATGAGCTCTCACGGGAAAAAACAGAGCAAAACAAGAACCCATTTTCTCCAACAGAGAGAAACTGAGCGAGTGAGAGGGAGCGATGGAGAACTGTTACTGAACTACACACAGAGAAGGCGTCTGGTGCGGCAGCTAGAGCCCATGTTGACGCCATCAAGCTGATTTCACCTTATGCCAATATTATCAAAGGGAAGAGAAACAAAATCCACAGATTGTTTCCCTCCTAGCAGCTCACACAGACTGGCAGCAAAAAATAAAAAGGGAGCTCTGACAAACCAGATTAGATTCTTTTCTCAGATGCATCCTCTGGAGATCCCCCGAAGATACTCTGTCTCCTTCTATAGTCAAAAATGCAATCAACGATGTAGATGACCTATTTTTGCTTCCATTATTCCACTGTCTACCATCCTGATCACTCTCCTTTTGCTCTGTGGTCAATGGGCAACTCTCTGCACAGTTGTTGCCAATGCAGTTCTAAAAGCCAGTCTATGCAGGACACTGTGGAACCTTTGTGTTTGCACCACTATCCCACAGGTCAACGCAAAATCCATGGAAGATACTTGGCTTCCTTTGTCACTTGGTATGGAAGCTCATGTTCATTCCTGAGCTCCTACTCGGTAACAATTTCTGGCTGAGCCAAGGAGCCAGCTTGATATAGCTTTTGGAATTACATCTTGTTCAGATGCCAGAATCCTAATGGTACTAGGCAGGGTCTGCTCCTTATGTAAAAGACAGAACTGGCTTACCAATTTCTATGAGCCACACCAAACAGAGCATTACGTGGTAGCATGGTAGGATTGCTCAGGTTGCATATTAAATGCAGTTCAAATACTCTCAGCCACTGATCATTGTTGATACAACACTAATAACAAGCCCACCACAGTCATCCCAGAAACTGAGCATTAGAGATTTTGCAGGTAACTTCATGCAAATCTGGAATAGTTGCATGAAAACACGATCCTTGATGCTTATAATTCACTGGCGCCAACTGCCCAGGGAGTAGTTACCATCCTGTCTGTGATAGTGCATCACAGCTAGATGCTGTGGGGATGATACTAACATCAGTGGATGACGGAAACATGGGGCAAGAGACATAGAAAAATTAATTTCTAAAAATCTGTTTTCATGCAAATATTCTGGTATTGTTTTAAAAAAAACACAAAGGCACACGTGAGACTCCACAATATTGGGCAAAATGCAAGGAAGACATTGTGCTATATTCTCCCATTGAACAAACAGTACAAATCTAGACTCAGCCATAAAATCTGGATTATGGACCAGCTGCTCTAGCAACCCACTGTGAACTATCTCTGAACTTGTCACAGCTCAGACGTGGGTTACAAAATGTGACAAAGACAAAAATGAAGGACATGAAAAATTATTCATGTAGAAAACTTAAAATGATATTAATTACTTTAGTATAAAGAACTTTCTATTAGAGTTATGATTCCTTATTTCTGACCCAAATCATTTTTGACAATTAAAGTTAGGGGGACACCAGATGTGCGTTGAAAATAGGAACATAGGACATAGGCCTAGAGAGGTCCTCCTGGGTCACTCAGTCCAGTTTCGCTGTTGCAGACAACCCTGTGATATCATCCTGTTCGTGAACATATCACGTGAGGAATAGGTAAGAACTTTGGGATTAAAATGAGTGTCATCACTCAAAATGAGGTATCCTTGAAAGTTATGATTGTGAAATGTAATTTGCACTAGTCAGCCTGTTGTGAGGGGAGACTGGTACAAATTTGGTGCAGATTTCCAAATGAGATGCTTTTTTTTTTTTAAATATTATTAAAGTTCCCTGCAAAGTCTCAGAAAGACCTAAAAGAAGTTAGAAATCTTTTTTTTTCTCATGGTTTGAAAAAGTTTTGCATCTCACTCCAAAGAAAAAGAATGAGACCTGCCAAATTAAAACCAGTCTGTAAAATAAAAAGGTGAGGAGTTCCCATCTGCAGTGAGAAATCATCATCATCTATCATGTAAGAGGAAGCTGGTTTGGTGGGAAAATGTTCAACTGTCAGAAGAGGAGAGAAATATTGGAACTAACCCTCTGAAACTGGAAGTCACTTTGGTGACAACTATAAACATTTCAACAAGGTCAAGTGAAAAAAGTCTGAGCCATGTTTGCTGTATCTGCACAAATGAGACTCCAAACCATCGAGTCTCCTAGTTACTCCGAAGAGGAAGAGAACATCTCTGTTTTCCTGCTGCACATTTTGGAGCCAAGAGCTCAGTTTCTGGTTCAGACACCTTCACAGCCTCCTCCTTCAAACACTACAGTGGAAACAGAATGACCCTGAAGGCCAATCCACAGGGCAATGGCCATCCAAGCCATTCCAGTCACAGAATCATAGAAATATAGGGCTGGAAAGGACCTCAAGGGATCATGAGGCCACTCCATCCCCCCATACTGAGCAGGATAAAGTGTATATATTCTAGCCCGCCCATTCCTGACCGATGTTTCTCTAACCTTTTTAGGCACAGAGGGACAGGTAACGATAAGGGAATACTTTGACTTCTTCGGCATCATTGCCAGGAAAAAGCTAACAGTGGGCTACTGCATCTTTCCAGTTACAGTATCTGAACAACTCACTGCTCAATATTTCTTCCAGGTCCACTACTTTCCCAATCAAAGCTGCTACTCTGGCTTTACCAAGGGCACCAGGACAGCTGTTAGAACAAGCGTAGTTTGAAGCAGTGCTTTATGCTGGTTACAAGGTGGATCTCAAATGGCATGGGAGGTGTTTTAGTAGAGGCTGTTTTGCACTAGCAGTGATATCAGCCTACATAAAGTATTATTTAGACACATGGCCTGATCCTCCTCTCATATGATGTCTACACAGGACCTGCCAGCTTGGGTAGACAGATGCACTAGCTCTACTCAAGCTAATGAACTGAAAACAGCAGTACAGGCAGAGGTAGCATAGGCAGCAGCTTGGGTCACTGGCCTGAGTACACAGGGGGACCATACGGGTCTGTACTCTGATGGCTACAGCCCGAGCTGCCGCCTGTGCTACCCCAGCTACACTGCATTTAGTGCATTAGCTTGAACAGAGCTAGCCCAGCTGTCTACCTGTGCTGAGAAGCATGCTCCCAGCTGGAGTGGAGACAGATCCTCAGAAACAAACAGAGCTTTCCAAAGCATCTGATACCTTCCCTGCTAATAATCAAAAAGCCGTTTCCAACAATGAACACAGAGACGCATATTGGGGAGAAGCAGACCCTCCCGATTGTATACCCATATGAGTATAACATGCTCTGGGAATCCTCAGTTGACAAATGTTACAGAAATGAAAAACATTACTGCTTGTTCTGAATTTCCTGTTTTTTGCCAGTTTTTGTCAAAATCCCCACACTATTGTTTTAATTTAATCGCATACACACACAGAGTTCCAATAAACGCAGTAATACTGAAGGAGTTTGATTTTTACCAATGCTTCTACCAAATCCATTGCGTGTACTTTAAGAAGGCAAAAGATGAAGAAGAATGTGTGGTTTGGGGAGGTGGAGAGACGTCACGTAGGTGTGGTTGAGAACAGCGCACACTGCAGCAGCGTTCTGATGGTTCCAGCTAAGATTTGACCAAACCAGCAAAATATTCCCTTCCTCTTTGTAAAACACCCACCTTTCTTTGTTCTCTTTAACCATGGAACAGGGTAAACAGGGACTTTCTGGCTGCCGTGGCGTTGCAAAACGGAACATTTACAGTGTAACAGTTCACTTGGCCTGTCATGATCTCTGTTCTGTGCTATTTGTACTGGGTAGGACATGATGCCCCAACAGTCCTGCTGCTTTTCTGCTTGCTCCTGTAGTGAAGCCAAGATGCTGTGTTCATAGCATTAGTGTCTCCTCTGACTCTGAGGGATATCTGAGGAGTCACACACTGAACAGTGGGTGGGATTTTCAAAAGCACTCAGCACTGGCAAACTCAGCTCCCATTGGCTTGGACAGGAGCAATGCTAGACCAATGCTGATCACTTCTGAAAATCCAATCCTACATCTTCAAATGCAGGACCAAGTTAGAGAGAGAGAAAGAAAAAAAGGCTGATATCAGCATGGAGCTTCAAGAGTGAGTGAAACTGACTGAACAAAGAATTCTTCTGAATATGAAACAAATATTACAAGTGGAAAAAAAACATGAATGGACTGTATTGGGGCATCAGTCATGTCAATTAATTTTCCAGGGGATCTGTCATACAGTTACCTCCAAATCCTTTCACAGTTAACAGTTCCAAAAAAGTGATTTCTTGTTACACATCTCTTGTGCATTAAAATTTCAATTCTCAATCACGTCCAGCAGTTAACCTTCTGAATAAACTATTGCACTCCGGAGTGGTTGATTCTGAACTGGACTTGCACTAAAGGGGAGTTATTAATAAAACAACAGTAATACTCTAAAAGCAGCAAAGAATCCTGTGGCACATTATAGACTAACAGACGTTTTGGAGCATGAGCTTTCGTGGGTGAATACCCACGTCCTCGGATGCATGTAGTGGAAATTTCCAGGGGCAGGTAAATATATGCTAGCAAGCAAGCTAGAGATAACGAGGTCAGTTCAATCCGGGAGGATGAGGCCCTGTTCTAGCAGTTGAGGTGTGAAAACCAAGAGAGGAGAAACTGGTTCTGTAGTTGGCTAGCCATTCAGAGTCTTTGTTCAATCCTGAGCTGATGGTGTCAAACTTGCAGATGAACTGAAGCTCAGCAGTTTCTCTTTGAAGTCTGGTCCTGAAGTTTTTTTGCTGCAGGATGGCCACCTTAAGGTCTGCTATAGTGTGGCCAGGGAGGTTGAAGTGCTCTCCTACAGGTTTTTGTATATTGCCATTCCTAATGTCTGATTTGTGTCCATTTATCCTTTTCTGTAGAGACAAGACAAACCCAAGAAAGAAACCAACAGAACTCCACTGGCCATCACATACAGCCCACAGCTAAAACCCCTCCAACGCATCATCAAGGATCTACAACCCATCCTGGACAATGATCCCACACTTTCACAGGCCTTGGGTGGCAGGCCAGTCCTTGCCCACAGACAACCTGCCAACCTGAAACATATTCTCACCAGTAACTGCACACCGCACCATAATAACTCTAGCTCAGGAACCAATCCATGCAACAAACCTCAATGCCAACTCTGCCCACATATCTACACCAGCGACACCATCACAGGACCTAACCAGATCAGCCACACCATCACCGGTTCATTCACCTGCACATCCACCAATGTAATATACGCCATCATATGCCAGCAATGCCCCTCTGCTATGTACATCGGCCAAACTGGACAGTCTCTACTCACCCACGAAAGCTCATGCTCCAAAACGTCTGTTAGTCTATAAGGTGCCACAGGATTCTTTGCTGCTTTTACAGATCCAGACTAACACGGCTATCCCTCTGATAAGTAATACTCTAAACTTACGTAGCAACTTTCATCCAAAGATTCCAGTGTGCTTTGCAAACACTGTCTCTTAATAACTTTGTGCAATAAACAATGTCATACAATTTTACAGAAACGGGGCATGGAAGGGTGAAAAGACATGTGAGGTCACATGGTGAGTCAATGGCAGAGCTTGGGCTAGAACTCATTAATCCTGGATCCCAGGATTCTGCTCTAACCTCGAGACTCAATTCAGTGATAGAAAGACTCATGAACACTGTATCTGAAATATTACAATTGCCTTTATGGAAAATAACAACCATTCCCCACATATGTGATCAAATATACTGCAAAGCTCTGAAAAACACAAGACACCTATAAAACATTATACTCTAAAGGTATCTAGTGTGAAGTTGGATAATCAACCTAATTAACATCTAAGGGCTAGACTTTCAAACTGTCACATAATCTATGTATTTAAAACCAGGAATTGGGTGCCCAGGTGTAGACAGCTTCCAGTTCTGCCAGGCAACATCAGACAAAGAGGTCGACTCCTAAGGATAGCCAAATTTTATAACAAGTATATTAATGCCAGCAGAAAAACCCTGCTTCCTCCTTTAGCTGATGAAACACATATGCGGGAGTGGGGATGGGTTACAAGGAAGGGGAACCACACAGAGATCAGTAGACAATACCTCAGAGACCAAGGACATACTTGTAGCAGTTGTAAATTGGTGAAATTCTACTCATTTTGATGGACAGGTCTCAGTTTCCACCAGTTGAAGATCTGGTCCTGAATGTTTTAGGCCATGGTAATGGGATACAGAGTCTTCACTCTCTCTATCACTGGATCAAATATAACTGAGGTGTTGGCAACTAAAAATTACCATTTGACAAACATTCAGCAGAGTGAAATGAGCTTGGCTGTTTCCAGTCTGTTCGTAGTGGGCAACCATCTCTATTGCAAAGAACATTATGGTCCCCAGTGTTAGACGTCCCAGTACAGAGGCCAAGAGTTGGATGGCATTGGAAGCCCCAAGGCACTCAAAATCAGCTTTGGTTTAAGTTCAGCCTGTTAAAAGGGGATCTGCAAATATTGTGTGGCTTCTCTCTGCCACCACATGGAGACTTTTCTCTGATTTTATTGGAAAAGGCATCCACATAAGGCAAGTCATGTAGGATTTTCCTGTATATCTGCGAGTGCCGGCTGGAGTTAGAGCAATTCAGAGAGCCCTAGGATGGATGATGGGCTAACAGAGGGATTCAATCATGGGAGGATGAGACTTTTCAAACTTGTGGGACTGTGACTACACACAACCTCATCTCCAAAATGGAACAAGCTGCAAACCCCTTTGGAATTGAAATGAAAAAGTTTGAGCAAACACAAATGGAGACTAAACCCAAATTATGGTAGACAAAAGGAACCTCTTCTCAGTGGACTGTTGTATGGGATGTGGCTGCTCTATATTTTCAGTTCACGTTATGCTCGTATTTTTCTTATGCCTGCATCTTTGCCATAATATGCAAGTAGAGAAGATTTCAAATTAATTATCAGAACAGAGATTTGCGATATAAATGTGGCATCATATGGTGGAGATAGTTCCAACAACCAGGGGCTAAGGATGCAGAGGGCTGGTCTTTGGAAAGGGCCTACAATGGAGACAACATTACTAATAGTAAATTAGAGAGTGAACAAAGAGGGAAAAGTGGAACACAGACACAAAGACACTGCAGTGTGAAGAACAGTGCTTCGAAGGCACAGCACTAAATTCCCTGTAATTCTCAGGTGCACTGGAATCCTGGAGTGAGGAGTAACTTGAGAATGGTGGGAAGGGAAGAAATTAAGTCTGAGATTTTCAAAGCTGCGAGAGAGATTCAGATGCCTACATTAAAATTAATTGGAACTGTGTGCCCAAATCCCCTTGGCGGCTTTGAAAATCTCAGCCTAAATGCACACCAGAACTTTGACAGACTATTACCATTTGGCAGACTCAGGGTGAGAATCTGGCACAAAGATCAAGGCAGGAAATGGGTACAGCAGCAATCAATCTCATCTTTTGCATGTGATTGCCTGTGTATCTATGAAGATTAAACGAATGATCCCCAGAAGGTTTCGCTAATGTCCCCAGACAATTGAGGAAAAAATATCAGAATCAAAATGTTGTATATACTGTTGTGGTAGCCGTGTTGGTCTGACAATATTACAGAGACAAGGTGGGTGCGGTAATATCTTTTATTGGACCAACTTTTTTCAGAGAGAGAGACACACACACAGAGCTGACCTGAAGACAAGTTCTGTGTGGCTCAAAAGCTTGTCTCTCTCACCAACAGAAGTTGGTCCAGTAACAGATATTACCTCACCCACCTTGTTTCTCTAGAATCAAAATGATCACCCAAGTAAGTGTCTAAGGGCTGGTCCACACTAGGGGGGGAAATCGATCTTAGATACGCAACTTCAGCTACGTGAATAACGTAGCTGAAGTCGAATATCTAAGATCGGATTACTCACCCGTCCAGACGGCGCGGGATCGATGTTCGTGGCTCTCCGTGTCGATTCCGGAACTCCGTTGGGGTTGATGGAGTTCCTGAATCGATATAAGCGCACTCGGGGATCGATATATTGCGTCTAGATTAGACGCGATATATCGATCCCCGAGCAATCGATTTTAACCCGCCGATACGGCGGGTAGTCTGGACGTACCCTAACCCAAAGGACAGGGAGTAGTTCATCTCAGTAAGAGTATCAAAACAATGACACTTTCTTCCTCTCTCTCCAACTACTTCTCATTTATGCATTTGCCTCAAATTTCTGACATTCGCTACCTTCACAGGAAGGCACAGGAGCCAGCAAACAGGGCTGTAAATAGGGGAGTTTGAGTGGAGTTCTGTTGGAGGAGAAGGTATTTGTAGCTATTTGTAGTTGCAGTTGTATTTGTATGTGTGGAGGCTGGTAGGGGTAGTGTGCTGAGAGAGAAGTTGAGCCCTGATTATGGGGTGGGGCTTCTCTGGCTAGGGGTCCTATAATGGTAGCCAGCCAGTCAGGCAGTGGCCTAGACAGCTGAAGCGGCACAGGAGCCAGCAAACAGAGCTGCAAACAGGAGAGTTTCAGTGGGAGTTTCGGGGAAGCTAAGAGAGGCAGACAGAGGAATACACAGGCTACTGAAGGGATTGTGCAGTGTTCTAGCAGTCTCTTGGTGCTTGTTAGGGGGTTGTTTTGCTGTGGGTGGTGGTGTTTTGGGTTGGTTTGTGTTTCCCAGATTTACAAGATTTAGGTGGGAAGCCTATGACAGATACAGAGGCAGCAGTTGTAGAGACCCAAGCAGTGGAAGATGAAGATGACACAATGAAGGTGACTGGATGTGGAAGCTGCGGCATGTACATGATCCTGGAGCGGGTACCCGAAAAGAGTTTTGTCTGCATGAAGTGCCGCATGAGAGAGCTGATGGAAGAAAAGAACCAAGGACTGGAGATGCAGGTGGAAACTCTAGTTGAGTTTAGAAGGGGGTTCGAGCGAATGATGGAGCAAAGGCATGATGAGGCTGAAGGGAAAAGCTCAGACTTGCATATGGAAGCAGGATCAAAGAACCCCTCCCTCCTGCCTCCAAAACGCCACAAGCCAGCTGACTGCCCTCGGCAGGAAGGAGGAGCGAGGACTCGGCGCGCAGGCTCCCCCTTCCTCCCCCGCCTCCCGAACGCGGCAAGCCAGATGATTGCCCCAGGCAGGAGGGAGGCGGGAGGAGCAAGGAATCGGTGCACCTCCCCCTCCCTCCCCTATGCAGCAATCAGCTGGCTTGGCGTTTAGAAGGGATGGGAGGAAGAGGGGAGGAGCCAGGACGCAGCAAGCGAAGTAAAGGGGGAGGAGGCGGGGGGGGAAGAAGAGGCGGGTCAAGGGTGAGGGCTAGGGGAAAGGAGTGAAGTGGGCGGGCTGAAGGTTGAACCCCCCGTCTCTGGTGCTTGCAGAGTAGGGGAAGCTGCCCTGGAACCTAACCCTCCCCCATTTTCATTAATTCATATGGGGAAATTGGATTAGCTTAACATCATTTCACTTAAAGTCGCATTTTTCAGGAACAGAACTACAACATTAAGTGAGGAGTTACTGTATTATAAAAATAACAGAAACATGGTGGAATAGTAGTCATGACTGGAGTACAGGAATTGAAGGGCATGTGCTGTTTAGGAAAGACAGAAATAAAGGCAAAGGTGGTGGAGTAGCATTGTATATCAATGATGAGGTTAACTGTAAAGAAATAAGAAGGGATGGAATGGATAAGACAGAGTCTGTCTGGGCAAAAATCACATTGGGGAAGAAAGCTACTAGAGGCTCCCCTGAGATAGTGCTTGAGGTGTGCTACAGACTGCCGGGATCTGATTTGGATATGGATAGAGACTTTTTAATGTTTTTAATGAAGTAAACACTAATGGGAATTGTGTGATCATAGGAGA
Source organism: Gopherus flavomarginatus (assembly GCF_025201925.1). Classification (NCBI taxonomy): domain Eukaryota; kingdom Metazoa; phylum Chordata; order Testudines; family Testudinidae; genus Gopherus; species Gopherus flavomarginatus. The sequence continues at coordinate 23,980,745 of NC_066633.1, forward strand.
CTTTAACTGGAGGACAAGTGCTGGTAATAATAATAGGGCTCAGATGTTCCTAGATGTGATAGCTGATGGATTCCTTCATCAAGTAGTTGAAGAACCAACAAGAGGGGATGCCATTTTAGATTTGGTTTTGGTGAGTAGTGAGGACCTCATAGAAGCAATGGTTGTAGGGGACAACCTTGGTTCGAGCAATCATGAGCTAATTCAGTTTAAACTAAATGGAAGGATAAACAAAAATAGATCTGGGACTAGGGGTTTTTATTTTAAAAGGGCTAACTTTGAAGAATTAAGGAAATTAGTTAGGAAAGTGGATTGGACTGAAGAACTTGGGGATCTAAAGGTGGAGGAATCCTGGAATTACTTCAAGTCAAAGTTGCAGAAACTATCAGAAGCCTGCATCCCAAGAAAGGGGAAAAAATTCATAGGCAGGAATTGTAGGCCAAGCTGGATGAGCAAGCATCTCAGAGAGGTGATTAAGAAAAAGCAGAAAGCCTACAAGGAATAGAAGATGGGAGTAATCAGCAAGGAAAGCTACCTTCTTATTGAGGTCAGAAGATGTAGGGATAAAGTTAGATAGGCCAAAAGCCATGTAGAGTTGGACCTTGCAAAAGGAATTAAAACCAATAGGTTTTATAACCATAGGTTCTATAGCCATATAAATAAGAAGAAAACAAACAAAGAAGAAGTGGGACCGCTAAACAGCAAGGATGGAGTGGAGGTTAAGGATAAGCTAGGCATGGCCCTGTATCTAAACAAATACTTTGCCACAGTCTTTACTGAGGCTAATGAGGAACTCAGGGATAACGGTAGGATGACAAATGAGAATGAGGCTATAGAGGTAGATATTACCACATCTGAGGTAGAAGCCAAACTCGAACAGCTTAATGGGATGAAATCAGGGGGCCCAGATAATCTTCATCCAAGAATGTTAAAGGAACTGGCACATGAAATTGCAAGCCCATTAGCAGGAATTTTTAATGACTCTGTAAACTCAGGGGTTGCTAACATAGTTCCTATCTTTAAGAAAGGTGGGGGGGGGGAAGGTGATCCGGGCAACTACAGGCCTGTCAGTTTGACATATGCAGTATGCAAGGTCTTGGAAAAAATGTCGCAGGAAAAAGTAGACAAGGACATTGAGGTCAGTGGTAATTGGGACAAAATACAACATGGTTTTACAAAAGGTAGATCGCGCCAAACCAACCAGATCTCCTTCTTTGGGAAAGTAACAGATTTTTTAGACAAAGGAAATGCAGTGGATCTAATTTACCTTGATTTCAGTAAGGCATTTGATACGGTTCCACATGGGGAATTATTAGCTAAATTGGAAAAAATGGGGATCAATATGAAAACTGAAAGGTGGATAAGGAACTGGTTAAATGGGAGACTACAATGGGTCATACTGAAAGGTGAACTGTCAGGCTGGAGGGAGGTTACTAGTGGAGTTCCTCAGGGATCGGTTTGGGGACCAATCTTATTTAATCTTTTTATTACTGACCTTGGCACAAAAAGTGGGAATGTGCCAATAAAGTTTGCGGATGACACAAAGCTGGGAGGTATTGCTAACACAGAGAAGGACCGGGATATTACTCAGAAAGATCTGGATGACCTTGTAAACTGGAGTAATAGTAATAGGATGAAATTTAATAGTAAAAAGTGCAAGGTCATGCATTTCGCAATTAATAACAAGAACTATTGTTATAAGATGGGGAGGCATCAGTTGGAAGTAACAGAGGAGGAGAAGGACCTCTGAATATTGGTTGATCACAGGATGACTATGAGCCGCCAATGTGATATGGCTGTGAAAAAAAATTATGCGGTCTTGGGATACATCAGGCGAGATATTTCCAGTAGAGATAAGGAGGTGTTAGTACCGTTACACAAGGCACTGGTGAGACCTCATCTGGAATACTGTGTGCAGTTCTGGTCCCCCATGTTTAAGAAGGATGAATTCAAACTGGAACAGATTCAGAGAAGGGCTACTAGGATGACCCAAGGAATGGAAAACCTGTCATATGAAAGGAGACTCAAAGAGCTTGGCTTGTTTAGCCTAACCAAAAGAAGGCTGAGGGGAGATATGATTGCTCTCTATACATACAACAGAGGAATAAATACCAGGGAGGGAGAGGAATTATTTCAGCTCAGTACCAATGTGGACACAAGAACAAATGGATATAAATTGGCTATCAGGAAGTTTAGACTTAAAATTAGACGAAGGTTTCTAACCATCAGAGGTGTGAAGTTCTGCAACAGCTTTCCAAGGGGAGTAGTGGGGGCAAAAGATATATCTGGCTTCAAGACAAAGCTTGATAAGTTTATGGAGGGGATGGTATAATGGAATAGCTTAATTTTGGCAATTAATTCATCTTTGACTACTAGCGGTAAATGTGCCCAATGGCTTGTGATTGGTTGAGATCTGAGTTACTACAGAGAATTCTTTCTTGGGTGTCTGGCTGGTGAGTCTTTCCCACATGCTCAGGGTTTAGGTGATCACTGTATTTGGAGTGGGGAAGGAATTTTCCTCCAGGGAAGATTGGCAGAAGCCTTGGTTTTTTTTTGCCTTCCTCTGCAGCATGGGGCATGGGTCACTTGCTGGAAGATTCTCTGCACCTTGAAGTCTTTAAACCATGATTTGAGGACTTCAGTGACACAGGTCTGGTACAGGAGTGGGTGGGTGAGATTCTGTGGCCTGCGTTGTGCAGGAGGTCAGACTAGATTATCATAATGGTCCCTTTTGACCTTAAAATCTATGATTCTATGAAAGTCTATTATTCTATAATAGTCACTTTATATTGCCAGAACTAGGAAATGGAGTACTCTTCCCAGAGAGGGTGAATAGATACAAAGAGCTCCCTCCATAAGGATTATGGGAAAGTTAACTTGACCCCTTAGTGACAAATACCAACAGCATTTACGGTAGTGGTTTGGACAACCTGTTGCTGTTGGTCATCCAGAGATTATCTGTATCACTTGAATACAAACCCCTCAGAAAGGCAGTAGTGCCCAGTGGAGCTGGGGGGAAAATGGGACTTTTTTGAAAACATTCATCCCCTTGTTTCCCCCGGGCACGAACCCATGACATTTTCCATGGCAATTTTTACTTTTACATTTGTTCATCAACTCCAGAGCTGGGTGAATTTTTCATGAAAACTGTGAAAAATTCATCATTTTTTCCCATGAAATGACCAAAAATTATGAAAAAGTGAAATACAGAATATTTTGATCAGCTCTGCTATTGGTGTTTGTCAGTGTAACACAAGGGGAGAGTTTGCTACATCAGGAGACAACTGATCTCTTCTTTTTTGAGGTAAATTCCTAGTGAGATATGGCATTGTAGTTTTTACCTAGCTGAGGTAAATCCCAAGTAAGGGATATAGGGTTGATCTCAACTGCCTACATCAAGGTAAAAACTACCTGTGACTTGTCTCCACTACGATTTTACCTCAAGATAGCTGTCTTAATGTAACAACACACTTTTCTTGCAGCGAAGACATAGCAGTGAGTTACTCCAATGTATATGCTATTTCCAAGTGCTCTCTCTTTTGTCTGAACACGTCCTTGATCCTGCAATGAGCCTCCAGTAGGCTCTGCGCCTAAGCCCACTAAAGTCAAGACAGCTCCATCCACACAGACCTTATTGTAGACTCCAAGCTTCAGTCTGGCCCTTGCTAAGAAAAACTTCCCTGAGGCCAGCATTACTCTGTGCTGTGTCCTTTACAGTGCCACAACCTCCAGACACTTTTATAAAGTGCGATTAAAAAAATACAGAAATAAAAAATTGCTACAATGGGATTGGCATGGGAGTGTGAGCAGCATTCCAGTGATCAATCAGCCCAAGGCAATGGTGCACTACAGAAGTGAGAGCAGACTTGTTGATGACTCAAAGCACACTCAAGGCTGTACTGCAAACATCTCCGACTGCTTTTTTAATGTACAACTTGATGACCGTGTTCTCTGTTCCAATGCAAAGAGAGCATGCTGTAAAACACCATCTAGAATCACTGAATCATAGGACCGGAAGGGACCTTGAGAGGTTTTCTAGTCCAGTCTCCTACACTCAAGGCAGGACGAAGTATTATCTAGTCCCATCTCTGACAGGTCATTGTCTAACCTGCTCTTAAAAACCTACAATTACATTCCACAACCTCCAGAGGCAATTTGTTCCCATGCTTAACCACCCTGACAGTTAGGAAGTCTTTCCTAATGTCCAATTTAAACCTCCTTTGCTGCAATTTAATCCCAGTTTCTTGTCCTAGCCTCAGAGGTTAAGAAGAACAACCTTTCTCCCTCCTTCTTGTAACAACCTTTTATGTACTTCTCTTCTTCAAACTAAACACACCCATTTTTTTCAATCTTTCCTCATAGCTCATGTTTTCTAAACCTTTAATCATTTTTGCTGCTCTTCTCTGGACTTTCTCCAATTTGACCACATCTTTCCTGAAATGTGGCGCCCAGAACTGGACACAATACTCCTGCTGAGGCCTAATCAGTGCAGAGTAGAGTGGAAGAATTAGTTCTCATGTCTTGTTTGAAACACTCCTGCTAATACATCCCAGAATGATGTTTGCCTTTTTTTTGCAACAGTGTTGCACTGTTGAGTCATATTTAGCTTGTGATCCACTATGCCCCTCAGATCCCTTGCTGCAATAGTCCTTCCTAGGCAGTCATTTCCCATTTTGTATGTGTGCAACTGTTTGTTCCATCCTAAATGGAGTACTTTGCATTTGTCCTTATTGAATTTCATCCTATTTACTTCAGACCATTTCTCCAGTTTGTCTAGATCATTTTGAATTATAATCCTATCCTCCAAAGCACTTGAAACCCCTCCCAGCTTGGTATCATCCACAAACTTTATAAGTGTTCTCTCTATGCCATTATCTAAATCACTGATGAAGATATTGAACAGAACCAGACCCAGAACTGATCCCTGCAGGACCCCACTGGTCACCCCCTTCCAGCTTGACTGTGAACCGCTGATAACTACTCTCTGGGAACGGTTTTCCAACCAGGTCTGCACCTACCTTACAGTAACTCCATCTAGGCTGTATTTCTGTATACAGGAGGCAAAAGGTGTACATATGTTAGTGACTTCCACTCGGGGAGTGTGAAAATGACAGCACTGCGGAAGCATGGGGGGGGGGGGTACTCCGGAAGAAGTCATAAGCTGGTCATCCCACATGAGAGTCATTACAACCACTCCACTCCAGCACAGCATCCTGTGTTCTCTGGAGGCCACATCTTTCACAGTGTCAGTATTGCAGAAGGGTCTAAGATTTGAAAATGTTATTGGCATTCATTTTTGTATCCCTCCTCCAAGAAAGTTCCTGCAACCCCTGGAGTTCAACTATCCAGGCCTCACAAACTCTGTTTACACAAGGAGAAAAAGTGCTTTTAAAAATTAAATGAGCTCAATTGAGTTAGTTTAATAGGACTGGAAACTTCCCTTAGCAACACGTAGATACAGTTTAACACCTAACAATTGTAAGAGCTGGTCATGTTCCCTTAATATTTCACAGTTACTGGAGGCATTGGGCTCTCAGCTGTGACTCCCTGAGCATGGCTGTACAAAGGGACCACAAACCCTATTTCAGCATAAGGGCCCGGACAATGAGACTGGGCAGTGTTACAATGCACCAGCCATTCCACCAGAAGGGAAGGGAGGGAAAGACAGGCCATCTGCAATGAAGAGAAGGTACTCAGTGTTATTTGGACACAATTATTTTGTACATTTCACTCATTACAGGAAAATCTTTCCCCGAAACAAACCACGAGGTGCTCACTTCGTTCAAAACACAGGAGGCCCAAGAACAGACACTATTTCACTGGTCAGTCTCAGTGCCGTTAGCTCTCTTGGTGAGAATTCCCATTGCCCAGCCTTCCCGGACACAGGGTGAGCTCGGGGGACGGCACATCTACAAACAAATAGCTTGCGTTAATGGGACAGCAGTTAGTTTTGGCCCAAAGAGAGTTCACACACTGTGTTGTTTTAGTAAATGACTGTAAATGGAGCTTGCGGTGCAGGGAACAGGATGGAGAGAGACGGATGGGAACCAATTCACTCAAGGTAGTGGGGGAAGGGCATCACGTCGCGCTGGTGTTAACAGGAAACCAACTGCTTCACATACATTAACACCTCATCATATTAACACTTTTATTGCCACCACATCCTTTAGCAACCACATCACAGAGAGAAAGAGTGAGAGCGAGCGAGCGAGAGAGAGCGCCTCGGCTTTGCTGCAATAGTTCAACATGTCACCGAAGAAAGGGCCTTCTCCAGCATTGCAACACCATCAGTGAGAAGCAGCCCACACTGGCACTGGGGGTGCTTCTAGATCTGTGCTGGGAAAGCAGGCTTCTGTGGGCCAAGCTTGCAGAGGTTTTATTTTATTTTAAATACCAAAGCTTTGGCATTATTGTCACTGGGACCAGTCTGCTGACAACAATGGGCACCGCTTCTCTTGCCTGAGGAGTTTACAGAGCGTCACCACTTTAGTTAAGCCCCATCACACTCCTGAGAGGTAGGCCCATATTTTGCCCATGTTATAGTTGGGGAAACTGAGGCACAGTGCAGGAAGTGACTTGCTCAAGGTTTCACAGGCAATCATTGGCAGATACAGAAATCCTGACTCCACATCACTTGCTCTCACCACTGGACAACACTCCTTCTCAGAGCTCAGAACAGAACCCAGCAGTCCTGACTCCCAGTCTCCTGCACCAGTGCTCTAATAACAGGGAACAGATCTTTACAGTCTGGTCTCCTCCCACTCCTACAGTTTCCTTAAGCCTCAGTGCAAAAGTATGTTTCATGTTCCAATTTGGGAGCTGGCTGGAATGTTTTGGGCACAAAAGAAGGGCTGTTACAGTTCTCCAGAACATCAGAGCCGTAGGGCTCTGGATATGCTGAGATGCAATACAAAGAGTTTCTTGACATCTGCATTTTTTTGGATGGAGTGATGACACTTGAAAGGAGTCCACTCAGAGGGGTTCCCAGTGCTAGGGGCGTACAAGAGGTGCAACGGCTGAAATGCTCTGACCGTGTCTCTGTACCAGGGGATGCTGGGAATCTCCTATACAAAAAGCACTTTAGTTGTGTAAACGCTAATTTCTAACCATTGGACACACTCTGCTCGGTAAAAACAAGAACATTCAGAGTCCATCCCTATCTCCTTTTGCACTGCTTGAAGACTGCCTCAGAACAGTGCTTCACATGTCTGTGACTACAGGTCGAGCAGGAGAAAGGTGGGGTAAGTCAGGGACAATCTCAGCCTTAAATCTGAATTTCCTTGCTTTTGTCAGTTTCAGTCAGGTAGCTAATGAGGTTTTATAGTGGGAATACTCACAGACCCTTCATGGTAGCAGCATGGAAAGTACAGCTATATCTGGAGAAGACAGATCTAACACGACTGCATCTCCACACATTCTGCCAGGGCAAAAAGCCCAGCTCACTGGATCTCATCTCGCCTGATCTTACAGCATCTCCATCTCCGGAGAGGGCCAAACAAACATCCAGGTGAAAGGAAACACAAATGGTGTCCTAAAGACCTTTTGGAACTCAGGCAGTGAAACTGCCCAGCAACTGGAGTGCAGGCAGCTCAGAAAGTAAATAACACATACAATTAAATAATCATCATCATAATTTACATGGGGGAGAAGAGATTGTGGGGCTGTGATGAGAGACAACACAGGTCTCTCCTTTGCAGAGCACCCCAGTAATCGAGGAACTAACCACACATTTTAAATACTGCTGATGAGTACCCTAAACACTGCAGACGGGCATCTCCTCAACAGGTTTTTCAACAAGGAATGGCACTCAAGAAACTGAATGTTGCAGACGAAACCCTTTCTTTGGCTGTAGTGCCTCCCAGAATGTCTATTACATAACAAACCCAGGTGCCAAACCCACGATCTTTTCATTTAAGTGTCTGTTGTGTTTTAAATCTGAACCAGTAGGTGAAGGGGGAAACGCCATAGCTACAAATAGCACCCAACTTCCGTTGGAAATCAATGCATCTGACTGCCACATGTGCCTTTGAAAATCTCCCTCGAGGCCAAATAAACAAATAAACAAAAACAAACAAACAAATAAATAAAGCCCCCTAGCTCTTCTCTAGCACTTTGCACCAGTAGATCTCAAGGTGATTCACAAAGGAGATCATGAATATTATCCCTATTTACAGTTGGGGAAACTGAGGCATAAAGCAATGAAGTGACTTGCCCGAGGTCACCCAGTAGGTTATGGGCAGATCCAGGAGTAGAACCCTTGTCTTCTGACTCCTAGTCTAGTATGCTATCCCCTAGGCGACACTGCCTAAAATTACACTGGGTTGGAACAGCAAGTCAATTACCACAATGTCATTACTTGTTAAAGTTGGTCCAGTCCTAGCTTATGTAGTATGGAGATAGATGCCAGTCACTGCTCCATAGTAAAGGCTGCATGTAACCTGGGGCACTAATTCACACATAAGCATGTGCCTCCCTTCTCCACAGTGTTGCCAATTGTCATGATTTTATCAGGAGGCTCAGCGTTGGGTTTCTATTAGAGCTCAGCTGATGCAATCGTGTTATTACCCGAGAATCTCAGCCTCCATTTAAAAATAGCTTCTAGCCCTCACCACTCAAGAGAAAAACTTCAAACATGAACCGTAAACATTCAAGCACCAGAAGGCAACGACGAAGCACAAAACATTTTATATTTTTTAAATCTTATGATTTTGGGGGCGCTGATTTACATTTTTTTTAACATTTGGAGTCTGTCTGTTATATCTGCTTGTCCCACAGCTAGCCTCTTTTCTCCCTTCCTAGCAGAATTAACCACTTGGGCAAAGCGCCCTGGGCATCTCCCCACCTATCACGAGGGGGCGAGAGACTTGTCTACCGCCACCCCCTGGGGAAAGGCACTACAGAGATACTGTGAAGCTCCTGCCATCAGCCAGCCAGCTTCCCCAGGCCAGGCCAGGTGCGTGCTCACCCCAGGGAGTGAGAAGAGCCTTGTTTCCCCTACACATTCACTGGGGCTCCCTGAGCAGGGGCTGCTTTGCTCCTCAGGAGTTGGTGAGGTAATGCAGGGGACACGGAATGCATGAGAGAGAGTCTGGGGAAGAGGGTGAGGCTCAGAACCTCACACTGCCCCATTTCCGCCATGGAGACCCCCCAGCCACAGGTGGAAGAACCTCCCTACCATTCTCACCGCCCCCCACATCCCATACCGGCCAATGCTCTGCACCTCTCAGCCTGCCCACCAATACCTGGTATCAGCCCAGGCCCCAGAGCTCCGTGTCCCACAGATCCCACCCTCCCCAGTACCTGGTACCAGCCCAGGCCCCAGGGCTCTGTGTCCCGCAGATCTCATCCTCCCAGTATCCGGTACCAGCCCAGGCCCCAGGTCTCCGTGTCCCACAGATCCCACCCTGCCCAGTATCCAGTACCAGCCCAGGCCCCAGGGCTCCGTGTCCCACAGATCCCACCCTCCCCAGTACCTGGTACCAGCCCAGGCCCCAGAGCTCCGTGTCCCACAGATCCCACCCTCCCCAGTACCTGGTACCAGCCCAGGCCCCAGGGCTCTGTGTCCCGCAGATCTCATCCTCCCCAGTATCCGGTACCAGCCCAGGCCCCAGGGCTCCGTGTCCCACAGATCCCATCCTCCCCAGTATCCGGTACCAGCCCAGGCCCCAGGGCTCCGTGTCCCACAGATCCCACCCTCCCCAGTATCTGGTACCAGCCCAGGCCCCAGGGCTCCGTGTCCCACAGATCCCACCCTGCCCAGTATCCAGTACCAGCCCAGGCCCCAGGGTTCCGTGTCCCACAGATCCCACCCTCCGCAGTATCCGGTACCAGCCCAGGCCCCAGGGCTCTGTGTCCCGCAGATCCTACCATCGACAGTACCCAATGGGCTGGAGGCACCAAGCAGCAGGGCAGTGAGGAACCTGTTTGTTTTATTGAATACAATGATCCAGGTGCAAATCAACATGAGTCACTCCATGTTCCTGTATTACCCACTTCGGCATGGGAAACAGGAGCCCTCCGATAAGTGGACAGGAGCAGGGCCAGCCCGAATTTAATAGCTGCCCCTGTTGGTGGAGAGGGGTTGAGGATAAATACACTGAAGGGTATGAGGGGTTCAGATACAATGGTGAGGGGGGGCCATGACAGAAAGGCAGGTAAATAGGTGTGTTTGGGGATGTATGGATAACGTGCCCACCCTCTGACCCAGCAGAGTACACCATCCAGTGATGCTATGAGAGCAATTTTGTCTCTGCTCAGCTTCGTGCAGTGCTGGAGCAGAGCAGAAACCCAGAGCAGATGCTCTGTAAGAAGCAGATTACAGGGGCTCAGCATGGGCCTGTTGATGCTAGCAAGGCTCCACACAGGCACAGAGGCCCTCCCACATGGATCAATTGTCCAGATTGAGGCCTACCTGGCTATATTTTAATCTGTGAGGCACAGCAGTGCTATGACCTCCATTTTACTGATGGGGAACTGAGGCATAGAGAGACCAAGTGACTTGCCCAAGGTCACACAGTAAGTCAGTGGTAGAGCAGGAACCTGAATCAGGGTCTTGAATCCTAGGCTAGCTCTCTAAGCATGCGGCCAACCTGACTCTCTTCAGATATGATTGCCAGAAGCACTCAATGACTGTTTATGATTTGTACTGCAGTAATGCCAAGAACCTGGCTCCACTGTGCCCTCGAGGTGCTGTACACACAGAATGAAAAGATATGCCCTGCCCCAAAGAGCTTACAGTCTCAGTCTGAGACCAGAGACAACATGTGGACATGGCAAACAGACAGGGGGAGCACAACAAACCCGTGAGCCTGTTATGGTTAGCGGGATACGCAGAGATCACACTGTACCTGCTGTAGGCATCATGGCATAAGCAGGCTGTAAGAAGAGATTGTAATGACATGATGCATAATAACAAAGGTGCTTATTGGAAAATCTGACAAATGGGCAACTGAAGCCAGCATCGCTGGCAGAGATGGACATAAAAATCCACCTAGCCCTGCCCAATGGGAGATTGGCGCTTTAAAATCAGCCCAGCAATGCTACCAGGGCTGGGTTCTGGCAGATGCCAGTTCTGACTTTGCCACTGGCTCTTCTGAATGACAGCGAGATGTTCTGGAGCTGAGAGAGAGAGAACGAGGCAGGGTTAGCTGCCAGGCAAAGAGAAAACAAAATAAAGCAAAATAAACCATTCCCTCTGTGGGGCGTGATATGAAAACAAGCCCTTGAATGAAATAGTCACCTTGGGCAACACCCCAGCTACCAAGATCCAGGAGCCTAAAAGCCTTTTTCACAACAGATTTCAACTCTTTTGAAAGTGCCTGGGTGAGTTTGCAAGGGGGCATATTCCCAGGCTCACACCGTGCTCCCTCTTTATTACTGATCCAGCTGTCTTGAAATAGGGACTTCGGGAATTCTGATATATCTAGACTGAAATCCTGTCTGCAGCTTCTGTAGAGTGAATCAGGGAAGGGGCCTGTTTTGACACAGATGGCACTTAAAATGCAGATCTAAATATGAGACGAAAGGCAGGTTTATATTTAAGGGGCTATGGGCCTGATCCCGCTTCCACTCAACTCAATGGAAAAACTCCCATTGATGTGAATGGTGCAGGATCAAGCCTTGAATGAGGACTCAAGAGAGCTGAGATCAACTTTCTGCTCCGCCACAGATGCCCTGTGTGACCTTGGTCAAGTCATTTAAGGTATATTGACATGGCAAAAACACGCTGGCAACAGTGAATCTCAGAGCCCAAGTCTACAGACTTGACCTTGCGCTACTGTGCTAAAAATAGCCATGCAGACATTGGAGGGGTGAAACCAATCTCCCTCCCACCACCACTGGGCTTCCGAGCCTGCGCTCCAGCCCAAGCCCATGGCTATCTCTAGTGCTGTTCTGCAAGACCCAGGAGCCCAAGTGTGTAGACCTGGGCTCTGAGACTCACTGCCGTGGGTTTTTTTTTTGCTGTGTAGATGTACCCAAAGGGTCTGTCCTCACTGCAGAGTTAACTCAGGTTCTTACTCGGATGCTGCTCCTAACTTCCCTCTCACCCACACACAAACCATTTCACCTTATTTTGGTGGTGATCTAAACCCAAGCTAGCTGGTCTGGCCTTCGGATACAGGTTAGCGCTTGGGTGCAGTTTTCACTCAGACTAGCACACAGTGAGGATGCAGGCTAACCCACTCCAGTGCAGAGGGTCCCCCCATGTGTCTCCCACAATTAACTGGGAAAGAATCATACAGTGACACAGCTCACTGCATCATAAAGACCCATGGGATGTCCCCCATACATCCCAGCAGCATAAACAGGGAGCACAGCACCAATGAGGACAAAGTAATTCAGAGAGGGATGTGCAGTGTGGCTGCTCACACCTGGCCCAGGCCAACCAATCACCTGAGTGAAGTTTGCATTGAAGGCATATCCTTAGCATCTCTGAGCCTCAGCTCCCCATCTTCATTTCTCCCACCCTTTGCCTGCCTTTTCGACTCAGACTGTGAGCGCAGAGTCGCACAATGAAGCCTTCATCTTGGCTGGGACCTGAAGGTGCCATGGTGATACAAATAACAGTAATGAACAGCAATATAGTGATGGGAAGGTTTAGTTTTCCTTAGCGAGATCATACTCAGGCCGCCTTGCTCTGCCCTGGCAGAATTAGCCAATATGATACGTATTCAGAGATAAGCTTTTTCCCTAAGCTGGACCCCAGAGCAAGCTGACAGAAAGAGTAGAACTGGGAGAAAGCTTGAAGCGCTAGGAGAAGGCAGCTTTTGTTAGAGTAACCGTCTCAGGAAACCAGGCCTCTTGTTTGCTATGGCCATACACCCGTGGAGCTTTCTCCTGTGGAATACATACGCACGCAAATCCCTACTTTCACTTACAAAGTACAGTGCATGTCCTGTGCAAGCATGCAAATATCACTGGACCGATGCACAAAGTGCCATTGTGCTGGCGCAGTTCAGGAGGCCAGTTCTGGCTGCATGCAGAGTCAAACTGAACTCACACATTTGTACACGCTCAGTACAATCCTTGTGCAGTATGTTGAGCCAGCCTTAGGCATGGACATGTCCTTGTAGGATGCCCGGTGTGATAATTGTATCTCAGTGATTGTTGCCGAAGACTCACGAGCACAGTTCATTCATTCCCAGTATCATGGGAGTTTTGAAAGGAATTGGCGTTATCTGTTTCCCCCCCGACCCATCATGGGTCTGCTGCTCTCTGATTATTGCCATGGGGACAGTGGGTCACCTTTGATGGATGAACTCCTCAAAACTTCCTTTTATTTGAGATACAAATCCTGAAAACATGGTGTCTGTAGACCCATAAAAACCTCCCTAGGGGAAAGAGAAGAGCTGAAAGCAAATGACCTTAATGATGCTCAGAGGGATTTATGGGATCATCTTAAAAGGATTTATTGGGGATTCTTTTTTAATGAGAAAATAATTAGTAGTTTTATCTCTGCTTTTAGCAGCATTTACAGTTTTACTACCTTAAGCAAAAGGGTCATGTGGGCTTCTTAATACAATAGTGACTTAGCCCTACCAGACAATCCTTTTCCTGCAAGGGAAAATGTATTTTAAAAAGCCCTTTGCAGGGTAGAATACACATCAGAGCCCTTGAGCAGATGGCATTGGTTAGGGCTATAACACCAAGCTGTTAACTAGCTAGTGCAAGTGTGTGTCTCAGCTGCACTAAATTATTCTTCTCCTACCTATGGTGAGTGAGGAGCCCCAGTGGGCAAGTCTGTATTTCACCCTGGTCCCACAGCCCCCTGGGGATATTAGTTGGCGCCTCCTTCACAGAGCTGTGGGCACGGGCATGTACCTGGCATGGTTCATCCCCCTTCCTGACACTTGCACCTTTTGCAGTGTGAGGGAGACCCTGGCGCACATTTATATCGAGTGCCCCAGGCGCAGCCCCTTTTCCGGCTCCTCCAGAACCTTTCCCTTAGGTTCTGGCTGCACTTTTCCCCACACCTCCTGATCTACGCTCATTCCATCCATGGCCCCACAAAGTCACAAGACCTCCTCATAAACCCTCTCCTGGCATTGGCCAAAGTGGTCATCCACCATATCAGGAGAAGGATGCTGGATGGGGAGATGCTCTGTGATTGTGGGGCCTACAGTAACTCCTCACTTAACGTTGTAGTTATGTTACCGAAAAATGTGACTTTAAGCGAAATGACGTTAAGCAAATCCAATTTCCCCATGAGAATTAATATAAACAGAGGGGGAGGGGAGTGTTAGGTTCCAGGGAAATGTTTTTCACCAGACATAAAGCTATATTATACACACACACACACACAGAGTATACGTTTTGAACAAACAATTCAATACTGTTCACAGCTATGATGATTGTGAAGCTTGGCTGAGATGGTGAAGTTAGAGGGTGGAAGAGGGTGGGATATTTCCCAGGGAACGTCTTGCTGCTAAATCAGTGGTTCTCAAACTTTTGTACTGGTGATCCCTTTCACACAGCAAGCCTCCGAGTGGCCCCCCAATATAAATTAAAAATACTTTTTAATATATTTAACACCATTATAAATGCTGGAGGCAAAGCAAGGTCTGGGGTGGAGGCTGACCCCCAGTTTGAGAACCCCTGTGCTGAATGATGAGCTAGCCCTCAAGGGTTAATACACTGTTGTTAATGTAGCCTCACATTCTACAAGGTGCAGGAATGGAGGGGAGGGTAGACAGCACAGCAGACAGAGACAGAGAGAGAGAAATGCACACTGCCCCTTTAAGGAAGCTGACCCACTCTTAAGTACATTGTCTTTTTAAGTGGAACAGGAAGTTGAGAGAGCAGCTGCTGCCCCAGGCTCTCTCTGTCTCTCTCCATCCTTGTCCCCACCCTGCTCTGTATGGAGAAAAGGTAAGCAGGGTGTAGAAGCAGGGGGGAGGGGGACACCCTGACATTAGCCCCTCTTTCCCCCCCACCCAGCAAGCAGGAGGCTCAGGGAGCAGCTCCAAGGCAGAGGGCAGGAGCAGCACATGGCAGTGGGGGGAGGAACAGCTGCAATTGATAGCCTGCTGGCAGCTGCTGCACAGGGAACTTAGGGGAGTGGGGAGCTGATGGGGAGGGCTGCCGGTTCACCCTGGTTCCAAGCCCCCACCAGCTAGCTCCAACAGGCTGCTCTTCCTGCAAGCTGTGGACAAAGCAGGCGGTTGCCAAACAACTGAGGGAGCACTGCACAACTTTAAATGAGCATGTTCCCTAATTGATCAGCAACCTAATGACGAAACAACTTTAACCGGGACGACTTTAAGTGAGGAGTTACTACATTTCTGTTCCTTCCTCAGGTCACATATCTGGGCAGAGTTCTTCTGGGCCGCATCCACTAGCTTCCTGGATGCCTTTGAGGAGCAGTAGGCACTGTCCAGGGTTCTCTGCTTGGTGTCCTGCTCTGACTCCCAGATTTTGACCCTATGACTTCACTTCTGTCTCTGTTTTTCATTAGTTGTCCCCCGACTTCATTTGAGCCCTGGACTCAGTGGCTCCTCTCCTTAGGCTGGAGAAGGGGCCTTTAGATGTGAGCAGGCTTCCACCCACCCACTTCCCAGGAACTCAATAGGAGATGACAGGTCTGTATGCAGTACATGGCATGTGCCCATTGCTACTCACAGCACTGGTATGCAATGGGGTACGTTCTGCAGGGCTTGTGCTGGGCTGCAGTCCCATCACTCTCTGTTTTTGCATGCAGCACCAGCACAGTCAGTGGATCACATCACAGCCTGACACAGGGATCTGACCACTTGTGGCAGTTCCAACACACCCTGGCCCTCAGTGAACCGAATCGTTTCCCAGTGTCAGTGACTTTCACACTGAATGCAGTGGGATTGCTAACGGGCCACTTTACCAAACCATCCCTTCCCAGAGCTCCTGTGGCTCTGTAACAGGAAGAGGATGTTGTTTCCGTACCAGGCATTTGCTGAACCATTACTGATGCTAGTGAAATTGGCCATTTGGGTTCTGGGTTGGTCTAGGTAAACTTAATCCTGCCTCAGCGTAGTGGGGTTGGACTAGATGATCTCTTGAGGTCCCTTCCAGACTTACATTTCTCTGATTCTCTAATTTAAATGTAGGGTTCCACCAGCAGGATACACAGTGTCCAGCACTATGATCATTCAAGGAGCAGGATCCTGGGGATTTCTCTTTTTTCATTACAATAAAAGAGAGCTCCCAAGTCTGACATTCCAGGCCTATGTCATTAAAACACGGATGGTATCCTAGGATACTACTGGATACTGGAAAAATTCCCCAAGCTTCCATGGGGCCAGATTGTGATCCGTCCTTCTGTCGGTGTGCAGAGGAGGGAGTAGAGGAGAGGAGGGAAATGTAAGAAATTTCTCTCCACTTGCCACAGCCAATACAAGGCCAGGGCATAATAGCAGACTGTGAGCAAGGACTGCTTGGTCTTTGCTTGCTCTGAGGAGCAACTCATCCAGCAAAGGGCAGGGAGAGTTCAAAGCACTGTCACTAGCGTAAGCAAAGCCGACTCTGCATACGTATATGCAGCCGCCTCCTGGAGAAGGGGTGATTTTTCACAGGAGAACGGCACTTTCAGTTCCTTGAGGTCTCTGGCCTCTCCCTTAGCAACGTCAGTTCTTCTGAAGGAAACTTCCCTTCCAACTTGTCTGTTTGCCAAAAGGTCTCTTTTCTTCACCAGTTTCCAGAGTCCCCATGCCAGACTCAGCAGGTCACCAGTCAGGCTGAGCTGGCCTTACTCACATCTGTCACAGTAACCTTTCCATACCCTGGAGCTCCAGAGCTCCACATTGATATTTATGCTGAAAAAATAACGGTCTCTAGTGCATGTTAGTGCTGGATAACAGTGCCTGACGGTCAGCTCTGGGTAGGGAGTTGACTTCATTTCTGTACAGATCAGATATAGCCTAAGTGTTGGCACAGCAACCTTCTCCCTTGCTGCCCCACTAATGACCTGGAACTCTGGAGCTTAGGCCCTTAGTGCCAGGTGGGACTGAGCTGGGCTGAGCCCTTGTTCTCATGCCCAAAGATGGATCGGACCCTTGGGAGCTCTCTTTATTGTAATGAAAAAAGAGAAATCCCCGGGAACCTGCTCCTTGAATGATTATATAGTATTTGCTTTACAGATGCTTTAAAGACACCCCTCTATGATCAGCATCTCATAGCACTAGACACTGTGTATCCAGTCACTGCCCCAAGGAGCTTGCAGATTTAGCATATGTCGAGTGACAAAATTAAGAGCTCACCTCATTCATATGTTGGAAAGTCTCTAGAGAAGGTGCCAACTTTTTGTTAAGTGTATGTACAGCAGAGTGAGGCCCTAAAACTGAGCAATGATCAGGTTTTGGCTGATTACTGTGAAATTCATAGCACTTAGAGAGAGAAAAGACCCATTACCCCATCATATCCATCCCGTGGCCAGAGATCACAGTAGATTCAACTGGACTACACTGGAGCTTTGATAAAAGGCCAAAGAGAAGGGATAAGTCCCTAGATGATCTACCCAATATCTCAACTTGGGAAAAGTCAAGGGATGAAGGACATTACAGGATAAGTAACTGACAGTTAATAACCCAACAGGAATAGGAGGTAGATGATACCTTCCCATAAGAAGGAACCAGTCTCTGTTAGGAGGAGTCACCCATGGATGAGGAGGGTTCACGTAGCTTGTATTTGAACCAGGGCTGTCGATAATTTGCAGGTAACTCACACGATTAACTCAAAAAATTAATTGTGATTAAAAGAAATTAATCACAGTTTTAATCATACTGTTAAACAATTGAAATGTATTCAATATTTTAGCTGTTTTAATTCATTTTCAAATATATTGATTTCAGTTACAACACAGAATACAAATGTACAGAGCTCACTTTATATTATTTTTATTTCAAATATTTGCATTGTAAAAATGGTAAAAGAAATAGTATTTTTCAGTTGTCCTCATATAAGTACTGTAGTGCAATCTCTTTATCGTGAAAGTGTAACTTACGAATGCAGATTTTTTTTTGTTACATAACTGCACTCAAAAACAAAACTATTTAAAACTTCAGAGCCTACAAGTCCACTCAGTCCTACTTCTTATGAAGCCAATTGCTAAGACAAACAAGTTTGTTTTACATTTACGGGAGATAATCTTGCCTGCTTCTTATTTACAATGTAACCTGAAAGTGAGAACAGACATTCCCATGGCACTTTTGTAGCTGGCATTGCAAGGTATTTATGTGCCAGATATACTAAACATTCGCATGCTCCTTCGTGCTTTGGCGACCATTCCAGAGGACATGCTTCCATGCCCATGATGCTCGTTAAAAAAAGGCATTACTTAAATTTGTGACTGAACTCCTTTGGGGAGAATTGTATGTCTCCTGCTCTGTGTTTTACCTGCATTCTGCCATATATTTCATGTTACAGCCGTCTCAAATAATGATCCATCATGCTGTTCATTTTAAGAACACTTTCACTGCAGATTTGACAAAATGCAAAGGTACCAATGTGAGATTTCTAAAGATAGCTACAGCACTTCACCCAAGGTTTAAGAATCTGAAGTGCCTTCCAAAATCTGAGAGATGAGGTGTGGAGAATGCTTTCAGAAGTCTTAAAAGAGCAACACTCTGACGCAGAAACTACAGAACCCGAACGATCAAAAAAGAAAAGCAACCTTCTGCTGGTGATATCTGACTCAGATGATGAAAATGAACATGCATCGGTCTGCACTGCTTGGGGTTGTTATTGAGCAGAACCTGTCATCAGCGTGGACTAATGTCCTCAGGAATGGTGGTTGAAGCATTAAGAGACATATGAATCTTTAGTGCATCTGGCACATAAATATCTTGCAATGCTGGCTACAATGGTGCCATGCCAACTTCTGTTCTCACTTTCAGGTGACATTGTAAACAAGAACTGGGCAGCGTTATCTCCTCCAAATGTAAACAAACTTGTTTGTCTGAGCGACTGGCTGAACAAGAAGTAAGACTGAGTGGACTTGTAGGCGCTGAAGTTTTACATTGTTTTATTTTTGAATGCAGTTATTTTTTGTACATAGCTATACATTTGTAAGTTCAACTTTCATGATAAAGAGATTACACTATAGTACGTTTATTAAATTAATTGAAAATTATTATTTCTTTTATTTTTACAGTTCAAATATTTATCATAAAAATAAATATAAAGTGAGCAGTGTACACTTTGTATGTTGTGCTGTAATTGAAATCAACAGATTTGAAAATGTGGAAAACATCCAAAAATATTTATATAAATGGTGTTCTATTACTGTTTAACAATGTGATTAATTTTTTTAGTCATTTGACATCCCTAATTTGAACAATAAAGGCCTGAATGTGGAACTTTAATCAGAATCAGTAGCACCCTGGTCCCCCCACTGACTTCAATGGGACTATTCAGAAAGAAAAATGATGTTCAACCTGAGTTAGAGCATCAGAATCTGGCTTTAAATGGATCGAATGCGCCGCCCCACCCACCTCCCAACACTGGTTTTTCTGTGGGAATTCTGACATTTCACCAAGAGCTAGAATTAATACTAGAACTTTGAAGGCAACAGCCAAGGAGCCACATTCTCTGTTATTCATAAACAATATATTTTAACTATTAAAGAGACGAACAGACAGACACACCCAGCTGCCGTTACCCCTTGCCTGAGCGAGTTCAACACCAGATGCAAGCAGCCCAGTCTAAAGACCTACAGTCCTCATTTCCTTTGATGTTCAATGAAGCAAAATCTAACTCCCATCAGAGGAGATGATGCAATTGGTTCTCCAAGTCTGGTTTGATTTAATATGGACCAGCCTTTCTGGTGAAGCTCTTTGGGAGCTTACAGACAAATCTCAGCAGCTCTACTCCAGGAAAGTTCCCTGCCTTCAGTAGCAGGATGCCCGACAGACCCAACAGCTGCCCTTTCCCTTCTGAAACGGTTCAGATTCCACCAATTTATTTCTACTGGGCGAGATCATCAAGTGTCTTTCCTTTGCCAATGAACGGCGGCTGAAAGGAAACTATCAGCAGAGTTCATGGGGCCTGTGAGAATACTCAGAGGCCCAAGCTGCACATGCTGTGTCTTTATTGGTTTTTGCTGCTAATTGGGCATGGACTTAAACTCTGCACAACTGCTTACAGATTTCTGCATTGTTGCACTTAAAAGCTCTAACATGGTGGGATAAAAGGGGCAGAAAAAACCACTCTCTTAGTAAAGCTCTCCCCTTGTAAAATTAGGCCACTATAACCCGATTCCTCCCCAACCAAATCCTCATTGGCTTAAAACCTAACTCAGTTACAGTGACAATCCTTCCATTGTGGGGCTCGCTGGTATGACACCTTTGCATTTCTGAGCATAGTTCAGGGCTAATTCTGCACAGCTCACAGCAGACTGGTCAATTCTTGAGCCGTTTATCTGAACCTCCTCCCCAGGACCATTAGACATTCAGATAAAATCGAACCTGGATTCAAAGTGCCCTGGGATTTACAAAACCAACCCCTGTCTGTTGAGGTTTTACAACACAAAAAGCACCCTGTTTTTTTGCCCATTTCTGCTGTTAACTGTCACTGGGCTGAGAAGTGACAACAAACAACAACGGTCCCAGCTAAGGGACTGGGTAACAGTGAAGATGAAAATAAATAATTTCTGATGGGTTTACACAGAAAATACATGCCCTCCATTTCTGTGACAGATAACAAATCATGCATTCTGGGTTTGTCCAGTTACTGCAACTGAGTAAAACAGCAAGCCCCAGGGTTATTCAGTATTGTCAACTCCAGTAATTTTATCACAAGTCTTGTAATATTTGGTGTCTTTCTTAAAGCCCCAGCTCCTGGAGCCAGGTAACTAACCACCTGAGAATCTCAGCTTCCACTGAAAATTAAAAATATGGTTCTAGTCTTTGTGGATGCAGAGAAAAGCCTGAGAAAATGACTCACGTGCGTCGTAAAGGGTCAGCAACCAGAAGAAAAAACAAATCAACATTTTAAAAAAAACATGATTTTTAAGCCCATCTCATGATTTTTTGAGCCCCGACTCATGACATTGGAATGCACGGGTTTGGCAATGCTGGTTATGCATTAGGATAATGTAGAGGTGTCATTGCTGTTGCTGTTGCATGAAAAGCCAGAGACAGAAGAGAATGAAAATAGATCAAACTCATTCAATGAAATGACTTTATAGTGTCTTTTAGTCAGCAGGATGCTGGCATTTTCCAGCATGTCAGCCAGCAAAAGGCTTTAAGAGGCTGTAGGCCAGATTCTGAGTTCAGTGATGTTAGTGTACATTTGAGCAGCTGAACTGGAGTCCATGGAGTTACTCTGGACTTTGACTTGTGTAGAAACTGGCTGTATGTGTGTGTGTCTCCTCACCATCCAGAGGATGACGTAAAAAGCAAAACAAGGAGAGATCTGATTCTTAGAATTACCAGCGAGCAGATGAAATAACAGAGCCATAGCACCTGCTGAACAGCCAGGGGCGGCTCCAGGCACGAGCACCACAAGCGCGTGCTTGGGGCAGCAAGCCGCGGGGGGTGCTCTGCTGGTCGCCGCGAGGGCAGCAGGCAGGTTGCCTTCCGCGGCTTGCCTGCGGAGGTTCCGCTGGTCCCGCAGCTTAGGCGGACCTCCCGCAGGCTGCCGCCGAATTCGCGGGACCGGGGACCTCCCGCAGGCAAGCCACCGAAGGCAGCCTGCCGTGCTTGGGGCGGCAAAATGCCTAGAGCCGCCCCTGTGAACAGCTTAGGGGACACTGAAGTATTTTTCAGATGCAGCCTCTTCCAAAATGGCTCGTTAGAGCCCTAGGTGGGAGTGCTAATGCACTGTGCCTGATCATTCCCTATCCCTCTTGCATTCTTCTCTTGGGGTCCTATTTTTGCTGTGCATGTAGGGGAAACTTTCAAAGCCCTGCATGAGGAATTCTGTGAGCAAGCAGGGTGAGTGATTTCAATTGGAGCTGTGTCCCTAACTCTCTGCATGACATGTTGACTTTTAACCCTTCAGGGTTCACAGGGCCAGAGCCCTGTGCTGCTTTCTTAGCATCCCCCCTCCTCATACGAAATGGGGCTGCAGTGAAAACAGATGCAGAAGAGTCCTCCACATTTTGTGGGACTCCGACTCTCCAGCTCCATGTTTTATATTCACTGCCGAGCAGATAAGAATACCAGGGTGTTGTGGGAAATAGGAAGACTTTCTCTCTCATCCCATGCAGCTAGCATAGCCTCTCTTTTTTTCCATTGGCTTGTTTGATATAAAAAGATACACATTAGGCTGAGGTGGTTTTGTGTTTGTGCATTGTGATTGAGCCTCTGATAGCTCCTTCTGTATGTACCACAAAAGACCATGAAGTGTCTGGATCTCGCAAGAGTAAACGTATAGGCAGCTTTACAAACATCTCTTAAAAGCCCAGAGATATTTGCATCCAGACTGTAAGGGGCTGTCCATACATTTCAGCTTCCTCATCCTTTTGTGGAGGTGGAAGCAAGCCTAGGTAATGACGGGGGATAGCAATCAGTTTTTGACCAGTTAATAAACCATTTTAATACCTGCTAATAAATAAACTGAATTATAGCCCATCAGGACTGTAAACCCTGCTTATATTCCCAAACAAAAATTGTTAACATACCTAAGACTGCTACAGTAAGTACTATCAGCATTTCATTACAGACTAAAAAAGCCACCAAAACGTAACCATTAAGAAGAATGCAAATGCTAAATAAAGGTTATGTGTATAATGATTTGAATATCCTTACAAGTTCATAAATTTGCTAACAAAAATCTAGACATGTGAACACTAATATTAGATGTCCAAAAACAACCTTAATTCTGACTCCCTCTGTCCTTTATGTGCCCCAGTTGCTGAGTCTTCTAATAGCTATTTCATAGAACAGAAAGTCAGTTGCATAAGGATGATTAATAATGTAAGTACAGAGCTGTATTTTAGGTATTATTGCCAAAGTTTTCAAATTTCAGTATCTAAAGTCAGGCACCTAAATCCATATTTAATCACCCATAGCTTCCATTGAAGTCAATTTTAACTGCAGGCACGAAGCACCTTAAAATGAGACCATTCTAATTAAGGTGTCTAGATATTAATTAATTATTATTATTACTGTGGTAGCACCTAGGAGCCCTGGTCATGGACAAAGACCCTAGTGTGCTAGGTGCTGTACAAATACAGAACAAAAAGATGGCCCCTGCCTCAGAGCACTTACAACCTAAGTGTAAGTAATGGGTGCCTAATTCTTCTAAGAATCCCAGGGTTAGAGCCCTAATTTTGGACAGCCAAGGTTGCAAGTTTTGACTGAAGATTCCCTTAAGGAACACGTCTTAGCTGCGTATCAGGGTTAGATCTCTAACAGCATTCTTTGTGTTTGAGCACCTGTAATTCAACAGTCAGAATGTTAGTAATCTGCAGCTAGGTGTGTGTGCACTAGGCCTGGGTATTGTTTACACCTTATGACGCAAGGCAGTTCTAGTTACAGTTGCAGTTTATGTGATTGTGTTTTAAGTCTTTTCCTTTAGCTCGAGAGAGTCTCAAGCCATATTTTGGTTCAGATCAGGACCCCACTGTATGCAACCCCCAAATTCGGCATGATTGTGCGCTCAGATAAACCTTCTATGTCTGTCCAGACTCAGAGGTAGTGGACAGGCCAGAGTGGGTAGGGTATAACTAAACCTCACAAGTCAGGTTTATATTTTACTAAACCAAATTCAAGGGTGGTTCAGGGCATTTCATCCAGGCCAACAAAATACAGGGAGAGATGTTCGGCTAGAAGGTTCTGGCTTAGGCCTAGCTGTGATTTCAGCATTTATCCAATGAGGTGGATTACTTTGTTCTGCTGGCTTGTTGGCTGCGTGCACATCCTTCGGAAATTAACACCACAGAACAAGAATTTCTCATAAAAATAACAAATCATGCACAGTACCACTGCTACAGAAATGAGTGCTCTGGTGTTAAGCAGCCTTAATCAATGCTGGGCAACAATCAGGGATGGTTAATGCACACAGGGTTGGTTAACTGTATGGTTAATTCTAGCAAGGGCTGGTTAACCAGTCTGCATGAATTTTTGTCTATACAAATATAGATGATATAACGTATGATATGGTTCTCATGCATTTGCTGGGTTTCTGTTTATGTCTTCAGTCTTATGGGGCTTAGAAATCCCTTTATGTGTGTATGTACAACTCATGTTAACAATATCTACACATCTGTCATTCATCTGATGAAGTGGGTATTCACCCACAAAGGCTTATGCTCCAAAATGTCTGTTTGTTAGTCTATCAGGTGCCACAGGACTCTGTGTCAATATCTACACACACATCCCACAGGAGAGCCGAACCCTGAATTCATAGCAGCATCTTTAAAGTTCAGATAACACTTTATGGCGCCTGCCTCCCAGGAAGGTGCTACTCTGTGGGGAGGATGGAGACATCTGGACTTGGGTCTGAACTTCAAAACCACCAAAAGGAACAGAGTCACTGAGGGGGGAAAATATGATAAACACCCTGACCTGGAAGAGGAGAGAGGAGGGGAATTAAAGGGAGGGATTAGCCAGGGAGAAACTGAAGGTCATCTTCAGTGAGAAAGAAATGAGGTAACGCCAGCAGAGCCAACTTTAAATACAATTCTTGTGCTCCTCCCCATCACCCCTCCTCTTTCCTCCCCCGAAGTCCGATGAGCACAGCAGCTCTTTCTGTGTCTCCTGTGACCCAGTAATGATGAGTGTGGGAACGAGGTCTATCAGGGTACCCTGCACTGTTCTTTGGGCCTCGGTATCTGACAAAAGAGAGAACAAGTCTGGGGGGAAAAAAGCCAATGTGAAAACAGTTCAAGCTTGAGTTTTCTGAAAGAAGGAGCGGGGCTGGGGAGATGGAGGGGTTGCTGGATTATTGCTTTGCTTGTAGCTCCTTCCTCTCACTTGCTTTTCCATTTGGGGCAGAGATCAGAATTACAAATAGTAGAAATAGAGATCGGGTTTCCCTCCCCCTTGAAACATCCCAACAGAAGTCATTCCCATAAGGTCTGACACTGCTCACCTCTCCTGGCACACCCATTAAACATGGCTAGCATAACTCGGACAAATTTCAAAGACAGTTTTGCTCTACAACTCATTGTACACTTGAAATAAAATTAAATGCATAGGTATGGCATAAAATAGTAAACAAAAGGACATATTAAGTCAAAGAATCAAAGATGAGCATAATCATATCCCAGTAACGCCAGGGAAGTCTGAGGAATACATATAAATACAAAATGCTTCTCATGGTAGTTGCTATGGTCACGAGGGTTGCCAGCTTTCTAATTCCACAAAACCGAACACTCTTACCCCACCCCTGCCCCTTCTATGAGGCCCCACTCACTCCATTCCCCCCCGTTACTCACAGGAGGGGGTGTGAGCTCCAGCTGGGGGTGTGGGATGGGCCCAGAAATGAGTGGCTCAAGGTGCAGGAAGGGGCTGCGTGCTGGGGCAGGGGACAGACTCTGGGGTGGGCCAGGGATGAGGGGTTTGTGGTGCAGGAGGGGGCTCCAGGTTGGGGGGTGGAGCCGAGGGGTTTGGAGTGTGGGAGGCAGCTAGGGTGTGGGAGGGGGTACAGGCTCTGGGCTGGGCTGGGACCAGAAATGAGTGTTTCAGGGTGCAGGAGGGGGTTCCAGGCTGGGCCAGGAGGTTGGGGCACGGGGGGTGTGTGCAGGCTCCAGGAAGGAGTTTGGGTGCGGGAGAGGGCTCAGGGCAGGGCTGGGGTGCAGGAGGGGGTGAGGGCGCAGGCTCCAGGCTTACCTTGAGGGGCTCTCCGGAAGCTGTGACATGTTCTTTGGCTCCTAAGTGTAGGCACAGCCAGGCAGCTCTGCCTGCTGCCTCCGCCTACACGTGCTGCCCCCGCAGCTCCCTTTGGTCATGGTTCCTGGCCAATGGGAGCTACGGAGCTGGAACTTGGGATGGGGACAGCGCACAGAGCCCCCTTGGCTGAGCCTCCACCTAGGAACAGGTCATTGCTTTCAAGGAACCACACAGAGCCAGGTAGGGAGCCTGCCAGCCCCACCAACTGGACTTTTAATGGCCTAGGGTCTGATTGAAAACTGGACACCTGGCAACCCTAATGGTCATTCTGGCTGAGAATTCTGAAAGTGCTTACGGGATTAGGACACCCAACTCTCATTCATTTGGCTTTGATAATCTCAGTCTCTCTCTGATAACTTCTAAAATGTAGCACATATAATACAAGGAATGTGATCCTTCTTGAAGCTGCCCACAATCTCAGGCCTCGATCCCACTCAGATTTGTGTCCTGGGCTACTTTGTACATGTGAGCAGGCTCACTGAAGTCAAAGGCCTCACTCATGTGCACAAAGTTAACTGGGTATCTCTGCAGGAGTGTGGCCCTAACGGTGAAACAGAATTTTACCAATGAAGACCTCAGTATCACAATGCAAAATCTGAACTAAATCCTTTCCTATCATACTCAATGAAGTTTGACTTTGACACTTAGTAAAGAAGCCACCTGCTGAAATTTAGTGAACATCCCAATTAAATACATCACATAAGAAAACAACATTTTACATTTAGATAATGGTGCTAACATTTCCAAAAGCATCTTCATGATGTAGGAGCCCAAATCCCATTTCCAAAAATGACCTAAGCAATTAGGAACCTCATTTAAAGCCAATGGGACTTAGAAGCCTCAGGCCCATATTCTCAATGGGAATTAGGTGCCTAAATACCTTTGAGGATCTGGGTCCTAGGGCCAGATTTTCAAAGGTATCTAGGAGTGTAAAGATGCAGACAGCTGTCTAGTGGGATTTTCAAAAAGGACCTCAGCAAGTTCAGCACCTAACTCCCATTCTATCTTCATCTTTAGGTGCCTAAATACCCTTGGAAATCTAGCTTTAAGTTATTTCTCCAAATGAGATTTAGGCTCTGTCTCTTTTATCCAAAAGGACCTAAGGGCGTCAGAACCAGCTGGAAGGTCAGAGTTAAGGCTGCCACCAGTGGTGAGCTGGAGCCAGTTTGTACCGGTTCACATGAACCAATTGTTAAATTTTGAAGCAGTTTTAGAACCGGTTGTTAACCTGTTTCCCTGTGAGGGGACACTGCAGCTTTGATGGGTTCTGGCTGGGAAGTGATGTAATTCCTCCTCTGGCCACCGGGGTTGCTGCGCTGTGGCAGCCATGTGGGCATGGGCCTTGTGGCTGCTGCTGCTCCCCTGACTCCTGGCTCTGGGGCTCCCACTGCTGCCTGGTGGGTCCCTGGCTGCTCTGCTGGGCCTGGGCTGCGTGCTACTGCTTGGGCTGCTCCAAGCTGCTCTCCACATGAGTACCTGCCACCCTGCCCACAGTCAGCCCCTGTCTCCAGCCAGCCCTGCACTCCCTGCCTGCAGCCAGCCCCGCCACACCCCCTGCCCTGCCCTAGGGTGACCAGATTACATGAACAAAATATCAGGACACATGAGGGGGAAGGTCCAGAGTGCTGCTGAAGGAAAAAAAAAAAGCTAAGTTGGAGCACTGCACCCCCTGCCCTGCCTGCAGCCAGCCCCACAACCCCTGCCCTGCCTGCAGCTGGCTGTGCACCTCCTGCCCTGTCTCCAGCCAACCCCTGCCGCACACCCCTGCCCTGCCTGCAGCCAGCCCCTACCTCCAGTCAGCTCCTGCCCCGCCCCCAGCCAGCCCTGCACCCTCCTGTCTCACGCCAGCCCCACAACCCCTACCCTGCCTGCAGCCAGCCCCTACCTCCAGTCAGGTCCTGCCCTGTCTCCAGCCAACCCCTACCGCACACCCCTGCCCTGCCTGCAGCCAGCCCCTACCTCCAGTCAGCTCCTGCCCTGCCTCCAGCCAGCCCTGCACCCTCCTGTCTCCAGCCAGCCCCACACCCCCTACCCTGCCTGCAGCCAGCCCCGCACCCCCTGCCCTGTCTCCAGCCAACCCCTGCCACATCCCCCTGCCCTGCCTGCAGCCAGCCCCTACCTCCACTCAGGTCCTGCCCTGCCTCCAGCCAGCCCCACGCCCATCTCCAGCCAACCCTGCTTCCTTCTGTCTCCAGCCAGCTCCACACCCCCTGCCCTGCCTGCTGCCAGCCCTGCACCCCCTGCTTCCAGCTAGCCCTGCCCCATGCCCCTGTCTGCAGCTGGTCTCATGTCCACTGGTGACCTGCAGTTCCCAGGGCAGTAACCCTGCACACCTACTTCAATGAGGGGGCAGGGAGCAGCTGGGACCCACACATGTGCACACTCTAAGGTGACCAGACAGCAAGTGTGAAAAATCGGGACGGGGGTGGCGGGTAATAGGAGCCTATATAAGAAAAAGACCCAAAAATCGAGACATCTGGTCACCCCAGCACACCCCCAGGGAGCGGCGGGGACCCACACATGTGAAACGGAGCTCATTTCTAGATCAGGCCCATCTTTTTAAAAAAGAAATTTAGGTGGGGTTAACATACAGCTGTATTCTCCTGGACATGTCAGGCTGCTTAGTTCTTAAATCACTATCCAGGAGGAATTTTTAAATTCAGAAAATATGGATGTATGGTAACCGGATTGGTACAAAAAATACATACTGTGGCACATCCCTTAAATCAGAACTTTTTATAGGGAATTGGTTGTTAAGATTTTGGCAGCTCATCACTGGCTGCCACTGGAATATGCTGAATGTGAGTTTTCACAGGTCTGCATTTTTAAAGAGAATGCAAGAGCTGCAAAGGCATGAGAAACTTTGGGGAGGATTTTCAAAAGGGTTCAGTACTGGCCTAACTCCGATTGATTCCAATAGGCTCACAGTTAGGCCAACCCTGTATTTATATAGTTTTAATTGATCATTTCCATATTTTTAATGCTTTGGATTTATCAGATGCAATATTCATAGTATATATTATTTTCCAGTGGGTAGAAAAAAACTAGTGTAAAGATATATTAAAAGCAAAACAGACTCCTGCAAGCACTGGACTTTATCATATAAAACTGTATGCAGTGAAGTCTAGCTCTCTCTCCATCCAGGTGAAACCCACCAGCATACTTTCTTTTCCCATCTCCTCTCAGGAGACCCAGATGTGTGATGCTTCTTTGGGCATGTCTGCATGTTGATTTTAGGGTGTAAATCCCAGTTTGAGACAGACATGTGGATGCGCTAACTGCCTTGACTACCCACCCATCTGAGATGCTAAGCACAGTCTCAGGCAGCTACCCCCTGACATTGCTCTATTTTTAGTGCATTAGCTCAATCAGAGCTAGCATGGACCTGCCTCCTCAGCTCAAAGTGTAGATTTACCCAACTATGGCTCACAGACTGAGGGGTGGGATTTTGAAGTGCATTAGCCCCAGCTGCAGCTAGGAGATGCAGATCATAGAATATCAAGGTTGGAAGGGACCTCCTCAGGAGATCATCTAGTCCAACCCCCTGCTCAAAGCTGGACCAATCCCCAGATTTTTGCCCCAGATCCCTAAATGGCCCCCTCAAGGATTGAGCTCACAACCCTGGCTTTAGCAGGCCAATGCTCAAACCACTGAGCTATCCCTCCTTAGAACTCTTCTTTGCCATGTTGCCTCCATAAAACCTTGACCATGGTTGGGCTGCTGGTGTGCAGAGGCCACTTCCTGTCACACTGACCAATACTACCTCATTGTTTATTTGCATTCCCCCATCTGTCTCCATCTGGTGTCTCTTGTCCTATACTTAGACTATGAACCCTGTTGGGCAGGGACTGTCCCTTTGTACTGTACTGCCCCGGATGGGGCACTGGGCCATGCCTAGGGCTCCTAGCTGGTACAGCAATAACAATAATAAATGTGTTGGGTGCTGTACAGACACAGAGTGAGAGACTGTCCCTGCCCTAAAGAGCTTTCAGTTTAAGTAGACAAAGGGCAGGAGGATAAACAGAATCATCAAGGGGTAAAGTGATTTGCCCAAGGTCACACAACAGATCAGCCGCACAGCAGGGAAGAGGGCTGATGCAACGCTCTCCACATCTCTTAAGCTCTGCACAGGACCTGTTCTGGGAATGGCCATGACAGCCTCATGTAGACTAGTGTTAAAAAAACCTTAATGTTCCAGGGGTATTCCAGAGGTGGACATGGAGAGGGGTTTAAATCCAGATTTATGTGGATCCAGTGACCCAGGAACTGATACAATCTGCTTGAAGTAGCTGTACCTACTCTTCCATTCCACAGGCTGGAAACAGTTGTAGGGGATGGCCTGTGCCTGGTGCCTGAGAAGTTTCACTTCCTCAAATGCCCTGCACTTCTCTAGCATAGACAGCAAATGCGGGTGAAGTTAATTTCACTCTAACAGTGAATTTGCTAATTTTTCCTATTTTTAAACAGCTTCCTTGGTTCATACCGGACTTTGTACAGGAGATTGTGATGGAGATCCCCACATCAAATTTCATTGCACTAGAAATGTGGAGAGATGCAAAGGCCTTTTGATCATTGACACTTTCCTAAGGAGGACTGATCTGTCAGTTTGCAGCTCTGTAGGCCTGCCCTGCCACCAACTGGAGGAAAATCTCCATCCTGACACCTAACCTTCAAAATCTGGCAGTAGAGAGAGATGCACTTCATGGAGAACAAAGGGGGTTAAAATCGCCACATTATGCAAACCAGTTGCAGCCTTAACTGTGCAGAACTCTGGGTCTGTCCATAATGCTTGCGTGTTAGTTCTCAGTGAATTACCTCTATGCCATGTAAGAAAAGCTAACCTATAATTAATGACTAATTAGGAAATGTTTGTTGCTATTATTATTGTAATAATCCTGGCAAGGAAGGATCCCAAACTCAGAAATATTGTTACTTTACTGTTCTATATGGATGTCATTTCAAGTAGCCGGTAAACCTAACAATTCACAGTAGGAAAATTCAGACTTTTGTAAAAACAAACTGTCTCCTTATGTGCATGAGGTTGTTTTGTTTTTTTAAAAATAATCTGATGCTAATGTAGTCATCCTTCATAAAATTCCATAAAACACAGGCCTCAGCAGAACTGGAGGGAAGGTTCCAAAAATCCGATTGCCATGGTTTTAGTAGCTGGCTTCTTTATAAAGAAATGGAAGCTACACTTTTCAATGGTACTGAAAGTCCCTGGTCCTTGCTAGTTCATCATTACAGCACCACAAGCTGGCCAAAACCCACCACAGATCTTCTATTCTAAAAAACAGAAGACAAAGCCATTTGGAATGGCGCTGACAAACTTCTCCATAATCAATGGATTTATTCTTTTCCTTTCCACTGGATTTTGCCAATAGATATTTGGGGTATTCATTGAAAAACTGCATTCACTTAACTCTCCTTTGACTTGCCTAAACATTGTTTTATTATGTTTCCAAAGTAACAGCCGATGCCAAAATTAGAATAAGCGCCCTAATTGGATAGTAATTTGTTTAATTTAGCATTTCAACAAACGGGAACCATTCTTTATTAAAGCTCTTTGGATAGCAGGAGAGTCATGTAACAGACCTAGGTGGTTAAATTAAAAACATCATCATCATATTTTAAATTCATCAGACGTTGTCTAGATCCTCAAAAATACATTACAGATGTTATCCAAAACCAACTCTGAAGGCTTTGGGGGTGTATACACACCATTTTAATGCTTTCCATGAACTTCCATTAACTTCAAGGGACCCATAAAATAGATTGCTGATGTTTGTACTGTGCTCTGACAATATAACATACTGTGTAAGTGGTAGGTATTATTTATTATTATTATCATCATCATCATGGGAGTATGGATCCGTGCTCAGGTTGTACTCCTTGTCAGTACCCAGCCCGTGCCGGGGAAGCTAATGATCCAACCAGCAAATTTGGTGATGATTCCTGGTCATGTGCCACCTGAGGCACATTGCACATATGCTAAGGAAGTTACTATCATTATTGTTATTGGGGAACTACAGTTTGCACGTCATGGAAAAAATTGCTGAATATTTTACAGCCAAGACATCAGCCAGCTAACCTTTCTTCTGTCCAGCAAAAACTGCAAATACAGACCTAGCAACACAATTAGATAATTGCATACGTTAATATGGCAGTTAAGTATAATCAGAAGAAACTCAGTGGCCAGAGAGTTTGCGGGAAAGTTACTAAGTAATCTGCAGTTCCAAAGTAGTTACTTGTTTTAAAGTGAATGGCATTTGGACATTTGCAATTTTTCTAGTTAGTAGGTAGAACAGTTAGTGCACCACCTGCTTCTGCAACGTGGGGATAGTCCAGGGCAGCACACAGCTCCAATCTGATCTCACAGGAGCACATAGTCTGTGGGCCTTATTGCACATAATTCATGACTTGGAATTTAATTCTTCTCTAAAGCCCACCCTTTCCTAACGGTGTCCTACCATGTGGGACCTGCCATTCAGGAGTAGTCAGCTTTGGCATTCACTTATTCAGAAACTTGAAATCTGGCCTTTTTCCCCCATTCACATAAACAGCATGGGGGAGAGTGCAGTTCACTGGCCTGCTTCTCCCATCAAATCTTTGGGCTTTCTTCTGCGCTGGTCTTTACACATGAGACATCTTCCGTGAACTAATCCACATGGGCACTCCCCTCTCTTTTTATTCTTGGTCACTTCATGTACCTTGCTACAAACTATGTTGCAACTATTTTGGGGACAGACTGTTTCTTCTTGTGTGTCTGCACAGCACTCAGCACAACCAGCACTATCACTGGTCATTTCAAAATCATGATGGGCAGGGCCGGCTCCAGGCACCAGCTAAGGAAGCAGGTGCTTGGGGCACCCAATACGAAGGGGCAGCACTCCCTCAGGTATTGGGGAGGCATGTCCAGGTCTTTGGCGGGAATTCGGCAGTGGGTCCCTCAGTCCCTCTGTTCCTCTTTGTGCTGCTGCCAAAGAGGAAGATAGGGAGCGAAGGACCCGCTGCCGAACTGCTGCCGATCGGTCTTTTTTTTCCCCCCGCTGCTTGGGGCGTCAGAAAACCTGGAGCCAGCCTGATGATGGGATGTTTTTCTAAAAGATCTGCTCTAAATCAAACAGGAATTATTTCAGGAAAGTTCCCTGGCCTGTGCTATGCAGGTCAGACCAGATGATCACAGTAGTCCCTTATGGAATCTAGGAATCTACCTTGGAGCTTGGGTATCGTGGCTACACAAACAAAAGTAACAGTAATAAATGTCTTCCAGATTTCTGTCAGTAACAGACTGGCACAGACATGGCCTTTCTCTATCCCAGTGGCCATAATTAGAAGAGCAGACTCTAAGGAAACTCAGCCATGGTCCATATTGCTTTTTCTGTAGTCAATCTATGTGGCTCTCAGTGTTTTCCCACCATGACTTTCAATTCCCTGGAAGAGTTAACTTCATGCTCATTTTGAAGCCATGAACTATCTGTTTACTTCATCTCATAGATGGTGACTAATTCCATCATTCTAAGAGTTGACCATGATGAGAACAAGTGGAACGATCAAGAAGCAACTTAAAAATAGCCAGCATGTGGCACCGTGTCAAGGGTTCATGTTTAGATTTTTTTTTTATTCCAAGTTTCTTTGATAAAATATTTTCCCATGCTGAAAAACACTTGGAATGTCCCCTTCACAATGGCATTCCTGATGGATGATCCAGGCTCTCAACAGATTGCATGCCAGCAGAATTGTATTCCTCATGCTCTAGAATTCTCACTCCCACATGCACACCTTAGAGCCGAGAAACTCGTATATTCATATGTACTTGATAAGAGGGATACGTCTTATGGTAAGAATGCCATTTTGGAAATAAATGGTGAAAAAAAGATGATGGTCTTGTAGTTAAGGCACTGAACTGAGAACCACAAGATCTGAGTTCTAGTCTTGCCTCCACCACTGACTTCTAGCTGGCTTAAGGAGAAAATTTCAACAGCACAAATGCCTTTCAGTGGAAGTTGGATGCTTAATTGTCCTTTCTTCCTTTCAAAATATCCACCTCAATTTCTCTGTACCACAGTTTCCAATTTTCTGTTTGTAAGTCGTATTCCTTTCTCTCATCCTTTGTCTGCCTTGTCTGCTTAGACTGTAAGTTCTTTGGGGTAGGGTTTTCTCTTCCTGTGTGGCTTTACAGCGCCCAGCACAAAGGGATCCCATATTGGTTGGGGCCAAAGCTGGTAAAAAAAAAAATTCTGTGAAAAATGTTGAAAACAGCTTCATTTGAAATTTTGTATTTTTCAAGGGGAAATTTTGAAACAAAAGTTGGATTTTGACTTCTTTAAAATAATTTGTTGTTGGTTGTTTATTTAAAAGAAAACCGTTTTTTTTAATTCTGAATTTGTTTCCATCCCCTTTTCCTCCCTAGAAGAAATGATGTCTAGGGTTCAGCTTTTTCAACCTACTTTTTCTTTTTTTCATCTTTCCTTTTCCCACTCAGTAACTTTTCAACACTTCTGCAACTTGGGAAAAGTTACAGAGTAGCGAAGTGATAGCATTTCACTTTGAAAAGTTACTGAGCGGGAAAAGGAAAAATTAAAACAAGAAAAAAGTGGGGAAAACATCCGCAACCCTAAAGTGTGGATGTCATTCATTCTACTGTGTTCAGTAATAAATAAGGAAAAAAGAGGGGAAAACACATTCGAGATTTCTAAATGTAGAAAAAATTGGTTTTAAAAAACAAAATAAAATGAAAATTTCATTTGAAATTAAATGAAACAAAAATTTTGTTTTGCTTTGTTTAGCAATTTCCCATAGGTGAAAAAAATGTCAGTTTCCTATGGAAAAAGTTTTTCATGAAACCCCATTTTTCAGCAGGAAAACATTTTGATCAAAACATTTTAACCACTTCTACCAGGGCCAGTAGTTACGGTAATACAAATAGCAAATAATAAGCCTTAAAGCAATCCTCCTCTTCTGTAACTGAGTGAATACATTTCCTTTACAAGAACTCTTCTTTTTATTCCTGTTGACGTAGATCCTTTTGACATAATTCAACCCCATTATTTACTAGGCTTTTTCTTTATTTTCTAATATTTTCATACAAGGATTGCCACTGAAAGCTCTTCCCAACACATCAGTTGCCACTTAGTAGTTTGTGAAAAACTGCAGATTCCCCCTACACTAGGACCGGAAAATAGCTGTGGTCTCTCAGATATCACTGTGCAGCAGTTGTTGGTGAACTGACTTTTTAATGGTGACCACTGTGATTTTAAGTGAATTTAGTGCTGGATTGACAGGTCTTATTGTCACACCATTCTCTCTCTCTCCCCATCTCTCTTTGCTATCACTGTCCTATCTCTGTCCCTGTGATGTGACATTCCATATTCCCTTATGAAAATATGGTTATGATATGAATATGACATAACTGAGATGTACTTTATGCAAGATGGCTCATGTGAGATATCATTGGAAAGGTTATGATTTACTGAATGTGATTATCCAATTTGTATGCACGTATCATTTCTGTATCTGAAATTAGGAATATTGACTATGTATCTGTATTTCACCGATGCTACTTTGGGTGACGCGCACTGCTCACACTTCAGGTACAACAATGGAAAAGACAGACAGGGCTAGCGTTGGCCTGCTAAACCCAGGGTTGTGAGTTCAATCCTTGAGGGGCCCATTTAGGGATCTGGGGCAAAAATCTGTTTGGGGATTGGCCCTGCTTTGAGCAGGGGGTTGGACTAGATGACCTCCTGACGTCCCTTCCAATGCTGCTATTCTATGATTCTAATGGCCCATCAGTGAGGACAACAGACTGTGAAAAGCTTGGCCTTCCTGTGGGCTCTCCATACTGCCAATGACTCATGGACGCTGTGATACTACAGAGTCAGGTGGTCTTGTCACCTGACACTAAACATTACCTGGGACTTCTTGTAACTTTCCACTGAAAGGAGAGGTGTGAAGGATTCCTACCTTATGTAAATCCTATTTAAGGGTGGGAAGGAAGACAAATGGGACTCTTCTCTATGGTCTGTCTGCCCAAGAAGAAAGACTGCAAAAACCACCTGAAGGCAAGGCAAGGGGGGAGTCCAGACTGAGACAGCAGTCTAGTCTGAAAGGAATATAACTGGAACTCTGAACCACAGCAAATTTGCAACCTGCCTGCAACAATATCTAGGGTGAGAAATACTGTCTGTAACCAATTTCTTTAGTGAAACCAGCTTAGTTTGCGTGCTTGATTTAATTTGCTTAGTAATCTGCTTTGTTCTGCTTGTTATCCCTTTAACCACTTAAAATCTGCGCCTTTTATAGTTAATAAGATTTGTTTTGTTTATTATTAAACCCAGTTTCTGTCATTTCTAACTGGGGGCGGGGGCAAGAAGCGTACACACCTCTCTCCACATTGAGGGACAGAGCAAATTTCATAAAAATTTTGGGTTTGTACCCCTTAAAAGGAGTGAGCACCAGAGTGTTGGAGCAAGTCCCTCAAGATGAATCTTCCCACAGCCGATCTGCAGCTGGGTGTGGCCCTGCCTGTGTGTGTGTTAGAGGAGGCTTTAATACAGGGCTTTGGTGCTGTGCTCCGGCTCCGCTCCAGCTCCAGGCAAAAACTTGCAGCTCCGCTGCT
Source organism: Gopherus flavomarginatus (assembly GCF_025201925.1). Lineage (NCBI taxonomy): Eukaryota > Metazoa > Chordata > Testudines > Testudinidae > Gopherus > Gopherus flavomarginatus. The sequence continues at coordinate 24,017,168 of NC_066633.1, forward strand.
CCGGAGATGCTCCGCGCTCCAGCTCCGGGCTCCGCTCCAAAGCCCTGCTTTAATAGCCTGGTTCAGGGGGCCCATGCTGGCAGAACAGGTAGACTCAGTGGTATCTCAGCACATCAGGTGACTTCCTAAGGGGCATAACCTGTCATAGTCCCCTTCTCCTCCCTGTCTCAAATCTCTGTCTCAGTCATATTCTCCCTGCATAGTCTCCTGTCTTCCACGTGAACCACTGCAAATATTTTTCCTACTTCTCTCTCCTGCATCCCTTTACATTATTCTACACTCCTACACATATTCCCCCCACCCCGATTTATTCACTTATTCTTTACAGTGCCTTTCTCTGCCTCCTGACGGCATCAAGGCTGCCATCTTCCCTTGGCTTCACTCCCGCGGGCACATTAAGAGATGGAGGCCATCTTTACTAAGGGCAGCCTAAATGTCCTTCAGTCCAGGTTGCAGGGAAATGACAATGATGCAGACAGCCTCACTCTGCATTAGTTTCTGCGGAGAAGATTTTATGCCTCCACTTTCTGCAGGCAAATCAGTGTGTTGTGAAGAATGGCAAAAATCATGCTTAATCATAAATATTTCTTTTTTAAAAATCATTGTATTAGATCTATCCAAGATTTGCCTCTGCAGAGCATGTTGTATTAAAGAAACATGGCAATAAAACATGAGAAAGCTTGATGAATACCAGCCAGACACCAATACCAAACACTTCTAATTAAAATTTTTTAACACTAAACCAAACAAAAATGACAGAGGAAACTCAGAGGCTTGAAAACTAAAACGGTGTGAAAGTTCACGCTCAAAAATGTGATTTACATGATTTATATTCCATTCCAAGCTAACTTTGGAACACAACTTTAAGTATGTAGCCATGACTAGACCCTCCAAATATACTCACACATGCATGGATGTGTGCATGTATTTGCATAAGATTTTCCTTTTCTGTGGGACATGGTAAGCAACCAATTCTAGATGGCAACTTCCGCTTCTAATAGTAAACCTCTGGTTCCTCTACAAAGTGCCCTCCTTCCCTCAACCACCCACCCCCAGAAACAAATGTCCTCATTCAGTTGGCCTGTTACCATGGCAGAGATAACTCTTACAGGCAGAGCTGGCATTTATCTTGAACAGAAAGGGTCAAATTCTACGCTCATTTCCATTTGTTCAGACACCACTGAACTGTGGCAGAATCTGGCCCTAAATTAGAGCAGCCTGAGGGTCTGCGCCAGCCTTGGAGAAGGACTCTTTCAGGAGAAAAGCAATCCTCCCACTGGAGAGATTTATGTTTCTTTTGTCATGGGACATGCTACCATTAACCCACCCCCCAATCCCAGAAAAAAAAGGAGGGGAGGTTAGCCTTTCTGGTGGGAACACTGTACAAGCTAAGTAAGTTTCCCTTAGGGAATGGCACTAAAATATCAGAGGAAGGGGCGGGGGGGGGGGGGGGGAGGGAGAGGAAGAATTAAAATTAAAAATGCTGCATAATTCTCCTGGGAAAAGAGCACTTTCAACTGCATTTGTGAGCTAGTCCATCTGATTGTCACAGTTCAGAGTAGTTCAGATTAACATGCAGGGGGAAGAGCAAACTGCTTCCACAGTATTTCTATCACAGCCTTATTTCAAAAATTGGAGCCATACTATCCTATTCACATCGGTGGAAGTTCGGAGCCTGGACTGAGGGCAGCGGATGGCCTTTGAAAGAAGAAAGTCTATGGTAATGGCCAAAGGTTCAAAGTCCTCTCCAGTGTGTGAGCATGCACGGCTGTGTGTCTTAGAAAAACAGCTCCTGCTTTCACATACAGATTCTGGGCATTACACACAGGGCCCTACTTGGAGTTTGCCTTCCATGTTTTAGAATTCAGTGCTCCCAAAGACAAGTGTTTCAAAAAGCACTGAGGACATGGCAGATCTGGGAACAGAACCTTGGAATCTGGACCCCAAACCTTGTGTTGTAATCATTGGACAAAACTCCCTGCATTTACACTGGACTTTTGGTTGCATTACTCAGAGAACTGCATTGTAAGTGCAAGGCCCTTAGGGGGCATTCCAAGACATGAGTATGTAGGGACAAAATTAGAAAGGCCAAGGCACAAAATGAGATTAATCTAGCTAGAGATATAAAGGTTAACAAGAAAACATTCTACAAATACATTAGAAGCAAGAGGAGGACCAAGGACAGGGTAAGGCCCCTTACTCAACTGGGGAGGCGGGGGAGGGAATAATGACTTTTTTGTTTCAGTTTTCACCAAAAAGGTCTGTAGCGATTGGACTTGTAACATAGTGAAGGCCAGTGAAAATGAGGTTGGCTCTGAGGCTAATATAGGGAAAGAACAAGTTAAAATTTACTTAGACAAGTTCGATGTCTTCAAGTCACAGAGCCTGATGAAATACATCCTAGAATACTCAAGGAGTGGAATGAGGAGAGCTACTGAGCCATTAGCAATTATCTTAGAAAAGTCATGGATGATGGGAGAGATTCCAGAGGGCTAGAAAAGGGCAAATATAGTGCCCATCACACAAAAAGGGGAATAAGGACAACCCAAGAATTACAGACCAGTCAGCTTAACTTCAGTACCTAGAAAGATAATAGAGCAAAAAATTTAGCAATTTGAATGCACCTAGAAGATAATAAGGTGACAAGTAACAGTGAGCATGGATTTGTCAAGAACAAATCATGTCAAACTGATCTAACAGCTTTCTCTGACAGAGAAACAAGCCTCATGGAGAGGGGGGAAGCAGTAGGTGTGTTATATCTTGACTTCAGTAAGGCTTTTGATACTGTCTTGCATGACCTTCTCGTAAACAAACTAGGGAAATACAACCTAGATGGAGCTACTATAAGATGGGTGCACAACAAGTTGGAAAAGAGAGTAGTTATCAGTGGTTCAAAGTCAAGTTGGAAGGGCATATCAAGTGGGGTCCCACAGGGATCAGTTCTGGGTATGGCTCTGTTCAGTAGTTTCATCAATGATTTAGGTAATGGCATAGAGAGAACACTTATAAAGTTTGCAGATACCACCAAGCTGGGAGGGGTTGTAAGTGCTTTGGACGATAGGATTAAAATTCAAAATTATCTGAACAAACTGGAGAAATGGTCTGCAGTCAATAGGAAGAAATTCAATAAGGACAAATGCAAAGTACTCCACTTCGGAAGGAACAATCAGTTGCATACATACAAAATGGGAAATGACTGCCTAGGACGGAGTACTGCAGAAAGGGATCTGGGAATCACAGTGGATCACACTGTTGAAAAAAAAAAAGCAAACATCACTCTGAGATGTCTTAGTACAGTGGTTCTCAAACTTTTGTACTGGTGACCCCTTTCACATAGCAAGCCTCTGAGTGCGATCCCCATAATAAATTAAAAACTCTTTTTAATATATTTAACACCATTATAAATGCTAGAGGCAAAGCGGTGTTTGGGGAGGAAGCTGACAGCTCCTGACCCCCCAGATAATAACTCTCGACCCCCAGTTTGAGAACCCTTGTATTAATAGGTGTGTTGTAAGCAAGACGAGATGTAATTGCTCCATTCTACTCCATGCTGATTAGGCCTCAACTGGAGTATTGTGTCCAGTTCTGAGCTCCACATTTCAGGAAAGATGTGGACAAATAGGAGAAAGTCTCCATCATTGGAGATTTTTAAGAGTAGGTTAAACAAATACCTGTCAGGAATGGTCTAGATAATACTTAGTCCTGCCATGAGTGCAGGAGACTGGACTAGATGACCTCACAAGGTTCCTTCCACTCTTATGATTGTGCCCTGCTGTACATGATGTGTGTGCATCAGCATGTGTGTAAACTTTTTGACTTGTGCTGCAATCAGCTGATGAACTGAAACATGAGAACTGAGTACACTAATCTTAGACTTCATAGATACCATTGTAATCACGGACGAGAAAATGATGAATCTGCTTTTAAAATAGCTAAATGAGGAGAGGTTCCATTCTTTGTTCCACAACTTCAAGGAGTGATTCTGGGATGTAGTCTGAGAGACAAGGTGCAGTTTGGATCATGCAGAGAAGAGCATCAGAGTCTGACTGAATTCCCTTTCCTCTGGGATGCTTTTCCTCCCTTCCCAAAGGCCTTCCCCAGTAGTGGGACTCGCACACAGCTCAGCCTTTCCTCTCATCCTCCTGAATTCAATTTTCCCACAAAGAAATGTTTCCCTAGGTGTGGAAGGCAAGTCTAATGGCACTGACAATCATAGAACCACAGAATCATAGGACTTGGAGAGACCTCGAGAGGTCATCTAGTTCAGTCCCCTGCACTCAAGACAAGACTAAGTATTATCTAAACCATCCCTGACAGGTGTTTGTCCAACCTGCTCTTAAAAATCTCCAGTGATGGAGATTCCACAACCCCCCTTGGCAATTTATTCCAGAACTTCACCACCCTGACAGTTAGGAATTTTTTCCTAATATCTCATTTACACTGCCCTTGCTGCAATTTAAGCTCCTTGCTTCTTCGACTATCCTCAGAGGTTAAGGAGAAAAATTTTTCTCCCTCCTCCTTGTAACAACCTTTTATGTACTTGAAAACTCTTATGTGTCCTCTCAGTCTTCTCTTCTCCAAACTAAACAAATCCATTTTTTTTAATCTTCTCTCATAGGTCGTGTTTTTTAGACCTTTAATCATTTTTTGCTCTTCTCTGGACTTTCTCCAATTTGTCTACATCTTTCCTGAAATGTGGCACCCAGAACTGGACACACTACTACAGTTGAGGTCTAATCAGTACGGAGTAGAGAAGAAGAATGACTTCACAGATTCAAAGGCCAATGACACAAATTGCACTGACCGCCTTCTGTCTTTCCCTTTCTTCCTTCCTCTATCCACTACACCGTCTCAGGGAAGCACAATACATCTCAATGTCCATGTTCTGTTTTCAGCACTCAGCTCTGCATTCATACATAGAGGAATGTTGTGACAAACAGGGCAACCTACTGCAATCTCCTGGACAAACTGTATTGAATTAAATTAAGTCTTACTCAATTAAGTGTAAGTATTAAGGAGTACTGTATTACAAATGCAAATGTTTATGTATTCGTGGGGGATTGCATGGAACTTCTTTAGGAGGAAGACATGATTAATGCAATCTCTGGGAAGCATTATTAACTTCAAAGAACTGCTTGGGACAACACGTGTGAAGTGAGTTTCCTAGGAGACATTTGGCAGGCCTTTAGAAGCTAAGCCCTGGCGAGAGAAACCCATTGTCTACTGATTACCTGCTCCTGGAAACTCTGGATCAAATACCTCCCCCCCCCCCAAAAAAAAATGTATAAAGGATGGACTAAACTTTGTAATGAGAGTTCTTGTTCTGAGAAAAGGGTTTTATGAACTTGAAACCAGTGGAAAACCCCTATGTGGGGTTTGAAGGACTGTTCACCTGTCGGAGCCCATGCTGGAGTTGGGGTGATCCTTGGTAAACTTATTATCATGTGTGTAGGTTCTTTTATTGATTTTATGATGTTTTCTCTGTATTGTTTTTACCTTAAGAATAAAACATGCTTGCTTAGAAAGAGCTGTGTGGTAGATTAATTGTGGTAATTACACGGTTAATTATCTCTGAAGAGAAGTCAAAACAAGCCTACTTAGGCTGCCTGTCTTTTTGCTGGGGATATCACAGTGTAGGTAGGGAGTTGTGCAACCTGGAAATATCTTGGTCAAGAGGGAGAAAGATGTGTGTTTTAGCCCAGGAGAGGTGAGGCTGAGAAGCCAGAGCCTAGAGTGGGTGCCCTTTCTGGACAACAGAGGGGGAATGCAGGTGCAGTTTCTCTGAACTGTGACAAACGTATTGGAGTCAAGATAAGGCATGTGATTCTTAGAGAAGAACGATGCTGTGTTTCTGTGTTTGTCAGTTAGGATGATCACTTAATTCTCACGTGCAATGAGATGAAACTAGTAGTTGGTTGAGTAGGGTTACTGCCGATGAATGGATGAGTGAATGGAGAATGGTATATTTAGTGTAGTCCCATAATTAGTGTCTCAGTTTACTTACACCTAATCAAGGAGTGGGCCTGCGGCCTCCTTTTTAAGGGTTGTTTTTTGTTTGTTTGTAATAAAAATAATGTGGGTGCGGATTGAGGAGATGGGAGTCACATTTCGTATAGAGAACTACAGCCAATGGAATGGATTGTCCTCTCATTCAGCATCGTGTACATCAGAAGGGCCTCCATTGGGTCTGATTCTCCTCTCTGTAACAGTGGTGTACATCAGGAGTGACTCCATTGAAGTCACCAGTGGGAGGAGAGGAGAATCAGGCCCACCAAGCCTAGTCTGTAGGAACAACAAGCTAGGGTTGGGCTGGTCTGTGAGTGATACTGCACACACTGTGCAAACAGACAGGGCAAGCGGCACTGGAGACCCCTTCTGGAATGCCCTTTAATCTCTGCCTGGCACATTGCATCGACTGTAAGTGCTATCTGAGAGCCCTCTACTCAAAAGCAAGGCTCTCTACAATGACAAAGAGTTAAGAAGCTCTCAGAGGCAGTTCTGTGAGAACATTTCTCAGAGGGCAGTGCACTTTATTTGAAACAATTTTCCATTCCATTTATATCTATATAATAGGAGGTGGCGCTGGGGTCCCAGTTTTCCACAAGACCCAGACTTCATTTCTCTGGCTGTGGATGACCCTGGTCAGCTGCCCTAAGAATAACAGAGGAAAGTTCAATGGGAGAAAAAGAGCCGCTCTTTATGATGTAAACTCCCAAATGCTGTTTCATGATGCTGATGGCATAGAATTAGCACTTGGAAATTACTCAGATCTTATTTAAATGGATCCTAATATAATGAATAATAAATCAATCACATAATATAAACAGATATATCTCCCCAGAAACGTACTTCTGAGAGAATACTAGGGTAGGAAGGGATCTCAAATGGTGTTCTTCGGTTTTATCCCAGAAAGATAATTATTAATCAGTGATAAATATTGTGTTACCCAAAACTTCTTGGGAAATTATTTTTTTCTGTTTTAAATATTTTGAAAAAAAATTATATATTTTTTTCATTTTTGTTTATAGTTTTCCTCACAATGTTTTGAGGTATTGTCAAAAAACCACAATAGAAAGTACTTATTAATTCAGTTTCAGGGTTTTGGTTTTTTGATGACAACCCACATTTTTGGACAAAATTTTTTTTTCACAAAAATCTCCATGTCAAAAAGCTGTTTTACACAGAAAGAGGAAGTTACTTACCTTGGGGTAAGCGGAGGTTCTTTGAGGTCTGTGTTCCACTGTGGGGGCATGCATGCCCTCCAGGCACACAGAGTAGGAGAATTCTTGCAAAGAGTGTCTGATGTTCCATGTATGTACCCTTGCCCACATCGTGTTTCCAACTGAGGGCAAACAGAGCAAAGTGGACCAATCCCAGTTCCTTTGCTCCAAACAAATCCAGTAAAGGTCTGAAACAGAGGAGAAATACAGATAGGGACACACATCTCCAAAGGACCTCCACTGACCACAAGGCAAGTAACTTCCTCTTCTTCGAATACCAGTCCTTGTGTGTATTCCACTGTGGATGACTGACAAGCAGTTTTCATGCAGGAGGATGCTGATGGAAGAGCCATTTGGAGGACTGCTGTACCATACGACACGTCAGTGCTGGAGTTCTGCACTGGAGCACAATGTCTCGTAAACATGTGGGTGAAACTCCACTGTAGCTGCCCTGAAAAGGTCCAGAAAAGGTACTTCCTGAAGCAATGCCACTGAATTGCTTGGGCTTTTGTAGAATAAGCCATCACTCCATGAGGTAGAGGAAGACACAACAACTGGTACCAGAGCAGGTGTGACAGGGTGCTGGACAAAGGGTTACTGATTCAGCCCTCTGTCAAGCCAGCTCCCATTTAGGGAAATAAATTGGCTGGAGATAATCTGGCCCTAATTGGGGAAGTAGAGACAGTTGCCAACTAATTAGCCTGGGGCTGCATAAAAGCCTCAGGGGAAGGAAGTCAAGGGGGAGCGGAAAGAAAGGGAAAAGGCAAGGAGGGAGCTAGTTCTTCCCTTTCACCTGCCTGCAGATGGTGAAGGACCAACTGTATATAGTTCAATGGTGACTTTGTGAACCTAGCAGAGGCCGGAGCCACGGAGGCCCTGCCAAGCTCTGCTACAGCAGGATACAGTCTGAGATCCATTAAGAGATTCTCTGGGAGTAAACTGCTTGACCTTGAACTCATTCTGCTACAGCTTGAAAGTCTTGGTGATTTTCTGAGTAGCCTTGTCCTCTGTAGATAGAAGGTGAGATCATGTCGCATGCTGAGAGAATGAAGTCTCTTCTCCTTAGATGCATGTGGCTTTGTGAAAAAAAAACAGGTAAGTGGATAGGCTAGGTTATGTGAAAATCTGAAACTACTTCAGGGATGAATTTTGGATGTAGTGATACAGAGACTTTGTCCTTATGGAATATAGTGTATGGCAGATCTACCACTAGGGCACCCAGCTCACCTTCTCTGCTGGTTGACTTAATGGCCAGGAGGAATACAACTTTCACTGATAAGTGAGACATGGAACATGTAGCTAATAGTATGAAGGGAAGGTTAGTGAATGCAAAAGTACAAGGATTAAGTCTATAGTGGATGGCATGCACTGATGGCTGCGAGGTAGACATACAGAACTAAGGGAAAGCCCAGCTATTTTGTGAGAGAGAAGAGGCCCAAAACAAGAGCAATATTATAGAATCATAGAATATTAGGGTTGGAAGGGACCTCAGGAGGTTATCTAGTCCAACCCCCTGCTCAAAGCAGGGCCAGTCCCCAACTAAATCATCCAAGCCAGGGCTTTGTCAAGCCTGACCTTAAAAACTTTTAAGGAAGGAGATTCCACCACCTTCCTAGGTAACCCATTCCAGTGCTTCACCACCCTCCTAGTGAAAAAGTTTTTCCAAATATCCAACCTAAACCTCCCACACGGCAACTTGACACCACTACTCCTTGTTCTGTCATCTGGTACCACTGAGAACAGTCTAGATCCAGCCTCTTTGGAACCCCCTTTCAGGTAGTTGAAAGCAGCTGTCAAATCCCGCCTCATTCTTCTTTTCTGCAGACTAAACAATCCCAGTTCCCTCAGCCTCTCCTCATAAGTCCTGTGCTCCAGCCCCCTAAGCATTTTTGTTGCCCTCCGCTGGACTCTTTCCAATTTTTCCACATCTGTCTTGTACTGTGGGGACCAAAACTGGACACACTACTCCAGATGAGGCCTCACCAGTGTCGAATAGAGGGGAATGATCACGTCCCTCAATCTGCTGGCAATGCCCCTACTTATACAGCCCAAAATGCAGTTAGCCTTCTTGCCAACAAGGGCACACTGTTGACTCATATCCAGCTTCTCATCCACTGTAACCCCTAGGTCCTTTTCTGCAGAACTGCTGCCTAGCCACTAGGTCCCTAGTCTGTAGCAGTGAATGGATTGTTCAGTCCTAAGTGCAGGACTCTGCACTTGTCCTTGTTGAACCTGATCAGATGTCTTTTGGCCCAATCCTCTAATTTGTCTAGGCCCCTCTGGATCCTATCCCTACCCTCCTACGTATCTACCACTCCTCCCAGTTTAGTGTCATCTGCAAACTTGCTGAGGGTGGAGTTCACACCATCCTCCAAATCATTAATGAAGATATTGAACAAAACCGGCCCCAGAACCGACACCTGGGGCACTCCGCTTGAAACCGGTTGCCAACGAGACATAGAGCCATTGATCATTACCCATTGAGCCTGACGATCTAGCCAGCTTTCTATCCACCTTATAGTCCATTCATCCAGCCCATACTTCTTTAACTTGCTGGCAAGAATACTGTGGGAGATCATATCAAAAGCTTTGCTAAAGTCAAGGAATAACACATCCACTGCTTTCCCCTCATCCACAGACCCAGTTATCTCCTCATAGAACGCAATTAGGTTAGTCAGGCATGATGTGCTCTTGGTGAATCCATGCTGACTGTTCCTGATCACTTTCCTTTCCTCTACGTGCTTCAGAATTGATTCCTTGACGAGCTACTCCATGATTTTTCTAGGGACTGAGGTGAGGCTAAAGGGCCTGTAGTTCCCTTGGTTATTCTTCTTCTCTTTTTTAAAGATGGGCACTACATTAGCCTTTTTCCAGTCATCCGGGACCTCCCCCAATTGCCAGGAGGTTTCAAAGATAATGGCCAATGGCTCTGCAATCACATCCGCCAACTCCTTTAGCACCCTCGGATGCAGCGCATCCAGCCCCAAGGATTTGTGCTCATCCAGCTTTTCTAAATAGTCCTGAACCACTTCTTTCTCCACAGAGGGCTGTTCACCTCCTCCCCATACTGTGCTGCCCAGTGCAGCAGTCTGGGAGCTGACCTTGTTCGTGTAGACAGAGGCAAGAAAAGCATTGAGTACATTAACTTTTTCCACATCCTCTGTCACTAGGTTGCCCCCCCCATTCAGTAAGGGGCCCACACTTTCCTTGACCTTCTTCTTATTGCTGACATACCTACAGAAACTCTTCTTGTTACTCTTAACATCCCTTGCTAGCTGGACTCCTTTCCCCCTCATGTTATTCTCCCAGGGGATCCTCCTCATCAGTTCTCTGAGGGAGTCAAAGTTTGCTTTTCTGAAGTCCAAGGAATATGAGTGGACTCAGGAGATACATGTTGCTGCTGTGCCCAGATAGAAAAATGCTTCCACTTGGCTGAATAGCATTTCCCAGTGGAAACTTTTCTGCTGTTATTAAGGATGATTTGTACGGTTTCAGAGCAGGAATGTTCTAGTCTTGATGCTCATCCAAAAACCAAGCCATGAGATAAAGCTCTTTGAGGTTGCCATGCTTGATCCTACCCTTCTCCTGGATCAAGAGATTGGGAAAGGGGTGGATGCTGATCAGAGGATGAGATGACAGTAACAGGAGATCTGGGAATCAAAACTATCTGTACCAACTGGGGGTGATGAGGATGACTCATAGACTCAAAGATCAGAAGGGTCAATCACAATAATTTAGTCAGACCTCCTGCACATTGCAGACCACAGAACCTTACTGTGATACAGGGCCAGAAAGGGGTACACAACTAGCAGGCTACTTGACCCAGATTCAACCTTTAGAGACATATTGATAGATAATGATTGTGTTTTTGTGAGTTTACATATATATTGTTAGAGCTTGACAATGTAACCAAACAGTTCCTGCCTATCTCTGTATTCTGTTAATTCAGAGATCAAAAGATGTTAACATTTAGATGAACTGTGAATGTAGGAACATCACTGTCTTGATTTCTCTTCAAGTTAGTAGTAAACTACGTGTAAATGGCTGAAGATGGGTAATAACCTTATGCTAATCAATGTAGCTAATTATCAGTGTTGCTTAGGAAATAGGTCTACTTCAAAGCCATAATGCTTCACCTGTTCTCACCCAAGGACTGCATACTGTCAAGAGGCTGCAAGAGAGCTATAAAAAGGACTCCAGGGCCCTGATCTTTTTTTACCTCAGATCTGCTTAAGCATCATCAGGGGAAGTTTGAGTTGCAAGACTGTGGTCTCCAGTTCCATTCTGGTTCGCCCGGCTATTGGATATTTGGACATAGGACTATAATCTAGTGAACTGATTCTTGGAAGAACTCTTTGCAACTCTAAAGTTCACCATCTCTACTTTGAAACTGACCTAAGAACTTTATTCATATTTGTATGTATAATGATCTTTTAGCCAATACTCCCTCTCATTTCTTTTTTAATAAGTCTTAGTTTAGTTAATAAGAATTGGCTATAAACGTGTACTTGGATAAGATCTGAGACATTCATTAACCTGGTGGGTAAGGTGTCCAATTCTTTGGGATTGGTAGAACTTTTTATATAATGAACAAAATTTTCCGTAATCCTCATCACATTTGATTTGGCTGTCTGGCTGGAAGCCCAAGGCTAAGTTGCTTTGAGGGAACTGTATTCCTGGCTTCTGGGTAGCCAGTAAGGTATTGTGGATGCTGTTTTGTTGCTTGCTTGGTGAATCTAAGTATTACAATAACCACCAGTTTTGGGTATTGTCTGCCCCATTCTTTGAGAACAGTGTTGATGGTTGTTGCTGGCCAAGCAGGAATGGGAGCAGGACACACAATGGGTACCAGAAGGGAGAGGCAGGGTTCCCTGAGGCAGAGACTCTGTCTAACAAGGAAAACACTTTTATATTATTAAAAACATACTAACTATAAAGAACTATATACAAAATGCACTAATGGCAATCTTTGAAATATCAGATCTCAGAAACTGAAGGAGACTCTGGAGACTGGAGGTTCTGACCCAGGGCATGTGGTGGTAAGAAGGAACTGGAGAGGCTGCCCTTTATGCCCACAGTTGGAAACATGAGGAGGGCAAGGACACATGTATGGACCAACGGACACTCCTTTCAAGAAGTCTCCGACTCTGGGTGCATGGAGCATTTGTGCACACCCACAGAGAAATACGTATATGGACCCGCACTCAAAGAAAAAAAAATATGTTTTGATGGAAAATTTTTGACCAGCGCCAGTGATCTCTAATTCAACAGTCTGTCCTACTTCTGTTGCATGCTTTTAAGTGACTCCTCTTATGCCAAGGGGACTGTGACTGGTGCTAATGGACACACTCCCAGGAAGTAGCCCACTGCACAATCCCTTGGGAAGGCCATTTTCAGACATGCCTTCTTAACATTAGAGTGTGATATTTTTCTTAATCCAATACTGCCTTTCCTGGAGAAAACTTTCCCTTTCTGCAGCCTTTCAAAATCACCTGGGTTCCTCATCTCACACAGAACAACACCGAATGCAAATGATTACTTTAAGAACCACAGGGCATTTTGGTATGTGAAATCTGAACAGGAACCATGTACATTGTGGTGGATTTCATCTAAAAGGCAGGAATTCTCAATACCACAATCAAAACCTGGAAGCAGAGGACCCAAACTAAACTGTGTAGAAGACTTTTGTGCTTACAAGTCTGAAATAATAATAGATCAAAATTACAGGAAAATCAGTTAGGGTGGAGTTTTCAAATCCAGTCATTGTTGGCCTAACTCATGTCCACTGAAGTCAATGGAAGGTTTACCACTCTTAGCTTCCACTTCACTAGTATCTGTCTGGCAAGAGATGCTAAACAGCCCTTGCTCTCCACTCACTTCAGGTTTCTTTACAGGCTAAGTCTCCATGTAAAAATCTCACCTACACATCATATTCACTGTCATCCTCCTTGAGGGCTTGAAGGGCATGTGCTACATTTAACCCAAATGGCTTACATTAAAGTCTTGAGAAATAAAGCATCTAATGAGCACAACTGCTATTCTTGGCCACAGCGCTGTAAATATATTGCTTTCAGCTGGCAGGTTTTTAGTCATGAATGAATGCATTTTGGAGTCCCACCTTTGAAAGCACCAGAAAAGATTCCAGTTGCACTGCAACGTGTATTGCTTTGGTACTTGCCATTCGTGTCAATTAGCTGACTCTTTCTTTTCTTTCCCATAACCCTCTACAGCTGTCTCCAGTTTGTCTTCATGAAGTTCTCAGAGAATGGAAACAGAACTGAGTTAATACATCCTTCCCAGTGAACAGCCGGGAATGAAGAAAGACTGTCTCTGGAAAACTACTCATCCAGCCACGTTTTATCATCGTGATAATTTTCCTGAATTAAAACCAATTTTCTCACTAAGAAACACAGTACCCGGCATTAGACAACTTAGATTTATCACATTAAATCTGTTAGTTATATGCTTTATTAACAATTGTGTCTCACTCTTCCCCGCATCAGCCAGGGTCCCTTCAATTCTGGACTCACTGAGCTAGGAAAGAGTCCCATCTGACCCTTCTAAGCGGAAAGGCATGGGTATTTATAGTGTGCATATACAGAGCACTTTAGAAACACTTTATTCATTCTACTCTAGCTTTTCACTCATATGGGAAAATTTACTTTCATTCTACACAAACCTGGTAGAATCTCACATTTGTCACTCTGTCACGGATGCCAAACTGCTGATTTTTGACTGGGGCAGGTCCATTTGTTTTTTGTAAGCAGCAGTAAGAATGTCTGATTCTGCTTAGGAGAAATTGTGAAAGGTAGAGTAGGAGATAGAAAAACAAACAGAGTGAGGGTGAGGAAAAAAGAAGCAAAAATGGGGGAAAGAGAGAAAGTGAATGCAACACACAGACTATATGCTTTAAGACAGCCACGTGTCTCAGCCAAAGGTTAGGTTTCCACTATCTTGATTACACAGCACAGGCTGTCCTCTTGCGTGAATATTTTGTTTAATTTAATCACTCTTGAAATTAACCATGTAATTAAAACACTTATTTTATATATTAAAAAATAGAGACATTAGCAAAACTTCCAACTCCACAAGATTTCTCCATCTTCTGATTGTGCAGACAATAAATTAAGTGTTGCCAATGCAAAAGCCACTTACTGGAAATACATTTCATAGAAAGGATTCTCAAAAAGGCAGAACTATACCCTAAATCATAGAATCATAGAAGATTAGGGTTGGAAGAGACCTCAGGAGGTCATCTAGTCCAACGCCCTGCTCAAAGCAGGATCAATCCCAACTAAACCATCCCAGTCAAGACTTTGTCAAGCCGGGCCTTAAAAACCTCTAAGGATGGAGATTCCACCATCTCCCTAGGTAACCCATTCCAGTGCTTCACCACCCTCCTAGTGAAAAAGTTTTTCCTAATATCCAGCCTAGACCTCCCCCACTGCAACTTGAGACCATTACTCCTTGTTCTGTCATCTGGTACCATTGAGAACAGCCTAGCTCCATCCTCTGTGGAACCCTCCTTCAGGTAGCTGATGGCGCCTGTCAAATCCCCCCTCACTCTTCTCTTCTGCAGACTAAATAACCCCAGTTCTCTCAGCCTTTCCTCATAAGTCATGTGTCCATCCCCCTAATCATTTTCGTTTCTCTCTGTTGGACTCTCTCCAATTTGTCCACATCCTTTCTGTAGTGGGGCGGTGGCCCAAAACTGGATGCAATACTACACATGGGGCCTCACCAGTGCCTAATAGAGGGGAATAATCACTTTCCTCGATCGGCTGGCAATGCTCCTACTAATGCATCCCAATATGCCATTAGCCTTCTTGGCAACAAGGGCACACTGACTCATATCCAGCTTCTTGTCCACTGTAATCTCCAGGTCTTTTTCCGCAGAACTGCCACTTAGCCAGTTGGTCCCCAGCCTGTAGCAGTGCATGGGATTCCTCCGTCCTAAGTGCAGAACTCTGCACTTGTCCTTGTTGAACCTCATCAGATTTCCTTTGGCCCAACCCTCCAACCTATCTAGGTCAATCTGGACCCTATCCCTATCCCCCAGCTTATACACCTCTCCTTTGAGCTTAGTGTCATCTGTAAACTTGCTGAGGGTGCAATCCATCCCATTATCCAGATCATTAATGAAGATGTTGAACAAAACTGGCCCCAGGACTGACCCCTGGGGCACTCCGCTTGATACCGGCTGCCAACTAGACATCAAGCTGTTGATCACTACCCATTGAGACTGACGATCTAGCCAACTTTCTACCCACCTTATAGTCAATTCATCCAATTCCTACTTCTTTAACTTGCTGGCAAGAATACTGTGAGAGACCGTATCAAAAGCTTTGCTCAAGTCAAGGTATATCATGTCCACCACTTTCCCCATATCCACAGAGCCAGTTATCTTATCACAGAAGGCACTCGGGTTGGTAAGGTCTGACTTGCCCTTGGTGATTCCATGTTGACTGTTCCTGATCACCTTCCTCTCCTCCAAGTGCTTCATAATGGATTCCTTGAGGATCTTCTCTATGATTTTTCTGGGGACTGAGGTGAGGCTGACTGGCCTGTAGTTCCCTGGATTCTCCTCCTTCCCTTTATACTCCTCCCTAGTCATCTGTTCAAGTTTCCACTTCTTGTAAGCTTCCTTTTTGTGTTTAAGCTCACCTAAGATTCCTCTGTTATGCCAAGCTGATTGTCTGCCATATTTGCTACTCTTTCTACACATCGGGATGGTTTGTTCCTGTGCCCTCAATAAGGCTTCTTTAAAGTACAGCCAGCTCTCCTGGACTTCTTTCCCCCTACTATTTGCCGCCCTGGAGATCCTGGCCATCAGTGAAGTCCAGGGTCCGTATTCTGCTGCTCTCCTTTCTTCCTTTTGTTAGGAACTCAACCATCTCATGGTCACTGCTGCCCAGGTTACCACCCACTTCTACTCCCCCTACCAATTCTTCCGTTTGTGAGCAGCAGGTCAAGAGGTGCACGGCCAGTAGTTAGTTCCTCCAGCACTTGCACCAGAAAGGTTTCCCCAACACTCACCAAAAACTTCCTGGATTATCTGTGCACCGCTGTATTGCTCTCCCAGCAGACATCAGGAGATGAAGTCCCCCATGAGAACCATGGCTTGTGATCTGGAAATTTCTGTTAGTTGTCTAAAGAAAGCCTTGTCTGCCTCATCCTCCTAGTCTAGTGGTCTATAGCAAACGGTCACCATGACATCACTCTTGTTGCTCTCGTCTCTAAACTTAACCCAAAGACTCTCAACAGGCTTTTCTCCAGTTTCATACTGGAGCTCTGAGCAATCATACAGTAGAACTCGTCCACCTTTTCTCCCCCACTTGTCCTTCCTGAACAGTTTATACCCATCCATGACAGTGCTCCAATCATGTGAGTTACTCCACCAAGTCTCTATTATTCCAATCACAATAGCCTTAATGTAAAGCAAACATTGTATAGAACAGACTGCAACAATTTGGTTTTGTACTGATAAGGTTAGTTATCACTTATAAGATTCTATGGGCTGATCCAGCTCCAGTGAGATCAATGGGAGTCTTTCTATTGTTCTTCAAAGGGCATTGGGCCCCGTCCTTTATCAGCACTTGAGAATTCTCCTTGATCAATATGCTTGTTTCTCAGTGAGTAGAGGAAAGGATCCAAGCCCATATATGTCTGCAGATTCCCTTAACTTCTTTTTAGCTTTGTAATGAGTTATTTGTACTACGACAGTGCTCATATGTGCTAGGTACTATATAGATATATATCAGGGGTCGGCAACCTTTCAGAAGTGCTGTGCCGAGTCTTCATTTATTCACTCTAATTTAAGGTTTCGCATGCCAGTAATACATTTTAACGTTTTTAGAAGGTCTCTTTCTGTAAGTCTATAATGTATAACTAAACTAGTGTTGTATGTAAAGTAAACAAGGCCTTGAAAATGTTTCAGAAGCTTCATTTAAAATTAAATTAAAATGCAGAGCCCACTGGACCGGTGGCCAGGACCCAGGCAGTGTGAGTGTCACTGAAAATCAGCTTGTGTGCCGCCTTCGGCACGCGTGCCGTAGGTTGCCTACCCCTGATATATATAAAGACACAGCACATGCTCTGAAGCACATAAAGTCTCTTTCCCTGCTCCAAAGAAAGAATAGTCATTAAATCCTACATCTCACGTAGTTTTGGAGAAGCCTCTGGTTTCCAGTGTGTTGTTCATTATTTTTCTTTGCAACTGTAGGAATGTATCTTTTCTGCAAGGTTGTCAATATGTACAACAAATATAGGTTGGAAGAGAGGGCAGGATTTATTCATTTAATGCTGAATTTCAAAAGTGAGGTTGCAGAAAACATTATACAGCATTTTTTGCACCTTTAGTTTGGAAACGGATGTAGATAGATCTGTGCATGTCCTTAGTATAGCCACAGTTATATGCATATAAAGGTACTTATATAGCTATAGCTTATTACTTTAATGTAAGCTATGGCAGGTTAGTACTAATAGCTATGGTGACTGGTGGGTCCGACAGCAGTTACATATTTGGTATTTGCTGCAATTCTGCGGAGCTCACAAAATGGATGATAAAAAGGTCAGGGTTTAGGGAGATCGATGAAGTACAATGGGGAATCTTGCAGAGCAGCTGCCCATGCTGTAGCTGTTGTGTAGAATGTGTTCACTCTTCGTGGTCTAGCAGCACATTCACTTGGGGAACAGATAATTCTGGGCCTGTGTACATGGGGACATCCAGGAAAATTAATCGAAATTAACTAAAGGTGTGAATTCATTCAGAATTAAAGTTAAATTCCAACATGAATTAAATTAAACTGAATTAAGGCCCCTTTAATTCTGATCCAGACAGAGACTTAATGAGAATTAAGTAAAACACTTCAAATTCACACCTTAATAATAGCATCCAGACAGGGACTTAATGAGGATTAAGTAAAACACTTCAAATTCACACCTTAATTTGGATTAACTTTCCTGGATGTTGCCATGTAGACAAGCCCTCTGTTACATGATGTAAAGGATGCATGAAACTGCTGCCTTAGGTAGGGGGCAGAGTTGCAAACAATTTCTGGGTTTCTCATTTTATGGTATCAAGTTGGCAAGAAAAGAAAAACATTCTGTAAAATGCTGTGAATTTTGTGAAAATATTTGCAGGACCAAATTCTGCCAAGTCCATACAACATTCCACAGTGCACACACATATGCTTGCTGGCTGGCATGCTCTCTGTAATGATATTTATTAAACATTTGTGGATTTCCTGATTAAAAAACATGCGAAAGAGCAATGCCAAAGAGTGACTCTTGGGTGAAATTGACAAGATGCCAGAATTTGGAGAAACAGGGAGACTGCACATCCATTCCTTTGTTACCACGGCAATCCCTCCAAGTCTGAAATGCATTTGTGGGGGAAATTTACATTGACACTGCCAGCACCTATTCTAGAGATAAAGAGAGTCCTTTAGTCCCGCATTCAAGAACGTTTCACCAGCACCAAATTAATATAAAACACTTCCCATGTATTTTTTTTCTTTAAAATGGAATTGCTATGGTCTCTAATTTTCTCTAGACTGTAATCGTAACTGTGCAATGCTTCACAGCTGTTGAAATACTGTGTTATGCATGGAAATGGGCTGACTTGTAGCTATTGTCCTGGTTTATTTCCAGCACATACTGGAGTCATGCCATGATGCAACCAGAACACTTAAGAGCCTAGCCAGCTCTTAGATAAGGAACCCTGGTATCAGTATGTGCCTCAAAGAACTGACCCCACTTCTGCATAATGAGACATTACAAGTTTGTGCGACCCTATGCTGCATACAACCCTATATCCTCTTATTTACATCCGCATGGGGTAGTGACCACTGCACCAATCTGTGTGTAGGATGGTAGCAGTTTATAGAAGCATAATCCTTAATTTATTTCCAGACTCAGCTATCACACTTTAATGAAGGTTTTCTAATGAGCTGTTTAAATAGTAATTAGAGGGCAACACTGAAGAGGGAGATAAAGTCCGCGGGTATCTAACTCTGCAGGGAAGGACCTGATAAGAAAGAACTGAATGATTTTTCTTCTGGGATCAAATCCAAACAGCAATTATCCCCTTGATATCATGCTGCTTAAACAGGAACAGATTGAAAAAAATATTTTACAGTGGCTGGTGATGAATGGGCTACTTTCCCATCATTTTACTAGAAAATGACTGTTTTTTTCACCAGTACCTTAGATACTGAATGTTTTTTCTGCATGCAATCAAACACTGCTTTTATGCTTAAAAGAAGTGGATATTTGGACAGATGACTAGGGAGGAGTACAAAAATACTGCTAGAGCATGCAGAGGTATAATCAGGAAGGCCAAGGCACAACTGGAGCTGCAGTTAGCAAGGGACGTGAAGGGTAGCAAGAAGGGTTTCTACAGGTATGTTAGCAACAAGAAGGTGGTCAAGGAAAGTGTGGGCCCCTTACTGAATGAGGGAGGCAAAATAGTGACAGAGGATGTGGAAAAAGCTGAAGTACTCAATGCTTTTTTTGCCTTGGTCTTCACTGACAAGGTCAGTTCCCAGACTGCTGCACTGGGCAACCTGGTATGGGGAGGAGGTGAGCAGCCCTCAGAGGTGAAAGAACAGGTTAAGGACTATTTAGAAAAGCTGGACATGCATGAGTCTATGGGTCCAGATCTAATGCATCTAAGGATGCTGAGGGAGTTGGTTGATGTGATGGCAGAGCCATTGGCCATTATCTTTGAAAATTTGTGGTGATTGGGGGAGGTCCCAGATGATTGGAAAAGGGCAAATATAGTGCCCATATTTTAAAAAGGGAAGAAAGAGAACCCAAGGAAGTACAGATCAGTCAGCCTCACCTCAGTTCCTGGCAAAATCGTGGAGCAGGTCCTCAAGGAATCCATTTTGAAACACTTGGAGGAGAGGAAGGTGATCAGGAACAGTCAACATGGAGTCACCAAGGGCAAGTCAGACCTTACCAACCCGAGTGCCTTCTATGATGAGATAACTGGCTCTGTGGATATGGGGAAAGTGGTGGACATGATATAGCTTGACTTGAGCAAAGCTTTTGATACGGGATCCCACAGTATTCTTGCCAGCAAGATAAAGAAGTGTGGATTGGATGAATGGACTATAAGGTGGATAGAAAGCTGGCTAGATTGTAGGGCTCAATGGGCAGTGATCAACGGCTTGATGTCTAGTTGGCAGCTGGTATCAAGCAGAGTGCCCCAGAGGTCTGTCCTGGCACCAGTTTTGTTGAACATCTCTATTAATGATCTGGATGATGCGATTAATTGCACCCTCAGCCATAGGCGCAGACTTCCACTCTGCTGTTGAGTGCTCAACGCCCCTCCGTCCCGCCCTGTCCCGCCTCTTCTCACACCTGCACCACCCTCACCCTGCCCCCATTCCACCCCCTTCCCCCAAGTTCCCACCCTCTCTGCCTCCTCCCCTGAGAGCACCGTGTCCCTGCTCCTCCTCCCCCTCCCCCTGGGAAACTCCTAAGCTCCATCAAACAGCTGTAAGGTAGCAAGGAGGCAGAAAGTGCTGGGATGGGGAGAGGAGCGGGGATGCAGCTTGTTTGGGAGGGGGAGTGGAGGCGAGGCGGCGGGAGCTTGGCTGACGGTGGGTGCTGAGCACCTGCTAATTTTTCCCTGTGGGTGCTCCAGCCTGGAGCCTATGCCTTCAGCATGTCTGCAGATGACACTAAGCTGGAGGGAGAGATAGATACGTTATAAGTTAGGGATAGGGTCCAGAGTGACCTAGACAAATTGGAGGATTGGGCCAAAAGAAATCTGATGAGGTTCAACAAGAACAAGTGCAGAGGAAGGAAGAACTCCATGCACTACTACAGGCTGGGGACCAACTGGCTAAGCAGCAGTTCTGCAGAATAGGAACTGGGGATTGAGTCAGCAGTGTGTCCTTGTTTTCAAGAAGGCCAAAGGCATATTGGGCTGCATTAGTAGGAGCACTGCCAGCAGATTGAGGGAAGTGATTATTCCCTTCTAGTCGGCACTGGTGAGGCCACACCTGGAGTACTGCATCCAGTTTTGGTCCCCCCACTATAGAAGGGATGTGGACAAATGGGAGAGAGTCCAGCGGAAAATGACCAGGGGGCTGGGGCACATGACTTATGAGGAGAGGCTGAGGGCACTGGGCTTGTTTAGTCTGCAGAAGAGAAGAGTGAGAGGGGATTTGATAGCAGCCTTCAATCCCTAAAGGGGGGTTCCAAAGAGAACGGAGCTCAGCTGTTCTCAGTGGTGAGAGATGACAGAACAAGGAGCAATGGTCTCAAGTTACAGTAGGGGGAGGTCTAGGTTGGATAATAGGAAACACTATTTCACTAGGAGGGTGGTGAAGCGCTGGAATGGGTTCCCTAGAGAGGTGGTGGAATCTCCATCCTTAGAGGTTTTGAAGGCCCGACTTGACAAAGCCCTGGCTGGGATGATTTAGTTGGGGTTGGTCCTGCTTTGAGCAGGGGGTTGGACTAGATGACCTCCTGAGATCTCTTTCAACCCTAATATTCTATGATTCTATGTTTAGGATCAAGTGGCTTGACTTGGGTTACTAACACTCTCAGATCAGAGGTGGCCAGGTCACTGACCCTTCGCTGTTTTAAGTAAGAAGCATTAAACTTCACTAAAAATGAGTCTCTCTCCCCTAAGCATCTCGACATTGTTCCAGTCAAACACTGCTGCAATGAGCTCTGACATCGATGCAGGATGACATGACTCAGTCCTAAGACTCCCTCTCTGTCATCAGAAGTTGACTGTAAGTTAAATAAGCTTGAACATTTTAATTAGTAGATTTTCTCACCATTCTTCAGCCTCAGGTGATCCACTGTGCTGCAATACAAAATCATAATTTATGGCAGTGTCAAACTTGGGATGCCGCTTGTGTAGGGAAAGCCCCTTGCGGGCCGGGCTGGGGTGTTTACCTGCCCTGTCCACAGGTCCAGCCGCCGCGGCTCCCACTGGCCGCGGTTTGCTGCTCCAGGCCAATGGGGGTTGCCGAAAGTGGCAGCCAGCACATCCCTCAGCCCGCGCCACTTTCAGCAGCCCCCATTGGCCTAGTGAAGCGAACCATGGCCAGTGGGAGCTGCGATCAGCCAGATCTGTGGACGCGGCAGGTAAACAAATCGGCCCTGCCTGCCAGGGGCTTTCCCTACACAAGCGGCGTCCCAAGTTTGGGAAACACTGCTTTATAGGATTATTTACAGTAAAAAAAAAAAAAGGAAAATGATCAAACCAACAATTTTCTACCATACTATGACAGCTCCGGGAGCTGCTAGGGGCTTGGCGCAAACTGCTATTAAATTAAGCAAATCACGAAACAGTGTTCAATATAATATTTAGGGCAGATTTTCGTAGACATTTTATTACTTGTATCACGATAATACCTTGGAGTTCCAATGGTCAGGAACCCATTGTGCTCAGTGCTGTATAGACACAGAACAAGAAGTCAGTTGCTGCCTCAAAGAGCTTCCAGTCTCAGTAATGCACAAATTCACAGAAATGTGCTAGTAGCCTCTGTGTCTGCAGAAGCCCACACGTGCATGGAATCACGAGCATAAGGCTGTAACTCAAATAAGAAGGCAAAAGAAACTTTTGAATCAAGGCATTCTTTCCATCCATCAGGGATGTCATTCCATGCCCATCGCTATTGTATCTGAGCACCTGTGTTCTCCCCATGGTGTTCAAACGTTGCAGGGGTTTCAGATGCTAGATATCACATGTGCTATGATGCCTTGACTCACAAAAGCAAAGTTAAAGACATTGGACAAACATCATTCTCCATTATCTAGTATTTGGCGGTGACACACATGAAATCAATACCCTCCATGTCACTTCTGCTGACATACTAACCAGTCTATGGTTTGTACAGATCCTTGAGGTTCTGCAATACAGCCATAGAAAATGGGAGAGCCATTTTCATTGGATGGAGGGGGATGCTCCTGAGTTAGCATAATTCCCTTGATCCTGGTGATGAGGCCAATGACGTCAGCAGTACTATCTCCTTTTGGCCCCGGGAGTGTGAGACTAGGGTTATGCCTACACTGCAATTAAAAACCCACAGCTTGCCCATGCCAGCTGACTTGGGTCACAGGACTCGGGCAGTGGGGCTGTTCAATTGCAGTTCTGGCTCAGGCTGAGGCCTGAGCCCTGGGACCCTCACAAGGTCTTAGAGTCTGGGTTTAAGCCTGAGCCCGAATGTCCACACAGCAATTAAACAGCCCCTTAGCCTGAGCCCTGTGAGCCTGAGTCAGCTGGCATAGGAATCTTGCAGCAGGAATCTGTTCCTGCCTTAGCATGACTTGTCTGGAGGAAGGGTGTGCAGAGTGCCAATCGCTCAAGCTAATACAAGGACCATGGCAGATTAGAGGGTGCCAGAGGGTTACACACTACAATTCCTTCTCTGGCTCACCAATTCAAAGGCTCATCCTGAGTAGCGTGCAAAGAGTGGGTGCCAGGACTCAGGATCTGTTAACTCTGCAAAAGGTCACTCCCAGGAACATCTTTTAGAATCCATTGCCTTAGAACAGTTATTCCTTATAGCAGTAACACATCACAGGAACTTATTAGTCAGCTATATCACCGTCTGATAGTGTTGGTCAGAGGATGCTGGATGGGGCCCCAGGATTCAGTACTTTGTTACCTTGGAAGATTTGCAGTGAAGGGGAGAAAAGGAAAGAGTGTGCTTCAGAAAAAGACATAAAACACCCCAACTCTTGGAAACTGTCCAGCCTTCGCTGCAAAGTTGAGCCATGCCTTGGAGGGGATGGGAGTCCCCTTGGAAGATATTCAGAAATTTCAGCTCTCTGCTACTTCCTTTCACTTACAATGACAGCTAAATCAGAAAGCTGGTCCCTCACTCCCTGCATGTGACAGAGATTCCGTGCCAGCGGCTGGGAACCAGGGCTAGAGGAAGCAGTCAGAGCTGGGGAGCTCAGAGGAGAAGAGGGTGGGGAGAAGAATAGCATCCTAAAACAGTTTGTGAAATAGAAACATGTTGGATGTGTGGCAGATATTGGGAGTGCCTCCAAACTCCCACTGCAGCCAAGAATAGTCCAGTCCAATGTAACAACAGAGGGATTTCATTTCCTGAGGGCTGTTCCATCTTAGGAGGGGCACATTCCAGGTGCTACTGACATACTGGAGCAAAACCAGCCTTGGAAGCAGACTCGCTTTCCAAGATGAGTCTGTCTGTTAGCAAAATGTTTACTTTGTAAGTAACCTAGTCTGTGCATTTCAGCTTGCAGTTCAGCTAGGAGTACCCAATCTCAGTGGCCTTTGAAATAGTTTGACACTAAACAGGTAGGTCGGCTGAGCAAGACTGCTATTCTGCAGCACTCCAAGGGAGAATTCACAAGTATTGGTGAGAAATAACTCGAAAGTTGACAATATACTATTTTTATTGTGATGATTATGCAAAGCAATAGGGTTCACCCTCTGAGTAAACAGCTATGGTCTAATGGGTAAAGCACAGAATCAACAGTGAAGAGATACTGGTGGTAACCTTGACACTGCTAAAGACCTGGGGCATTATCTCAGATCATTTAAGTGGTACATGCCTCACTTAATGAGGACTATACAGAATCATATTGGGGTGTTGTGAGTGTTGACTTATTGATGTTAGAAAGGGCTTTGAGATCCTCGAATGGAAAGTACCAGAGAAGGGCAAGGGATTGCTATATGATAAGGTTTGGCATCAATGATTAGCTAAGAATGGAATTTAAATTCCTGTAGTTAACACTTGGCACAGTAAACAATGTGCTAGATAAGTATATTTTGGAATGGCGTTCACACTACAGCTGTGTTTTCTCTGGATTTTCCCTAATCCCAGGGCTCTGCAATCAGGGGAACAATATGTAAGGAAATGTGTGAAGAGGATGAGAGGGACTCAGACCAGCAGCATATTTTCCTGGCCCAGCCACAGGAGGTTTCAAGCTCCGTTCACCGCTCCTGTTAAGAGATGATTTCCAGCTAATTGGCTGGTTAAGCATGGATGAGTAGACAAAGGACTGAAATCCAATGCAAATAAAGATCTAAACAGCAGAACCTGAATGCTGCTTTGACACTGACATTCCTCCCTTAATATCCTCATCAAAGGAACTAGAATACTCACTCCCATAAACACACACATACACACACGTGCACGCGCACCTCTCCCACCACAATGGATCACATAGAAACCTGTTTGTTTACTACTAGTCACGCCACTGTTTGTCCATTCCAATCAGCAGAGTAAGAAGACCCAGTGTGGTGTGTCCCTCAGTTGTTAGTAAGCAGTTAGACATGCGAATCTGTGCAAACGTGTGCACGTTGCAACAAGACAAAAACTGCCTGGCAGAGAACTGTGAAGCCTTTTATGAGTAGATTCAGAAGACAAGCTAAATGCACCTCCATGAAAAACAAGTGTCTCCAGGTGTTCATTTAAATTTCACATGCCTGGCAATATTCCCAGCAAAACACACATGGCTTGGACTTGATGGGCCCAGAAGGTGGGACTCAGACACAGATCCAGGTAAGGCTGAACTTTGGGATGTCTCAGAGCTACAGATACTGGTTTGACCAGACTGCCGAAAAAACCGCAGGGATCAGCCATTCTCATTCACAGTATTTCTGCTACATGAATGGCTGCTCTCGTGAGGCATCAGCTGCATGCACACCGCTACAAGCAGAACTCAGACTGGACTGAAACCACAGCAGTGAATCTGAAGCTGTTCTTTACCCTTGCAATGTGAAGACTTTGAGAATATGGTTGTGGCTGCTCCCCAGCAGAAAGGAAGGCTGCCTGCTAGAGCTCAAAGGGCACTCTACAGTCCCTTGACAGCTGGTCATTCTCTGGAGAAGCACTTTCAGGATTCTGGGTGGATTTTTTTTTCTGTCTTTTGTTCAAATTGTTTCTTGCAATGATGCTAAACAGAAATACAATAGACACAGCTGAGGGCTCAGGGCTTTGGGTCACAGATGGCAAAGTCCTTCACTGTCTCTAAGCCACCAAGTCAAATACGGGCCAGACATTTAGGTACCAAAAAGCTTTGCTGTATGATGGTCTATGTGCAATGAGAAAATGGATCTTGGAAATTACCGCTGATTAACAGATTTTGAGGCTAGAAGGGACTATTATGATCATCTAATCTGATCTCCTGCAGAATACATAACAAAGTATTTCACCCAATGATTCCTGAATTAAGTCCATAACTTCCAGATGAGCTAGAGTAGATCTCATAGAAAGAGACATCCAGTTTTGATATGAAGACATCAAATGATAAAGAATCCACAACATCCATAGGTAAGCAGTTCCAATAGTTAACTTTCCTCACTGTTAAAAAGAGAAAATTACTTACCCTATAGTAACTGGATGTAGTCCAAATAAGAGGATATCCACAGCTCTGCCCAGACAAATACCTCCACTTGGCTAACATCCTCTTCTAGTGGATTTCTTTGTACTATTGGTAAAAATGTTTCACACAGTTTCAGAACATGACCATTCTAAGGTTGATGCTCATCCAAAAATCACTCAAAAATCACACAAAAAACACAAAAGGAGATGGAGTGGTTAGGGATTGGGATGTCTGATTCTTCCCCTAGGAAACTGGAAAAGGGCTGAATGATGATGGATCTCTTGATGATTATCTGTTCTGTACATTCCCTCTGGGACACCTGGTACTGGCCACTGTCAGAAGACAGGATACTGGGCTATACGAACCTTTGGTCTGACCCAGTATGGCCCTTCTTGCGATCAGTGGTCATGATGCTATGCGGAAGTGGCTCAGGAACCAGAACTGCCTAGGTCAGTTGGGGGTGATGTGGATGACTCACGCTCTGTCCCAAGGAATATTCTGCAAGACCCGAGGTAGGAGTGGTTATGGATGGAAGGCATAGTTCAGATGGTCTCAGAATGGAATAAGTAGGGTATTGTCCTGAGAGTGGCGTCCTAGGTCTCCTCTGGAGCAGAATATGCTGCATTTTCTATTTGTCCGAGAGGTGAACAGGTCCCTTGTGGGGGTCCTCTATAGGGCAAAGACAATGTTCATGACAGAGTTGTATAACTCTCACTCGTGGTCGATAGTAAAGTGGCTGCAGAGGGCACCCACTAGCAAGTTCTGATTCCCTGGAAGTTAAACTGCCAACAGGTGATTTGATTGCTGATGCAGAATTCCATATACTAACCACTTCTGCACACGGGATGGATCTGATATTGAAGGTGGTCATGATATTGTCTGACATTATGAGGGTATGGTGATGGGAGAAAGGCCTTGCAAGCTTTTCAGACTGCCAGCAATTCCAAAATATTGACGTGAATCCTGGACTCTCAATGTCCAAGTGCGCTGCGCTGTGCAGTTGTCCATGTGAGCTCCCTACCTAGAAGGGAGTTGTCTGTAATGACTGCCTTGTTCGGTGTGGAGGAAAGAGAGGGAATGCCTAAGCACTCCAGGTGAGGATCTTTCCACCATAGCAGAGAGGATATTTCTTTGGTGTGAACAATTACTGAGGTGTTCTTGGACGATTGGTCTGGGGAGTACACAGTTTGAAGCCACACTTGTAGGCAATGAAGATGGAGTCTGGGCAAGTGGTGTGATGCAAGTGCATGAAAACATATGATCCAGGAGGGAAACACAGATACAGACAGGTGCTCAAGGGTTTCTTATGACTTGGTCTAGGCGGTCGTTCTTCACCTGGAACTTGTCCATTGGCAGATAAGCCCTTGCCTTGATTTAATTTAGGGACCCTCCAATGAAGTCTAAAATCTGCAGAGGTAAGGACGGACCAACAGACACTGCTTTCAAAATACTCTGGCTCTGGGTGCAGGGAGCACATGCATGCCCACAGCGGAATACACACAGGGACCAGCACTCGAAGAAGAATGAGCGCCTTACTTCTAGTTGAATTTGTCTCTCTTTAGTTTCCAGCCATTAGATCC
This sequence comes from Gopherus flavomarginatus, assembly GCF_025201925.1. Classification (NCBI taxonomy): domain Eukaryota; kingdom Metazoa; phylum Chordata; order Testudines; family Testudinidae; genus Gopherus; species Gopherus flavomarginatus. The sequence goes on from NC_066633.1 coordinate 24,045,300, forward strand.
TGGATACCCCCAGACCCTGCATGCTAGCAGTTCCATGCGGTCAGGGTTGCGGCACTGCATGGAGCAGCCAGTGCCTAGTCATGAGGGGGAAATCCCTCTAGCATAGTGAAATTCCACAGGAAAAGCTGCTTAAATGGGAGAACCACCTACATATGTCAATAGCAAAGCCCAAACACAAAACAAATCCCTTCAATATGTTTGGCAGAATCAGAGTTCAGTTTTTACCACAACAAGATTTCCTTTGGCCATGCTGGACATCTCAGTCATGGGGAGAACAACCCAGCCTCTTCTGTGAACAACAACTCCACAGGAATGCTGTGGATATCCTGACACAACAGTGCTCAGCAGCCTATACAGCGCCCATTTCAGATGTGGATTCTGAGTTGTTCTTGGCTGCTCAGGTGCCAGCTTTTCTGGGCTGATAATTATGGGCTTGTCTACATCACAAAGTTGCAGCGCTGGTGAGGGGGTTACAGCGCTGCAACTTAGGAGGTGTACACATCTGCAGGGCATCACCAGCGCTGCAACTCCCTGTTTGCAGCGCTGGCCGTACTCCCGTTTTGTCTCGGGTGTAGAGGATCCAGCGCTGGTGATCCAGAGCTGGTAATCAAGTGTAGACACTTACCAGTGCTTTTCTTGACCTCCGTGGAATAAGCAGGTATCCCAGCATACCTGAGGAAGCCTCTGGTAATCAAGCTGGTCTCCTTCCCCAGTTTGCTCTCGCGTTCCCCGAACCCCGAGCAAGCAGGTCTCCTTCCCTGCGGTTTGCAGGGTGGTTCGGGGAACGCGAGAGCAAACCGCGGCGAAGCTGGTCTCCTTCCCCGGTTTGCTCTCGCATTCCCCGAACCCCCGAGCAAGCAGGTCTCCTTCCCTGCGGTTTGCAGGGTGGTTCGGGGAACGCGAGAGCAAACCGCGGCGAAGCTGGTCTCCTTTCCCGGTTTGCTCTCGCGTTCCCCGAACCCCCGAGCAAGCAGGTCTTCCCTGCGGTTTGCAGGGGGGTTCGGGGAACGCGAGAGCAAACCGCGGCGAAGCTGGTCTCCTTCCCCGGTTTGCTCTTGCGTTCCCCGAACCCCCGTGCAAGCAGGTCTCCTTTCCTGCGGTTTGCAGGGGGGTTCGGGGAACGCGAGAGCAAACCGCGGTGAAGCTGGTCTCCTTCCCCAGTTTGCTCTCGCGTTCCCCGAACCCCCCTTGAAGCCGCCCAACAGCGCTGCAGTGTGGCCACATCTAACACCACTTGCAGCGCTGGTTGCTGTAAGTGTGGCCACTCTGCAGCGCTGGCCCTATACAGCTGTACTAATACAGCTGTAACAACCAGCGCTGCAAAATTGTAGATGTAGACATACCCTATGAGACACATTTTTATGGCACTCACCCTCATGGTCTCTTATATCCTTCAGTAGCAGGCTCCAGAGCTGAAGCCCTAATTCTAAGCCTGCATCATTTTTACAGAGGAATGTGAAGCGGCCAAACAGATTCTCACACAACTAGCAGTGAACTGAGAGAGAAGTGACATGAGCAGGAAATGAGAAGGTAAGCATGGCATACTGGACTTGTCTTCAAGGAAAGCCTGGAAACATCTGGGGAAATAAAAAGAGTCAAGACACTGGGAATATGGAGCCAGCCAACCACTCTTTTCCACTAAGACGTGAAACCCAAGTGAGGTGCAAGGGGAATCTAAAGTAAACTTACCATCAGGATACAAGGTCATGATTAAACAGCAGTCAGAGACTACACTGCAGACTAGTGATGCCATGATCAATTTCAATTTGGTTTTAGGCCTGTGATTGCCACAACTACAGAAATGCTTCAAAACAACACTATGATGTGGAAAATACTATAACTAGGATCCCAGCACCATCCAATCTGATGCACTTTGCATTCAGTGACCTGGGCTGAGGAAACAGGCTTCTTTTTATCTCATACTTCCATGAAACTAAGTGTCCTTACAGTGAGTCAGCCCGAGTGACTGCCTTCCTTCTCTTTACACCTCTTGGACAGCACAAACACCAGCTTTGTGTGAGTCTCAGCTAGGCCCTGGATGTGAGAGAAAAGCAGGGGGAGACTTTAAAGCAAAGTTTCCTTTAATTTTTCCATGGCAAAAATCTAGCTACTCAGCTTAAAAACTGAGACATTTTAAAAAATGTAACACTGCTCTCCTCTGACTTATGCTCCTGGTTTTTACCCAGATGAAGGCCAGCACAGTCAGACCAACAGTTTCATGACCTGGGAATCTTTGTACCTCAGCCATCTAGTGCAATGAACTGCAAGCATCCCCTTCCTCAGTTTGTTATGTATCTTCCTGATAGCTCAGTAGTTTGAGCATTGGCCTGTTAAACCCAGGGTTGTGAGTTCAGTCCTTGAGGGGACCATTTAGGGATTTGGAGTAAAATCTGTCTGGTGATTGGTCTTGCTTTGAACAGAGGATTGGACTAGATGACCTTCTGAGGTCCCTTCCAACCCTAATCTTCTATAATTCTATATTGGGCTGTATTAGTAGGAGCATTGCCATCAGATCAAGGGAAGTGATTATTCCCCCTCTATTCAGCATTGGTGAGGCCACTCCTGGAGTACTGCATCCAGTTTTGGTCCCCTCACTATAGAAGGGATGTGGACAAATGGGAGAGAGTCCAGCGGAAAATGACCAGGGGGCTGGGGCACATGACTTATGAGGAGAGGCTGAGGGAACTGGGGTTATTTAGTCTGCAGAAGAGAAGAGTGAGAGGGGATTTGATAGCAGCCTTCAATCCCTAAAGGGGGGTTCCAAAGAGAACGGAGCTCAGCTGTTCTCAGTGGTGACAGATGACAGAAGAAGGAGCAATGGTCTCAAGTTGCTGTGGAGGTGGTCTATGTTGGGATATTAGGAAAAACTATTTCACTAGGAGGGTGGTGAAGCACTGGAATGGGTTCCCTAGGGAGGTGGTGGAATCTCCTTCCTTAGAGGTTTTGAAGGCCCAGCTTGACAAAGCCCTGGCTGGGATGATTTAGTTGGGGTTGGTCCTGCTTTGAGTAGGGAGTTGGACTAGATGACCTCCTGAGATCTCTTCCAACTCTGATATTTTATGATTCTTCTGCTTAGTTAGCCCAGCAAACCTGAAGCCATCTTTAATGACTCTGCACTGAACTACTTAAAGAACTGGTGGTGATTTCTCTCTGTTAGACCCCCAAAGGTCTGGGACACAGAAATACATTTCCTTCTCATGCTACTCTGACCCCAAGGAAGAGCCTGACTGATTCCAAGGAGCCCCAGGAAGTGTTCACAGCAAATATCAGGCTCAGACGGGAAAGTTGAGAAACATGGACATTAGAAACCAAACACGGTCAGAACAATCCAGGCCCCAACATGTAAAGATGATGCAGACAGAATAGTAAGGTTTGAAATCAATGAAAGGCAGGCATGGTCTGGAAAGGGCAGATTGCCCCATCCATGGCTACACACTTCTGTATTTACTCGCTAGGATTTTGCAAGGTGACTATGAAATTCAATAGGAGTTGGGGTTCCAACTGACTTGGGATCCTTGGAAAAGCCTGCCAGAGACAAGGAAGATGAAGAATGTCAAGCAAGACAGGACTGCCCAGGGAAGGAATGGCTGTCAGCAGCACTGGGCCAGAGGGAGAGAGCTGCGTTGCTGGACCTCAGCAGTGTGTGCCTTCCCTGGCAGGAAGTTGTGTGTCTGAGAGGCGAGGAAACAAGGCGGCTTTGGAGACAGCAATCCCATGCAGCTCCTCGCTGGCTTTCCCAGTGACCGATCCAAGAATGCCATATTTACTTACAGCCTTCCTCTCCGCTCAACTGCCAAGCAGCCTTAATGACCGGACGAGAACCGCTGGGCCAGGAAATGCACTGTATCACATCAGATAAAAAGGACATTGCACAGGGATACCTTGCTGGCATTAACCCTGATTTACCTGCGCTCCAAGTGCTCTGCCCCGGGGCCATGGTTACTCCAGGACAAAAGAACTTTAGCTCCCTCTTGCTGTAATGAAGGATGCACCTGGGGGAAGCATTCCCAACAGCAGCTTTTAGTTATCAGCATCTGAGTTTTAACTCCATAGGGTGTTGCTGAAAGTGACATTTTATAGCAGATGTGACTGAGTCCAACCAATGATAAAGACTTATCAGCATACAGGGCTAGGGATCTGGGTTTAAATCCTCTTATGATACATGTGCTTGCTAGATTTTGCATTACTGCCTTACTCCCTGCATTACTGCAACTGTGCTGAGAGTCTGGGGTAAAGTACGGAGATGGCCAGCAGAGTAAGATCTTCCAATTCAAGCTGGATTGATATTAAAACATTATGACAAACAGATGTATTGGAGCATAAGCTTTCGTGAGTGAATACCCACTTTGTCAGACGCATGTGGTGGAAATTTCCAGAGGCAGGTACAGATATGCAGGCCAGAATCAGTCTGGAGAAATGAGGTCAGTTCAATCAGGGAGGATGAGGCCCTCTTCCAGTAGCTGAGGTGTGAAAACCAAGGGAGGAGAAACTGCTTTTGTAGTTGGCAAGCCATTCACAGTCTTTGTTTAATCCTGAGCTGATGGTGTCAAATTTGCAAATGGTAGCCATCCTGCAGCAAAAAAACTTCAGGACCAGACTCCAAAGAGAAACTGCTGAGCTTCAGTTCATCTGCAAATTTGACACCATCAGCTTATGCTCCAATAACTCTGTTAGTCTTTAAGGTGCCACAGGACTCTTTGTTGCTTTTTACACATTATGACAAAGTAGTTATTAAACTACTGTGAAAGAGGTGAATGAGATTTAATCCTCTAGCTCACTGTCAGGGAGGAAGGGTAGCCTTGTAGCTCAGGCACTAGACTGAGACTCTGAAGATTAGGGTTTAACCCTTAGCTCTGTCACAGCCTTCCTGTGTGACCTTGGGTGTGTCACTTAATCTCTCTGGGTTTTGGTTCCTAACTGTAAAATGGGGATAGTAATCATCCTTTTCTCCCTTGTTTATTTAGATTGTAAGCTCTTTGTGACAGGTCCTGTCTCTTATTATGTGTCTCACATAGCCCAGTAGGTCCTCAACCTCTGCTGGGGCGTCTAGGCACTACCACAATACACATCAAAGTAAAATATAGACAAATGTATTGGAGAAAGCACGTTTTGTCTCTCTTGCCTTTGATTTACAGCTGCACATACAAAACATGTCAAACTGTCAGCAAGGCAGGGCTGCAAATCTGTAGAAACAGTGCACAGTGCAGAATGCATCAATATTGAAGCATAAAGTCTTCTTCATGGTGACTTTTCAGCTAGGATGAGACTCAGAAATGCCCAGGAAAGCACCGGTTTTTCCATAAACAGCCATTCTGAGTGGTGCTCCTCAGTATGGTATATACTGTACTCAGCAAACATTATTTCAAACACAGCACAAAGACACAATGTACAGTGCAATTACACCCATGAACTGACTTGAGTTGGTAATTCTGCAGTCCTTCTGTGGTGACTTCACCAGTTTCTACAGCATTTAACATTTCATTAAAATGTCTAACTCCTATGGCTGTGAAGGAACCCGTGTGTCTGTGACCTGGTGCAGTGCTGTCTGCCTGAGTCTGTGGATAGACACAGTAAAACACTAAGCGTTATGAGAGGTGTGAACTGACACATCCACCTCAATTGGTTGTTAACTCTGAAGACCAATGATGGCAACTGATAATTATTTCATTGCTGATCACTTTAGCAGATCGGCCAGCTATTCTGGGATTGTGGGCAGACCAGGAGTTATTTCTGTAACTCATGGTAACTAAGACAACAAAGCTGTGTAGGAGCAGAGAGACAAAAACAGCACCAGTGTTACAAAAACATTAATGTAACAAAACGAAAACATTACAACAATTAAAACAATTTCCTAAAATAGTGTTTTCTTCAAAATATGAGGTGGCAGAAATCTCTAGAAATTCCTTTCCCTATAAACCCCACTCACCTACTCCATTATCTTCTGCCAGTTACCTAACCTACCTCTTGCTGCTTATACACCTGCCATCTTGTCTCCTTGCCCTCTTTCTGGTACTGGTGGAAATGAGACATCTACAGAAAAATAACGATTTATCATAAAACATGGTGTAACTCGGGTCGGAATGGGGGAGGGCAAATGGCTGTATTCTTCTCAAGCATCACACCTAAACCCAAGTTCCACTCATAATGAAATATAACATTTTGTCATAGCAAATACTCACTGGGACTGAGAGTGAAGAACAGCTCACTGTTGGTGCTGTTGTCTGGAGCCAAAAGCTGAGGACAACATTTAACCATCTTAGGGAGCTATTTTAATCTGGCTGCATAAACCTGACTGCGTTTGCATTTTACATCTAGGTTTCCTCTGCATTTACTTCCATCCTACAGTAGTGAACATAAGACCTATTCAAAGAACAAAACCTCTTGCACATTAAAAACAAGACGTAGAGATGCAAGAGAGCCCCTTTTAAAGTGAACATCTGATGAAAATGGATAAAAGTATTGTTCATTTTGCTTCTTTATTAGATGTCTTTGAACTGAATTGCAAAACAGGACCCTTTCTGAAGCTCAAGGGCCCTGGCACTATTTTTTTTCATTATAATGATTTATTATTTTTTTCAAATATAACAGATATACCAAAAACCAAGATTCATCGTAACACCAAGAGTAAGTAAAGAGGGTTAGAATAAAGGTAGGGGAAGGAAAGCGAAATATCTATCTTCAGTGTCTGCATTAATCATGATAGGTCTCTAACAAGGCAGCCCAAAGTGCTTTGAATTTTTGGGGCATTTCCTTTCTGTGGAATGCAAGTGGTGCATGAGGAGGTCATATCACTGAGCCAGGCATGAGCGTTTGGGGATCTCTGGCACTGTTTAAAGATGCATATTTACAAGGATATCCATCCAGCTGCCCCCTCCCACCTTACACAAGACCTGGCAGTAAAGCACAGCAGCAAAATATATCTCCACCACATTAAACACGAACTTTTGTCTTCACTTGTAAGGCCCATCACAGCCCAATCCCACCCAATTTACCACCCTTTATATTGAGATATTGATTCCCACCTCTGCTCTGCCAATGGTACCAGTTTTCACTGCCCATGTGTTTCATTTTTGAACAATCACTTTGTGGTTTCTCCTATGCTACTCATACACTTGCAAGGAGCTCCCTGTAACCTTCTGAAAGCCAACTCATTGTCCTCCTACAAATTCTCCTTTGCCGTGATGTCTACAGAAAATCGCTCAATGGTTAGGCAGCTTATATGCCATGACTGCTACTTTTCATGCTGACCATGATCATCTCACTGTTTCGTTGTTCTCTCTTCATCTGTTTGCTGTCCACAGTCTTACACTGCAAGCTCTTTGGGGCAGGGAGTGTCTCTCTTATATGCCAATATGTGCCAAACGTAATGGGGCCCTGCCTACCGTAATAATAATAGAATAATAATATCCTACCCCAGCAAGGAAAAAAATTAAATCCACTCCAATTCTGTTAGGGCCCAAACCAACAGACACTCTTTGCAGTGTGTCCTGAAGGTGAACATATTCAAGGAATTCTGGACTGAAAGCAGTGATTTCCAGAGCAAGGGATCCTCATAGTCCTACCTTCTCTTTTATACAGCCCCATGCGGTTCTTGATGGCAACCTCACCACTACCCCAAAATGCTCCACAGATACCTCCCAGGAGCCGCAGACAACCTTAAGCAACAACAAGGACATTGTTGACGAGGAAGAGGAACAGGAGGAGAATGTGAGACAAGCAAGCAGAGGATCCGTTGTTCCTGACAGCCAAGAACTGCTTTTAACCCTGGAGCCCATCCCTTCACAGGACCAGCTGGCAGTACAGCGTGATGTCAGGGAAGGCACCTCTGGTGAGTTCACATTTCCAATCAAACTGTAGAGCTTACATGCTATTATTTTTTATGTATAATCTGAACAAAAAATCAGAGGGGTCGCCGTGTTAGTCTGGATCTGTAAAAGCAGCAAAGAGTCTTGTGGCACCTTATAGACTAACAGACGTATTGGAGGATGAGCTTTCGTGGGTGAATACCCACTTCAAGCAAGAATCAGGCTAGAGATAACAAGGTTAGTTCAATCAGGGAGGATGAGGCCCTCTTCTAGCAGTTGAGGTGTGAAAACCAAGGGAGGAGAAACTGCTTTTGTAGTTGGCTAGCCATTCACAGTCTTTGTTTAATCCTGAGCGGATGGAGTCAAATTTGCAGATGAACTGAAGCTCAGCAGTTTCTCTTTGAAGTCTGGTCCTGAAGTTTTTTTGCTGCAGGATGGCTACCTTTAAATCTGCTATTGTGTGTCCAGGGAGACTGAAGTGTTCTCCTACAGGTTTTTGTATATTGCCATTCCTAATATCTGATTTGTGTCCATTTATCCTTTTCCATAGAGACTGTCCAGTTTGGCCAATGTACATAGCAGAGGGGCATTGCTGGCATATGATGGTGTATATTACATTGGTGGACGTGCAGGTGAATGGACCGGTGATGGTGTGGCTGATCTGGTTAGGTCCTGTGATGGTGTCGCTGGTGTGATTATGTTGTGGCTTGCAGGGAAGTGCATCGAGGGTTAATAAAAACATTAACCTTGAACAAGGGCCGGCTTTAGGCCAATTCGCCCGATTCCCAGAAATCGGGCCCCGCACCTTAGGCGCCTTTTTAATTTTTTTTACTTACCCCGGCTGCGGTCTGCTCCGGGTTCTTCTGTGGCCTCGCTCTCCTGACCAAAGCACAGGCAGGAGCGCGGCTGCCCCACAGCCCCGCCCTCCCAGCTGGAGCTCTGCCCAGAGCGCGGCAAGCCCTACTCTGCAGACCTGCTCTCCTGGCTGGAGCTCCGGGCCCTTTAAATAGCCCCAGAGCCCTGGGGTAGTGGGGGGCTCTGGGGGCTATTTAAAGGGCCGGGGCTCCAGCTGCCTCTGCCACCCCGGTTCTCCAAATAGCCGCCGGAGCACCGCCGCCCCCATGCATTCCCCAGGGCTCCCGCGGCTATTTAAAAGGTCCAGGACAGGGTAGAAGCAGGGGAGCCCCGGGCCCTTTAAATAGCCCCCAGAGCCCTGGGATAGTGGGGGGCTTGGCGGTTATTTAAAGGGCCGGGGCTCCAGCTGCCTCTACTGCACCTCCTGCCCTGCCCGCAGCAGCCCCACCCCCCCGCCTGCAGCCAGCTCTGCACCCCCTGCCCACAGCCAGCCCCTGCCAAACCCCCTGCCCTGTCTCCAGACAACCCCTGCCACACCCCCCTGCAGCCCTGCCCAAAGCCAGCCAGCCCCCCCTGCCCGCACCAGCCCTGCACTGCCCGCCCTGCGTGCACCCAGCCCCGCACCCCCTGCCCTGTCTCCAGCCAACCCTGCTGCACTCCCCCCCGAAGCCAGCCAGTCCCGCACTCCTCTGTCTCCAGCCCTGCCAACCCCTGCTGCACCCCACTGCAGCCCTGCCTGAAGCCAGCCCGCCCCACACTCCCCTGTCTCCAGCCAGCCGCGCACCCCTTGCCTGCCTGCAGCCAGACCCTACTTCCAGTCAGCCCCTGCCCTGCCTCCAGCCAGCCCCATGTCCACTGGTGCCCTGCAGTTCCCAGGCCAGTAACCCTGCACACCTGCTTCAATGAGGGGGGCAGGGAGCAGCTGGGACCCACACATGTGCACATCCCCAGGGAGTGGCGGGGACCCACACATGTGAAACGGCAGTCATTAATAACCAATCAACAGCATATATGATGCAATGTACATAATATATAATTTTATTATTTATATAGTTATGGAAAGTAAATAATACACGGAAGAAATGAAAGGCTTTTTTTTACACTTGTTTTTTTTTTTTAGTCATCCCTGCCAGGGCCCCGCCGAAAATGTTCGAATTGGGCCCCACACTTCCTAAAGCCGGCCCTGCCTTGCATCAGAAACAATGTATGCACTGTCAATGCAACCCTTGTGCTTCGTATCCTTTACAGCTGAAACCTTGTCTATCGGCACATCCTCCATACTGGGACAGAAACTTTCCAGATTAGAAGGTGGGAAAAGCAGCCATATTCAATGAATTAATGTGTGCCTCCGAAAGCGACAAGAAGGAGCTCAGAGCATGGAGGATTATGCTGTCCAAGAACTGGACATGGACAGGGAGGACAGGAGAGCATGCAGGGAACAAGAGCGTGCCATGCAGGAAGAGATGCTGTGGATTATGAAGGAGCAGACAGGCATGTTGAGGAGTCTGACTGAGGTTCAGGAAAGGCTGCTGGATGCTGGAGTCCCTCTGGAGCCAATGCTGAACCTGCTGCAATCATCGCCCAGTTCTACATCCTCCTCCCCAAAATGTCCTATGAGGCGGCGGGAGGTGGGCACTGGAGTTAGGTATCCCTTGCACTCAATACCAGGGGAGAGGACCAGAAGATGCCCATTCCCACACCTTTGATTGCTACTGCAGTGCATCTGTAAGCAAGCTGTGCTTGTTTCTCCCCCGAGTGTTATCAGTCCTTTTGCCCCAGGTTATCTTACTTTTCTTTGCTGCCTCTGTGTGTTTGTGAGCATAATAAAACTTAACGGATTGAGGAGAACAGGCTCTTTATTCATTCAGCACATGGTGCTTGGTGGGGGTAGAGTTTACAGAGGAGAAAATGCACTGGAGGGGACAATTTGGTAAGGAACAACACAGATAAGTGTCACATTACTCTGGCTCATTGCTGAAACTGGTTTTCAAAGCCACAGGGAGATGCAGAGCCCCTGGGACACAGCCTGGGTCAAGGTGTTTGAAGGAATTAGTCTCCTATGGCCCCAGAAGGTTAAATTATGACAGATCAGTCTCATGTCAGAGGAAAAGGTGAGCTAAATAAAAACAATAAAAACAATGCCTATTGCAGGGAACAATGGATGGTTCCCAAATGCAAACTGTCCCTGGTAACGAACCAAACATGCCAATGGGCTTCACACATCTACGCATGCAAGGAGCTATTCCTGGTGGCTGCGGATTCAGAGCGCAGCTGTGAGTAACAGGAAATGCTCTCTACCAAACTGGTCAGGAAATTTTGTTCCCTTTTTTCCTTGTTGTGATTCAAAAATTGAAAAATTCTGACCAGTTTTCTGAGGGGCTTTTCCTGCCTCACAGACTTATAACAAATGTACCTGAAAGCAAAACTAGAGAAAGGTTCAACTAGTCCTCAAGTGACAGAAATCTAGCACTATTCAGAGCAGCTTCTCCATGGAAAATGACTGATTTCTACGGAGAATTATAACAGGTGAGGAATCTAAGAATGGCCTTTTTTTTTCTCATCTCCTCAGACACACAAAGCCCCAGAATCTTGCTTCCCTAAGGTTTAGGCTCTGTAAGCAAATATTTTTGACACACACTAACCCTACTGCCAGCACAGTTCCTATTTGATTCCATTAATCTTTTCCACCCTTCCCTCCCCCCCGCCCCATACACTTGCACAAAAGCCCCAGAAGCCCAAGAGGAAGTGATTGTACATTTGACATATTTGTTATTGTGTCTAGCTCTCTCTCACGCTTTTTGAACCCAGGCCAGGCAGCAGAAGGACGTAACCTTGAGCTGGGCTGAACCCTGCCTTTCCCAGCAATGGAAATGGGAGAGGGTCCGGAGCTGGAAAAACAAGGAGGCAGCTTTTCCCTTTCCTTTCTGCAGCAGTTCTCCCCTCCCTCCCACCACCCAGACATTCCTGTCACTGCACCAGGCGGGACATTAGACAATTAAAACCATGGCATATTAGAGCAGAGTGAATGTCCCACCTGGGAGTAGGCGAAGTCACAGCATGCTGCTCAGAGGCCAGAAGGAAACTTGCAGGCTTGCTACGAAGGTTGATACAAGGTACTGACTCATTCACCCAGCATTAGCCAAACAGGCAACATTTCTTCATAAACCATCCCCAAAAGTCCTTTTCCTTTAGGAAATCCCAGCAGAAATAGGCAGACATTTTGTTTTCTCTGTTATCATTATTTGTGCCAGTGGTTAACGTGAACTAAAACGGATGGCTCTATTGCCTTGTCTGTAATGGTGCTATAAGCAGTGTGTCTATCCCACCATGCAAGGAGCACAACACAATGAAGCCCTACAAACACATGTTGTGATTCCTCTTCAAGCTCACAGCAAAGCCCTCCTTCGCCATCACAAATCCCATGACCACTGCGGGCTCTGATTGGCCCCCTTCTGGGCAGTCTGAGCAGATAGAGCAACGAAGGAGCAGGTTATGAACTCTCCTCTCACCCTCTTAACTAGGCTCTCTGGGTCAAGATTGAGATGTTGCTGGGCAGTGCTGGGGAAGCCCGCACTGCTACTGCCCATGTGGTATGGATAAATAGAGGACTGTGGTCCTCCAGGCTGTTAATCCTGCACCTCCCACCAAAATACTGCTTACTCTAACTATTTAAAAAGAATACAAATCTTCCCTTTCTCTTCAGTGTATGCTGGATGCTCTCTGACAAATTCTGTTATAAGGGCACACTGTCTGAAAGAGCTTGTACTAAGGTCAACTAGATCTAGATGCCTTGGTGGAAACCCAATTAGGGTTCTGAGCTCACCTTGAAGGAAGTGTTATATCAGCTTCACCAGGACACATCAGGAGCGGTTCAATAAATACATTAATAATCAAGGACATGTCCAGATAAAAATTATGGCTTCCCTGATGCATTTCTCTTCCAACAGTACAGATCAGTCTCCTTTCCTTCTTCTACTGAGCATGGTTAGTAAAAGCTACTTTGCCTTTATGTGTATGTTTGAGCTGCACAGAGTCCTTAAAAGAGAATATACACAAGAAAAGCATCTTTCATATTTCTCTTTGCTACTACTGATGATATCCTCCCACACCAGCTACTTTAACTGCTGGATCGAGCGCCGAAATCATGACCTTGCCATATCCTATCACAAGTGAATGCAGTATCACAAACACACTATAATGATTTCACTCCAGGATCAAGCAGGTAGAGAGGACTGGCTTAGAAGCAGCAGAAGTTATCAACTTTGATAACTAGTCAATAAGGCAATGGGAGGGGAGAGGGAGGTGATAGAAAAAAATGGGGAAAGAGTTGTGCTTTACAATCTGAGAGCTCTGAAGGTTCCCCAGTATTTAAGACCCTTTCTAACAAGTCAGCTTCTTGAACCTGGGCTCTTCTAGCAGATGGGGGACATGATGATTTACAATGGGAATGAGAGAGGAAAAATAGTCACTTCAGGTGTCAAAGATCCTCCTGAAAGATGTCCTCAACTCGCTGGACATAAACAGAGATTCAGAAAAAAATTGAACTGATCTTACTGTACCCTGAATATCCAACAATGTAATTTTGCCAATGCGCAAGAAATACCTCATCAAGGTTTTGCCTAGCCTCATAACAGTGGTGTGTGTGTGTACCAACTGGCACACAACTACGTGACTATGTCATGACTTAAAGATGCTTGTATCCTTGAGATTTCACACCCAGCATTAAATGGAACAAAGCCACATTACCCATGCCCAGGCCTATTGTTATGAGGGTTCCAAGGTACATGATACAAAATGAACCACCAAGGATTTCTCAAAGAAGGTGCAAGAGTGGCGAGCGGTGATGGGGTTATCACCACAAAAAATACCCAGGGCTTGATCCCTCTCTGGTGTAGACTGCCATGGCTCCACTGAGCTCAGGAGAGAGAACCTTTGTTGGTGTAAATTGATATAGCTTCCTTGACATTCAATTGAGCTATGCTGACTCATGCTATTTGAGGATCTGGCTCTCAGATTATAGATTAGCAGAAAACCCTGCTGGCTTCCCACTTAGGGATGGAAAGTTGAGAGAAGGTGAGCATGCCTTACTTTACATCACAGTCACTGTCTCAGTGACTTCACAACAGTCACCAGGAACATCTGGTTCTGCACCACCATCCCAACGAGGCAAGGAGAGCACCGCATAGCAGAATTAAGATACCAGAAGTGTCAGTCAGGAAAGAACTATCAGGAGTGGATTAGACATCTCACATAAACCCTTCCTCTCCAACGGTGTGCTCCTCCTGAACAAAGCCATCCATGGCTCTTTGCACAGCAAGGGCTGGGAAAGGAGAGAACACAGCAGATAATTTTCCTTTCCCACTGCCAGCACCTGCTTAGAGGTTGCTTTCTGGGATCTTTGCGGATAACCCTGTACCAAGGCTTGAAAGAGATGAGGATGATCATGCAGACTAGAGGGGAAGACACTAGACAAAGGGACCAGCCCCCTTGCTCTCTCCCTCTCTTCGTAATGCCTCCATCCCCTGTGGACACATGGCCTTTCTGAATGCTTTGGGTATGCTCAGTGTACTCAATCCCCTGAAGGCAGCGTGCGTGCACTCTCTCCCATCACACTAAAGACCAAGGGAAGAATAATATGAACATATATTTTTAGCAGCAGCAAAATTATTTCTCTTACAGAAGGAATATTTCCATGCTGGACTTTTTCCCTTCCCTTATCACAGACTGTATATTTATAGCGTGAGAATCCTACCTCGCACAAACAAATGCTGCCAGGCCACTATGCTCAGAAAGGGATTCAGTTCTGCACTCATCTAAATGCCCCTTTTCAGACAACCCCAATCTCAGCTCCTCTCGTGGGAAACACTAAAGAACCAGATGTGTTTGGGGCACTCCCAAGAGATTTCAACCAGGGCCTCAAGCCTTGGAGTGCCTCTAGCATTGCCTGTAGGCAACTGAGCCAGATAAAAAGTCTTTGGGCTAGATCCTGAGCCTCACTCCAGCAACACGAAGCAGCCATAAAGCCAGAGCTGCAGACTGCTGTATACGGCAAGCTTGTTAGCGATGCAGAGCCACAGTAGTGATTACTACATCTCTCACCTTCCCAGCCCCTGATGTAAGGGGGACTTCATAGGGGAAAGAAAGATGGGCTGAGGCATCTCTGCCATTGGGAATTGCTGGCTGTTGGAACAGCCTCTTGGGGGGCTACACAGAGGAAAAGAACCTCAGCTGGTGTGTACTGGTGTCATGTTATTGATTTCAATGGAGTTACTCTTGTTTACCCCAGCTGGGGATCTGGCCCAGAAAATGGAAAGAAGGTGCTGGCTATGCTTAGTTTCAGCGTCCAAACTGAGAGCAGCACCATGACTAGCTGGTGCAGGGCCATGAGGGCATGAAATTCCTTCCTGTTAACCAACAGCTTTTTAGTAGAACAGGAGACACACAGTCCTACTCTACAATTTTTCTCTGGTTATTTGTCCCTATAACCAACAGGACACTGGTTGCTCTGATAGCTAGGGGTAAGAAAACTGCCACCTTGCTATAGACACTAGTCCCCTGACACTAGCAGCTGCCAACAGAAGGGGCACATCCCAACACTGTACAGCAGTGAACTGCCCATCATACCATGGTGGGAGACTGTTTTTAAACCCTAGAAGAGGAGGTTGGGTTTACAGTTTGTCATGGATGAACAGGGGGGAACATGTAAATTATTGTGAATGTGAGATTTCTGCTTTGAAAAGGAGTGAAACAATACAATTCCTCTGGGCTGACAAGGCCTGGGGCACCCCTCCCAAACTCAGATTTAACGCATTTCAGACAAAAAAGCATCCAATGTCCATTTCTGCACTGAACACGGGGATTTTATGGTCTGTGTGGCTTTCATGACATTAAAATTGATACGGGCCCTTAATCATAGGTAACAGTTTGCTAGATGAAGCCGCAGAGTGAGGGTTCAGGGTGTCAAGAGCCAGCTCAGCATTTTCTCTCGCAAAGCTTGCTGTATTTTCTTCACACCCATGTGTGGGATACCAGCCTTCAGGATGAGAACAAGTCTCTGGGCTTCTTGCAAACTGCTGTAGAGACATCTGATTTACATGAAAATAATTGCAATAGAATAGGAATGGAAAATACATTTAAATGAATTAATACTAATAATATGCCAAGGTCACAGGCAGAGTCTTTCAACCAAAGATTTTAATGCTCTGGATAAAAGCCAACTAAGTGTCACAACAGTGAAAGATAAACAGCATGACATCCATTTTAGAGATGGGGAAACTGAGGCACAGCAGCTTAACCACAGTCAACCAGTGAATCAATGGTAAGTCTGGGTCCAGAACCTTTAAGTCTCAGCTCTAATCGCTAGACCACACTGTCTTCCAGCAACTATCACTGGGTAACTTTCTGCATGTAATGGACAAAGCTAAGCTTTCTGAAGGGTGAGGAAACTTGAGTGAGGAAATACTTGGAAAGAGATTCTTGGAAAAATCAGACAGGTGAGGAAGGTAATGACCATGCTATCTGAGGGCTTTAGTTTCATACATCAACTCTGCAAGGTTTATGGCTCCAGTCCTGTAATTACTTTTCTCACTACTTGTTTATTAGCCTGATGCATATATTAAAGCACATATTAAAGCTCAGATAAAAAATGACACATCTTGGCAATTCCATTTCTTAACCCATCCTTTTATTAAGCCAAATTACCAACAATGAATAGTGATGATTTTAGACAACAGTTATACAGTTACAGTCAGAAATGTGACTACCGACGTGGCACCTTGAACTGAGGCCCTCTGACCCTGCGTGTCCTTGGGTCCTAACTGCAAATTTGACGGACGTTAACCAAGACTGTGTCCTGTTAACCCTGCAGAAATGATCCAGTCGGGAGAAGGTAAGCTGCATTAGATCTGCCCTGTGCATCAGCAACACAATTGCCAGGGATGGGATCATTTCAACCCTTTTATTATTGGTGATGATTTAAGTATGAGGCTAAGGTCCAGCCCAGGGAAGGACGACTTCTCACACTTGGCGGAGGAGGTAGGGATGTGGAAAAGGCATGTATGATTGAGGGCAATGTGGCCTGACTTCTGCATGTGGGGAGGAAGAGGAGGAGAGGACCCAGAGAGAAGTAAATCCAGCTCCAGGATCCCAGTAAAGATAACTATGGGTTAACGTAGACTGGCTCCTCTGTAAGGACCATGTGTATCCCTTTAAGAGTGAGTGAACGTCCCTCCTTGTCAATCTGAGGGAGGCCACGCCTCCTTGCTGTCACACCCTTAGCATGGCAATCAACTGGGGGGGAGTGTGGGGGGGGAATTAGCAATCGTTAAAGCTCAGGTCGCATGAGCTGGGCTTAGCAATAATGAGTCTATGAACCCTGACCCTCAGGCAGGGCAGGGCAGGGCACCAAACAGTGAGGGGCTCTGGGCGGCAGTTAGGGTAGGGCAACTCAAGTCTAGTATCCCAGGCCCTCAGGCAGGGTGGGGCAGCAAACAGCTAGGGGGCTCTAGCCCTCAGGCAGGGCAGAGCAATGACTAGTCGGTGGCCCCCTCGGGGAAGTCAGAGCAGTAAATAGTCAGGGGGCCTGGCCGTTAAGAAGCACAAAGCATCAAACGGCTGGGCATCTTGACTCTGGCAGACTGCCGACAAACACAGACCTTGTGGCCTAGAGTGGGGAGGCTGCCATCCCAAGGTTGGGATAGTAGGAGGACCTGGGTCCATACTACTCCACCGAGTCCCAGTCCCGGGCTCTAACAGTGACAGAGTCTGGGGATCCGCGAGGACCCACCCGCAACATGCTGACCTAGTCTCAGGCCAAAACCCAACCAGACTATAGTTTAGTTTTCCTGGGCTGCTTCCTACTTTCCCCTTGATAGATAGGTACCTCCATCTCCCTGAGGTAGGTGGCCAGTGGCAGCCCCAGCAGCTACTTGGCGTCTTGGCAGAATACCAGCTATGGCAAGTATTCGGTATGGCCGGGGTCCTCTTCGGGCTCCAGCAGCAAGCGGGACACATCTGTCTCCCTCGGAGGCTTCAGCCCAACTGAGCTGCAGGGCCCGCTTTTTATACTTCTGCTTCCTGTCCCGCCCCTCAGCTTCCAGCGGGCCAGCATGGCCTTCCTGGCTCTGCAAACCAAGGGAAGGATTGTGGTCCCTCCTTGTCAACCTTGGAGGGAGGCCACACCTCCTTGCTACAGTCCCCCTTTCTCTCTGTCATCATTTTCCAGAAGGCCAGGACACACAATCCCCTTAGCACAAGGACGTCTGCCATGGGATCAGGTTTAGCCAGTGTCCTGATTTGGCTGGGATGTTTTCCATTGTTCTAATTTTCACCATGGCTGTAGTACCCTGTGCAAAGACGGAGCCTGTTCCACAAGAATGGCCATGCTCTTCTTTCTCTAAAGGGAAGGTGGGACATCCTCTGCCCTGGGGGTAGGAAAATCTTGGAACGGGGAGGTTTCCATCACCATGAGTTAATCTCACATGATTTAGCAGGATGGCAGTGCCATGCACATTCCTAGGTCTGAAACAGCTTGGAAGGGAGATGCTAAAGGCTCTTCCCCACGATCTAGCTCTGAAGGTGCAAAGGATGAACAAGGATGGTGAAGCAGAAACAATGCATCCCTCTATAGACACGGAAGGTAGTGGGGAAGGAAGCACACAGCCCCTTCACTCTGGAGCCAACCCTCCTCTCACTGATCTCCTTTGCTCCATCCCCACCCCCCCATCAGACCAGAGTGGCTGCTAGTGCCATTCTATAGATCAACTGGTAGGGGATCCTCTCAGAGTGGCCAAAATTGCTCCACTTCTGCATCCTATAGTCTCACCAGGCTAGAGAGGGGGAGGCCGAAACCAGCTCTATCTACACTTAAAAATTAGGTTAACCTAGCTATGTCCAGGGCCAGCTTTAGGGCGATTCATCCGATTCCCCTGAATCAGGCCCTGTGCCCCTAAGAGGGCCCCGCAACGTCCCGCCGAAGGCATCGGCAGCCAATAGAGCTGCCACCGAAGTCCTGCCGTTGTCTTCAGCAGCAGCTCTTTCGAATCGAGCCCAGCAGTGTCTAAAGCTGGTTCTGGCTACGTCATACGTGACTGTGAAAAATGTTGTGACCTGAACACCATAGTTAGGTCAACCTATCCCCCAGTGTAGATGTGGCTAGGCTGATAGAAGAATTCTTCGCCATACTAGCTGCCTCCTCTCAGAGAGGTAGATTACCTGCATCAACAGAAAAACCCCTTTCATTGATGTCATAAGTGTCTACACTACAGTGCTTCTGCAGCGCAGACATGGTCTGAGGGTGTCTCCAAACTCTGGGTAATCTGAATGGTAGGATATGGCATGCTGCCACATCCAAAGCCCATCAGCATCAACAGCTAACCACACACCTTCTCTGCTTGCATAAAGGACAGGACATTAGCCCAGAAAAAGGGGAACCACATTGCTATGAATTCAGATGAGCCCCTGACGCTATTAAAAGCAGCAACTTCCAGGAATAGTCTGAAATGCCACCTGGTAGGTTTGTCAGAAGAGCAGCCCAAGAGTAGGCCACGGCAAGAATCCTCCAGCTCCCCTAGATAGGGCCACATGGAATGGGAGAACATGTCCTCACTGCTCAACGCTGTGGGAGAGAGTCTACAGGTGGGAGGAGAAGACAAGAGCAAAGGACAGTTCTGTGCCAGAACTTTTTTCTCCCATATATGGGATCAAGTTTGGTTGCAATGATATTAGACTGCTTTAGTGTTATGAATGGGTTGTCTGTCCAGATGCAAACTCTCTGGTACAGCGCTGAAAGAAGACTCTGCTAGCCCAAGTCCAGAAGCTGAGCTGAATTGTGTAAACTGCTGAAAATGAAACTGAAATCCTGGTACATTTTACAGTGGTGAGTGCACTACAGACAAGCTGGCATGACACAGGCAATTAGTAATGGGTCTTCTAGACTGCTCTTCCATAAAGGAAAAGTGCCTCTCAGCTACCCACCCTTACAAGTAAGGTCCCAATAACAGATCAAAGCTTTTGGTGGTCAATCACAGAGTTGTGATACTGCAGGAACTGGCAATGAGTGGCATTAGATACCTCTGAAATTATGGGGAAATCTGAAATGGTAGAGTATGAAATGTTTTACACATGCTTTTCATGAGCAGGATTTCTGAGGATTAAAGCGTGCGGTGGGGATTACTGGGGACCAAGGAGCAGACCCTGGATTGGGCAGTTTTGCGCTAGTCCCTAATGGAGCTTTGTCCACTATGTCATACAACTCTACATATTTTGGTATGGTTGCAATCCTTTGCTCGGGACTAGAATAGCAAGGGGGCTGCAGGTCTGGACTGGGATGCACTGGCAGCACTGTGGAGAAGGGGGTTCATGAATGGGACTGCAGGCAGAGCCTAAGATCAGGAGTGAGGTGCATTAGCAGAGCTGTCTGTGTGCTCAGGACCTGATCAGAAACAGTGAGGAACTTTAGGAATCAAGGAATCTCAAACAATCCCCAATGACTATAATTTTGTCCTCTACATTTTACAGCAGTGGTTCTCATCCCACAGCCCGTGTGTGGCCCAATCGGTACATGGCCGCGGCTCATGTGACATCTTCAGAGCCATACAGGTAGTATATACACCTCTACCTCGATATAACGCTGTCCTTGGGAGCCAAAAAATCTTAACACTTTATAGGTGAAACTGTGTTATATTGAACATGCTTTGATCCGCTGGAGTGCGCAAACCCCCCCTCCACCCCCGGAGCGCTGCTTTACTGCGTTATATCCAAATTCATGCTGTATAGGGTAGCGTTATATCGAGGTAGTGGTGTATATTGTGTGGTTGCAGCTCACAAACACAGAGAAAGCTACATAGGTGACTCACAATGGTAAACAGGTTGATAACCACTGTTTCACAGGCCTGCAAAGGGAAAAGGAAATTTTGGGTTACCCCAAAAAGTGTTAACACAAAAAAACAAAAGGAAAAAGAAATTGAACAGAGGCCTGTTTCTGAAGCAGCATTTGACTTGACACCCTGGTGTGGTGGTAGGGAACATGCTAGTTTGACAGATACACTCCCTCCTCATATGACCCAGATGATTCAAACTAACTTCTTTATCAGGTTTCTGCCTTGTTCCGCATTGGGAACAGGGCTGTCTTTATCCATACGCAAACTATGCAGCTGAGTGGGGCACCAAATTTCCTGGTGCCCTACGCAGCTGGGTGCTGCTGCAGTGGCCAGCCTGATCCCCCGGTCAGCTGAGCCAGCCAGGAAAGCTGCCCCTGCTCCTGTCCCATGCCCACTCCACCCTTTCCCCATAGCCCCTACCCCAGTTCCACTTCGCCTCTTCCCACCCCTGCTCTGCCCCCGTCTCACTCCCACTCCACCCCTTCCCCTGAGCCAGGGCTGTCCCTAGCTATTCTGGGGCCCTACGCAGCTCCCCCACAGGGAGGGAGGCAGGCCTCTGTGGTGGCGGGGGGGCTGACTTGGGGAGTAGGGGGGAACTGCCCCCCAGCACTCACTGGCGATGTGGCTGGCGCCGGATTGCTGCACTTTCCACCACCAGTGAGTGCAGGCCCGGCCCTAGTGCAGTCCTTAGGGGAGTGGGGCAGAGCTAGGGTGGGAAGAGGTGGGGCTGCGGTGGAAAAGGGGTGGGGCTCTGGCAGAGCAGGGCGGGGGCTTTAGGGAATGGGTTGAGTGGGGGCGGGGTTGGGATGGAGGCCCTGGGGAAGAGGCGGGTCAGGGGCTGGAGCAGCACGCAGCTGCACAGGGCACCAGGAAATGTGGTGCCCCAAATTTCCTGGTGCCCTACGCAGCTGCGTACTTTGCGTATGGGTAGGGGTGGCCCTGCCCTGAGCACGACCCTGGGGACTGCAGCAGGGGTCAGGCCCACCCTGCAATCACAGGGCGGCAGGAAGTGGAGCGACCCGGCCCCAACTCACTCCGCTCTTCTGGCTCATGCTTGGGGGGTGGTTTCCCCCTGCCCCCCAAGCCTGCTTCTTCCCCGTACAGACCTTTGGTGCAGCCCCCCATGGGAGGGGGCTGCGACAGGCACCACAATGTCTAGGGGTGGCCCTGACTGGGAGCAGTAGATCCACTACACACTGCGGCTGGGTATTTCTAATTCTGCTTTTCCTCCACTCATCCTCTGAAGGGGGAGGGAAGGCTGCTATAGACATTTCCTCCTTTGTCCACTTCCACACTATACTATCCTCATGACAAATACGTTTCAGGCCCTTTGGAATGCTCAGTATGTGGCACGAGCTCATGAAAATCAGGATGGTCAGAGTGTCTCATCAGTCTCCGGAGAAAGGCCTGAGTGGCAGAGACCTACAAAGCACGACACAAAATGACTTGAAGGTTAGAGGGGGTGGATTTTATAAACTGAGAAATAAAGGACTGTGTTAATCTGCAGACATCAGGCCAGATTCCAGTATCCACCACATAGGTGTAAAACTGGAGTAACTCCACAAAAGACTCCAATGTAAATGAGAGGAGAATCTGATCCATCCTGTTTATTTCAGGCTTTTAGCTTGAAGAGCGCATGTCACCTGTGTAAATTGCCAGACTGGGAAAAGGGAGGGAGTCAGCCGGGAAACATGACACAGCGCTGAGTGAACAGGATGCTATGTGTGCTACTGTTTAGAGTTCCTGAGGTTCAGTCTGCACAGCTGCAGAGTGTCAGCTGCAACAGAAACCATCTGCCTGCATGCTGCACTGAGGAGAGCAGGAGGGATTTCAATGAGGAACTGGTCAAAAGGGAGCCAAGCTTCCCTTTGCAACAGAGGAAACAAGGTTTGGTGGAGACTTTATTAGGGCAGCCATCACTTCAGAACAGACTAATAGAGACTGAGCCCAGTCCAGCCCAGATGTGTATGGAGAAGGTGTTCCATCCTCTATGAGGAAGGATAAGAAAGGATCGAGCCAGAGGAACCAGGACAGAAGCATTAGGAGAAAAGAAACAATTCCAATAAACAGTTGCAGTTTAATTTATCAGGTGGAAATCCCAAAAGGAACAGCTGAGCTCATAGGAGCCAACAGATCTGCATGGAATGGATATGGGGGTCACTTTCAACTGAATAAACTGCTCTGGAAAGAGAGGATCATTCTCTGCTCAATATCGTGTTGTTTCACCTGCCCTGGAATGGCAGGCACTTTGATTAACAGATTGAAAGGTCACGGCCAGTAGTTTCACTTCGGCTTTCACACGAGTTTGCAGGTTGAGTTAAGGACTAGGCTCCGTCATTATTTTTAACTCCATCTGTGAGCTCATGTGAAAACTACAAACGACCTCATCTTCCCTAGGATTACGCTGTGAGTTAGTTAACCCAAGGGGGCTCAGTAGAGTTAAAAACACACCTTTATCCTAGTGAAGACATAGCCAGAAAAAGAAGTGATGAATAAATATTTCTGTTCTCTATCTGGGGAAAAATAGATGATATCTCATCACATGGTGATGATAACACTCCATTCCAATAGTATCTTGGGAGGATGTTAAACAGAAGCTACTAAAATTAGACATTTTTAAATCAACATGGCCTCCAATGGTTTTAAAAAAACTGGCTGAGGAACTCACTGGATGTTAATGTTGATTTTCAATAACTCTTGGAGCATGAGGGAAGTTACAGAAGACTAGAAGAGAGCTAATGTTTTATTAATTTTAAGGATAAATGGGGTGATCCAGGTAACTATAGGCCTGTCAGCTTGACATCGATCCTGGCCAAGATATCAGAGCAGCTGCTAAGGGACTCAATTAATAAAGAATTAAAGGATGGCAATGTAATTAATGCAAATGAATATGGGTTCATGAAAAAGAGATCCTGTCAAACTAATTTGATATCTTTTTTGATGAGATTACAGGTTTGGTGGATAAAGGTAAAAGTGTTGATGTAATATACTTAGACTTCTGTAAGGCGTTCAGCTTGGTACCGCAGGACATTTTGATTAAAAAAACAGCACGATATAAAATTAACATGGCACATATTGAATGGATTAAAAACTGGCTAACTGACATGACTGAAAATGTAACTGTAAACAGGGAATCATCAGCAAGAGGATGTCTTTCCAGTGGGGTCTCACAGGGCTCATTTCTTGGCCATACTCTATATAACGTTTTTATCAGGGCTGTTAAGCAATTAAGAAAAATAATTGCACTGTTAAACAATAAGAGAATGCCATTTATTTAAATATTTTTGGATGTTTTCCACATTTTCAACTATATTGATTTTAATTACAACACAGAATACAAAGTGTACAGTGCTCACTTTATATTTATTTTTTATTATAAATATTTGCACTGTAAAAAACAAAAGAAATAGTATTTTTCAATTCGCCTAATACAAGTACTGTAGCGCAATCTCATTATCATGAAAGTTGAACTTACAAATGTAGAATTATGTACAAAAAAAACTGCATTAAAAAATAAAACAATGTAAAACTTTAGAGCCTACAAGTCCACTCAGTCCCATTTCTTGTTCAGCCAATCACTCAGACAAACAAGTTTGCTTTCATTTGCAGGAGATAATGCTGCCCACTTCTTGTTCACAATGTCACTCGAAAGTGAGAACAGGTGTTCTCATGGCACTGTTGTAGCCAGAGTCGCAAGATATTTACATGCCAAATGGGCTAAAGATTCTTATATCCCTTCATGCTTTACTCACCATTCTAGAGGATGTACGTCCATGTTTATGATGGGTTCTGCTCGATAACAATCCAAAGCAGTGCAGACTGACACATTTTCATTATCATCATCTAAGTCAGATGCCACCAGCAGAAGGTTGATTTTCTTTTTTGGTGGTTTGGGTTCTGCAGTTTCTGCATCAGAGTGTTGCTCTTTTAAGATTTCTGAAAGCATGTTCCAGACCTCACGCCTCTCAGATTCTGGAAGGCACTTCAGATCCTTAAAGCAAGTGCTGTAGCTATCTTTAGAAATCTCACATTGGTACCTTCTTTGCGTTTTGTCAAATCTGCAGTGAAAGTGTTCTTAAAATGAACATTTTCTGAGTCATCATCCGAGACTGCTATAACATG
The DNA here is from genome assembly GCF_025201925.1 of Gopherus flavomarginatus. NCBI lineage: Eukaryota > Metazoa > Chordata > Testudines > Testudinidae > Gopherus > Gopherus flavomarginatus. The sequence continues at coordinate 24,069,961 of NC_066633.1, forward strand.
AAATATATGGCAGAATGAAGGTAAAATAGAGCCAGAAACATACAATTCTCCCTCAAGGAGTTCAGTCACAAATGTAATTAACGCATTATTTTGTTAACGACTGTCATCAGCATGGAAGCATGTCCTCTGAAATGGCAGCTGAAGCATGAAGGGGCGTACGAATGTTTAGCATGTCTGGCACATAAGCACCTTGCAATGCCAGCTACAAAAGTCTCATGCGAACAGCTGTTCTCACTTTCTGGTGACATTGTAAATAAGAAGTTGACAGCATCATCTCCTGTAAATGTAAATAAACTTGTTTGTCTTTTGGCTCTAATGTTTTACATTGTTTTGTTTTCGAGTGCAGTTGTGTAACAAAAAAAACTACATTTGTAAATTGCACTTTCACGATAAAGAGATTGCATTAAGTAATTGTATGAGGTGAACTGAAAAATACTGTTTCTTTTATCCTTTTTATTGTGCAAATATTTGTAATAAAAATAATAATATAAAGTGAGCAGTGTACACTTTGTATTCTGTATTGTAATTTAAATCAATATATTTGAAAATGTAGAAAAACATTCAAAAACATTTAATAAATTTCAATTGGTATTCTATTGTTTAATAATGCAATTAAAACTGAGATTAATCACAATTACTTTTTTTGAGTTAATTGTGTGAGTTAGCTGCGATTAATCGATAGCCCTAATTTTTATCAATTACCTGGAAGAAAACATAAAATTATCACTGATAGAGTTTGCAGATGTCCCAAAAAATGGAGGAATGATAAATAATGGAGAGGACAAGTCACTGATTCTGAGAGATATGGATCGCTTGTTAAACTGGGCCCAAGCAAACAATATGCATTTTAACACAGCTAAATGTAAATACAGACATCTGGGAATCAAGAATGTAGGCCATGTTTATAGGATGAAGGACTCTATCCTAGGAAGCAGTGACTCTGAAAAAAGATTTGAGGGTCGGGAAACAGCCCAGAGACCTTCCCTTCTGGTAGAAGCCACAGTCCAGGTCAATTCCTCCTGTGTTTGATCAGGAGTTGGGAGGAACCCAGGCTCGCCCTCTACTCCGGGTTCCCTGTGGACTGCAGCTGTCTATAGTGCCTCCTGGTACAGCTGTGTGACAGCTACAACTCCCTGGACTACTTCCCCATGGCCTCCTCCAAACACCTTCTTTGTCCTCATTAGCCTGGAGCAGCCCCTGCTCTGGTCACTCAGGAAACAGAAAACTGCTTATCCAGTGGCCAATATATCTCCCTTCTACTACTCTGCTTTTCCCAACTGGCCTGGGTCTATCACAGTACCTACATGTTGAACAAATATTTAATACTGGGCTCCTTAGTCTATCAGAGAAAGTTTTAACATAATCCAATGGCTGAAAGGTGAAGCTAAACAAATTCAAACTGGAAATAAGATGTAAACGTTTAACAGTGAGCGTAATTAACAATGAGAACTGTTTCCCAAGAGTGCTGGTGGAGTCTGCATCACCAACAATTTTTAAATCAAAATTGGATGTTTTTCTAAAAAAATCTGCACTACAAATTATTTTTGGGCTGTTCTCTGTCTGTTCTCAGGAGGTCAGGTTAGACTACAACAATGGTCCTTTTTGACCTTGGAATCTATGACTCTATGAAGTGAAGAGACCCAACACAACCCACAGAATGCAGAGTTAACCAGTGAAACTTGTTGCCAGGGGATGTTATGAAAGTCAAAACTATAACTGGGTTCAAAAATAATTAGACAAGTTGAGGGAGGATAGATCCATCAGTGACTATTAGCCAAGATAGTCAAGGATGCAACCCCATGCTCTGGGCGTCCCTAATCCTCTGAGTGCCAGAAGCTGGGACTGGATGCTAGGGGATGGATCATTTGATGATTCTGTTCTGTTCATTTCCTTTGAAGCACCTGGCATTGACCATTGTCAGAAGACAGGATACTGGGCAAGATGGACCAATGATCTGATCCAGAATGGCCGTTCTTATGTTCGTGGACTGGGGAGGGATCTGGATGGACCATGTACAGTGCAGTGAACAGGGCTGGGCAAAGGGCAGGGAGAGAGCTGCATGGCCCCTACACAGTGCAGTGACCAGGCTGGATATGGGGAGAGAGTCTGCATGGCCCCCATCCCACTCAGGAAGAAGAAACAACAGGAGGAAGAGAAGAGAACTAATTCAGACAAAAGATAAACAGAGAAGCTATACAGTGAAGCCAAAAGTTGCTAATTAATATAAAATTGCCTTGGAGAGGATTCAAAGTGGAGAGCTCCCCTCAGAAACTCAAGCAGACAGAGCTGGCTTGAAACGTCTGCTGCTGTGGCTCTGCATAGACAGCCTAAGCTCATGGTCAGAAATATTTGCAGCTGCTGCTGGCTGAGTCCAGTGGTAGCTGCCGCTGCTGCTACTGACTTTTCACTTAACTCCCTGAATGTGCTGGGGAGCTAGAATCGGAGCAAGTAACCCCTAAAGGGGCTTCCCTTCCGTTCCCTTCTTCCCAATAAGCCCTTAAACCACTAGCTTCAGTTCATCCAGACTGGGCTGGTGACTCACACCTTCCTGCCCTCACAGGCAGAGATTATTTATGTGTATTTCTGTAATACCTGGGAGCCCCAGTCATGGGCAGGACCCTACAGGGCTAGAGAGCCTTTCTCCATATCCCTGGCCTGCTTTTAGCATTAGGCCATGGATGCAGCTGCTTATGGAGGGGTTGGTGTGCCCAGTGTTTGGAACCACGCTGCTCAGAGCTCAGGGAGGCTTTGCATAAACAAACACCCCCTCTGCTATGGGCAGTGGGTGAATGTGCAGCTGGGGAGGCTAGCCCCTCGCCCTATGCCCCACACTTCCCTTTCCCCCCCCTCACCGGAGACCGGAGCGCACGTCCCCCTGCAGCCACCAGCCCCATGTGCCCTCAGCCCCAGCATGGCCAGAGCACCCCCATCCCCAGCAGTAGGTGGGCGGTGCATCCAGAGTGCCCTCAGCCGTGGCCCCAGCTTCCCCAACCCTGGGCCTTGTGAACACTGGCCCCAGCCTCTCAGCCACACGGGGAAGGGAACTGGAAACAGGCAGATGGAGGCCTGGGGGCAGAGCATGGGTAGGGCCATGCCAGGCTGTTTGGGGTGGCACACTTTCAGTGTTTTCCTTACACTCTCCACCAGTTTTGTGAACTAGTTACATACCAAACCTGGTGGCTGAACTTTGTGACTTTATCCTCACCCACAACTATTTCACATTTGGGGACAATATATACCTTCAAGTCAGTGGCATTGCTATGGGTATCCGCATGGCCCCATAGTATGAAAACATTTTTATGGCTGAATTAGAACAACACTTCCTTAGCTCTCATCCCCTAATGCCCCTACGTTACTTGCGCTACACCGATGACATCTTCATCATCTGGACTCATGGAAAAGAAGCCCTTGAGGAATTCCACCATGATTTCAACAATTTCCATCCCATCATCAACCTCAGCCTAGACCAATCCACACAAGGGGTCCATTTCCTTGACACTACTGTGCTAATAAGTGATGGTCACATAAACACTACCCTATACCGGAAACCTACTGACCACTATACTTACCTACATGCCTCCAGCTTCCATCCAGGACACACCAAACGATCCATTGTCTACAGCCAAGCTCTAAAATATAACCGCACTTGCTCCAATCCCTCAGACAAACACCTACAAAATCTCTATCAAGTATTCTTAAAACTACAATACCCACCTGCTGAAGAGAAAAACAGATTGACAGAGCCAGAAGAGTACCCAGAAGCCACCTACTACAAGACAGGCCCAACATAGAAAATAACAGAATGCCACTAGCTGTTACCTTCAGCCCCCAACTAAAACCTCTCCAGCACATCATCAAAGATCTACTCTCTCAGATCTTCAGAGACAGGCCTGTCCTCGCTTACAGACAGCCCCCCAGCCTGCAGCAAATACTCACCAGCAACCACACACCACACAACAAAAACACTAACCCAGGAAATTAACCTTGCAACAAAGCCCAATGCCAACTCTGTCCACATATCTATTCAAGTGACACCATAATAGGACCTAATCACATCAGCCACAACATCAGGGGCTTGTTCACCTGCACATCTACCAATGTGATATATGCCATCATGTGCCAGCAATGCCCCTCTGCCATGTACATTGGCCAAACCAAACAGTCTCTACATAAAAGGATAAACAGACAAAAATCTGACATCAGGAATCATAACATTCAAAAACCAGTAGGAGAACACTTCAACCTCTCCAGCCACTCAGTAACAGATTCAAAGGTGGTAATTTTGCAACAGAAAAGCTTCAAAAACAGACTCCATCTAGAAACTGCTGAACTTGATTATGCAAACTAGATAATCAATTTAGGCTTAAACAGAGACTGGGAATGGCTGAGCCATTACACACATTGAATCTATTTCCTCATGTTAAGTATCCTCACACCTACTTGTCAAACTGTCTGGAATGGGCTACCTTGATTATCACTACAAAAGTTTTTTTTCTCCTGCTGACAATAGCTCATCTTAATTAATTAGCCTCTTAGAGATGATTGGGCAACTCCCACCTTTTCATGTTCTCTGTATGTATATATATCTCCTCACTATAAGTTCCATTCTATGCATTTGATGAAGTGGGCCCACGAAAGCTTATGCTCAAATACATTTGTTAGTCTCTACGGTGCCACAAGGATTCCTGTTCTTTTTGCGGATACAGACTAACATGGCTGTTAGTCTGAAACATGCCAATTCAGTGACTGTTTGGAAGTTTGAATTGAAATTGAAACATTAATACACACCTGAAAAGCATATACAGTGTATGATAAAATACATGTATCTGAAAGTATAATAGACTTGAAAAGTATGAATATAGACTAGCTTCCTTATACAGCCGTTGTGCTTTATGACAATGTCAGTGTACTCATTTCGATGATGTTGGCCAACCTAATAATTTCAAATCATGATTTGTAAGCAAAGTCCAAATGACCTCTCCCTGACAGCTAGTGATGAGCTGGGGAGAAAGGCTTCAGGACCAGATTGTATTTACAGTCACACCTACTCTACCTAGGTATCCAGCAAACAGAGCTGTGCTGCCCAAATGATAGATTTTGCCTGGGGTTGGGTTAAAAGTCACTTGAATGTGGGGTGGGAGTGGGGAACGAAATGTTGTTGTTCTTATTGTATGAGTAAAGGGCAGTTGAACTGTACTTAGTCTGTGCTGATTTGAGGGCATCAAGAGAGAGGGTGGGGACCTGTCCCTCTCCACTGTTTAAAGACAGAGCTGATTAGGCTCCACAGATATAGTGTTCTGTTCTGTTAAGTGACCACTGCAGCTGAAATCACTGACAATCAGGTCTAAGTGCTTAATCTGCTGTGGGGACAGTGTTCTAATGGAGACAGTGTTTCTGTGGAAGAGACGGCCCAGTCTGCACTAGCAGCGAGGTTCCCCCACTGAGAGCTCAGCTGAAATCACTGAGAGCTGGTGGAACCTCAAGAGACCAACTCGCAGAGGTCACAGTGGCAGGTAGCAGCAGAAAGTGACAGTACAGGGCCATTGGCAACAGAGCAGTGGAGTGAACGGTGGCACAACGAACAGCCGTGGCCAGACCAAACAGTGAGCAGCTGGAGGAACGAGCAAGGTGCCTTCTTGCCCCCCACCTGGGAGATGAACTCATGTGAAAACACCTCTGAACTCTGAGTCTCCACTGACCAAGGACAACACCGGTGAGTGGGGTGCAGTGGAGGGAAAAGTGAGGGGCACGTTAAATAAACATTTGTTTGTTGGACTATATTTTAGTGACTTTGCTCCAGAATGCTAGATTTGTGACTGGGAATGGAAACTTATATAAATGTTTCCTAGTAGGCCAAAATTTTTAAAATGCATTATTTGCCAAGGTTATTATCTCACATTGTTGCTATCCTGAGAGATCATTATGTTGGGGAGTTTCTGTACTAAACATTTTTATTATTATAATTATTTTTTACATAAGAATGGTCATACTGGGTCAGACCAATGGTCCATATAGCCCAGTATCCTGTCTTCCAACAGTGGTCAAGGCCAGGTGCTTCAGAGGGAATGAACAGCACAGGGAATCATCAAGTGATCCATCCTCTGTTGCCTATTCCCAGCTTCTGGCAAACAGGCTAGGGACGCTCAGAGCATGGTATTGCATCCCTCCCCATCCTGCCTAATAGCCACTGATGGACCTGTTCTCCAGGAATTTATCTAGTTCTTTTTTAAATCCTGTTATAGTTTTGGTCTTCACAGCATCCCCTGGCAAAGAGTTCCATGGGCTGACTTTATGCTGTGTGAAGAAATACTTCCTTTTGTTTTGTTAAAGCCTGCTGCCTATTAATTTCATTGGGTGACTGCTAGTTCTTGTGTTATGTGAAGGTTAAACAACATTTCTTTATTCACTTTCTTCACACCAGTCAAGATTTTATAGACTTGTATCATATCCCCCCTCAGTCGTCTCTTTTCTAAGATGAAAATTCGCAATCATTTTAATTTCTCCTCCAGTTTCATATCCCTAATCATTTTAGTTGCCCATCTCTTTACCTTTTCCATTCTCAGTATATCTTTTTTGGGATGAGGTGACTAGATCTGCACACAGTATTCAAGATGTACACATACCATGGATTTATACAGAGGCAATATGATATTTTCCGTCTTACTGTCTATCCCTTTCTTAAAAAAAGCAAATGTTTCAGAGTAGCAGCCGTGTTAGTCTGTATCCGCAAAAAGAACAGGAGTACTTGTAGCACTTTAGAGATTAACAAATTTATTTGAGCATAAGCTTTCATGGGCTACATCCGATGAAGTGGGCTGGAGCCCACAAAAGCTTATGCTCAAATAAATTTGTTAGTCGCTAAGGTGCCACAAGTAGTCCTGTTCTTTTTAAAAAAGCAAACAGAATGTTGGGAATCAGTGACTGCAGCTGCACATTGAGTGGATGTTTTCAGAGAACTATCCACAATGACGCCAAGATCTCTTTCTTGAGAGGTGTCAGCTAATTCAGACTCCTTCATTTTGTATGTATAGTTGAGATTGTTTTCCAATGTGCATCACTTTGCATTTATCAACATTGAATTTCATTTGCCTTTTTTGTTGCCCAGTCACCCAGTTTTGTGAGATCCCTTTGTAACTCTTCACAGTCTGCCTGGGACTTAACTATCTTGAATAGTTTTGTATCATCTGCAAATTTTGCCACCTCACTGTTTACCCATTTTTCCAGATCATTTATGAGTATGTTGAACAGTACTGGTCCCAGTACCGACCCCTCTGGGATACCACTATTTATCTCTCTCCATTCTGAAAACTGATAATTTATTCCTACCCTTTGTTTCCCATCTTTTAACCAGTTACTGATCCATGAGAGGACTTCCCTCTTATCCCATGACGGCTTACTTTTCAAAAGTCAATTTAAATTAAACACATTTTTAAAAAATATATATATATATTTTTAGAAATCTAGACCTGTTTTGGTGTAACTTGCATTATCCTTATGTTAAATTTGCATTATACTAACAAAATATTTACTTTATTCATATCTCTTTTATGTATTTCATCGGTCCTGACACTCCCCTACCCCTGTAAATTCGAACATCCCCCCAATTTCAATTCCTGGGGCAACCACTGCACACCTTCCCCTGCATTTGCTACCCGCCGCCCATGCCCTCTGAATTATTGTATCAGCACACCCAACAGGAGGTCAGCAAATAAATGAAGCAGCAGTAGCTGCTGAGTCTCTCTCATATGCTGTGCAATAAGGAGATTTAGCGGGGAGCGAGATGAAGAACAGCTCCAGCATCAAAGAAAATAAATTAAAGATACGAAATAAACTCATTGTTCAAGCCCAAGGGCCAGTCAGGAACAATCTGGGCTCCTTAAGACCAGAAACGACACTCAGCGGTGCATGTGTGCACATGTCAGATAGGCTCGGTTACCAGTCAGAACATCAGCTTTATAAGTTGATTGTGTGTGGTGGGCATCAGCACTCTACTCCACACAGCCCATTACTAACAGTGCGCTCCCCTGAGCACCTTCACACTGCTGACATTATCTTTCACTAAAACAGGTTTCCTTCCCCCACCCCCCCAGTATGGAATTCTCCTCCTCTCCCACCCCGCTGAAGTGCAGAAATGTCAATATTCAGCTCTAAATCAGAGACAGTCTAAAAAAAAAATAATAATTGGAGATATACATATCTCCTAGAACTGGAAGGGTGGAGGGCGTGGCCGCGCACGCGGGTGGATCAAAGCACGTTCAATATAACGTGGTTTCACCTATAACATGGTAAGATTTTTTGGCTCCCAAGGACAGTGTTATATCAAAGTAAAGGGGTATGTGGGATGCTGCCCAAGAAGATCTCAATGAAATTCTGCAGATCCCTCTAGTCAGTTTGTTTCATGAGAGCATCTGAAGTAACTAGCTGGTTCGCTTGCTATTTTTGACTCTAGAAATGCAAGCGTAACCAACTTTTCAGCATTCTCCCACACCTTTCATGTGACAACACTGTGCCCAATCATAGGACTCTGTTCTGAGGACTAAATGAATTCTCATAGTTTCACTTCCCTGGTATCCTTCCGGTTCCTTTTCAGGGGATGCAAGGCCAATTCTCTTTGTTACCCTAAAGACTGTCTGGAAATACATGTGACTAGTTGCTGCTTTCATTAAAATGTTGGTTTTTTTTTAAATGTGTTTGCTTTTAGTTGTCTTTTGTGGGCAAGTTATGCTGTTTGTATTACACCAAGGTGTTTGCATAATATTTACTTTGAAGTAATTGCTTTGTTTCTCTAAATACAGAATCTAATCCTTAGGTAAAAGGAGAAACATTTGTAGTTTTTGTACATAGCTTTCCTACTGCTGAAAACGAAGTTAAGATCAATATTTAAAAGCAACCAAATGCATAACTCTTTACAATGACAGGGAGAACTTGAAATTGAGTTAATTTTTAAAAATCAAGTACTATACCTATCCTGAGTCCCTTTGCCAGATGTTTTTGGTTTTACTTTTACATATTCCTGTTCAATTTTTAAAATGTTTTCTCTAACCTGCTGCTGTGTGAAACACCCAAACAAACAACAGGGCAAACTACCTAGCAAATTAATCAAGGAAACAGTGAAAGTGATGTCATACAAAGTGCTGTTAAATGCCCAATTACAAAATAAATAAAAGAGAAGCATTTTTCTCCGTTTCACTCATAGACATCCTAGGGTTTACAAATCACAATAAGGAGTTAAAAAATGTTCGCACAAAAGCATGAATTTTAATTTGTCAGAGTACCTGTAATTCTAACATACTATTAAAATGCTAATTTAAAAGGCATACCAAAATTTAATACTAGCTAAAGACTCAAGGAACCCACCATTTGCAAGCAATATGGAACTCACTACAGGAAACTGCTGAGTAGAATTTTCCAGAGAAATTGCAGATAGAGGCTCTGTGTGAAGGAAAATCATGGAATTCAAACAAGAAGGAGAATTTTTCTGTGCCTCCATGAAGAAAGTCAGAAGGCCAAGAAGCAACACTCACCACAGCTGCTTATAATTTTCCTTGAAACTATTTTTCAATGGAAAACTGGGATTTCAGCTAAACAACATTCTGTGCAAAGAGTCAAATATCAGAGGGGTAGCCGTGTTAGTCTGGATCTGTAAAAGCAGCAATGAGTCCTGTGGCACCTGATAGACTAACAAACATATTGGAGCATGAGCTTTCGTGGGTGAATACCCACTTCATCGGATGCATATAGTGGAAATTTCCAGGGGCAGGTATAAATATGCAGACAAGAATCAGGCTGGAGATAACGAGGTTTAGTTCAATCAGGGAGGATGAGGCCCCGTTCTAGCAGTTGAGGTGTGAAAACCAAGGGAGGAGAAACTGCTTTTGTAGTTGGCAAGCCATTCACAGTCTTTGTTTAATCCTGAGCTGATGGTGTCAAATTTGCAGATGAACTGAAGCTCAGCAATTTCTCTTTGAAGTCTGGTCCTGAAATTTTTTTGCTGCAGGATGGCTACCTTTAAATCCTATTGTGTGTCCAGGGAGACTGAAGTGTTCTCCTACAGGTTTTTGTATATTGTCATTCCTAATATCTGATTTGTGTCCATTTATCCTTTTATGGAAGGACTGTCCAGTTTGGCCGATATACATAGCAGAGGGGCATTGCTGGCATATGATGGCGTATATTACATTGGTGGACGTGCAGGTGAATGAACCGGTGATGGTGTGGCTGATCTGGTTAGGTCCTGTGATGGTGTCGCTGGTGTAGATATGTGGGTAGAGTTGGCATCGAGGTTTGTTGCATGGATTGGTTCCTGAGTTAGAGTTACCATGGTACGATGTGCAGTTGGTGAGAATATGGTTCAGGCTGGCGGGTTGTCTGTGGGCGAGGACTGGCCTACCCTCCCAAGGCCTGTGAAAGTGTGGGATCATTGTCCAAGATGGGTTGTAGATCACTGATGATGCATTTGAGAGGTTTTAGCTGGGGACTGTATGTGATGGCTATTGGAGTTCTGTTGGTTTCTTTCTTGGGTTTGTCTTGCAGTAGGAGGCTTCTGGGTACACGTCTGGCTCTGTTGATCTGTTTCCTTATTTCCTTGTGCGGGTATTGTAGTTTTGAGAATGCTTGGTGAAGATTTTGTAGGTGTTGGTCTCTGTCTGAGGGGTTGGAGCAGATGCGGTTGTACCTCAGTGCTTGGCTGTAGATAATGGATTGTGTGGTGTGTCCGGGATGGAGGCTGGAGGCATGAAGATAGGCATAGTGGTCGGTGTGTTTTTGGTATAGGGTGGCGTTAATGTGACCGTCACTTGCAAAGAGTCTCTGCTTTCTATAGAAAATTTAGATTTTATGTTGAAAAACTGAACACCTGAAAACCAAAATATTTCAGTCCACAACTGAAATATTAAAATTTGGAAAACTTGCCGCAGTGCCTTATGAGAGTTGTAGTTCAGTTGCCTCATGTTCCCAATCTCCTCTATGTGCTGGGCTCTCTAGCCAGACTACATGATGCACCATGGCCAGGAACGCCATGATACACTCTCTCCAAGAGGAGAGACCATAGGGTATCACTGGATATGCAGTGCAAGCAAGGAGCCCAACCTATAGAAGAGAATGGGAGCTTAAGGCACCTGAACTGGAACTCCCATGAGGCAATATGGCAGCATTTCTAAATGCAAATATTTCTGGTTTTGGATGAAATTTCTTGGTATTCAGCGTTAGGCCAAAACACCAACGTTTTCCATTGGAACCCCCCTCCCCTCATTTTTGACTATCTGTAAACCTAGTTACTAATGCCAACATACATTTAAATAAACAAACAGAGGCACCCTTAGCACTGACAAACACTTCTATGCCACTCTCCTCAGGTGAGCACGATGGGTAATGGAAACCAGGACTGTGGGCATCCGGCTGACAGAAGCTCCGTAAACAACCTAGTATATTGTTGAATCTATTGGTGACTTCTTTCTCTTGTATAAGTAGGAGGGATGTTCTCAAGAATAGGTTATTTCATTGGGACTCTGGGGACCTGGATTCAATTCCTGGCTTAGCCACAGACTTTCTGTGAGAGCAAATCAGATAAATTTCTCCATGCCTCAGCTTCTCATCTATAAAATGGGGATAATACTTCCCTATTTCACAGGTGTGTTAAGGAGAAAGTCCACTAATGGTACTATGTGGATGAGGGCCATATAGATACCTAAATAAATATTGAATGTATCTTAGCTTTGTGTAGTTTATTTTTCCAACCCCGACAATGGACTAGACTATCCACTGGTTAACAAGAAAGAGAACAACCTGTTCAAAGACTCAGCAGGCTGTGTGCTTGATGCATGACTTTATAGGGCATGCTCAGGTTGGTTACAAGACACGAGGCTTGATACTGCTTCAGGGAATGAAGCAAAAACTTTATTTAATCACGTTAAATATAAAAAAAAATTAAAAGGAGTCTGCTTCTGAGGTTGCTCCAAGGCTTGGAGTGTTTGGAAGGACTCATGGGAGTTGAGGTGGAAAAAGAGGCCTCACAAATGGCTATGACAGCTACACGTATTGTGTGTCTTTGTCCAGAACAAACGAGAGTGGATTGTGATGGGATTTATCAACAGGAGTTGGGCTGGGACAAGTTACTCACAGATGGTGAAGCTGCATGAATTACGAAAATCATCACAAGCAAAAGCCTTTATACCCTGCCACATTACTGTGTACTTTGTATATGCTGCATATTTACAGGAAAAAAACCAATGTAGGAGTATTTAAAAGTGTTTATTGTGACTATTTCTTGTATCCTTCCACCTGTAAAGCTAAGTGCCTTAGTTAGCTGTACAGGGCTAAGAGGGAGAACTCGGTTAAAGCTAATAAGTGTAATATACTTCCTACGTAGCACAACCTAAAATAGCTTTTCTAGACCTAAAGATGTCATCTCTTTAAACTCCAGTATCCCAGGCCCTTTCCTGGCAAGAACTGAGAGCCAGGCCCTCTTTTCACAGGACAAAACTCCCATTTCCAGCCCTGCAGGATCCTGAGACATTGGACTTTAGAGTCTTGACATTTTTATGTATATGGAAAGGTGGGTTATCAGGGCAGAGTGTTTTCACTAAGTTTTTATGAGGATAATTAAAATGAAAATAAACCAAAAAAAGTAGTCTTCCAAATTGGTGTGATCCATTCAAAGAGCATGGCCAATGAATGTGTCAGAAGATCAATCAAGCCATTTGAACTGGGATACAAAATCAAGATGAGGATTATAAATGTGTAAAGATACTGCATGTCTCTACTATGGGGAAGACAAGCCCACTTGCTTCTGAGTCTCTCACATCTGGATTCCAGGGTTCCCATTTCTGGAGCACACTCACCAGTTTCTCTTCCTTATGAAGATACGGGTTTCCCATTCATAAAAAAGACCCTTCCTGCCAGAATGGAATGCACGATGCTTCATTACCACAAAATGACAAGTCCCCACTTTATACAAACCTTGCTTTAAATAACAGCCAGACTGTACCATTAAAGCATAGCCCAGGGCAAAAGGGCCCGAAGATGTGCTGAGCACTGTATGACTTTCTGAAGGGTGCAGTGTACACTCTCTTCCATGTCTGGCTAGTTGTGCGGACCAGCATGAGGAAAGACATGGCTTTAGCCTTCCAATTTTGCAGAGGCAGCACCCAGGGATGCATTAGCCTTGGAGAACAGTAACTCTCCATTTGGATATAAAAAATTTATTAAAGCTAATGTTAAAAAAATGATACAATACACAGATTAAAAAGAGTGTCTGTACATCTGGGCATAGTGCTTAGATTATCCACAAATACAAAGTTTGTTTTTAAATTCATAAGATACATATAGTGCATTAAAAGCAATAACCCAAATTTAGGTGAATAAATTTAACAACACAGTTTAGCTATTAGCATCCAAGTATTCAGGTACATCACTCATGAGAGTGTCATAAGAGGCTGCCTATATCTTAGCAACTTCTAGTTCTATCTCACACACAAGAGTCATGGAGGTAGGACTGAAGGTGGGAAGACAATTAAGCTGATAATCAATTTCCTTGTTCCAGGGGCCACACGGATCACCACACAGGGTCAGGAAGGACCCCTACCTCCTCCCATAGCATTGCACAATTGGCTTGGAGCAACATGGGGATTTTCACCTTTCTCTGAAGCATCAGCTATTGGCCACTGCTAGAAACTGAATTCCAGACATAATGAACGGATCAACTGTCTTAGAGGAAGTCTTATGTTCCTAAGCTTGAATGGAACAATTGTTGGCTCACACATGATAGCGTTCTGTATATTCAGTTTAAAGGCAGGTGGGATAGTCGAAGAGGAGGAGGAGTGTGAAAGTCTGGTGACATTGCTGGGAAGACTTAAAACGAACTGCCTCAAGAGGTAGGCCTGGTCTACACTACGCATTTAAACTGATTTTAGCAGCATTAAACCTATTTAACGCTGTACCTGTCCACACAACGAGGCCCTTTATATCGATATAAAGGGCTCTTTAAGTCGGTTTCTGTACTCCTCCCCGACCAAAGGAGTAGTGCTGAAATCAGTATTACCATATCGGATTAGGGTTAGCGTGGCCACAAATCGACGGTATTGGCCTCCAGGTGGTATCCCACAGTGCACCATTGTGACTGCTCTGGACAGCAATCCGAACTTGGATGCACTGGCCAGATAGACAGGAAAAGCCCCGCGAACTTTTGAATTTCATTTACTGTTTGCCCACCGTGGAGCTCTGATCAGCACGGGTGGTGATGCAGTCCCAAATCCAAAAAGAGCTCCAGCATGGGCTGTACGGGAGATACTGGATCTGATCACTGTATGGGGAGACAAATCTGTTCTATCACAGCTCCGTTACAGAAGACGAAATGAGAAAGCATTTGAAAAAATCTCCAGGCTATGATACAGAGTCCACAGCACAGTGCTGTGTGACAAGCGTAATGGAAAGCCAAAGAATCAAATGGACGCTCATGGAGGGAGGGAGGGGGTACTGAGAACTCCAGCTATCCCACAGTCCTCGCAGTCTCTGAAAAGCATTTGCATTCTTGGCTGAGCTCCCAATGCCTGAAGGGTCAAACATATTGTCCGGGGTGTTTCAGGGTATATGTCGTCAATTTAGCACCCCTCCGCCCCCCGTGAAAGAAAAGGTAAAAAATCGTTTCTTGACTTTTTTATATGTCACCCTATGTCTACTGCATGCTGCTGGTAGATGCGGTGCTATGGCACCGAACAGCAGCATCCTCTCCCCTCCAGTAGATGGTACCGTATAAAAGGACTGATAGCTGTCCTCATCATCCTGTGAGTGCTCCTAGCTGGCCTCAGATGAGGTCGGCCGGGGGCGCCTGGGTAAAAATAAGAATGACTCCCAGTAGATGGTACAGAATGGCTGGTAACCGTCCTCATCATAGCAACTGGGAGCTGAGTTCCACCAGCCCGCTCCCCTCCCCCTTCATGTCTAAAGAAAAGATTCTCTACTGCCTGGACTATCATAGCAGCAGGATGCTGGGCTCCTCCTCCCCCCCCATTTAATGTCCTGCCCGGACTATCATAGCAGCTGGAGGCTGCCTCCCCCTCATTTTATCTCACTAAAAAGTCACTGTTTCTTATTCCTGCATTCTTTATTACTTCATCACACAAATGGGGGGACACTGCCACGGTAGCCCAGGAAGGTTTGGGGAGGAGTGAAGCAACGGGTGGGGTTGTTGCAGGGGCACCCCCTAGAATGGCATGCAGCTCATCATTTCTGCGGGATCTGACATGGAGTGGCTGTGCTCTCTGGTTCTCTGATACACTGGTTCTCTAGTACACTTGCTCCATATTCTAGGCAGGACTGACTCTATTTTTAGATAAACCATAAAGGAAGGATTGGCTCGGGGAGTCATTCCCACTTTTGTCTTTGCGCCCCTGGTCGATGCCAATCTCAGCGAAGGCCAGCCAGGAGCACCCATGACAGCAGCAGACGGTACAGAACGACTGATAACCGTCATCTCATCGCCAATTTACAATGGTACAGCAGACGGTACAGAACGACTAGTAACCATCTCTGCTATCTTGCAATGGCAAATGAATGCTGCTGTGTAGCACTGCAGTACCACCTCTGTCAGCGGCATCCAGTACACATATGGTGACAGTGACAAAAGGCAAAACGGGCTCCACGGTTGCCATGCTATGGTGTCTGCCCGGGCAATCCAGGGAAAAAGGGCACGAAATGATTGTCTGCCGTTGCTTTCACGGGAGGAAGGAATGAGTGACGACATTTACCCAGAATCACTTGCGACATTGTTTTTGCATTGGGATCTCAACCCAGAATTCCAATGGGCAGGGGAGACTGCGGGAACTATGGGATAGCTACGGGATAGCTACCCACAGTGCAACACTCCAGAAATCGACGCTAGCCTCGGTACATGGACGCACATCGCCGAATTATTGTGCTTTGTGTGGCCGCGTGCACTCGACTTTATACAGTCTGTTTTACAAAACCGGTTTATGTAAAATTGGAATAATCCTGTAGTGTACATATACCCTTACTGCCTCTTTGGAACCAACCTATGGTCTGAAACACTGACGATACAAGGAACAGGATAGAAGACTACTTGTGAACAATGTATGGATATTTTCTATACTTTTTTCAGTCCCTTTGTAGCTGGCCTGCAACAAAGCATCCCCTTCCCATCACAAGTGCACATGTTCCGTGATTCTCTTGCACTTTCCTCTCTTTCTCTGTATCTTTTTTCCTGTATGGCTGAGATTTGTGATTTTGAATATGTGTGTGTTCAAAATATGAAAGGATACTGAGCAATGGGTAATTCTTCTTCCAGTGATCTCAGAACTATGGTTAAAAAAAGGAATACAGAAAAGCTTAGTGGTTTCAAAATCTAGAAATTTCTACATTCCTTAGAAACACAACTTCAAAATGCACACACAAGTACACACTTAATTTACATGCACAGATACCATGATAACTGAATGCAAAATCATGCACTCATTGCTTGCACATTTTTGTCCAGGTAAGACCATCTATGACAAGAGTATCAAGTTCAAAGGACATTCATGAATGAGTGAAGTCACTTGACAGAGTTGTGTGTTTCTGGAGAGAAGGATAGTCACAAAGGATACGTCTACACAGCTGCTAGGACCGAGTCTCACAGACTCGCATTAGTGGGGCTCGCGCCAGCATACTGCAAATAGCAATGGGAATGTTTTGGCTCAGGCTGGAGCTTGGGATCTCACGTTTAGGAAGGGGGAGTGCTTCAGAGCCCATATATCAGAGCAACGTCTACACAGCTATTTTTAGCGTGCTAGCAAGAGCCTGTCGCCCCAGGCTATGAAACTTGGTCTTAGCAGCTGTGTAGACACATCATAAGAGGCTTTGCTTTGTTTGGGGGTATTTAACATTAAAAAGTTGGTAAGTCATTGTCCTAAAATATTTCCCTAGAACTGTCTAGTCTACTTCCCTTATGTAGCTAAATATCTTCCAGTATCCTTGTTATTTACACTGTACGTGTATCTCCAACATGATAGTTAACATATATGCATCCGACGAAGTAGGTATTCACCCACGAAAGCTCATGCTCCAATACGTCTGTTAGCCTATAAGGTGCCACAGGACTCTTTGCTGCTTCTATGATAGTTAACGCTGAGTAAACTGTCTGCATGTGTTTACACAAACAATTCTCATTTTGCTTTTGTAGCAGGATTCTTGAAAGTAACTATCCCTGTCATTACTTCCATGCATCTGTTTTGCTTCTAAGAGGCTGCTCTTCTCTCTTACCAAACCAACTCTCTCAGATATGCTTACTGAGTAATTAGATGAGTTTCAACAAACAATCATTCCCTCTGGTAAAGGCAGAGTGCTAGTCTGGTATTTACCTATCCTGAAAGCATCTCCTGGAAACCTCTGAGGATCATTCTAATTAGAGACCGTTTTGTTGATACATATTTACCCATTTCTTTCTTCCCCACATTATTCCAAGGGAAAGTGATTTGCATGGATGTAGGGTTTCATATCTACTCTGTGTGTCTGTTCTTGCTGCTTAGCAGCAGTTTGAAGTCAGGATCCATGGCCTAAGACATTGCAGTGAGCTGCTATTGAAATACTGGTCCACAATGTGGTAGAGTGTTAAAATTGCAAGTGAGAAATAAGCACCAAGAGCTTAGGAAGAGAGGATCTTGTTTTGATACAACGTCCAGAAAAGAGCAGAAGATTTGTTTCCACATACAGGGTGAAATCCTGGCCACAATGAAGCCAATGGCAAAACTCCAGGAGACTTCAAACATTTCACTCAATGTTTTTAATATTTAAAATGTTTGTTCCAAAACCTGAACTCAGCCTGTGCATTTTCAAAGCACCTCATTCACATATGTTTTCTGTAAGAAACAAATATTCTATATGGATGACATTTTCTAAGGACTCTAGAAAAGTAAGATACCCAAATACCAGCAGTCCTCAATGGGCGTCTAACTCCCTTAGTGTCCTTTGAAAACCCAAGCCCTTACTTAAGGTTCTTTATCCAGCAAAAATCTTCTTTCCCCTGTTCCACCTAGGAATGTAAATATCATTTTAAAAAGTACCCGTTTAAACTATTAAAATTATATCTGTTAACTGTTTAATAGATGGGGGTCAGGGTCTGGTGTTGGGGCTGCCGTCCATCCCCACCAAGGTGTGTGCGTGTCAGGGTCTGGGGCTGCCGTTCAGCCCCACACAGCAGGGCTTGGGGTCCGAGGCTGTTGCCAGCCCCTGCACAGCAGGGCTTGGGGTCCAGGACTCAGGGTCCAGGGCTACCGCATGGCGGGACTCAGGGCTTGAGGTCTGGGGCTGCCACATGGCCCCACACAGTGGGGGTCAGGGCTGCTGCTAATCATTTTAAATGTTAACTGCAATACATTAATGGTAAGACTAATACTTATCGGTTAACCATTTAATATTTTAGATCCTTAGTTCCACCCTAATCGTAGAGAGATGTCACATTTGAAAGGGCACGGGAAGAGGTGTTGTCTACTGGTTATAGCAAGAGACTAGGAGTTGGGTTTTTGAAAAGCTATTCCTGGCTTTGCCACTGACTCATTGAGTAGCCTTCAGCAAGTATGGTATCTGCTCTGTGCATCTCTTTATGAGTCTGTAAAATGGGTATTCAGTGTTATGTGACAGAATGAGTGCACACCTTGATTACTAGGCTGTAAAATGCTTCTCAGTTATTTCATTCAAAGCACCATAGGAGCTCCAAGTTTTTATTATTTGTAAATCTTTCTTGTTTCATGTGTGATTTGTCAAAGTTGCTGGAAAGTGATTATTTAAGGAAAGGGGTTTATCATAGAATCACAGGACTAGAAGGGACCTCGAGAGTCCCCTGCACTCCTGGCAGGACTAAGTATTATCTAGAGCATCCCTGACAGGAGTTTGTCTAACCTGATCTCAAAAATCTCCTATGATGGAGATTCCATAACTTCCCTAGGCAATTTATTCCAGTGCTTAACCACGCTGACAGTTAGGAAGTTTTTCCTAATGTCCAACCTAAACCTCCCTTGCTGCAATTTAAGCCCATTGCTTCTTGTCCTATCCTCACAGGTTAAGAAGAACAATTTTACTCCCTCCTCCTTGTAACAGCCTTTTACGTACTTGAAAACTGTTATCATGCCCCTCTCAGTCTTCTCTTCTCCAGATTATACAAATCCAATTTTTTCAATCTTCCCTCACAGGTCATGTTTTCTGGACCTTTAATCATTTTTGTTGCTCTTCTCTGGACTTTCTCCAATTTGTCCACATCTTTCCTGAAATGTGGCGCCCAGAACTGGACACAATACTCCAGCTGAGGCGTAAGCAATCTGGAGTAGAGCAGAACACTCCTGCTACTTACAACACTCCTGCTACTATATCCCAAAATGATGTTCACTTCTTTTGCAACAATGTCACACTGTTGACTCATATTTAGCTTATGATCCGCTGTGACCCCAGATCCCTTTCCACAGTACTCCTTCCTAGGCAGTCATTTCCCATTCTGCATGTGTGCAAC
Source organism: Gopherus flavomarginatus (assembly GCF_025201925.1). Taxonomy (NCBI): domain Eukaryota; kingdom Metazoa; phylum Chordata; order Testudines; family Testudinidae; genus Gopherus; species Gopherus flavomarginatus. The sequence continues at coordinate 24,089,453 of NC_066633.1, forward strand.
TGATTGTTCCTGCCTAAGTGGAGAACTTTGCATTTGTCCTTATTGAATTTCATCCTATTTATTTCAGACAATTACTCCAGTTTGTCCAGATCATTTTGAATTATAATCCTATCCTCCAAAGCACTTGAAAATCCTCCCATCTTGGTATCTAAATCATTGATGAAGATATTGAACAGAACTGGACCCAGAACTGATCCCTGCAAGACCCTACTCATTGTGCCCTTCTAGCATGACTGTGAACCACTGATGATTACTCTCTGGAAACAGTTTTCCAATCAGTTATGCATCCACCTTATAGTAGCTCCATAGTATAGTACGCTCGGGAATTAACAACTGAAAAGTTGTTTCACTGTAGAGTAGGCTAGCTTGAAATTAGACCTTTAAGACCCTCCCAGCAAGTTTGCAGATGACACTAAACTGGGAGGAGTGGTAGATACACTGGAGGGTGGGGATAGGATATAGAGGGACCTAGATAAATTAGAGGACTGGGCCAAAAGAAACCTAATGAGGTTCAACAAGGACAAGTGCAGAGTCTTGCACTTAGGATGGAAGAATCCCATTCACTGTTACAGACTAGGGACCGAATGGCTAGGAAGCAGTTCTGTAGAAAAAGACCTAGGGGTTACAGTGGACGAGAAGCTGGATATGAGTCAACAGTGTGCCCTTGTTGCCAAGAAGACTAATTGCATTTGGGGCTGTATAAGTAGGGGAATTGCCAGCAGATCGAGGGACGTGATCATTCCCCTCTATTCGACATTGGTGAGGACTCATCTGGAGTACTGTGTCCAGTTTTGGGCCCCACACTACAAGAAGGATGTGCAAAAACTGGAAAAGAGTCCAGCAGAGGGCAACAAAAATTATTAGGGGCTGGAGCACATGACTTACGAGGAGAGGCTGAGGAAACTGCGATTGTTTAGTCAGCAGAAGAGAAGAATGAGGGGGGATTTGATAGCTGCTTTCAACTACCTGAAAGGGAGTTTCAAAGAGGATGGATCTAGACTGTTCTCTGTGGTACCTGGTGACAGAACAAGGAGTAATGGTCTCAAGTTGCAGTGGGAGAGGTTTAGGTTGGATATTAAGAAAAACTTTTTCACTAGAAGGGTGGTGAAGCACTGGAATGGGTTACCTAGGGAGGTGGTGGAATCTCCTTCCTTACAGGTTTTTAAGGTCTGGCTTGACAAAGCCCTGGCTGGGATGATTTAGTTGGGAATTGGTCCTGCTTTGAGCAGAGGTTGGACTAGATGACCTCCTGAGGTCCCTTCCAACCCTGACATTCTATGATTCTATGACCCAGCAGGCTGGATTCTCTTCCATGCAGCTGGGAGGAAAAATGAGGTAGTAAAAATAATCAGATGTGCACAATTCTTAGCCAAATGAGGAGCAGATACAGGTTCTGTGTCCCTGACAACACTTGAGAGAAGTTTATATCCCAACTGGGTGCCAGCTGGACTGTCCACTGCAATCACTTTTGAAATTACCTCCGAATTATAGCCAAAGCACCTCTGCAGATCAGGCCTTAACCATCTCTAGTCTCTGATTAATATTTAGTCCTGCTCATCTTCCTCCCAGTCCATGTGATTTCTTTAAGCCAATGTGCTTAGATGATGTGCTGAATTGGAACTAAAAGTGTAGTTTAGTAAATTTCAATAAACATACATCTCTACCCCCAAAATCATGTGACCTGATATAACACGAATTCGGAAATAACGCGGTAAAGCAGTGCTCCAGATGGGGCTGCGCACTCCAGGGGATCAAAGCAAGTTCGATATAACATGGTTTCACCTATAACGCAGTAAGATTTTTTGGCTTCCGAGGAGAGCGTTGTATTGGGGTAGAGGTGTATCTTACAAAACAAAGTGCTCAGTACAGACTTCATTCCACAAGCTAACAGAACAGCCCACCCTCCCTTCACAACAGCTTTACGTCCTCCAGCACTGAAAATAATCCAGCATAAACCTAAAAATATGAACTTTTCAGGATGGAGAGGTAAGATGCCAAAAGACTCCACATACACAAACTGGAGATTGGACTCCAAGTCAAAATTGCATTTTTCCATGGTTACCTAGTACTAGACCCAGCAATCTAATCTGAGCCACCTCTGGAATTTTTCTAATGCTGTCCTTAAGGACGGTCTTGGCATAAATCAGTGAAGTGCACATTTCCTTTCCTACTGGATGAGTTTATTATAATAATATGGGTTGACAACACAGTGCATTTTAAGCGTATTTCAAGGGCTGACCTATGGATATGCCTGAGTTTAGCTGACACACTTCAACAGTGGAGGTGATCCTTAGGCAAAGTGAGATGTGTGCAAGCACAATGCATCCACTCAAAAACCAGCAAGCAGGAAATTAGCCAATTAGCCAGCAATGACATTTAGCAGAATTTGTACAAAGAGACACTGTTATGGACGACTAGGTGGTGGAAAGGACAGTCTTCATAATAGCCAAGGGCAAGAATCAGAGGGGAAATGAGGAGGATGTTGAACTATTATCAAACATTTATGATGATCTTTTGAAAAGTTATCCTTGAATCTTGTTTATGATTAAAGACTGAATGTCAGAATTACTTAGGAGAACTTGTTAAAATATGAACAAATACTTGTTGCATAAAAACCATAGGATTTATAAATCTTAAGAACAAATTGTGTCAGAAGCTTAAATTAGTGGTACAATTTTTATCACTTTGCAGATCTCCCAATCCCCCAGGTTCCTGGGGATAGAAGCAGTATGGCAACCCCAGGAAGTGAAGCTTTTATCGCTCAGCAGGGATCCTTTAAGACCATTAAGAGAGTTGATGGTGTGCTGTCAAGGGTGTCCTATCCAGTCCTCAGTAAATTGGTAATTAACCATGGGAACAATTTACCCAAGGTTGTGGTGGATTCTCCATCACTGGCATTTTTTAAATCAGGACTGGATGTCTTTCTAAAAAGTGGCTGCAATACAACCACGAATTAATTCAGGGAAGTCCTATGGCCTGTGTTAGGCAGCAGAACAGGCTATGGGATCACAGTGGTCCCTTTGGGTCTTATAATCCATGAATCAAAAGTGATGCGGAGGAACTTTAGGGCTCTCCATCACGCAGAGACATCCTGATCCTGGGGCAGACAGACATAGAAGGTTTATTACTACTTTTAATAAAGCAAACGTGTTGATCAGAAAATATATGTTGTAAATCAAAATTCCATGCAGGAGACTCTTTAGGATAAGAATTGATAACTTCCAGCTCAGTATGTTTCACCAAGTTATTTTCAAAACAGTGAGAAGGAAGCTAACGTATTTGATCAGAATTCTCATTGAAGAGATTCATCAGTCGAGCTTTATTCCCTCAGGAGTTGCAGATAAGGCACTGCTGGGCAATGCTAGGGGTTGTGGCTTCTGGACCCTGTCAGGAGTCTGAATTGCTGTCTGGATTTTTACTGCTGCCTAGTACTACAACAGTGGCCTAGAACTACATTTCTTGAACCAGTGTGGCCAGTGCTTCATGTCTGGATTCCTGACCTATTCCTGGCTCTGTCACTAACTTTCTAATGGGGCGCTGGACAAGTCATTTCACTTCACTACCTTGTTTTTTTCATCTGTAAAAAGGGGATGATAGAGACCTACTCAGAGGGAAGCATGAGGATTAAACCATCATGCTCATCTAGTTTGACCTCCTGCACACAACAGGTCACAACTTTCACCCAACCACTCCTGTAATAGGCCCATAACCTCAGGCTGAGTTAGTGAAGTCCTCAAATCTTGATTTAAAGACTTCAAGTTACAAAGAATCCATCATTTACTCTACTTCAAACCAGCAAGTTCCCCATGTCCTATGCTGCAGAGGAAGACATAATAACGGCCATACTGGGTCAGACCAAAGGTCCATCTAGCCCAGTATCCTGTCTTCTGACAGTGGCCAATGCCAGGTGCCCCAGAGGGAATGAACAGAATAGGGAATCATCAAGTGATCCATCCCCTGTCACTGATTCCCAGCTTCTGGGAAACAGAGGCAAGGGACACCATCCCTGCCGATCTTGGCTAATAGCCCTTGATGGGCCTATCCTCCATGAATTTATCTAGGTCTTTTTTTAACCCAGTTATAGTCTTGGACTTCACAACATCCTCTGGCAAGGAGTTCACAGGTTGATTGTGTGTTGTGTGAAAAAATACTTCCTTTTGTTTGTTTTAAACCTGCTGCCTAGTAATTTCATTTCATGTCCCCTAGTTCTTGTGTTATGAGAAGGAGTAAATAACACTTCCTTATTTTTTTTCTCCACCCCAGTCATGATTTTATAGACCTCTATCATACTGCCCCCCCAGTCATCTCTTTTCTAAACTGAAAAGTTCCAGTCTTATTAATGTCTCCTCATATGGCAGCTGTTCCATATCCCTAATCATTTTTGTTGCTCTTTTCTGAACCTTTTCCAATTCCAAAATATCCTCTTTGAGATGAGGCAACAACATCTGCACGCAGTATTCAAGATGTGGGTGTATCATGGATTTATACTGAGGCAATATGATATTTTCTGTCTTATTATCTATCCCTTTCTTAATGATTCCCAACATTCTGTTCTCTTTTTTGACTGCCGCTGCACATTGAGTGGATGTTTTCAGAGAACTATCCGCAATGACTCCAAGATCTCTTTCTTGAGTGGTAACAGCTAATTTAGACCCCATCATTTTATATGTATAGTTGAGATTATGTTTTCCAATGTGCATTACTTAGAATTTATCAACACTGAATTTCATCTGCCATTTTGTTGCCCAGTCACCCAGTATTGTGAGATCCTGTTGTAGCTCTTCACAGTCTGCCTGGCACTTAACTATCTTCAGCAGTTTTGTATCATCTGCAAATTTTGCCGCCTCACTGTTTACCCGTTTCTCCAGATCATTTACGAATATACTGAATAGGACTGGGCCCAGTACAGACTCCTGGGAGTCACCACTATTTACCTCTCTCCATTCTGAAAATGGACCGTTTATTCCTACCCTTTGTTTCCTATCTTTTAACCAGTTACTAATCCATGAGAGGACCTTCCCTCTTATCCCATGACAGCTTACTTTGCCTAAGAGCCTTTGGTGAGGGCCTTGTCAAAGGCTTTCTGAAAATCTAAATCCACTGGATCCCCCTTGTCCACATGCCTGCTGACTTCCTCAAAGAATTCTAGTAGATTGGTGAGGCATGATTTCCCTTTACAAAAACCATGCTGACTCTTCCCCAACAAATTATGTTCATCTATGTGTCTGACAATTTTGTTCTTTAGTTTCAACCAGTTAGCCAGGTACTGAAGTCAGGCTTATTGGCCTGTAATTGCCAGGATCACCTCTGGAGCCCTTTTTAAACACTGGCTTCAAATTAGCTATCCTTCAGTCATTTGGTACAGAAGCTAATTTAAATGATAGATTACAGACTACAGTTAGTAGTTCTGCAATTTCACATTTGAGCTCTTTCAGAATTCTTGCGTGAATACCATCTAGTCCTGGTGACTTATTACTCTTTAGTTTATCAATTTGTTCCAAAATGTCCTCTAATGACTGTGACATTATCTGAGTAAAATATGACCATATAGATCAGGGGTCGGCAACCTTTCAGAAGTGGTGTGCCGAGTCTTCATTTATTCACTCTAATTTAAGGTTTCACGTGTCAGTAATACATTTAAATGTTTTTAGAAGGTCTGTTTCTATAAGTCTATAATGTATAACTAAACTACTGTTGTATGTAAAGTAAATAAGGTTTTTAAAATGTTTAAGAAGCATCATTTAAAATTAAAATGCAGAGCCCTCTGGACCGGTGGCTGGGACCCAGGCAGTGTGAGTGTCATTGAAAATCAGCTCGCATGCCACCTTTGGCACGCATGTCATAGGTTGCCTACCCCTGATATAGATCATTGTTGCAATTATTGTTATATATTTGCAACAAATCTAGCACAAATGTGGCATGTAAGATGTCTATGAAAAGGTTATGATTATGTTATCTGTATGCAAGTATCATTTTTGGTTTTGAAGTTATGAGTATTGGCTCTATACCTGTATTTAAAATGTTTGCTCCTGGGGTAATGCCCACAAGGCAGTTAACCAACACAAATTAAGTGGCTCATCAAGGAACACTTAACTGACAATGGACCATGGGAGACGTCCATCTACATTGAATGGACTGTCCTGTAGACGTTCTGCTGGGGTATAGGTAATGATTTCCTGCTGTGACTAAGCAAAATTATGCATGGACACAACTCCAAATATCCATCCTTTACCTGTAATTTTCCACTAGCTGTGCAGAGGGCTTTGTTTGAAACAATGGGTTTTCCTCCACATGGCAGAGGCTATAAATGGCCTTGGAAACACCTTCATTTGGCCTCTTTCCTCCTTTAGCCTCTGGACTATGGACTTATACTAATGGGAGCATTCTACTCAAGGGACTGAGGTCCTTCCAATGATATGGAAGCAACCAGAGACTTAACTTAAGCCAGCGGTTTACTTCATCACTGCAACAAGCCTGAACCAAGAACTTTACAATTACTGTATGTATTTGATTCCTTTAACCAATTTTAACTCTTACCTTTCTTCCTTTCTTTTAATGAATAAACCTTTAGATTTTAGATAGTAAAGGATTGGCAACAGCTTGATTTTTGGGTAAGATCTGAGTTGTATATTGACCTGGGTGTGTGGCTGGTCCTTTGGAATCAGAAGAATCTTATTTGAGGAGACTGGTTTTAAAGAATCACTCATCTCTGTGTCTAGTGTTTTTGGTGGTGATACAAGGACTCGAATACTCAAAGAAACTGCTTTTATGGCTTCTTGTTAGCCAGTGTGGTGAAACCGAAGTTTACTTTTGTTGGGGGTTTGGTATATCTCATGGGAGAATAACCTCCAGTTTTGTGGTGTGTTCACCCTATTTCTCAGCAGTTTGTCCTGAATTTAGTATTCTCAGTTGTGACTCACAAAGGCACGATTACAATGACACCTCAGTCTGGTACAGTTCCTTGAATTTGTCACCTATGAAGAATGGCTCAGGTTTGGGAATCTCCCTCACATCCTCAGCCATGAAGACCAATGCAAATAATTAATTTAGTTTCTCAGCAATGGCTAAAACCCCCCGTGGTCTCTGCCAATCTGACATGGGGGAAAACTCCTTTCCATCCTTAAATGTAGTGATCAGTTAGACCCTGAGCATGTGGGCAAGACCCACCAGACAGACACCTGGGAAAAAATTCTCTGCAGTAACTCAGAGCCCTCCCCGTCTAGTGTCCCATCTCCAGGCATAGAGATATTCGCTAATAGCAGTTGCAATTGAGCCATATGCCATTGTAGGCAACTCATCATACTATTCCTCCATAAACTTATCAAGCTCAGTCTTGAAACAAGTTACGTTTTCTGCCCCCACTACTCCCCTTGGAAGGCCATTCCAGAACTTTACACCTCTGATGGTCTGAAATCGTTGTCAGATTTCAAGCCTAAACCTCTTGATTGTCAGTTTATATCCATTTGCTATTGTGCCAACAATGGCTCTTAGCTTAAATAACTCCTCTCGCTCCCTGGTGTTTGTCCTTCTGATATATTTATAGAGAGCAACTATATCTTCCCTCAGCCTTCATTCTGTTAAGCTAAACAAGCCAAGCTTCTTAAGTCTCCTTTCATAAGGCAGGTTCTCCATTCCTCTGATCATCCTAGTAGCCCTTCTCTGAACCTGTTCCAGTTTGAATTCCTTTCTTAAACGTGGGAAATAAGAATGGCACATAGTATTCCAGAGGAAGTCTCACTAATTCCTTGTACAATGGTAACACTTTTCTCTCTCTATTGAAATACCTCACCTGATGCATCCTAGGACTGCATTAGCCTTTTTCCACTGCCACAGCACTTTGGCAGATCGACCAACACACCCAGTAAAAAATCAGTTATCTTCTCAAAGAAAAAGATCAGGATGATCTGACAGGATCTACCTTTTCTAAAATCATATTGTATTTTATCCCAGTTGCTGTTTACCTCTATGTGTTTAGTTACCCTCTCCTTCAAATTTTGTCCTAAAACCTTGCATACAATTGAGATGATGAAAGATAACAAAAAGAAATTAAACCTTGCGCTTCAGGTTTAAACCAGTCTCTTACTTTAGAGATCAGGATGAGACATAATGAGAGGTTTAACTCACATCTGCTGTTGTAGGGTCCCTACACCTTTCTCAGCAGCAGCTGGTTCTGGCCACTGCCAGAGACAGGATACTGGACTAGACTGAGCTTGCGTCTGATCCAGTCTGGCAATACCAAGTTCCTATGTAACAGTGCAGTGCCAGCACCAAGCAGGTACAAATATGTTTGTATTTCATAACTTGTCCTTATGTGGTAGCTCAGATGACTGTCAGTAAGAACGGAGCCATGAGAGACATTTACAACCTCACATCGCCAAGGCCTGGTCACTGGGCTTTCCCAACCATTTCCAACAACTAAGATTTATGAACAGATGAGTCTAAACTGACAGGTGCATCTTGAGAAGGGCTAAGAAATTGTCGACAGCAAATGGAATGAAACTGGGTGAAAAACAGCTCAAATAGTTAGTATGTGAAATTCACTGTTTTCTTTAAAACATCAATGATTTCCCTCCTATTTGAAAGTTAGAAAAGAAAGTTTCAGAGCTTAGCTCTATTATTTTTATTCTAGAAAGCACTACTTTATACTTTCTGAAAGACTGAAGTGACTTTTATCTAAGTATCCCTTGCAACGTGCACCCACACATTACATATGTTACAGTTTCAGAAACATTGTAAAATGGCAAATTCTTATTCATAGTTTTCTTTGTTTGGGTCCCCAGCAGGGCTGGTGCTACCATTTAGGCAGCCTAGGCAATTGCCTCGGGCGCCAGAATAATTAGTGGGCGCTGTTTTGCCAGAGGGGGCGGCAGGCAGCTCCGGTGGAGCTGCTGCAGTGGTGCCTGCGGAGGGTTCGCTGGTCCGCGGCTCTGGTGGAGCTACCGCAGTCATGCCTGCGGGTGGACGGTCGGCTCCTCGCACGGCTCCAATGGACCATCCGCAGGCATGACTGCGGCAGCTCCACCGGAGCCGTGGGACCAGCGCGCGGGGCAGCAAAATTGCCGTGCGCCTAGGGCGCTCAAACCCCTAGCGCCGGTCCTGGTCCCCAGACATTGGTTTGAGTTCAGGAGAAGGAGGAATTTTCTCCTATGATAAACAGTAACATGAAAGACTGCAAAAAACTTGTCATGGAACAAAAAGATGTGAAGGACCAAGGTCCATCAATGCTCAAGACCCCTATAAATGAGGGATATCAGTCTTAAGGGAGGCAGCAGCCTGACACCAATGGACAATTCCTGAGTGCTCCCAAGGTATGTGAAAAGTCCCATGGTCTGTGCCCATATTCTATGGGGAAAATGCCTTCTCAACTCCCCACTGGCTGAGGTTTCCAAATGTGTGCATATGAGCAAGAATCACCAGGTTTAAGTATCTGAACCCATTATACTCAGACAGTCGTAGAATTTAAGGCCAGAAGGGACCACCAAAACATCTAGTCTGGCCTCCTGTACATCACAGGCCACCAACACCATCCATCACCCATACACTAAACCCCACCGAACAAACCAGCCTGGCTTGTATAATCCAAATGAAGTCACCAACCAAACTCTATTCATGTTTCCAGGGAGAAAACAGTACAGAGCTGAGGGCGAGCAGCGGGCACACAAACCAACCCCCAGCTGGGAGGTGCGATTATAGGCCTGTAAACCATCCAAGTGTCTTCTTGAATACTCTCTTTGTGGTTTACACCAGGAAAGGTCAGGCTGAGCAGGCACACCTGCTGTGTAATTTTCACATGAGGCATTCACCCTGGAGGGTGAAGTACCTGTATTAATTAATTAACATCTTTAAGTCTTTGTTATCCTCCCACAATGACTATACCACACAAATGGAAATCTATACAACCAGAGGAAACAGAGAAGAGATTATACTGATGTTGTAGGCACAATCTCCTGTTACCATCCCTGAAACATCACTAGGCATAACCTGTGTTGTATATAACCTATGCAAAGGGGTAAACCATCCTTCTGAGCTAGGAAATTCACTGACTATGGTCTTAGTTTATGGAGTAACAGGCAAAACACTTCACAGACATCAGTAGGTGCAAACCACTGGCCCCCAAGGGACTCACACTAAGTTATCAGCTTGTTTAGCCAATATTACTATATTTACACTGGCTTTCCATTACAGTTTACACTGCACTGAAAATTGTTTTGACAACATGAAATCTCCCTGGCCTGAGTATCTTAGTGACCTTCTGTTCACATTGACAACAACTGTGGTTTTCTCTGAAGTCTACCAATGCTAGTCTTCTGGGGACTCCTAGAAGCAAGCTCAAAACGCTTGGATTTTGAGCTTTAGCTGTCGTACCCCTTCAATCTGCAGTTCTCTTTGATCAAACTGATTTAGTCCTCTCTCCTTTAAGGCTTAACATCATACATCTATCCTCCTCAGTAACTGATCAAGATCAATAAGGTATTTAAAGTTCATTGGGATGCTTTGGGGGAAAGCCATAGGCGAACAGAAAGTATTGCACCAGGAAAATCTTTATTGTGCCAGAACTGTGCCTATAAAAGGTGTGTTCCCTGAGCCAAAGCACTTAAACATTTGCTTAACTTTATCAGCAGTTCTCAAACTGTGGGCTGGGCCCACAAAGTGGGTCGTGACCCCATTTTAATCAGGTCACCAGGGCTGGCATTAGACTTCTTGGGCTCTGGAGCCAAAGCCCAAGCCCTACAGCCCAGGGCTGAAGCCAAATCCTGAGGGCTGAAGCCCTGGGTGGCGAGGCTCAGGTTACAGGCCTCCCACCTGAGCCTGAAACCTTTGGGTTTCAGTGTTGGTGCCCCCTCCCCAGCCCATGGCATTGGGGCTCAGGCTTCAGTCTCCCCTCCTGGGGTTGTGTAGTAATTTTCATTTTCAGAAGGGGGTCCTGGTGCAATGAAGTTTGAGAACCTTAAGTCAATGAGACTTAAGCAAGTGCTTAGATGCTTTGCTGAACTGCAGCCTAGATGACCATATTTGGTTGCAATATTACTACATATCTAAGTGGAAAGGGACATTTAACTAATGTGACAACAAAGATTTAAGATCCTAAATCAGTCACAGAATGTAAGGTACAAAAATGCATAGACCTAAAAATGATTCTTGGCATTAGCTAAGCTACCAGGAAAACATGGCATCCACAAGCCAAGTCCTGGTAGGTAAAGAAAGGAGAAAGTGAAATATCTTGTTTATTCTTGTTTTGGTAATTTTCAAAGCCTATTGTCACTGATTTGGCATCTTAAATAGTCAATTAATATAATGCATTTCTGGTGCACCAACTCAAAATGTGTGGAGAAGTGCAATGAAAACAAGCACAGAAAGAAACCAGTGAAACGAGTGTGCAATGTAGTGAAAAGTAATTGTAATTAGAAAGCTGAGCTGGCAAGTAACAACTAATTAACAATAACTAAACCCACTTTATTTTGAAAGTGACTGGATGCTCGAAGCAGAGCAAATTCCACACTGTATGAGCCATCCTGGCAAGAGTTCAGCCACGCACTGATCTCAGGTGCAAAGCTAGAACCACTAACAGTGGATGTTGATTGAACACAAAAAGCAAAAATTAAACCATCTCGAGAAATTCTGTTGAACTGAATACGTGAATATAAAACAGGCCTCTTCACGTTTTATTCTGTGCAAAAGGGTTGATCTTCTATAAAGATGCCTCCTGCATATATAATAGTGATTTTGTCTATATAAAGTAACAATGATAGATCGTAAAAGGAAGGAATGATGGTCAAGCCCATGGATGATTCCTATAGAAACCATACTCTTGATCCCCGTAATGTGGGAATGTTTTGGAAGCTTTTAGCACAGCCTTGGAAAAAGACAGTTACCTTTTCCATAGCTGGTGTTCTTTGAGATGTGTTGCTCATGTCTATTCCACAGTAGGTGTGCGTGCTCGCCTTGGAGTGGTGCTTGCCTGGCGCGATATAAGAGGAGCTGCGCACTCCCCCCACCCTCAGTTCCTTCTTGCCAGACAACTCCGGAGAGGGGAAGGAGGGTGGGATGTCGAATAGACACGAGCAACACATCTCAAAGAACACCAGTTATGGAAAGGTAACTGTCTTTTCTTCTTCAAGTGATTGCTCATGTGTATTCAGCAATAGCTGATTCCAAGCTGTACCTGCTGGAGGTGGGTAGGAGTTCACAAGTTCTTGAGACAGAGCACCACCCTGCCAAACCCGGCATCATCCTTGGTTTGGGAGACTATCAGATAGTGCGAGGTGAACGTGTGAACTGAAGACCACGTGGCGGCCCTACAAATGTTCTAAATAGGGACATGGGCCTCGAAAGCAGCCAACAAGGCCTGCGCCTGAGTCGAGTGCACCCTCACAATGGGCGGTGGGGGGACACCCACCAGCTCATAACAGGAGCCTATGCATGATGTGATCCGGTTGGAAAGCCACTGAGTGGAAATCGGCTGGCCCCTTGCACGCTCAGCCAAGGCGATGAACAGTTGCGAGGACTTTCTGAACGGCTTGGCCCGATTGAGGTAGAAAGCCAGAGCTCGCCTCACATTGAGTGTGTGGAGACGGCACTCCTCACTAGTTGCGTGAGGCTTGGGGCAGAGGAGTGGTAGAAAAATATCCTGACTTATGTGCTAGACGGAGACCACCTTCAGGAGGAACGGGGGGTGTGGGCAGAGCTGGACTATATACTCAAGAAAGACTGTATACGGTGGCTTGGTGGTCAGGGCCCTGAGCTCCGAGACCTACCTGGCCGATGTGATAGTAACCAGGAAGGCCACCTTCCATGAGACGTGAGACCAGGAACACGTGGCCAACGGTTCAAACGGGGATCCCGTAAGATGAGTCAGTATCAGATTCAGGTCCCACTGTGGGACCAGGGGCTTAGAATATGGGTAAAGCTGGTCCAAACACTTAAGGAACCGGCCAGTCATAGCATGGGAGAACACAGTGTGCCCTTGCACTGAGGGATGGAAGGCCAATATGGCCACCAGGTGTACCCTAACTGACGAGGATGCCAGGCCCTGAGCTCTCAGGTGGAGGAGGTAATCAAGGATAAGCTGGATCGGGGTAGCTGTTGGGGACACACCTTGGTTGCCACCCACCTAGAAAAACGAGACCACTTCGCCATGTAGGAGCGGTGAGTTCCTTGACGTTTATGTGAAGGGTCAGGTCTTGCGGAGATCACAGGCTTTGGGTCTGAAAATTCCCTACATGGGCCCCCCAACCCAGGTCCTATGCATCAGACACCAACTCCAACGACGGGACCCTGCCCCTGAACAGGACCCCTTGGAGCATGTTGCTTGGTGCAGACCACCATCGCAGGGAGGTGATCACCAAGCTCGGCACGGTGAGGACCTTGTCCATTCTGTCCGCGGCCTGGGAGAATTGCGAGGCCAGCCAGAACTGGAGGGACCTCATCCTGTGTTTGGCAGACCACATACGTGCACACTGACATGTGACCTAGCAGCTGCAGGCAAGCCCTGGCTGTCGTCAGCGGGAACCTTGTGATCGAGTCGATGCGACCTTTCAGGATCTTGAACCTGTCTCAGGGGAGAGAGTCCCTGGCTGACACTGCGTCCATGAACGCCTCGATAAACTCTATGCGTTGGACTGGGACTAACATGGACTTGGTGTTGTTTACCAACAGGCCCAGGGCAGTGCATGTGGACAGGAGGAGAGCAACGTGATCCTTCACCTGCGACCTGGAGGTGCCCTTGACCAGCCAGTCGTCCAGCTAGGGGAATATCTGGACCCCCCGGCACCTGAGGTAGGCCGCTACAACCGACATGCATTTTGTCAAGACCCTGGAGACAGTGGACAGGCCAAACGGGAAGACTGTAAATTGGCAGTGATTCTGTCCCACCACAAAACAGAGGAAGTGCCTGTGCCCCTGGAATATGTGGATGTGGAAGTACGCGTCCTGTAGATCAAGGGCAGCGTACCAGTCCCTGTGATCCAGGGAGGGGATGATGGAGGTTGGGGAAACCATGCGGAACTTGAGTTTCACCATGTACTGGTTCAGGCCTCGCAGGTCCAGGATGGGCCTGAGCCCCTTTGGCCTTCATGATAAGGAAATACTGGGAGTAATACCTCTTGCCCAGGAACTCCTTGGGCATGGCCTCTATCGCTCCTAGTTCCAGGAGCCTCTCAACCTCCTGCTCGAGGAGAGCCTCGTGCAATGGGTCCCCCAAGAGGGATGGGGGTAGAGGGTGGTTGGGCAGGTAGGAGGCAAACTAAAGGGTGTTACCTTGGGTGATGGTGTTGAGGACCTAGCAGTCCGAGGTGAGACGTGACCATACCAGGAGGAAAGCATACAATCGACTGGAAAAAGGGAGCTTTATTGGGGGTGGGTCCCTGCTGAGAACTGGCAGGGTATCCCTGAGTGTCCCATCAAAAACACCTTTTACCCGCCTGCTTGCCCTTAGAGGACCCAGGCTGGGGGGAAAGCCGATACTGCCTTTGCGGCCATTTCTTATAGTCCCACTGGTTCTTCTGGGCACCCTCGTATTTCAGGAGGGCGGCCTGCGCAGGAGCCTGCTGTGGCTTGAACTTGGGTTTTGCTGGAGCATGGACATAAAGGCCCAAGGTCTGGAGGTTGTGCGGGAGTCTTTAATGCCATGCAGCCTCGTGTCTGTCTCCTCCGCAAACAGCGCCTTCCTGTCGAAAGGGAGATCCTGCACTGATGACTGTGCTTTGTTGGATAGCCCAGAGAGCAGAAGCCATGGACACTGCCAAGACCATGGACCATGCAGCCGTGTCCCCTGCATCAGAAGTGACCTGCAGGGATGCCCTTTGGCTGCTGCCCCATCGTCCACGAGCACCTTAAACTCTTTTCTATCGTGCTCCCAGAGGGAGTCCTCAAACTTGGAGAGAGATCCCCAGAGATTAAACTTGGAGTGACCCAGAAAAGCCTGATGGTTTGCCACTCTTAGCTGGAAGCTTGACAACAAATAAGCTTTTCTCCCAAAAGCATCCAGTCTCTGAGAGTCTTTGTTCTTAGGGGTCAGGGCTGGCTCCCCCTGCCACTCCCTGTGTTGGGCGCTTGGTGGGTATACAAATACTTGTGTCCCTTAGTGGGTACAAAGTACTTGCGCTGCACTTTCTTAGAGATGGGAGCCAACGAGGCTGGTGTTTGCCACAGGGCATTTGAAATTCTTGCTACCCCTTCATGGAGCAGCAAGGTCACTCTGCCCGGTGCCGAGGGGGACAGCACATTGAACAAGGAGTCCAAAGGCTCCTCCATCTTCTCTGCCTGGAGGTGGAGGTTCGCTGCCACCCTTTTTAAGAGTTCTTGGTGGGCCTGGTAGTCCTCCTGCAGGATGGAGGAGGGTGGGGCTGCAATCAGCTCCTCTGGATGGGGCGAGGAGGCCAGTGTTGGCTGGCACCAGAGATCCATCAACTGGTCGGACTCCAGGCACAGTGCCTAAGATATGGGTCCCACCGACTCCTTTCTTGGTCATCTAGGGATGGAGGCCAACAGTGCTTCCGATGCCCCGGCCACAGAGCGAATCCCCACCAGGGGCTGTGCTGGAGGCCACGGTGCCCACTGGTACCACTGGGCTGGCCACGATACTCGGTGCCACTGCACTTGCTGAGGCACCAGTGGGACCGGCTGATTGGGCTGACTAGCCTAGCCTGTAGATAGGCAGCTGTGAGAGGAGCCCAGGCTGGCGTATGACCCGCTGCTGCCTCTGGACCGGGAGTGGTGGCGGTGCCGGGATCTATGTTGACCCCGGGACCGTGACCTTGAGGTGAAGGAACGGCACCAACGTCAGTAGTTGCTCTGTGAACGGTCTTGACGGGAGGACCCGTGATGGTGATATGCCGGCAATTGACACCTGGAGCTATGGTGCCTTAGCGGAGACTTGGAGCGGAAGTCCAAGTGGAAACAGTGTCGACGGTTATGCCACGACCAACAGCAGTACCTCCTTCGAGACGACAGCTGTTGGCGACGTCCGCCACAGTCCTGTTGGTATTCGCTCTGCGAAGATGAGCGGTGCCAGGAGTTCCGATCAGACAGCACCCATCCAGACAGCCTGGCCTGTATCAAGGGTGATCCACATGGATTGAGCCCTGAACAACTGCTAGGTGGTGAGCAGTGTCAAGAACATTCCCTCGACCGAGACCAAGACTGGGCCGGCAGTGACTGTGCCTATCCCAGCGGCAGCTTGCCCCTGGACCGTGGGGCCGACCTCGGTGGAGGTCTGGGCACCAGCCTGGAGGGCTTCGGGCGTAGATGGCATCCGGACATCCATAAAGGCCTGCTCCGAAGGGGTTGGGCTACTCCGCTCAACGTGAGTCAGAGGCCTAGGGCCCAGTGGGGATTGAGGACTACCCGACATGGGCCTCTCCGCTATCCCAGACTTCCCTGGTGATATTGCGAAGAGGGAGTCTTTCTGGTCCTCTTGGCATGCCCCGTGGAAGGGGAGCAGCGCCGACTAGTCGAGGGTACCTGAGGGTCTCCACGCACTGACGCAGCGGTGCCGGGTACCAGATCGGAGCAGCGTGCCAGGGTCGGGGCCAGCATCAACTCCATTAGGACAGCCCAGAGTCTAATGTCCCTTTCTTTTTTCGTCCGAGGCATGAATAACTTGCAGATCTTGCATCTTTCGCTGACATGGGTTTCTCCCAAGCAGCGCAGACAGTCTGTGTGCGGGTCACTCCTTGGCACAGAACGCCTACAAGAGCTTCACGACTTAAATCCCGGGGCTCGGGGCATGCTAACTAACTAAACTTAACTGAAAAGTGAACTGACTACAGGTACTAATGAACAAACAATAGTTCTGGGGACAAGCTGCAGCAAAGCTGGAGCTGAGTAGTTCTGACGCACCTTCACTGGCAGCAAGAAGGAACTGAGGGTGGTGGGCTCCCCTTATACCGTGCCAGACAGGCACCACTCCAGGGGTCACAGAGAGAGTTCCCCCCTACAGGTACTGCTAGGGGAAAAACTTCCGGCACCGGTGCACATGGTGAGCACGCACAGCTATTGTGGAATACACATGAGCAATCACTCGAAGAAGAATCAAGCCAGAGAGTCTTGGAGAGCTGAGCTTATTCTGTTATTGGGCTAATTCTGTATGTGAATAACTCACATGCTTATCATAGCTTGTTGGCTCAGGTGACATCTCATTAATCCCATTGCAGCAGGAAGCAGAACTGATATGTGGCTTACACAGCAGTGAGAGTCTAGTAAAGGTAAAGGAATTGTGACCCAGCATGCGTACTCTGCAAGAAGAAACAAATTACTTGAGACAAAACAGCACTCTCACTGACTAGCAGCTCCCAGCAACACACTGAAAATGTGTAGTAACTGCTAATAGTTAGGCCACTGTTGTGCATGAATGATAACTTCTGCATGGACTCTTCAGCAGAGATGGTTACACTAGTAAATGGGGTCTACTGTCTTGTAGTGGGGTGGTTACCTGTTCCAGCCCTGACAGGGTTAAAACCAGCCCTGGGAGAGGGCTGGAGGGCTCGGAGAACAGCCCAGGCTGAGTAGGAAGCAGACTCAGCTGGGGCCATGCCCCAATTAGGGCCCAGCTGGCCCTATAAAGGCTTGAGCCAAGAGCTCAAGCAAACTGTCTCTCTCTGGCTGTAGAGGGAGACGGGCCTGGCTGCAGGGAGCTGGACCCCAGTACCCGAGGGAAGCAGGGCTGGGGAAAGGCAGAGGAGCTGGGGAGCTCCAGCCTGGAAAGCCCCAGGCTACAGCTTAGCATTGGGCTAATAGGTACTGGGGGTTGCAGAGGGCAGCCCAGGGGTAGGCCAAGGCAGCAGGTCCAAATCCTCCTTGCCAGTGATGAGTAGGCTGATACTGCAGTCTGCCCCAGGGCGTGGGGCTAGATGATGACTGGCAGTAGCCATATACTGAGGCAAGGCGGGGATAGTGGGTGGGGGTTCCCCGGGGAGGGGAGACCCTAAGACTGAGGGGTCACTGCCAGGGGGCAACGCCCCAGAAAACAGGGCACCGGGTCTGGGAGGGACATAGGGGCCAAGCGGTAGTGGTACACTGGCCTGCAGAGGGCACTCCATCGGCTGGAGAGCTAATTCCCTCAGACGACCAGCAGGAGGTGCCGCAGGGGTGAGTTCCGTGGCCTTACATGTCTTTATACAAAAAGGCACGCATCCGGCAAGACCATAAATTTGACATAGTTACAGAGGTACAGAATACAAAGCTATCCGACAGAAAGCAACAATGAAGTTAGCACAATAACAGCAGTATTTAGAGTTTCCATATTATACTTCACAGCAGGATTTGCTTTGCACCCTGAGTTCAGCCCTGTAATTTTGCTCAGCCAAAACCAACGTCTCCTTTCTACATAATGGCTTGGTGCTAAACACAGTCCCTGTTCAGAGGAGTTTACAATTTGAAGGCCCAATCCCAAAAAGTGTTGAGCACCCAACTTCCATGGTGCTTAGCACCTTGTAGAGTGAGGCTTTTAATCAGTAAGTTGATGAAGGATTTGTTCCTTCCCCCTTTCAAAAAAAGAGAGCTATATCCCCTGAATCCACATATCAAAATTAATCTCCCCCTGATAGTGAAAGTTATCCCTGTGTGGCTGGATGCCGTCTTCCTTGGGCTATTTGCTGCTGCTGCTGCTGCATTACCAATGGCCAACTAGCAGGCCTATGGCTCAACTTACCAGTGGTGGCCATCAGCCTGTGTGCAAATGGCACTGATTCTACAACTGCCGAGCCTGCTGCCACTGACAAAAACATCAGTGCCTAAGGATGTTGCTGTTGATTTTGCCCAGGAGGAGCTGCCAGCCCCCAGCTGTCCCCAAGCTGGGTGTAAACACTGTAAATAATTAGTGAAGACCTTGAAGGAAGCAAGGTGACGAAATCTGCTTGAGGGTTTGAATCTGCTCCCACTGGAGTAAAACCTCAGAACTACCACTGAGTTCAGAGCCTTTGGTGAGACACTGATGTGACAATGCTTCTCAACTCGCTTTAGTAAAAATTGAACTTGCAGAAATTATTAACTTCAAACCCTGAAACCTGCTCCTCTCCCTGCACAAACCCCATCTTCAATTTGAAAAATAGATTTTTAGCCTGAAAAAATAAACCCACAAGTGCTATTTCATGGGATTTTTCAAAACCCACATTTGAACCTCCGCACTGTCCCCATCAGGAGTATCCCATCTCTGTTTATGTCGCCTTTGACAGTTGGCTTTAACCAAGTATTATCCCTGTCTGCACTTAGCTTCTGAAAATCGCCCCCTCCTGCCCCCACCACCCATTTCCTAGGGCTGCTCTAGGGCTTCCTCCACAGTGGAGTTTTCAGAAACAGCTGAGTACAGATGCAGCCCTGGGAGCCAACAAGCAAAGTCTGCTCCAAGGCTGTAAGGCTTTTAAGCCCTTATGCAGAAGCCAACCAGCAACTGGCAGGAGCAAGGAAGAAATCACCTCCTAGTTCACATCATTTTCTGTCAGGGGCTCTTGTGAACCTTGCTTCGGAGCACTTGCTACTGGTGGGTGTTGGAGGCAGGCTGCTGGACTTCCTGGCTCATTGGAGTGACCTGGTCTGGCAATACTATGTTCCTAACCTCCTCCTAGTGCATCCACACAGAGCTGCTGTTAGCGACTAGCACATCGAGGGATGAAAGCCCCTCACCACACAGTCAGTACAGAGATAGCAATAACAACCTACAAAACACTGGCATTTCTCTGAATGTGCATATGATGAGGATCACAAGCTGCTTGATGGGAAGCCCTGCAGGGCTACCCTTTGGACTCACATCACTGCTTCTCATCCACCCTGCATCTTTAACAAACGGGACCCAATTCAGGATGTTTGTTTTCTCTCCCTTTAATAAATCCCCTCCGCTTATCCCCTATATTACTATTTCTTGGAAGGTTTTCCTGTTTGTTTGCCTCTGACTCTTTGGGAGCAGAAGCCCAAGAGTGAATCACACCCAGTAAAATGGCAAAGAGACAGGTGACTGACATTCCAGAGCTGGCTGCAAGGAGATTGCTCCAATCCCTATGACACTTGTCAGTGAACTCTGACCTTGGGCCTGAGGGTAGAGGGGTACATGTGTCCTGGAATGGTGAAGGGATAAAAGCATTACTCAATCTTGACTGAGCTACAGCTGTTACTCACATTGCCACTTAGCCCAGGGAACAGCAGCCAAGGGAAAGTGCTGCTTATTACTGATGCGAGTAAAAGCCCAGCCTAGCCAACAGCCCCACCACATTTAAAAGTAATCCTAACAGCAAGGCGGCCGTGGCAGGATTTCTGTCAGAGACTATAACTTCTCTTCTTCCAACCTCAGCTAAACTCAAGAGGTGTTTCACAGTCCTCTGTCTTGTAGGGTTTTTCATTTTAATTAAGGTAACTTGATAATACTGAGTGCAGGGGACTGGACTAGATCAGTGGTTTTCAAACTTTTTTTCTGAGAAAATTGTTGATGCCCATGACCCAACACTGCTGGGGATGAGGGGTTTGGGGTGTGGGAGGGGCTCAGGGCTGGCGCAGAGGGTTGCGGTGTGGGCATGAGGGGTATGGGGTTGAGCCAGGAATGAGCGGTTTGGGGTGCAGGAAGGGGCTCTGGGTTGGGGGGGGTCAGGGTGAGACAAGGGGTTGGGGTGCAGGAGGAGGTCAGGGCTCTGAGTTGGGGGTGCAGGCTCTTGGGTGAGGCCAGGGATGAGGGGTCTGCGGTGCAGGAAGGGGCTCAGAGTTTGAGAGGGGGCTCAGGGCAGGGGCAGCACACGAAGCCCCATGCCCCCCTCCCCCACTTAGGAGATGGACCTGCTGCTGGCTGCTTCCGGGGTGCAGCACGGTGTCAGAACAGGTACGAACTAGCGTGTTTTAGCTGGGCAGCACCGCCAATGGGACTTTTAATGGCCCGGTCAGTGGTGCTTACCAGAGCCACCGCAACCCAGTGCCTTACATTCCGCGACCCAGTACTGGGTCGTAATCCGCAGTTTGAAAACCACTGGACTAGACGACCTCTCAAGGTCCCTTCCAGTCCTATGATTTGTTCCCTGAACTGGAAGATAGGATGCTGGTTACCTGGTAACTTGGACACTGACACAAGCCCAGCAGTGGCAAGCCTGTGTTTTTCTTTTCAAAGCAGTGTGGTGTGAGCGTGTCACAGCTGGGTCATGGGCAGCCACACCCAGTTGTCAGAACAAGGGTCCACCATCATGGGACGGGAAACAAGAGTCGGCCAGATCAGGATACCAGGAGATCAGAAGCAGGAGACAAACTTGAGAGTAGAATCACAAATTGGTAACCAGAGTCAGGCTGGGTCGGGATACCAGGGGGTCAGAGGCAGGAGACAAACTGGAGATCAGAACCACAAGTCAGACACCAGGAGTCAAGCTGGGTTGGGATGCCAGGAAGTCAAGTGACAGGAGCGGGAAGCACAAAGTTCAGGGCAGGCTGAATCCCAGCTGTATGAACAACTTCTTGTTCCTGTGATGGGTTTATTTATAAACTATGGACCAGTCAGGATTCTCAGGATTCTGCCAATCAGGTTCCAGGACTGAAGTCCTCTGTTGGGATTCAGCTTCCGCCATAAGAACTGTTAGCATATCACTGGGTGGCAGGTTGGGGCTTCCTAGCTCCTAGAAGTCCTAGGACCTGGGTTCAAGACCCATAGTTCCTGATAGAGTGCACAGTGATGCAGCGAAAGGGCATTCCCATCCTCTGCAACCTGTCCTCACTTTGCATTGTCAGTGACATTTTGGGCTCTCACCTTTTACAGATGGTCAACGAGAAGGGCCATTTAGAGTGAGCTCCCAAGGATAATTAAAAGTGGAAAGGATACTCTCAGCTGGTTTATGCTGCTCCTTTCACAGGCCTCACTGGGTAAAATACCAAGAGGAAGCAAGAGGGCGTCAAAGGAATGATCAACTAGCATCGAAATTCTCAGACCACCTTCTACTGGAAAGAGAAGGTGAATAACAAGAAATTGTGACACTGGGCCACCCCCTGAAACAAGAAGAAACCTGCAGTAACAGACTGTGGACAAGAGCGATCGACTTAAACACCATGGGGTTGGGGACAGGTTATTTAGTCACAGTCAGCTGTTCCAGAGCAGGATGTCACCTTAGCCAATTGCTGGACATTTTGGGGGGTGGAGATGACTAGGAGACACTAGGCAGAACAGAAGGTGCATTCTGTCAGAAGAAGCTGGTATCTCAGACATCATTCAACATGTTAAATTCTGTATTAAACTGCTCTGGCAATGTGCATACTGACATGCAGAGGCTCTGCCAGCCTAACACTCATTCCAATAAAAGACGTTGCCTATTGCTCTTATTCTCTGAAGCTATCTAGAGAAATTACACACAAAAAACGACATTAAAAACATTATTACAATTGCAAAGTCAAACACTCAGGAGTTAGGAAATGCCAGAATGAAGATTACCCGTGCAACCTTATTTCAACCCTCTTGTGCACAGCATTATGACAATCTTTAAGTACATAAATAATTTTCTTTTAATGTGTTTTTGTGTGTATAATTTCCTAGATTTTTAGAACAGCAAATGGAAGGAATAAATAGAAATTCCATCATGTGGCATCACTCTGACATCCACATGGGTCATCTCCAGGGCTGGACCCTATAAATCCACTGCACAGACCTCTGCCATTGATTTAATGGAGTAACGGAGAGCAGTAATAGGTTGTCATCCTCTGTGTGGACCAGCAACACAAGGGGACAAGATACACACTTTGCCAGGAGGTTTCAGAAGTATTTGCTGACGGTGGAGGAATGATGACACTCAAGAATCTTGGGTTCCTGCTTCTGCTTGTTCCCCCCAAGCTTAACCCCTTCAGCCTTGTCCTCGCCAACCTATCCCTGTCCCACTCCCGTCTCTTCCCTACACATGGCCCCAGTCCCATTCACCTTGCCTACCTTGTTCCACTTTTCAGGTTCTCACCCCAAACCATTCTCTTTGACCAAACAATAGCCCTAATCTCCCCCTCTGGATCCTTGTCGGAATCCCAAAGTAGGGCAGATTTTCACAGGAACAGCAAAAGGCACAGGACCTATCAAGTCCTGCTCCAAAGCCTGGGGGCACTAGAACGTCTCAAACAAAAGGTCACACTTTTTAAAAAAAATTGGAAAACAACATATTATTCCCTAGCTTCTGTCCTTGGAAACAACTGACCTGTTTTGGTTGAAACTTTACTGAAAATTGAACCTGAAGCACACCTTTGGAATGAAAAATTTCTGCCCAAATGACTGAAGTCTGGCCAAATTTTAACGCCAGAACCGTGGCCCCGTCCCCATTCTGCCCCTTCCCTCTTTGGTCCTGCCCCCATTCCGCCCATTCAACCTGCAGCCTCACCTGTTTCACACACAGCCACGCCCTGTTCTGCCCCTTCCCCCACAGCCCTGCCCTGTTCCACCCACAGTCCCATCCCATTCCACTCCTTCCTCCGTGGCCCTGCACCCACTGCACTCCCTTCCCCTGCAGCCCAGCCCCCGTTTCACTCACAGTCCTGCCCTATTCTATCCCCTCCGCACTGCGGCCCCACCTCCTGTTTGCTCCTTTCTGCTTCCCACCAGTGCAGCCTCAAGACCGGAGAAGCTCTGTCCCCCTACCATGGCCCCGGGGCCACAGAGGGGAGTGAGACTCCTCCAGCCCTGAAGCTGCAGTAGGGAGCGAGAGGTCCTCCAGGCCTGGGGCTGCAGCGGGGGTCCAGAAATTGGGACCTCCCCCACCGCCCTGCGCTTCTGTCAGAGTCCTGGGTCCGGGCGCTGGGGCTTCCCCTTCCCCTGCCTGCCCCATGGCCAGTACCGGATTTTCCATGGCGCCGGGCCCACAGTTCAAAGGGGACCGGCCCCACTCTTCTCCACCCCCTGCCCCGCTCTCTCCTGTGGGGGCAGAAGCTTGATGCTGCTGGCTCCTGCTGCAGCAGGGCAGGCTCTGCTGGCAGCCAAGCTCCTCCCCCACCTCCTCGCTGGAGGGTGCTACATGCCCTCCCCTCCCCCTGCCGCCAGTCAGCTGTTTGCTGGCAGGGGGGAGGGGGAAGAGTGGAGCCTCAGCATGCTCACCGCTCGGGGGGGGGAGGAGAAGAGGCGGGGGTGGGGCCTTGGGGAAGGGGTTGGAATTGGGGCATACCCCTCCAGCTCCCTGCCGTGAGCACACCCACGACCCCAGCCCACACTCCCCAGCCCTCTGCCCACCCTGACCCCTGCACCTCCCTCACATACTCCCTGCCCTGACTCCTGCATCCCCCCACCTCCCCAGCCCTGACTCTTGCACCCCGCACATACACTCAGGCTCCCCCACACCCCATGCCCTGACTCCTGCCCCCCCCCATCCCTACCCCCACCCTTAGCACCAAACAGGAGCTCCTGCAACCCCACCCCCCATTCCCATCTGCACCCCTCGCACCAAACTGGAGCTTCCCCAAGCAAGCGCTCCACACTCGAACCTCCTGCCCCAACCCTGAGCCCCCTCCCTCACCCTAGCTCCTGGCCAGATCTCGCACCCCAATGCTTTTTTACATTTTTTTAATAAAGCACGCTTATCCAAAGCTATTTACAATCGTTAGCTAACGGTACAAACAATATTTGGAAAGATCATTAAGTGGTCTGTCAAGACCCTCTGCAATTTTCAAGTGGTCTGTGGAAAAATAAGTTAGACTCAAGAACAATCAAGGTACCTCACTTTATTTTCATTTACTTGCTATTACTTATAGGAGGAGGATGAAGGAAAAAAAGAATGAAAAACAGGGGTAGGAGGAGGTAAGAGAGAATGTTCTTTTTCTTGGCTGAGTCCCAAGGAGGGGCTCCCAAAATGAAGCTGAGCACAGGGCCGAGACACCCCACTAACTCTAAATCCACCATTGGCTGTCACGTCACCTGGGCTGGGGATGCTGTGTCGACCGATCCCCACAGTCTCCAACCCACCTGCACAGTTCAGCAGACATGGCCCTGCGCACTAGCTCCGCTCCGCTCCCCAGCCCATCCACTAATTGCTCCACCCCCAGCTTAAAAATGATTGCTTCTCCCCTCCCCCCGTCACGCTTTTCTGGCAGCCCTGTTGCCAGGTATCCAGTTTTAGACTGGAAACTCCAGTAGAAAACAGAACCTGAGTGCTGTTGGCAGTGCTGTCTGGAAACAAAACGTCCGATTATAGGAGTAACCACATTAGCCTCTGCTCCTCTCACTTCCATCACCCACCCCAGAGGGCTGGAAGAGAACCTGTCCTGCTGCTGCGGGAGATGGGGCAGCTCAGTGCAGAGAGAGAGGAACAGAATGGGCTAGAACCAGGTAGGTACCCGCTCTATGTGGGCAGTGGGGGAGGAACGGGGATCTTGATTACTCCCTCCCCAGCCCTGCTGCGCTTGCAGTTTACCCCGGCCCCTCCCTTGCTCCTGAGACCAAATCTAACTCCCGCCCCACTGTCTTTGTGCCCCCAGCCCCTTTTACAATCACTCCCCGGGGGGCCCACAAATATGTTTGATGCCAGGCCCACAAAAAGTTAACCCGATCCTGCCCATGGCTTCTGCCAGGGACCAGGATCAGGTACTGGAGCTTCCCTTGCCCGCCCCACAGCTTCTGGTAGGGACAGGGGTCAGGCAATGGGGCTTCCCTTGTCCTGCGTGCTGGGGCTACCCTTGCCGACCCTGTGGCTTTAGCCAGGCTTTGGGCTTTCGCCACTCTGCGGCAGATTTCTGCTGCAGCACCCATTTACTGGAGCCCCCCGATTGGCCAGGGCCCTTGGGGCCACTGGATAGTCCGCCACTGTCTAAGAGGCTTGTAGTTGGGGCAGCCCTCTCTCACTGCTCAGGCCACCACTGTAGAGAAGACTATGTGGGTGCTTTGCAAATGTCTTGGACTGAGGCCAACCTGAAGCTGGCAGCCAAAGCCGCTCTGCCCTGAACAGAATGAGACTTCACATGACTTCATACTGCAGGCCTTCCGGACTATGGCAGTGAGTGATGTAATTAGAGAGCGTCAACTCTTGTGACTATAACACAAGTCTCACAATATTTGGTGTTTTTCTTTAAGTTCCAGCTCCTAAAGTCATGTGCTTATATGATATTCTCAGCTTTCATTTAAAAAATAGCCAGTTTCTAGCCTTTGGGGTTATGGATAATAGCTTCAAAATCTGATCCTTAAAGGCTCAAAAACATTATTTTTAAAATCTTCTGATTTTTATGCCAGTCTCCTGATTGTTTGGGCCTGACTCATTAATTTTGAATGCTCGGGCTGACAGAACTAAGTTGTCCAGACATGATTTCTTGGTAAGAGCAGAATCTTTTGCATTGGTGTTGGAGGAAGTAAAAAGCCAGGAGGACTTTCTAAAAATTGTATCCACTCCATGTAAAAGCAGAAGGATACTGCGGCCAGAGTGGGTTTCCTTGGCTTATGCACAACCCAAATCGCACATATACATATACTGATCATGGGAATTAAAGTTGGGATTTAAAGTACAATTCAAGGAATTCTCGTCCTTAACTCTGTCCTCACCTACCCTCCTGTTAGGTCATTCTTTCCTGACCCACCCTCCTGGTAGGAGTAGAATATTCTACTCTGCCTCCACTTCCTGAAATGGGTCACAACTGTTATCCTGACCCACATGTCCTCTGCAGCATTAATCCTCCTCTCCCCATTGCTGCCCCATCTGAACATTTTGCACTCCCATTCATTTTAATGTTATCGTGGACTAGCTAAATCACTTAGTATTTGCTAATTATATTGGGAACATATTAAGCAGGGTTTTAAACTCTTGTGCCAATATTTAATGACTCAACCTTCAGAACGGATATAGTGAGACAGCTTTTCCAGACTTCGAGGAAGCAAATGATAAATTCCCCCAAATCAAAGAGTAAGTAAAGCCATGGTGAAAGCCTCGCTCTGGTAACTGTGGTTCAAAAGCAAGATATCTTATAACCATCCTCCTCATCTCTGGTGTGCACAGAAAAGGAGTGCTTTCCTAGCTGATGATTGCAGATGGACTTCAGCACAATAGAGCTGCATTATTCACTGTTCCAGGGGTAAGATAAACTGCAAGTGAATTGAAGATTAAGTATCCAGATGTAAACGAATTCATTGCTATGCAACTGATAGGGCTCAGGCATACCATGGCCTGGTTTAGGGCAGGATGAAGTCAGGTTTGGATAGCTTTCTCAATGGCAAAAGAATTTATAACCTGTATTCATGGCACTCTCTGTAAAGACCGCCTAACAATGGAGAAGCTTGGAGTCATTGTTTCTTTACAAGGGCTCACCACTATAGCCCTCACGCTCCTGCCCCCATTTTCTCCCCCAACCCTCCTGGTGATGCACCAATAGGCCTCCCTGGTGCCCTTCTCACACCCCACTGTCCCTCTGATCACACAGGAAGAATGCTGCAGGGGGAGGTGACCGCTGCCGCCGAATCAGCTATTCATGTTCCAGGCCCCCTTGAAAATCCTTAACTTCTTGTCTCTTTTTAATCTTTTTCTCTAGAGAAAGAGAAGATCAAAAGGCTTGGGGCTGATGCTTTCTGAACTCGACACTTCTTGCCATGGGAAACAAGCGACAGAGGAGGGCTACACAAAGATGTATTGGGGGTGGAGGGAGGCTTTCTTCTGGAGAAATCCTTTCTACAAGCCCTTCCCCATAACCTCTGAAAGCAAGTGGCAGCCTCCGAAACACATCACCAAGCCAGGCACCGAAAACCAAATGCCCAGTAGAGTTTTTTAAGAGGTCGCTGATTAATAATATTAATCTCCCACAACTACGCTGGACTCCAAAGGAGCATCTGAGATGTGCAAGGAAATTCAGAGTGTGGCCTGCAGGGTCCAAGTGCAGGCTGGTGCTGTGTCAAACAGCAACCAACACTCCATTGCTAGGTGTTACAGCAAGGGCACTAGGCTGGATTCGGAGCCTCCGCTCTACACCTCCTGCTTCTTCTGTGTTTAGAACAGACCTTTGGGAACAAATGTTCACAGGGAGGAGGAATGGGCACACCCACAAAAATGAAGGCACACCCCTTCTTCCCCCAAATTTACAACACCAGCACTGCTGCAAAGCAAAGACAGCACGGGTGAGTGTGCAGGCACCTCTGCATGCCATGCCCAGACCTGGGCACACCAATGCAGGGCTTCATCAGCACAACAGGCACCTGTACTTTGTTGCTGTACTCTACCATTACCGTGGTGGTGGGCCTTTATTTATTTTTAAGGCATGCTATAAGAGAGGAGATAGTACTTATGAGCCATACTACGTTCCCCATAAGCACCAACGGCCAGTGTGGAGGGGAGCTGAAAGGGCCAATCTCATGAACACAGGGAAAGAATGCAAGGAAGGCAAGGCGGTTATGCAGTATGCTTCCATCTAGCCACAAGTGCTGTGATGAAGCCCTGTTCCCTTTGGCTGTGTCAGGAGAAAGCTGCTCTTTGCAGCACGTTTCCCTTGAACTCCATACGAATTACAAGGCATCATAAGGACCATTGACTACTTCCCTCCACAGCTTTTAAAGACTCAATAAGGGGGCTGAGAGCAACAAAAGGAAATGCCTCACAGCAGGTGTGGGGGCAGGGAGACCCACAGATGCAGGGTCCTGCCACATACAAGACCAAGGATCTCAAAGTTTCTCTCCCAGGGTGTCCTGGATTTTGAACCTTTTTGGCACCAGCTGTTTGCTGTCCTGCCCAGCTGCTTGCCTCACTTCTGCAAGGGGGAAGATGTGGTGAGGTGGCAGAAATCCAGGTATTGTGGATTTGCCCCAAATTAAGGATGATTTCACAGACTTTGTAGAAAGACCTGCCCCTGGACTGAGCTTCTGTGAGGTTCTAGTTGAACATGAAACTTCACCACAGTGACCGATACTTGAGACACTAGGTAGGTCAGGAGGGAAGGAATGCTGACAAATCTTTAACTTTACCTGCTGGCGAAGAGTTGTGCAGACTTGGTGTGATGAAACCTAATGCCAAGTCAAACGCGCTCACATTCAGGTTTTTTATTGCAAACCTGAAACTGTAGCAATAGGTACCGATTCCATGGGAGTTACAGGGCTGAAGCACCATGGAGAAAAATTAGCAGATGCTTAGCACCCACTGGCAGCCAGCTTCCCTCCCCGCCGCCACACTCCTGTCTACCAGCAGCCCTCACCCAGCATCTCCTGAACACTGTGGAACAGCTGTTTTGCTGCATGCAGGAAGCGCTGGGGGAGCAAAGGGGACAGGGCACGCTCACGGGAGGGGGGCAGAACTGGGTTGGGAAGAGGCAGGGTGCGTGTGAGTGGGGTGGGGCAAGGGTGGGAAGACGCAGGGCAGGGGTAGGATCTTAAGAGAAGGGGTGGAGTGGGGGCGGGAACTGGGACTGAGCAGGTGTTGAGCACCCCCAGGGAAAATTGGAAGCCGGAGCCTGTGATAGCCAGGCTCAGCAGCCTGGAGGAGGAGGGCTGCAATTCTTTCAAGGATCCTGGGACCAGGTTCAGTCTTCTCTTCCTCTTGTTGCTTCTTCTGAGGGGAAGGCATGCACTGCCTGTCTCCCCTGCAATGCATCTAGGGGTGAAGCTAGCTCCCTCCTGGGTTGTTCAGAAGGTGGCTGAGGGAGCCTATTCCTAACAGTTTCAGGGCCTGGCCTAGGCCCTGCACTCTGTGTTCCTGTGTTGTCATTTACTCCTATGCAAAATGGGTGTAAAATGCTACCGTGGTGACCTGTGACTCAGATATGAAACTGCAGAACTACTAATTGTGCTATGTAAGCTATCATTTAAATGAGCCTCTATAGAGATGACTGGAGGGTAGCTAATGTAACAGCAGTTTTTTAAAAAGGCTCCAGAAGTGAGCCTGGTATTGACAGACTGGCAAGCCTAACTTCAGTACCAGGCAAATTGGTTGAAACTGTAGTAAGAACCAGAATTCTCTGACACAGAGATTAACATGATTTGTTGGGGAAGAGTCAACATGACTTTTGTAAAGGGAAACCATGCCTCACCAATCTACTAGAATTCTTTGAGGGGGTCAACAAACGCGGACACGGGTGAGCCAATGGATATAGTGTACTTGGACTTTCAGAAAGCCTTTGACAAGGTCCCTCACCAAAGGCCCTTGAGCAAAGTAAGCAGTTGTGCGATTAAAGGGAAGGTCCTCTCCTGTATCAGTAACTGGTTAAAAGACACGAGACACAGGGTTGGAATAAAAGGTCCATTTTCAGAATGGACAGAGGGTAAATAGTGGGGTCCTGAAAGGATCCGTGCTGGGACCAGTATTGGTCAACATATTCATAAATGATCTAGAAAAAGGGATAAACAGCGAGGTGGCAAAGTTTGCAGATGATATAAAGTTACTCAAGATAGTTAAGTCCAAAGTAGACTGCAGAGAGTTACAAAGGGATCTCACAAAACTGGGGGACCAGGCAACAAATTGGCAGATGAAATTCAACTTTGCTAAATGCAAAGTAATGAACATTGGAAAACATCATCTCAACTATATATACAAAATAGGGTGGTCAATTAATTGTAATTAATGCCTGCGATTAACTGAAACCTTAATTTTTTAACAGCGTTAATCGCATATCTTTGGGAGCAGAGAGAAGCACCTAATGCAACCATGCCTCATTGCCACTGGCAAGCCCCTCGCCCTGGGGAACAACACCTCTCACCCACGCTGTGCCTCACTGCCCCCGGCCAACCCCTCGCCCTGGGAACAAACCCCTCCCTGCCCCCCTGGGGCTGTGCTCCATTGCCCCCAGCCGGCCTGCCCCTCTCTCTGGGAACCAACTCATGCGCCCAAGCCATGCCCCATTGCCGCTGGATGGCTGGCCCCTCACTCTGGGGGCTGGCCCCCCACATGCCATGCCCCATTGCCCCCAGCGAGCCCCTTGCTCCAGGACCCTCCTTACCTCCTGTACACCATGCACCATTGCCCCTGTTCAGACCCTTACTCCAGAGACCGACTCCCCCATCCCACACCGTACCACATTGCCTCCAGCCAGTACCCCACAGAAAATAGGGGCCTGGTGAGCTCAGTACCAGAAATCACCCTTCCAGAAGCAGCAGCAAGACATGTCCCTCACCCTCCTCCTGCACAAGTCATTGCTTGCTTCCCCCTTCCTGCCTCGTCCTTCTCATTGTCTCCTCCTGGACCCCCTCCTGCTTTAAAGAACTTATAGGTTCTAAAGTTTTACATTGTTTTATTTTTGAGTGCAGTTACATAAACAAAATAATAATTCTACATTTGTAAGTTCAACTTTGGTGATAGAGATTGCACTACAATACTTGTTCATGTCCACTCCATTCTAGGTGTGTGTGTGCCCATGTGCACAGTTGTCAGAGATTTCTGCCTAAGCAGTATCCGTAAGGTCGGCGA
Organism: Gopherus flavomarginatus; assembly: GCF_025201925.1. Taxonomy (NCBI): domain Eukaryota; kingdom Metazoa; phylum Chordata; order Testudines; family Testudinidae; genus Gopherus; species Gopherus flavomarginatus. Next base: position 24,120,730 of record NC_066633.1, read on the forward strand.
TGGCGCCCCCTTGAGTGCCACACTCATGTGTTGGTATATTAGGCACCGCCGACCCTATGCCCTCTCGGTTCCTTCTTGCCAGTAATTCCGACAGAGGGGTAGGAGGGCAGGTAATGGAATGGACATGAGCAACACATCTCAAAGAACAACAGCTACAAAAGGTGAGTAACCATTTTATCTTCTTTGAGTGCTTGCTCATGTCCGTTCCATTCTAGGTGAGTCAGAAGTAGTATTCTTGGAGGCAGGCTCGGAATTTACAATCTGGCGTTTTGCAGTACTGCCCTACCGAAGCTGGCATCATCCTGGGGCCTGCTGAGTCAGTGCATAGTGGGATGTGAACATATGGATGGATGACCAGGTGACCACCCTGAAGATGTCGCGAATAGGCACTTAGGCCAGAAGGGCTGCCAAAGAGGCTTGTGTCCTGGTCGAGTGGGCGGTTACAATTGCCAGAGGTGGCACCTTTGCCTGATCATGGCAGTAACAGATTCAGGCAGTGATTCACGATGAAACTCTTTGCGCAGACATTGGCTGGCTTCTCATCATAGAATATCAGGGTTGTAAAGGACCTCAGGAGGGCATCCAGTCCAACTCCCTGCTCAAAGCAGGACCAATCCTCAGACAGACTTTTGTCCCAGATCCCTAAATGGTCCCCTCAGTGATTGAGCTTGCAACCCTGGGTTTAGCAGGCCAATGCTCAAACCACTGAGCTATCTCTCCCCCTCAAGCCTGTCCACCACTGCGACAAACAATTGCGGCAAATTGCAGAATGGCATTGTGCTTTCAGTGTATTAGGCTAGCACCCTCCTGACGTCTAGGGAATGTAGCCTACGCTCCTCTGACTTATGCAGCTTTGGGAAAAAGACGAAGAAAATGTCCTGGCTTGAATGAAATGCCCTGGCTCGACCACCTTGACAGGAAGACCAGGTGCGGTCTCAGATAGATCTCGTCCCTGTACATCGTATAAGGGTGGTTCCGAGGTGAGTGCCCTAATCTCTGAGACTCGGCAGGCTGATGTCACTGCAACCAGGAACGCCACCTTCCAGGACAGGAGGAGGAGACAGCAGGAAGCCAAAGGCTCAAAGGGGGGACGCATTATCTGTGACAGCACCAACGCGGCATTTCCTGTTCTGCCTGTACGTGAACAGGTCCACCCGGGGAATTCCTCACTTGCGGAAGATAAAGCTGACCACGTCCAGATGGAGGGACCAATTGGACCCAGGCAGGTGAGTGGCTATAAGATGGTTATCGTGCTGCAGACAGAAGCCGAGCACCAGGATGCTTCCTGGCAGAGGACAGATGACCTGGGTCCACCCTGCCTGTTGATATCGAAGACGGTCACAATGTTGTCCATCAGGACCTGCCCCACCATGCCCTGCAACTGAGGCAGGAAGGCATGGCAGGCCAGGCAAATGACTCTGAGCTCTCTGACACTGATATGCAGGGAGCCATCGCGACTGAACCAACAACCTTGCATGCTGAGAGTGCCCAGATGGGCTCTCCACCCCAGGTCCGAGGTATCGGAGATGAGAGTTGCCAACAGGGATGGAGTCACGAAGGGGACCCCTTCCAGCACCGATGTGGGATCCTACCACCACGTGAGTGATAACAGAACACTGTCCGGAATCCTGACCACCCGGTCCGTGCTGTGCCGGTTGGGGTCATAGACTGAGACGGAGCTGTGCGTGCCAGAACACATAAGTGCATGCCATCATGTGACCCAACAGTCTCAGGCATGTGTGGGCGGTGGTGAGAAGTTGGGCTCACGCAGACAAGATGAGGTCCACCATGGCTTGGAACCTGGCCTCAGGAAGGCCCTCGCCCGAGTGGAGTTGAGGACTGCCCCGATAAATTATATGCATTGCACTGGGGTTAAGATTGACTTTTTCTTGTTTATTACCAGCCTCAGGTCGTGATAGGTGGAACAGACCAGATCGAGATGCCTCTGCACCTGATCTTGGGTACAGCCCTTTAATAACCAGTCACCAAGGTGTGGGTAAATTCGGAATCCTCGATGCCACAGGTAAGCGGCCACTAGCTCTATGCACTTTGTGAACACTCTCAGGGCCAACGAGAGACCAAAAGGCATTGCCATGAACTGGAAATGACACTGGCCCAGCATGAAATGGAGGAAGCGCTGGTGCCCTGGGAAAATGGAAATGTGGAAATATGCATCATTTAAATCGAGGGCAGTGTACCAGTCTGCCAGATCCAGAGAGGGGATGATGGAAGCCAGGGAGATCATGCACAATTTCAATTCCTTGAGACACATTTATGCCTCTTGTCCTTGTCTTTCCTCCTGTAGGAACCCGAACTGCGAGTTCCCCAGGACCTAGAGAGAGGAGGAGGAGGAGGAGGAGACGGATGGTGGAATGGCTTCCTGGATTGCTGAAGGGTGTGAAGGCCCAAGGAGAGGAGGGTAGCTCGAGAGTCTTTAAGGCCATGTAGTCTTGCATCTGTGAGGTCGGAGAAGACCCCTGTTCCCACAAAAGGGAGGTCCTTAATAGTGGCCTGCATCTCTTGGGACAACCCAGAGGACTGCAACCATGAGCTGCATCTCATGGCCACCACAGACGCGATCACCCTGGCGGCTGAGTCAGTAGTGTCCCAGGCCATTTGAAGGACTCCCCTGGCCACCGCCATGCCTTCATCCACCAGTGCAGTGAACTCCTAGGTACAATCTTGTGAGAGGGCCTCCTTGAACTTATTCAGTGAGTGACACAGGCTGAAATTATACCTGCCCAATGGGGCTTGGTGGTTTGACACCCTCAATTAAAGGCTGGCCGTCAAATGAACTTTTCTGTCAAATAAATCCAGTCTTTTGGTGTCCTTACTTTTGGGGGTGCCACTAACATGGCCCTATCTTTCCCTCTTGTTCACCACAGACACAACCAGTGATGCCGCAGGGGTGTGTGTGTACAGGTATTCAAGATGTTTCACAGGGACATAATATTTCTTTTCCTCTTTTTTGGAAGTCGGCGGAATAGAAGAAGGGCTTTGCCATAGTGACTTGGCAATCTTGAAGACCCCCAGGTGAATCCTCCCCTTCAAGGTGAAGGGCTGAACTCTTGGTCTAACTTGGACCATTCTCCTTCCGGCAACCATAGTGGAACTGTTGAGGCCTAAGTCTGCCTGCTGATTTTGGTCGGTGACCGGTGAGGTGAGGATGAGTAATGATGCCTACTGGAGGAACGGTACCGGGGGCACCGGGACCATTGGCGTGATGGTGAACGGTCCTTCCTGGGAGGAGACTGGCATTGTGGAAACCACCTGATGGAGGTGGCCAGAAGCTCGCCGGTACCAGTGGTATGGAGATCAATGCCTCAACTCCAGAGTCCCATGTCTAGTAGTTGTGGAGTGTGTTCTTCTAGCTGGAAAAAGTGTCAGGGTCTGAGGACACAGAGATGGGGATCCGCACCTATGGTCCAGCGACCAGGGGTGCTGCACCAACCTCTGAGACTACACCACGAATGGCTTCCCTTAGGTGCTGGGGACTTAGCCGAGTTCACCACCTGGTGCGGCACCTGCGGTCCCGGTCAGCTCATTTGGTCTTCAGCCACCTGGGCTGCTTTTGGCATTGATGGCCCTGGGAGAAGCCAGGGACCCCTTCCACTTCCCAGGGTTGGGTGCAGATCCTCGTCCGGGCTGGGGGGTCCGACCTCCTCAGTCTTCTGTGAAGCCCCAGAGCAGGCGCAAGGCCTGACATACGTCCCTTTTCCCAAAGTCCTCTTATCTTTCAGTGCCAAGGGGCTCCTCTTCTTTTGACGCTTCTTCGGCACAGGCGAAGGGAAACGGTGCCAGGTGGAGTCCAGTGCCGGTGGTGCGCTCCAGACCAAAGTAGAAGTACTTGGTGTGGGATCCACAGCAATGGGCTCCGATGTGGGGCGAAGTGCAGCCTCCATGAGGAGGGCCCTCAAGCAGATATCCCGCTCCTTCTGCGTTCAAAGCTCAGAAGTTTTTACAAATCTGACACTTGTATTTTCTGTGGGATTCCCCCAGGCACTGCAGGCAACTCTTGTGGGGATCACAGATAGGCATCGGCCTGCTGCACGCTGAGCATGACTTGATGCCGGGGGAGCAGGGCAGCCAGGACTCTATGTCCACTAACTTAACTCTACTAAAGGCTAACTACCTACAAACTACTTTACAACTATGTACAGATAAGAGAAACAAAAGGCTATAAAGAACCGCTAATGCTCTTGCGATCTGCAAGACAAGGCTCTCCAACCAACCATCACAGGTGGTAAGAAGGAACTGAGAAGGCGTAGGGTCGGTGGCACCTACTATACCCACGCATGAGTGCAGCACTTGACGCAGTGCTGTGACAGACCCTATGGACATCGCTAAGGCAGAAATCTCAGACAACTGTGCACATGGGCACGTACACACCTAGAATGGAATCGACAGGAGCATGCACTCAAAGAAGAAATGCTATTTCTTTTATCTTTTTTACAGAGCAAATATTTGAAATAAAAAATAATAATATAAAGTGAGCACCGTATACTTTGTATTCTGTTTTGTACTTGAAATCAATATATTTGAAAATGTAGAAAACGTGCAAAAATAAATGGCATTCTATTATTGTTTAACAGTGCGATTAAAACTGTGATTAATCATGATTAATTTTTTAATCTCGTGATTCATTGCAATTAATTTCTTTAATTTCTTGACAGCCCTAATACAAAATGATGGGTTCTAACTTAGCTGTTACCATTCAAGAAAGAGATCTTGGAATCATTGCAGCTAGTTCTCTGAAAACATCTGCTCAATGTGAAGTGGCAGACAAAAAAGCTAACAATGTTAGGAACCATTAGGAAAGGGATACATAATAGGACAGTATATATCATAATGCCACTATATAAATCCATGGTCACCCAATGAAATGAATAGGCAACAGGTTTAAAACAAAGAAAAAAAGTATTTCTCTACACAGCGCACAGTCAGCCTGTGGAACTCGTTGCCAGGGGACACTGTGAAGGCCAGAATTATAACTGGGTTCAAAAAAAAAGTGATAAGTTCATGGAGGATATGTCCATCAATGGCTATTAGCCAAGATGATCACAGATACATCCCATGCTCTAGGTGTCCCTAAGCCTCTGATGGCCAGAAGCTGGGACTGGATGATATGGGATGGATCATCCAATAATTGCCCTGTTCTGTTCATTCCCTCTGTGGCTCCTGGCACTGGCCACTGTTGGAAGACATTTTTATGTTCTTAAAAACTCCCTAATTGGTGTCTGTGGTGAGGGTGCAGGTCCTTTCCCCATTCTGCAGAAGTGGGAATGCACCTCTGGGCCCACTGTTGTACCTTATTCTGGGCTAGAGATGCCCCACAGAGATGCCCCACTTAGATTATGTTAGTATGCTCCTTGGGTTCAGTCATACACACGGCATTAGCAGGGCTCAGGCTTGTTTCATGTATTTGATGTTCCAGCGTGTTGGGTCCAGTCCTGCACCTATTTTTCTCAACAGCAAAACTTCCATTAACCTCAATGGTATAGGACCAAATGCACTGGCTAAACCCCTACTGGGAGAAGGCAGATGCCAGGATACTAGGATTCCTGTTATGTAACCTGTTCAGAACATGCTGAAGTTCACCCCCATTACAGTTAAAAGGGGTATCATTCCAAGTTCAGATGTAGGGATGCAACCTGTTTAGCTCCACGCTCTTACAGCCTCATGTCCCAACTATTTTATGCAGCATCTTCTAATTCAGCAGAGTGATACCGGACTAGATCATATACTGTGTTAGACTGTATGTCCCTCGAGGCTGAGAACCATGTCACTGGTAAAGTGTCACCCACACTTATGGCTCTATAGCCAGAGCAAGCTACAGTTATTAACAAGAACTGAACCAACTGAAACTGAACACGTGGCCTTTCTTTTATCTGCTGTTTTAGAAGCTGGGTTTAACTGCTGTAGATTTTAAGCATGTGTTTCCTCAGTAGAGTCAACAAATGCCAAAGCTCTCCTGAGCCAAAGACAACAGCTGCTCCTACTCAACCTTCTAGTGTGCTACTTTCACCAACACCTCCCCCCACAACTAAAAAAGCACAGGAGTTTTCCTATATTGTACCAGCTAAGTGTTTGTGCTGAAAAAAAATTAAAATTGCCCTGGAAACAGATGCCAAATTAGCACAAGTCACCTACGAACAAAAATGCAGAAATTCTCTAGTAAAAAGACAAAATCCAGCTCAATTTGTTAGTAATTTAACCATCAGGCTGAGCTGTTGGCAGGCGCAGGATCTGACGTCCGTCTCCCGTGAATGTATAAATATAAGATTCTTATAAGTCATGCTTTCAGAATACTGTATTTCCACTGGGCACGAAACAAGCAGAAAATGCCTCCATCCTAAACCAGTCAAAGACTGTAAGTTTAATTAAACCATAAAGAGCTTTTCAGTTTTTCCTTAGATGGCAAAAGCTCTCTCCTACTTCAAGTTTGACCTGTGACATCAACTCTTGTGCCACTCTTGGGTCCCTTTTGAGCAGTGAGCAACAAATCTACTAAACTGAGGAGTGATACTGTAAAATGGACAACTGTCCAATGGGAATAAGCATGACACTCAGATGCCTGTCTACCAGCAACCTAGACAAGGATTTTCATGCAGGTCTCCTATGAAGAAAGCCTAAGGTTTGCACAGAGCTTTGAAGACAAAGAACTTTACAAGTGCTAAGTATTCTATTTTTAGCCTCTCTCCTCCCTACTGATAACTTAGCGTTTGTCCCCAATATGTCCATGCATACAGGGAAAGAACTTTAGTGGTCCATAAGTATTTTTGATGAATGATTGTGCATCAGAAGTATTTTATCAGCAATTTGCCTTATAAAACAAATACATTAAGAAATATGCTATGTAGTGTCTATCCAGCACGCAGATCCTGTAGCAGTTAATGCTATAGAAAACCCTAAGAGGAATAGCTAACAGAATCCTGGTCACCTTAGTTAAAAACTAAATTTGTTTTCCCATTTTAGTAAAACTCCTCTATAACACTGTTATAGGTCAGTGTGAGCTGGATCCTGGCGACTGAGTTGCCATTATGGTGATGATCTGCAGAATGAGAGGAGTTAAGGGAATACTGCAAAGAGATTTCCTTTTTTTAAAACAAACCCCATGAATTCACATTCATAGAATCATAGATTAGGGTTCGAAGACACAATAGCCGTGTCTGCACTCCTTCTATGTCTTCAGATCTCTAACACACTTGTTTACTGGAAGGAATGTGCACAGACAATGAATTTTAAGGAAATTCTGGAGAATATTCCCAGAAATTGACTTTTGAAGCTGTAAATATGAGAATATGCATTGAAAACCTGATTCTAACAGTTCTTCTCAACTAATCAGGGAACAGAAACATACCAATAAAACAATTCAGCAAGTCACATTTCAAAATACTCCAATGAACTTCTTGGGCCAATATACAGACCAAGCACTATTGACTGACTCTGGGATTTTCAAAGGACCCTAAAGGAGTTTTGTGCTCTGATCCCATTGAAATGCAGTACGAATTGGAATCCTAACTCTCACAGATGCCTTCAAAGATCCCAGACTGAAAATCATCACAAAATAATTTCAAGTTGCATACAAATTATTGAATGGAGGAAAACTGCAAGCAGGTTGCAGGCAATTTCTGACAAGATTCAGAAGTGAAATTCATGAAGTATATTATTTTCTCATTATAATTTTTAGTATAACATCCTGAAGAACATATAGCAAGTCCCCAAGAAGTCTCTGTGTCCCTTTGAGTGTCAGGCAATATTCCTTACAGCACAAAAATAGTATCAGCTTACTTAGCACTAATCTTCTCCCCTTTCTGATCTTAAAGCATGTACGCTTCCTATGTGCCATCTATCACAACCCCTCAGGTCTGCAGGACTTGCCCAGTCACACTGAATATAGATTTTAACAATATACAAAAGGATTCCTCTCACTCTGACTATACACAGGAACAAAAAGGCAAAGTAATGAATATTCAGCAACATAGGAAGAGCCTCCACCAATACCCAAGAGGATTGGTTCCCCACAGCCTGCTAGTGCGGATTATAAGTGGTCACCTCTGAGGCCTGAGAACTGCTGCCACATCAGCTTCAGCTGTTACTGTCACTGAGTGCTGTCGCAAGTGGGGAAAAGGGATAAGGTTGGAAGTTCATGCACCAAAATTAGGAATTCCATTCAGGTCTCCCAAAAGATGGAGCTCCTAGCGCAGATGCTCAGTAAACAGCTCTTCAAAGCATTTAAACACTCAGGATGCTAGGGAAGGGTGGCAAAATGTATGTCCAGGAATTCTTGCCTCTTGCTCTTCACTTTGCTCATTCTCAGTCTGTCCACTTATATTCTTCCACCAGTGTCCATCAAATGCGGCATCTGAGACTGCCACAGGAAGATGGAAAGCCCCCAAAGTCCAAATTTCCTCCCTGCTTTGCTATTTTCTGTTTGTAATTTCATTTATTTTCATAACTATGAAACCATAAACATCACTGCAAAAGCTGAGCTGCAAGGGAGAAAGTTATTATTACAAGTATACATTTTTCACTAATGGGAACTGGGAAAAAAACTGGCAGGAACTTCTTGTACTAATATGCTTGAGTGTACAGGTCTGTATATTGAATAGTTTCCCAAGGGTCTGCAGAAGGCTTTGGCTGAGTCTTATTCCCTCTTTAGCCTCCAAAACCCATGTAATAGTTCTCTTTGTGCATTTGCCACAACTGATACGGTTTTATTGGAAATGGAGCATGGTCAGTGGAGGATCAACAGGTGACAAAGGAAGACTCTTTCAAGCAGGGACCGGAACACTGAGCATTTGATTACTGGTCCACAATGCCCAAATGGCTTTGCAATATGGGAGTGAAGTGGCTCAGCACTGCCCAGAATGGAACCCAGGTCCACTTTGGGATAACAGCCTACAGAGATGTATAAACCGATGCAAAGAATGGTTATTACAGACCCCAGACTGGGTACTTCTTTTCTTCCTCTTTCAGCTAGTATGATTTTCATCCAGTGGCAGCATTGTAAACTGAGGGCTTGTCTTTACTATGAGGGTAAGTCAACCTAAGTTACACTACTCCAGCTACATGAATAATATGATGTAGCTGGAGTTGATGTAGCTTAGACTGACTTACTCCGGTGTCTTCACGGCACTACGTCGACGGGAGATGCTCTCCAGTCGACTTTCCCTTGCTCTTCTTGGAGGGGTCCACTGGAGAGCGCTCTGCAGTAGATTTTGTGGGTCTCCACTAGACCCACTAAATTGACCCCTGCTGCATTGATTGCAGCAGCATCGATCTCCCCGTAGTGGAGTCCAGTCCTTAGTCTTAGATGTGGCCTCACTGCAAGATTCCCTCTCCTCAGCTATAACTCTTTCATCCCAATAGCAACTTCAAAAAAATAACAATAATATTCATAATAACAATAATAACAGAATAATGAAAACAGACAATCTCATTTTTTCCATCACTCATTTTATTCTACTGAGCTACTACACAGAAAGTCGAATCTTTATTTTGGCTCATGTCCTCGTGCAATATCATTACCCCTCTCACAAAGGAAAAGCCCTCTGGAGATTTCCAATGCAAACAGGCCCTTGTTTTATCTACAACTATTTGAGTACATGACCTCAGATAATCCCCTGGCCAACTCTGTGCCAATTTCTAACTGCAGCCATGGGAACTTTAAATACAGGGAAGATTTTCCAGCCTCTCTCAAAGGGGAAGACACTGGGTTTCTTGCTTGCTTTTGTTGCTGAATGAGTACAGGTAAATTAGGGCCTTTGGTCTAAGGGAGGAAATCCCCCAGAACAAACAGTCTCAAAAGGATGCCATCACATTGTCCCTCTGCAGCAGGAGGCTGTTCGTTTAACACAGCAGCTCAGCCGCAAGCCACCACTTCCAGGCACTGTCTCCATTGCTTCAGAATGCACTTGTTCAGCTTTACGCTATTCCAAAGACAAAGTGTTGCATTTGGGCCAATAAACATATTAATGTGTAAGGCTGTTTGGATTATTCAAGGCTGGGGAGGTTTTCATCTTTGTTAGTTGTCTGTTTATTTCTGTTTTTGGAGGCTGTGATGTGGTGCCTTGAGTACTGGACAGGGGTCTCAGTTCCTTCCTGTATACACATCTCAATAAGGCTGTGTAATAAGGCAGGGTTCTGAACAGCCCAAGGGATTTAGGTGCCCAGCTCCCATAGAAATTTCAGTGGGACTTGGGCACTTAACTCTTGTAGACTCCTTGGAAAATCCCAGCCCAACAAAATCAAATAACTAACATTGGAAACAACAAAATGACAGCCCTATGATAGTGATAATTATCTGTCACTGGCACAATCACAAATTGGGAACACATTTCCCTGCATTCATGCTGTTATTGGAAGTAAATTAGTAGGAATGAGGAGAGTCTCTCCTTCAGGTGCACACACTGTGGTGGGAATGCAGGAGCAATCCTCCCACTGACAAAACGGCCCAGCAATTCTGCCCAAATGGCTCTCATTTCAATGACGGATTTAGCATGGGCTGGAGACCCACAGGGAGAGCTGATTTCCTTTTACTCACTAGTACTCCCAGAATCATGGAAAGTGCAATAGGGACATTTCCCCAGTAAGAGCTATAACATTAATAATGTAAAGGCAGCAGATTTAGAACAAACAAAAGGAAGTATTTCTTCACACAACACTTAGTCAACCTAGGTAACTTCTTGCCAGAGGATGTTGTGAAGGCCAAGACTATAACAGGGTTCAAAAAAGACCAAGATAAATTCATGGAGGATAGGTCCATCAATGGCTATTAGCCAGGATGAGCAGGGATGGTGTCCCTAGCCTCTGTTTCCCAGAAGCTGGGAATGGGCAAAAGGGGCTGGATCACTTGATGATTCCCTGTTCTGTTCATTCCCTCTGGGGCACCTGGCATTGGTCACTGTCGGAAGACAGGATACTGGGCTAGATGGACCTTTGCTCTGACCCAGTAGGGCCGTTCTTATGTTCTTAAAGGAGAAAAAACATTCCAGAATTTTGAATCCTCAACTTCAAAAGCAAAAATTTGATTCAAGAAGCAGCGTCCGGTTTCCGGGCTGGTCAGGATTCTGGAATCCCTACCCATTTTTTAGCTGCATTTAGAGATTTATCAATATGTGCTATCTAGATAAGAACATAAGAACATAACTGGTTGATAGCAGGATGACTATGAGTCGCCAATGTGATACGGCTGTTAAAAAAGCAAATGCGATTTTGGGATGCATCAGGTGGGGTATTTCCTGCAAGGATAAGGAGGTGTTAGTACTGTTATATAAGGCGCTGGTGAGACCCCATCTGGAATACTGTGTGCAGTTCTGGTGTCCCATGTTCAAGAAGGATGAATTCAAACTGGAACAGGTTCAGAGACGGGCTACAAGGATGATCCGAGGAATGGAAAACCTGCCTTATGAAAGGAGACTCAAAGAGCTTGGCTTGTTTAGCCTGGCCAAAAGAAGGCTGCAGGGGGATATGCTTGCTCTATATAAATATATCAGGGGGGTTAACGTTAGGGAGGGAGAGGAATTATTTAAGTTTAGTACTAATGTAGGCACGAGGACGAATGGGTATAAACTGGATATTAGGAAGTTTAGACTTGAAATTAGACGAAGGTTTCTAACCATTAGGGAAGTGAAGTTTTGGAACAGCCTTCCGATGGAAGTAGTAGGGGCAAAAGACTTTTCTGGCTTTAAGACAAAGCTTGATAAGTATATGGAGGGGATGTTATGATAGGATCGTTAATTTGGGCAATTGATCTTGGATTACCACCAGATAGGTCTGCTCAATGGTCTGCGGGGAGATGTTGGATGGGATGGGAACTGAGTTACTGCAGAGAATTCCTTCTTGGGTGCTGGCTGGTGAGTCTTGCCCACATGCTCAGGGTTTAGCTGATCGCCATATTTGGGGTCGGGAAGGAATCTTCCTCCAGGGCGGATTGGCAGGGGCCCTGGAGGTTTTTCGCCTTCCCCTGCAGCGTGGGGCACGGGTCGCTTGCTGGTGGATTCTCTGCAGCTTGAGGTCTTCAAACCAATTTTGAGGATTTCAATAACTCGGTCCTGGGTTAGGGGTTGTTATAAAATTGGATGGGTGGGGTTCTGTGGCCTGCCTTGTGCAGGAGGTCAGATTAGATGATCATATTGGTCCCTTCTGACCTATGAGTCTAACATAAGAACAGCTTTAGCGAGTCAGACCAAAGGTCCATCTAGCCTAGTATCTGTCTACCAACAGTAGCCAATGCCAGGTGCCCCAGAGGGAGTGAAGCTAACCTGCAACGATCAAGTGATCTCTCTCCTGCCAGCCATCTCCATCCTCTGATGAACAGAGGCTAGGAACACCATTCTTTATCTATTCTGGCTAATAGCCATTTATGGACTTAGCCACCATGAATTTATCCAGTTCCCTTTTAAACATTGTTATAGTCCTAGCCTTCACAACCTCCTCAGGTAAGGAGTTCCACAAGCTGATTGTGCATTGTGTGAAGAAGAACTTCCTTTTATTTGTTTTAAACCTGCTACCTATTAATTTCATTTGGTGACCCCTAGTTCTTGTGTTATGGGAATAAGTAAATAACTTTTCCTTATCCACTTTCTCAATATCACTCATGATTTTATATACCTCTATCATACCCCCCCTTAGTCTCCTCTTTTCCAAGCTGAAGTGGCCTAGCCTCTTCAATCTTTCCTCGTATGGGACACTCTCCAAACCCCTAACCATTTTAGTTGCCCTTTTCTGAACCTTTTCTAGTGCTAGAATATCTTTTTTGAGGTGAGGAGACCACATCTGTACGCAGTATTCGAGATGTGGGCGTACCATGGATTTATATAAGGGCAATAATATATTCTCAGTCTTATTCTCTATCCTCTTTTTAATGATTCCTAACATCCTGTTTGCTTTTTTGACTGCCTCTGTGCACTGCGTGGACATCTTCAGAGAACTATCCACGATGACTCCAAGATCTTTTTCCTGACTCGTTGTAGCTAAATTAGCCCTATCATATTGTATGTACAGCTGAGGTTATTTTTTCCAATGTGCATTACTTTACATTTATCCACATTAAATTTCATTTGCCATTTTGTTGCCCAATCACTTAGTTTTGTGAGATCTTTTCGAAGTTCTTCACAATCTGCTTTGGTCTTAACTATCTTGAGCAGTTTAGTATCATCTGCAAACTTTGCCACCTCACTGTTTACTCCTTTCTCCAGATCATTTATGAATAAGTTGAATAGGATTGGTCCTAGGACTGACCCTTGGGGAACACCACTAGTTACCTCTCTCCATTCTGAGAATTTACCATTAATTCCTACCCTTTGTTCCCTGTCTTTTAACCAGTTCTCAGTTCATGGAAGGACCTTCCCTTTTATCCCATGACAGCTTAATTTACGTAAGAGCTTTTGGTGAGGGACCTTGTCAAAGGCTTCCTGGAAATCTAAGTACACTATGTCCACTGGATCCCCCTTGTCCACGTTTGTTGACCCCTTCAAAGAACTCTAATAGATTAGGAAGACACAATTTCCCTTTACAGAAACCATGCTGACTATTGCTCAACAGTTTATGTTTTCCTACGTGTCTGACAATTTTATTCTTAACTATTGTTTCGACTAATTTGCCTGGTACCGACGTTAGACTTACCGGTCTGTAATTGCCGGGATCACCTCTAGAGCCCTTTTTAAATATTGGCGTTACATTAACTAACTTCCAGTCATTGGGTACCGAAGCCGATTTGAAGGACAGGTTACAAACCTTAGTTAATAGTTCTGTAACTTCACATTTGAGTTCTTTCAGAACTCTTGGGTGAATGCTATCTGGTCCCGGTGACTTGTTAATGTTGCGATGTTTTTGCATCTCAAATCTTTTATTATTCTGATGTTTACAACTCCTTAAAAAGACGGGTTAAGTTACCTCCCTTCATTTGGAATTTACGTAAGGTCACTTCAAGGCTTCATGCATTTCCTCTGGTTCCAATCTGTGTGCTCTTGGTGTTCTTCCTCTTTATTTATAACCTGATAGCTGCAGGGCATTTAAAGTACATCACCCACCACCAGTTTCCTCTCTCCTTCAACATATCTCAAGTTGTGCATTTAGGTTCAGAGAGCTTCAACTACTTGGTACAACAACAGCACAGTTAAAGGTACAGTGCCACGTAAAGATTAAACTGACACTTTTTTCTTTAATGTCTATATTTTATGCATATGAGGAATAAACAGATTTAAATTATTTGGATTCTGAGAGTGAAAGAATGAATCTTTAGCTAACTGGCCCAAAGGGGAAAATGATTCCCAGGGCCATGTGTATTGGTGAATAAACCCTGCATGATTTACTCCCAGAAGGGCTAGTAAGGAACCAACCTCTGCAGATCCCCTGGGGAATTCATAGTCTAATCTAAGGGAAGAATCTGTCTCACCATGAATAATCTGGGAAATGTATTTAAAAATCATTGACTATATTCAGCAGTGATGCAAAAGTTGCTGTAAATTACACAGTGTTGTTGTGGCATGGTTGGTCCCAGGATACTAGAAAGATAGGGTGGGTGAGGTAATATCTTTCATTGAATCAACAGATTACCACACCCACCTTATCTCTGTAAATTACATGTTATGAGATGATCAGCAAACAGCTGTGAAAGGTAGCCTGACTTCTATCACTTGGCATTCAGCGTGTGTGTAACTGCTGGAGCCTTTCCCTGTGTGAAATTTACACCAATTTATAAATCTCTGGGGATTGGTTTCACATCTTGGCTTAAACTGGTGTAACACTCATTGATTTCCGATGTCAATACAACAGGAGCTGACCAATTTATGGCAGGGTTCAATGTGTCCCTCTGAGTTCTGGGGAAGGTACAGATGGATGTTATAGTGTATGGACTGTTTGCAGGTCTTTAAGCCTCATCTGATGCAACTCCTTCCCCTAGCGCTGTGTTAGGCCTTGTCTACACTGCCACTTTCTCGCTCAGGGGTGTGAAAAAACACCCCCGAGTGCTGCAACTTTCAGCACTGTAAAGTGACAATGTAGACAGTGCACGAGTGCTGGGAGCCGCGCTCCCCGCACTGGAAGCTACTCCCCTCGTGGAGGAGGTTTTACAGCGCTGGTTCCGTGGCAGCGCTTTAATGTTGCTAGTGAAGACATACCCTTAGTTACATTCATTTTGCACAGCCACTGACTGTCAAAAAAAAATGCTAATTGCATTAATTCCACTTACACCTGCTTTCTGACCAACACGATGAGTAAGTTACACCACTGTTAATATCATCTTGGCATTTGGCCCAGACTCCCACGGGAGCTACCTCCACTTACCCCAGGACACTTAGGGCTGAATTTGGCTCACCCTGGTAAACTGATGACATTCCTAAGCTCATAGTTGCGAGAGTCATTCCTCTATTATTATTTGTGTTACAGTAGTGTCAGGGACTAAGGGCATGGCCCCAGTGCAAGGCATTGTACTCAAGTAAGAAGCAGCCCCTGTGGCAAAAGGCTTCAATATAAATAGAAAGGAAACCAATGTTAAGGGCCGAGACTGCCTGCAAGCTGCCTCATCAATGCGATGGCAGCCACCAGCATGCCAGTGTCACTGTTAAAAATACATTTTTGTCGGGTTTTGCTGGGAGGGAAGGTGCTTGTTGTTGCAGAGGATACCAACACGTGGCAGGAGCCTTTCACTGCACCAGCCTGCTCTCCCACAACTGATTGTTTTAAATCTAGGAGATTTTCTGACCAATATCTGAGCTAAGCAAGAGACTGACATTCACTGTCACTAAAGGCCATCAAACTTCAGACGTAAAGAAGAGACCCAAATGGAAGGAGAAAACCCACCTTCTTGGGAAAGCCATATCAGGAATCAATTGAGTTGAGAGTAATGTTTTCAAAAGTACTTAAGTGACTTGGGAGCCTACGTCCCATTTTCCAAAGTGATTTAGTCACTGACTTTCATGAGATTTGGGCTCCTAAGTGCTTACATCACTCTGAAAATGGGATCTGTGCTCCTAAGTCACTTAGACATTTTTGAAAATGTTACTCTCAGTCTATAAATATTTCCATGCTATTGTTATACCATTAGAAAAAATATAGTTATAGCTCTCATATAAGTTCAGAATAATTCAATGTTTGAATGATTCAAGCTCTTGTGGTTTTGTCTGTTTGTCTGTCTTAGAATAACAGTGACAGATTTTCAAAGTAAATAAACTTCAAGTTTTCTAAGGATTTCTACCCAAATCTGCTTTATTTATTTATTATATAAATTTATTTGACATCCCCTACTGACACAGCTCTCTCTTCTGCTAAGCAACAGAATGAATTATTCTTTGCTTGCAACTGAAAAAATAACCAGTCTGATCCTGCTTTGGTAGGAGAATCTGTCTCTGCCCATTCTTCCTGCCCTGGGGCTCTGGAAAAGGACATCCTGCAACTTCGAAAGCTCGGTGGTCTTCAAGAGTTTGGCAGAAATCTCCCAGGAGGCCCATCACTAGCCATTTAAAACTATCTATAGTGTGGGTTTGAATTGCTGAGTTTTACAAAGCTGTGCAGAGGTTGCTGTCAGGAGAAGCTCCTGTTATAGGCAGGGGCACGTCACATCAATAATAACAAAGTACTGGGAATTCTCATTGGCGACTTTAAAGGGTCACTGAGGCTGTGTTTTTGTTAATAAATAGAGTATTGTTTGTGATACTAAACTGAATATGAATAACACTGTATAAAGGCACGCAACACAGAAGGCATAAACCTTTGACACCTTTCAAATATATGTTCATTGTTTCCTGTTGTATTACCATTATTCCGTTTTTCACCTTTGGAAACTGTGACCATTGTGACAGAACGCGACCCCTCCCTTGCACCTATCATCAGTGGATCCTAAGGTAAGAACATAAGACCAGCCATACTGGGTCAAACCAAAGGTCCATCTAGCCCAGTATTCAGTCTTCCAACCGTGGCTAATGCCAGGTGCCCCAGAGGGAACCAACAGAACAGGGAATCATCAAATGATCCTTCCCCTGTCACCTATTCCCAGCCTCTGGCAAACATAGGTTGTGGACACCATCCCTACTCATTCATTGATGGACCTATCCTTCATGAACTCATCTAGTTCTTTTTTGAACGCTGTTACAGTCTTGGCCTTCACAACATCCTTTGGCAAGGAGTTCCACAGGCTGACTGTGCGTTATGTGAAGAAATACTTCCGTTTGTTTGTTTTAGACCTCTGCTGCTTATTCATTTCATTTGGTGACCCCCTAGTTCTTGTGTTATGAGAAGGAGCAAATAATTCCTTATTTACTTTCTCCACACTAGTCATGATTTTATAGACCTCTCTCATATCGCTGCCTAGTTGCCTCTTTTCCAAGCTGAAAAGTCCCAGTCTTATTAATCTCTCCTTAGATGGAAGCCGTTCCATACCCCTACTCATTTTTGTTGCCTTTTTCTGAATCTTTTACAATTCCAATGTATCTTTTTTTTAAATGAGGCGACCACATCAGCACGCAATATTCAAGATGTGGGCATAGCATGGATTTACACAGAGGCAATATGATATTTTCTGTCTTATTACCTATCTCTTTCTTAATGACTCCCAACATGCTGTTTGGTTTTTTGCCTGCCGCTGCACATTGAGTGGATATTTTCAGAAAACTATCCACAATGACTCCAAGATCTCTTTCTTGAGTGGTAACAGCTAATTTAGACTCAATCATTTTATATGTATAGTTGGGATTATGTTGTCAAATGTGCATTACTCTGCATTTATCAACACTGAATTTTATCTGCCATTTTGTTGCCCAGTCACCCAGTTTTGTGAGATCCTTTTGTAGTTCTTCGCAGTCTGCCTTAGACTTAACTATCGTGAGTAGTTTTGTATCATCTGCAAATTTTGCCACTTCGCTGTTTATCCCTTTTTCCAGATCATTTATGAATATGTTGAATAGGACTGGTCCCAGTGCAGACCCCTAGGGGACACCACTATTTACCTCTCTCCATTCTGAAAATGGACCATTTATTCCTACCCTTTGTTTCCTATTTTTTAACCAGATACCAGTCCATGAGAGCACCTTCCCTCTTATCCCATGACAGCTTAAGGTTTAGCCGAACAGCCTCCTGTGGTGGTGGATCACTCTTGTTCCCGCCCTCCACTCTCCCCCGCGAAGGAAAGAGACACACAGGGAGAGTAAGTGATTTGCCCAAAGTCAGCCAGTGTGTGAAAGACTGAGACCCAGGTAGAACCCAGGAATCCAGATTCCCAGTCCTCTGTTCTAAGCACTATACCAAACCAGAACAAATATTTTACTAACTCCAGAGCTAAAGATGCAGAAAGCTCTCCACTCAGTTCAGTTAAGTCTTGCTATTCTAGATTTCATCCAGGCAATAACTTACATATATCCTTCCCCTTTGACCATATCACTTGCACTCTGTCCATAATCCATCAACTATCATTTCACTCCTCTGAACATGCCAAACATCTGCCACTGAAGAAGAAAACCCACACAATCCCCCCACCCCAGGCACAGGATGGGCACCAGAGACAGGTTTAAGGTCCAGTATTTTGAGAACAGCTAGTTCTAGAAATGGGTGTTTTATCCTTTTGGAGAATTGGGAACCCTCTTTCCCGATGGTAGAAGGTGAGCGATCTTTTGCTAGCCCTGACAGATTGTGCAAAAGCAGGCATTAAGATGACACTGTGTATATGAAATCTCTTTTAATTAATGTTATGGGTTTTGTAAATGTATTGGTTATAATTTCTCTCTCTCTGAAGCCTCTTCGAGTCATGCCACTAAAGCAACTTGAGTTTACAGGGGGAAGGAAACAATAAATAGTTCTACAAACATTGCTCAAGCAGTTTTTCTCGGAAGTGTGGGAGCTGACTGTTTTGCTGAGACTGCCTGAAGTAGGACAGAGACTGCCACTTTCTCCCCTATTATCGTACTGGATCGACAGTGCTAACAGGAGAAAAGTCATGTTAGTGTCAGAGAAGTGAGTGGTGTGATTCAGACACACCTGGGGGGCTGCTATGAAGAGTAACTTTTCCTCTCCTGACTCCCCCAGGAAAATGTTGACGTTGGCAGTGATGTGGTGGCAACAGGGAAGGTAATAAAAAAAGAAAGCACATGACAGAAGCCTATGAAATCAAACCTGCTCATTTTGTCTGCATGGAATCTGCATCCCAAAAAGGAGCGTTTAACAATGCCTCTGGCTCTGTACTGCTCACCTAAGTGGGCAGCCAGGTAAGCCTGTGAGAGAAACAATCAGCCATCAGGTACTACTTCTGTGAAAAAGAACCTGGCCTAATCTGTGCAAGGCCCTGGGAATAATGGTCCGACACTTCTTAACTGAAATGACTAGGAAAGTCCTTGGGCCAAATGCCAAGCCCAAACCTCATCACTTCCTTTGGTTTGGTAGTTTATTCTTTCTTAAGGCTATTCTGGGCCTGTTTGGATTGCAGAGCAGTATTCTGCTGACATGCCAAGCCTCAGAGCATTGATGTAAACTGACCACCTGCATTTTGTATTCCTTTGACTTGTATTGTAGGACCTGGCCTGCTCCGTTCTCATGAGCCAAATTTAAAGGGATCATAAGGAGTTAGCATATACAAAGTGGCCCCAGGCTTGCAGTGCAGATTAGCTTTCACTTTCACACCTCATTGGCCACAAATAAGAAACCTAATCTAAATGGTGGAACTTTGCATAAACGATTATTTTCACTGGGGTAATATGAGCTTTCCAGTAAAAGCCACTATATGCTGCTGATACAGGGAAAGCCCTGTTTTGGGGAGGTATGACCTAACACCTGAACCTGGTGCAATGTGAGATCTGCCAGAGACATGGAGGGATAATCAGGGTAAAGAGATGGGTTTGTCATCGGTAGGGAGTTCTGGATTATTCCATAGTCACAGGATCTTTTTCTCTGAATGGTGAAAAATTCATTGTGCTTTTTTACTTTTGGCTTATTACCCAACTTTGTTTAAACTGTCAAAATCAGGAAGAATGCGAGAAAACATGGCAACAGCAGCAAACTAAATGAAATCAACGGTTAGCCCGGTGTGCAAAAAGCAAAACATCAGCATGTTTGGCTTTAGTGGTTTTTTACAGTCCTGTTCCATATAAAATTAATCCTCAGGGATTTCCCATCTGCCTGCTGTTCTCCCACATGGATCAACTCTCCCTGGCCAACACATTATTTTACTGTCATCTGTTATATCACTTACAGCAGCTGCACCTTTTGGGAAGTACAGGAACTCCTCACTTAAAGTCGTCCCAGTTAACATTGTTATGTTGCTGATCAGTTAGGGAACATGCTCGTTTAAAGTTGTGCAATGCTCCCTTCTAACATCATTTGGCAACCACCTGCTTTGTGTGCTCCTTGCAGGAAAAGCAGCCTGTTGGAGCTAGCCGGTGGGGGCTTGGAACCAGGGTGGACCGGCAGCCTCTCATCAGCTCCCCACTCCCCTAAGTTCCCTGTGCAGCAGCTCCCCAGCAGGCTATCAATTGCTGGGCAGTTCAGCCGTCCCTCCCTCCCCCCACTGCCATTTGCTGCTCCTGCCTTGGAGCTGCTCCCCAAGCCTCCTGCTTGCTGTGCAGGAGGGGAAAGGAAATGGGCTAATGTCAGGGTGTCTCCTTCCCCCCTGCTCCTGCACTCTGCTTACCTCTTCTCCATAAAGAGCAGGGTGGGGACAAGGATGGAGAGAGACAGAGAGAGCCTGGGGCAGCAGCTGCTCTCTCAACTTCCTGATCCACTTAAAAAGACAATGAATTAAGAGTGGGTCAGCTTCTTTAAAGGGGCAGTGTGCATTTCTCTCTCTCTCCCACACACAAGGTGTGTGTCTGTCTCTGTCTGCTGTGCTGTCTCCCCTTCCCTCCCCTCCCCTCCATTCCTGCTGCCTTGTAGAGTGTGAGAGGCCACATTAACAATGTGTTAATCCTTGAGGGATCAGCAGAGTGCTAGTTCGTTATTTAGCAGCAAGGCATTCCCTGGGAAATATCCTACCCTCTTCCACCCTCTAACTTTACCACCTCAACCAAGCTTCACAATCATCATAGCTGTGAACAGTATTAAACTGTTTGTTTAAAACGTATACTGTGTATATATATATATACACAATATATAGTTTTTTGTCTGGTGAAAAAAATTTCCCTGGAACCTAACCCCTCCATTTACATTAATTCTTATAGGGAAATCGGATTTGCTTAACACCGTTTAGCTTAAAGTCAGATTTTTTAGGAACAGAACTACAATGTTAAGCGAGGAGTTACTGTAAAGTCTCACTGAAAGGCCCAAGCCCTGTATATGTTGCTCACTAATTTTAACTTCTGTTAGCGTTTGACTGAGAATGCCTTCATATCAACAGATGAAATATACCTGCATCAAAAGACATACTATTTTGAATTATGGTACATAGCAACAAGGTTTTCTTTGATTTTGGGTGTGATATACTTCATACAACCAACACTATGAATGGTAGAAACTGTCCACTTTCTGGACAGCTGTGATTTAGTGTTTAAGATCCACAGATGAACATCACTGTGCAAGTCCAAAGTAATAGTATTACAAAACAAATGCTCAATGCAAAACTCATTCTGTCCAAAAATTACAGATCTGACAAAGTCTCTGACAGGAATCAGTAGGTATGATATACTGTACTATATACACTGGCAGAACTGAGCACTGAATCATTAATAAGACATGATGTGTGAATAATAAACATTATAAAGTTAACAATGGACACATACAAAAAAGCTCTAAAGCTTACAGATGGAAAGAGTGAACTCTGACCTTTAAGAGACACCAGGAACTAGAAACCAACAGAACTTAAATTGGCCTTAAATCTCCTGTTTTCTCATGACACTGGAGAGAGAAAACATAGGGGACAGTTTCTCTCAGACATGTGGGAATTATAGCTGTGTCACCGCCTTCTACAGAGAATTCTGCATTGTCCTTACAGTCACTCTGTCACTGTCACCTTGTGACCTTTCCTTACTTTCTCCCAGTGCACCAGGGGGGAATATGCTGACCAATATACTTCACTGATCTGTCCAAAACCAAGAAAAAGGGGAAAGCCTCATGCAGAGCTCTATAAAAGGAAGTTTAATTTGTGTTACATTGTGTCTCCTCTACTATGCTAGTCTAAATACATACGCCATTTTCACTGGCTCTGTTTCCACTGGCTAAATCCAGCATATTTCCAACTGGTATTGCTCTCGGAAAAAAATGCACAACCATACCTTGAGTGTATTTAGTGCAGCAGGACTAGTCCAGCTCCAAGAAATAAGGATAAGAGTCCTCAAATGAAAATATTTGCTTTGTAAGCTGAGGATAATTGAATTGTAATGGCTAATTGGCCTTATCAGCACGCTGCATAACTAATACTGTTTTTTCAAAGTTTAATATTCACCTACAGCTTTGCAAGAGAAATGAGAAAAGGTATACAACTACACAAAACAGAACCTGGATAGACTCTCTCATACACACACACACAAAAAGGATCTGCAGTCAAAACTCTGAATGGGAAATTTCACTGCAAGTGAAGCTTTTGCAGACACCGAAGAAGAAAATCTGCAACATCATATCATCTTCCTTGAAGAAACGCAGCTGATCTGCTGAATTCTCATATTTGACTTCCACTGGTCTGTGAAAAATATAAACTTCATGCTAACCCTACGAAAATAGTCAACATGCTAGAGAGACAACAGTCTGCTCATAGCTGGTAAAAGGGGAAAAAATCCCAGGCTGTCATTCTTCCCTTGTTGTGACCTTCATGCTCCACTGGATTTCTGAAGATACTGAAATCTTGGCAGGAAAGTGTACAGTCTGTGGGAACCAGGCACTATTCTCCAGGCTCGCTGCTAAGAATTAGGCCCAGTCAAATCTTTTTTTCCTTTTCTTTTCTTTCCTTTTCTTTTTTTTTTTTTTTTGGCCTTGTGCTATACATGTAAGATAATGCAGTGGGATGCTAGTTTCATGCTGGAAATTATTCAGACTTTGTGCTCCAGGGCATAAGCTGATTGGCAGCAGAGGTCAGGAAGAGATTTTTTTTTTACTTGTATATCACACTGCAGAACTGGTTGGTGCATTATGCTTCTTTCTTTGCAAGCATCAGGTGTTAATGCTGCTTATAGCTTAGGTGAGGTTTTGTAACACAAACAAGGAACCCCAAGGCGCTTTCTTACACTCATCACAGGGCTACACACTCACTGGAATCTTTATTCATTGCATGTAAAGCTCACTGGAATGTGTTCCCAGTGCCCCAGAAAGAAGTAGAGGCCTTGGCTACACTGCCGCTTTACAGCGCTGCAACTTTCTCGCTCAGGGGTGTGAAAAAACACCCCCGAGTGCAAGTTACAGCGCTGCAAAGCGCCAGTGTAAACAGTGCCCCAGCGCTGGGAGCTAATCCCCACGGGGAGGTGGAGTCCCTGCAGCGCTGGGAGAGCTCTCTCCCAGCACTGGCGCCGCGACCACACTCACACTTCAAAGCACTGCAAGTGTAGCCATACCCAGAGCTGTCCCTGACTTCTCCCTCAGCTTCAAATGAGCACCATTTCTGGAAGAGCTGGCAAAAGGGATTCCTATCACAATGAATTAGTGATTCCTATCACATGCTACAGCCTGAGAACAAAGGGATCTGTATTCATGACTGGTAGTCTCTAGTAGTTAGAACAGGAGACTGAGAGTCATGACTTCTGGCTTCTAGCCTCACATCTAACTAAATTTTTGACCCTGGACAAGGCATGTATCTTCTGGATGCCTGAGTTAACCTATCTATAAAATGGGTATGAACAACACCTGCCTATTATGAGATGTTATGAGGCTTAATTAAGGATTGTAAACCACTTGAGAACAACAAATACAGTACCTCAAACTAAGGTCCTAAAGAAGTGCAATTTGCCCTTGATAAATTAGTACAAACTTGCTGTTGACTAAACATTGTTGTGTAAAACTGCTCACACTGAAAAGGAGGCCCACCTCTCAGAGATGTCCATATGGAGATTGAAGATGAAAATACTATGTAACTGCGAGGTATAATCATTGATGAAGCCTGCTAGCTCAAACTCAAAACCATCCCATTGAGATCTATTCACTCCTTCTGCTGCCCTAGAAAGAGAGAACAGGACCAGCTCTGCTTCCCAGTCAGAATCTAAGCGGTACAAGTTGTATATTATATCTAAAGCGCAAGGCCCAGGATAAACAGTAAGAGGGTCTCACCCTTCGTGCTGAACAATTACACTTTGAAGCAAGAAATCAAAAGCTCCACATTGGACAAGAATCAGACTGATTTTTCATCTCAGGATGAGAGGATGGGAGGACTAAGCTACTAACTCCCATCTGGGGAAACCATGGATGCTGTTAACTATAGGTCTTCTTCACCTGCAGGAGCTGACAAATTGCATCCGATGGATAAGCCTTTTATTAAACCACAGAGGGTTTCAAAGCGATATTACATTTTGCAAAGTTCTCAAGCAGGTGAAAAAGAGTGCATATGGTCTTTGTTATTTCTTTATGTACATAGTACTAGTCGCTTTACACACACAGCAAGACACAGCCCTTCCCAGAGAGATTACAGAGCCAAGAAGTAGGAATTGGAGACACAACGATGTACAGGCTTGGTGGTGATGCTGCAATGTTGCGGCTTCTGTGAATTTCAGGTTTTTTACACTCTTTGCTGATCTTGTGGGTCATGCTTTAGTTAAAAAGATAACTGAGTGAGAACTGTTATTTCAAAAAGGTGGCATAGCCCTCGTGGGAGAATCCCTCTGTCCTGGGAGAAGAAGAAAGGCCTTATACAATTTGTCTCCTTTTAATCTTCCAGGTTTTGTGCAGAGAATAATGGCAAGCACAACAGTTACATTAAAAACTCTTGATTATTACCCTTTTGTAAAATTTCTGTCAAGCCTCCCCAAGCTCAGAAAAGGGACTACAAAACAAAATTGCTCTGGTCCCGCTTCCAAAACACGATAAAATGGGGAGATAAGTACTCAGCTTACAAGTTTGTGAGAAAGGAGGTGGCTGGATGTTCTCAGCCTCATCTGGACCAACAGCACAACCCACATAAAAGGAACGAAAAAGCCTGCTGATCAGATTGCTGTGACAGAAGCTCATGAGAGACATGCACATTTTTAAGCTAAACTACAGCTTGAGGGATCTATATTATTACTTATCGACTAATATTGCCAGGGTTCCCAAGCTGGCTTCAAAGCTTCCTGTAAAGTGCCCCAAGCATAGGGTTTTTCATCTAATCATAAGGCCTTTATATTTTTCCCAGACAAACGGATTGCTCCGTGCCATGTTCACTCTGCATAAATCAGAGCTTGCACGTGATGAGCTTCACAGCCATGAGGTTTGTTACCTTAACAGCACGAAGATGGAAACATTTGCTGAAACTGCTGTACCATTTCAGCTTCTAACTTGGTGGTTTCCTCTCATCCCCAGTCCCACACTAATGCCTTTCAAAAAGGCTGGAGCAAGTCGCTTTAAAACTGAAGGGCAAAGAACACTGGATATCAGATCTCCAGACAATGAAATATAGCAGCTAACTCGCATCCTGCAGGACTCAGGTCAAGGTCATAAGCTAAACAGGACATCAGTAAAGACGAAGGGATTTGCTTATTGGGATCAGAGCATTCAGTGAAGGGAAAGAAACAAGCTATTAGAACACAGATAGTTGCACAATAAACAGAGGGAGGTTCAGATGCAAAAAGTGCAGTAGAGGTCAGAGATGTGCTTTTCTTTTCTGCAGGTTTGATTCTGGAGGAGGTGTTACTTTTGTTTGTGATTCAGTCGTGCCTACAAGCCCCAACCGAGATTCAGAGCCCTATTGTGTTAGGTGCTGTACAAACATATTGCAGGAAACAGTACTGGCCCCGAACCGCTTCAAAGCTAAATAGACACAACAGACAAAAGGTGGGAAAGGAAACAGAGGCCCAAACAGGGGAAGTGACTTTCCCAAGGTGACCCAGTAGCTCAGTGGTAGAACCAGGAATAGAAACCAGGTCTCCTGAGTCCCACACAGTTATTTATCCAGTGGACAATGCTGCCTTCCAAGCAGGTAGGAGGAGAATTCTTTCCACGTTCAATGGAAGAGCAACATTTCACACCAGACATTCAAATAGCAGCTTACAAGCACTTTGCCATTCCAGTTCAAAGCTTGAGCTTTGTATCCAAGGAGAACAAACCCAGCACATCTGGAGATGGACAGGCCCTCCTTGCTCAGAACGTGTCTGTAGGCTCTCAGGCCAGCAAGATTTTACAGTTAAGTTACAAACCCTCACAGACTGTGTGCTTAGATAACAAGAACAACTTTTTATCTATCTGTTTGCTCTTTGAGTCACAATGACAAGCACTTGCTGTACGAAGGTCACTAGGCTCTGAAGCTAATAACTTCTATTCATATCTTCTCAGTTCATCGCCACTGAAACTGCAACACTGCCCATAAGATATTGCATAGAGCAGGATTACTCACAGTGGAAAGTTTCCTGCTCCCCTGTCCTGAATTTAGCTCCACTGTCACAAGTGGTTTTTCACTGGCAAAGATTTGTTTAGTGCAGACATCATACCCGAGTCAGTAAAAGGAAATGATAGTCCTACATACCTCAGTCCCATTGCAAAAGATCATTAAATAAACAAACTTAGCACTGTGTAGTTAGAAATGTAAATGAAACTTTCTGCAGCTGCTTCACTAGAGTTCATGTGAGATTTTATTGAGAGAGATTTCATAGAATCACAGGAGGCAGAGAAGAAAAACCTAGTAAGTCACCACTCTCTGCCAGTACAGGTTTGTTCCCTACAATACCTTTAGTGCTGTATCCAATCTAGTTTTAAATGTCCAAGCGGTGGAGTTCCTTCCCTTCAGAGATCATTCCATGTCTAGCGGATAATAATCTCACCCATCAAGGTGCTCGGGATGCTGTACAATAAGATGTTGGTGAAAGGTGGAAATGGGGTCTCAAACTTTAAAATTAATTTAGAATGTCCTAGATTTCAGCTATATGTACCCGTGTGTACAGACACACACACACAATGGTCTATTGAGGCATAATTTTACAACATAAACTTCATAAACCTGGTTTGGTAACTGAGCTTAAAAATCCCAGGGTAGTCCCTAAGAACTTCTCTAGGTTCTTCAAGATGAGCAGAGACACCAGTATATGGACTGTATGATCTAAAATCCATCTTCTACATTCAGAGACATGCACACCACTTCCACTCACTTCAGCTGCATATGTGTATCTGAGAGAAAAGTAAGTTGTACAGACAGGACTGTTCAGAAATATGGAGTACAGCTGATGGTCAGAAGAGACCCACTTTTCAAAAGGCTGTAAATACCACATTTTAACTTAAACGGTTAATTGCAAAGATGCTAATGTTAGGTAACATATGAGTACTGCCTTTGGTGGATTATCTCTGATGAGCTTTGAGGAACAAAGGAATTCAAGTGAAACCAGTGTAGTTGCCTCTGCGCATACAAGCAAGGTATCTGGCATGTGGGGAGTAAAACAAAGAAAAAACTGGTGGACCCTTGGGGGTCTCTGATCATCCATAAAGAACGGGCCTGAAGTAGAAGCCATCTAGACTTCTCCAAGGGGGAGCTCACTGAAGGAGATCCCCTCACCTCTAAAGGCAGAACCTTCCATAGAACAGGCCTGACTAACAATACTAGGTGCTGATGGGTTATCCATGCTGGTCACACAGGCCTGAAGATGCAGTTCTCAACAGAGAGATGCAATGGTAAGACTGAGAAAGACAGAAGGGCAATTAGTGACCTCACCTGATAAGGGCTTATCATTTGCACAAATCAATAAATCCTTCAGAAATCAAAACACAAAGCAGAGCAGAGGAAGAAGAGCAGGCAGGTGAACCTTTCCTTCAGCCTCCAGGGAGAAGTCACACAGAGGTAACTAGCATTTGCACTTGTTTTAATTGAGAAAGATCTGATCTCATGGCTGGGAAAAAGAGAAAGTCAAATTCCTCTCAACTCCAAAGAGAGATCCTGCATCCATTCCAAGGGAGCTGATAAGAGGAAGTGCACTTTATAACAATCTTGGATACCAAAGTGAACTGGTGGCTATTTGAATGCATTCCGTGTTACAAGTGGTAATTGTTACAGTGACAATATTTGCTGACATTCATCAAATCATTTACACAACATGAGCCCAAGAGACAAAACAAACCCCTGCTCTGCGAGACAGGGAGTCAGGCAGGATGCCACACAGCTTCCTGCAACACACAGAAAATACTTATCTGTGATTGACTATCACAGCTGATAATGAACCTCCAGCTCTCTGGCAGTGGAATAGAAACTTTCTTCATCCAAAAGCCTGTAGTTCAGAGACCATTAAGCTCCATGAAGACAAGGAAGGAGGGTGATGCAGGTCAGACATCCACATTACCCAGCTGACCCTACTGAATAAATACTACACAGTGCTTGAGATTTGCCATTTGTTACCTTGAAATCTCAGCACTAGCCTTTGCCACACTGCCAATGGGACTTCTGTGCTATGAGGAAAGTATCATAGAATCACAGACTAGCAGGATTAGAAGGGACCTCAGGAGGTCATCTAGTCCAACCCCCTGCTCAAAGCAGGACCAATCCCCAACTAAATCATCCAAGCCAGGGCTCTGTCAAGCCTGACCTTAAAAACCTCTAAGGAAGGAGAGTCCACCACCTCCCTAGGTAACCCATTCCAGTGCTTCACCACTCTCTGAGTGAAAAAGTTTTTCTTAATATCCAACCTAAACCTCCCCCACTGCAACTTGAGACCATTACTCCTTGTTCTGTCATCAGGTACCGCTAAGAACAGTCTAGATCCATCCTCTTTGGAACCCCCTTTCAGGTAGCTGAAAGCAGCTATCAAATCCCACCTCATTCCTCTCTTCTGCAGACTAAACAATCCCAGTTCCCTCAGCCTCTCCTCATAAGTCATGTGCTCCAGCCCCCTAATCATTTTTGTTGCCCTCTGCTGGACTCTTTCCAATTTTTCCACATCCTTCTTGTACTGGACACAGTACTCCAGATGAGGCCTCACCAATGTCGAATAGAGGGGAATGATCACGTCCCTCGATCTGTTGGCAATGCCCTTACTTATATAGCCCAAAATGCCATTAGCCTTCTTGGCAACAAGGGCACACTGTTGACTCATATCCAGCTTCTCGTCCGCTGTAACCCCTAGATCCTTTTCTGCAGAACTGCCGCCTAGCCATTCGGTCCCTAGTCTGTAGCAGTGCATGGTGATATTCCGTCCTAAGTGCAAGACTCTGCACTTGTCCTTGTTGAACCTCATCAGATTTATTTTGGTCCAATCCTCTAATTTATCTAGGTCCCTCTGGATCCTATCCCTACTCTCCAGTGTTTTTACCACTTGTCCCAGTTTAGTGTCATCTGCAAACTTGTTGAGGGTGTAGTCCATGCCATCCTCCAGATCATTAACAAAGATATTGAACAAAACCAGTCCCAGGACCGACCCCTGGGGCACTCCTCTTGATACCGGCTGCCAACTAGACATGGAGCCATCGATCACTGTCCGTCAAGCCTGATGATCTAACCAGCTTTCTATACACCCTACAGTCCACTCATCCAGCCAATACTATTTTAACCTGCTGGCAAGAATACTGTGGGAGACCGTATCAAAGTCAAGGAATAACACATCCACTGCTTTCCCCTCTTCCACAAAGACAGTTATCTCGTCATAGAAGGCAATTTGGTTAGTCAGGAATGATTTGCCCTTGGTAAATCCATGCTGACTGTTCCTGATCACTTTCCTCTCCTCAAAGTGCTTCAAAATCGATTCCTTAAGGACCTGCTCCATGATTTTTCCAGGGACTGAGGTGAGGCTGACTGGCCTGTAGTTCTGTGGATCCTTCGTCTTCCCTTTCTTAGAGATGGGCACTACATTAGCCTTTTTCTAGTAATCCAGGACTTCCCCCAAGCACCATGAGTTTTCAAAGATAATGGCCAATGGCTCTGCAATAACATCTGCTAACTCCTTGAGCATCCCCGGATGCAGTGCATCTGGCCCCATGAATTTGTGCAAGAGTAGAAAGCTCTTGATTGCCTTTGCAGAAGTGTCAGCTCTCATGCCAAGGGAGCACCAGAGTGAGCTCATATTCAAAGGCCACGGTCCATAAGCCAGTCAAGACAAAGAGTACTTAATGTGGAGGAGACGGGGGTGGGGGTGGTGGGTGAATTATAGTGGTTTAAGGTCCAGTCTGTCCTTCGTTCATCCTGAGTAAACACAATTAACTCCATTAAGTTTGCTGTGGGAAGTGCAGTGGGACCTTTTAGATAAGATCTTAAAAACGAAGTTTTGCATAGTCGGTGTTCGTACTGGAGATCCCAAGGAACAGAAGGGTTCTGCCCTGCTGCTCCCTTTTTCTTTTAGGTTAAATATGCCCCACCAACATGGTTATGCAGTATGATCTGCTCTGGTAGCCTGATTTCCAGAGGTCCTGAACACCTACGACTCCTGCTGGAATCAGGCGATAGTGAGGAAGTGATTCCTGTAGTATAGAGTTGTAAGGGTTTGGGTTCCCTGTAAGAGGAAAGGTACTGTGCACACATTAAGTTAGCAGTGCAACCTCAGAGACATCTGAATCTCCTCGGTTCTGTATGCAAGTCAGCACTGAAATGCCACATCCTTACAATGTGGTTAAATTTAATATAAGATATAGATGAGATCAACAGGGTGGATTAGAAAGCCCCAAGAACAAGTTGAGAAGCAGTAGGGCTTTAGCCAATAGCTACTGGTAACATCCAACAAACAGATTTTGAGTTAAAATTACACAAGTACAGCAACTACTTGTAGACATATCAATGTATAACAAGACACTGCAACAATATTTAGGCAGCCTCTAATATAGAACAATACTGCACCTTATGTCCTTACCTACATATCACTACACTACAACCTTTAGTCCTGTCTCTTTATTTTATACATATATTTACCTGTGTGCTTCCCTCTAAATATCTTTTCAAAAATACAAACCAGTTTAACACAAAAGCAGGGCCAGTCCCCTACCATGTGTGAATAAATACAGCTCTTTTACCATCATAATACACAGGTGCAGATTTCTTGCGGAAGGAGGAGGGTACGTAATGGATTTTGCTGGGCATTGCTTTATACAACATAAGTAACAATGATTGAAGAGCAGCACAGATTACAGAACTGCAAAGTTAAGCAGTTCTAGCACCTATCTCATAAACTGGGGTATAGTTGTAGCCATGTGGGCCCAGGATATTAGCGAGACAAGGTGGGTGAGGTAATATCTTTTATTGGCCCAACTTCTGCAGTGAGACACAAGTTTTAGAGCCACACAGAGCTCTTCTTCAGGTCTGGGAAAGGTACAGCAGATTATTTAGCACAAATGGTACATATTCTAAGGGACCATTCAGGGTAGGTCATGCAAAGTTTGTTAATGGGCCACTCTACCTGAATGGTCGCTCAGAATATGAACTAATTACTTATGCTAAACAATCAGTTCCACCTTACATTTGGCTGTGATGCTCAGAGTACCTTCCCCAGACAGACCTGAAGAAGAGCTCTGTATAAACTTGAAAGCTTGTCTCTCTCACCAATAAAAGATATTACCTCACCCACCTTATCTCTCATAAACTTGGGAGTCAGTTTTATACCACAATTTCCAACACACCACTGAACAGCACACTAACCCACAGAAACCTTCCTACCAATGCTATAAAAAGGAGGATTCTGTGTGGACTCCTTTTGACGGTTGAAATAACAGATTGGACTTCTACATAGAGCGCTTCCGCCAACGTGCATGGGCTGAAATTGTAGAAAAGCAGCATCACTTGCCTTATAATCTCAGCTGTGCAGAGCACACCACCATCCACAGCCTCAGAAACAACTCTGACATCATAATAAAAAAGGCTGACAAAGGAGGTGCTGTAGTCATCATGAATAGGTCGGAATATGAACAAGAGGCTGCTACGCAGCTCTCCAACACCACATTCTACAGGCCACTATCCCCCGATCCCACTGAGGGTTTGAAAAAGAAACTACACCATTTGCTCAAGAAACTCCCTGAAGAAGCACAGGAACAAATCTACACAGATACACCCCTAGAGCCCCAACCAGGGGTACTCTATCTGCTACCCAAGATCCATAAACCTGGACACCCCATCATCTCAAGCATTAGCACCCTAACAGCAGGATTGTCTGACTATGTGGACTCTCTCTTCAGATCCTGCACTCCCAGCTATCTTCAACACACCACTGACTTTCTGAGGAAACTACAATCCACTGGTGATCTTCCTGAAAACACCATCCTAGCCACTATGGATGTAGAAGCTTTTTACACCAATATTCCACATAAAGATGGACTACAAGCCGTCAGGAATAGTATCCCCGATAATGTCACGGCAAACCTGGTGGCTGAACTTTGTGATTTTGTCCTCACCCATAACTATTTCACATTTGGGGACAATATATACCTTCAAGTCAGCGGCATTGCGGTGGGTACTCACATGGCCCCACAGTATGCCAACATTTTTATGGCTGACTTAGAACAATGCTTCCTCAGCTCTCGTCCCCTAGTGCCCCTACTATATTTGTGCTACATTGATGACATCTTCATCATCTGGACCCACAGGAAGGAAGCCCTTGAAGAATTCCACCAGGATTTCAATAATTTCCACCCCACCATCAACCTTAGCCTGGAACAGTACACACAAGAGATCCACTTCCTGGACACTGCAGTGCAAATAAGTGATGGTCACATAAACACCACCTTATACCAGAAACCTACCGACTGCTATATTTACCTACATGCCTCCAGCCTTCATCCAGACCACATCACACGATCCATAGTATACAGCCAAGCTCTAAGATAAAACCGTATTTGCTCCAATCCCTCAGACAGAGACAAACACCTACAGGATCTCTATCAAGTGTTGTTAAAACTACAATACCCATCTGGTGAAGTGAAGAAACAGATTGACAGAGCCAGAAGGGTACCCAGAAGTCACCGACTACAGGACAGGCCCAACAAAGAATGCCATTAGCCATCACCTACAGCCCCCAACTAAAACCTCTCCAGTGCATCATCAGGGATCTACAACCTATCCTGAATGATGATGATAATAATAATAATAATAATAATAATAATAATAATAATAATTGGAGATATATCAATCTTCTAGAACTGGAAGGGACCTCGAAAGGTCATCGAGTCCAGCCCCCTGCCTTCACTAGCAGGACCAAGTACTGATTTTTGTCCTAGATCCCTAAGTGGGCCCCTCAAGGACTGAACTCACAACCCTGGGTTTAGCAGTGTTGCTCAAACCGCTGAGCTATACCTCACTCTCACAGACCTTGGGAGGCAGGCCAGTCCTTGCTTACAGATAGCCCCCCAACCTCAGCAAATACTCACTAGCAACTACACACCACACAACGAAAACACTAGCCCAGGAACCAATCCCTCCAACAAACCCCATTGCAACTCTGTCTGCATATCTGTTCATGGGACACCACCACAGGACCATCAGAGGCTCGTTCACCTGCACATCTGCCAATGTGATATATGCCATCATGTGCCAGCAATGCCCCTCTGCCACGTACACTGGCCAAACCGGACAGTCTTTACTCAAAAGAATAAATGGACACAAATCAGACATCAAGAATTGCAACATTCAAAAACCAGTAGGAGAACACTTCAATCTCTCTGGACACTCAATAACAGACTTAAAAGTGGCAATTTGTCAATTTAAAAAAAAGTCAAAAACAGACTTCACAGAGAAACTGCAGAACTGGAATTAATTTGCAAACTGGACGCCATCAAATTAGGCCTGAATAAAGATTAGGAGTGGCTGGGTCACTACAAAAAGTAATTTTCCCTCTGCTGATACTCACACCTTCTTGTCAACTGTTGGAAATGGGCAATGCCCACTTTGATTGCATTGACCTCGCTAGCGCTACAAAAGTGACCCCCCACTTGGTAAGGCAACTCCCAACTTTTCATGTGCTGTAATATATATACTGCTTACTGTATTTTTCATTCCATGCATCTGATGAAGTGGGTTTTAGCCCACAAAAGCTTAAGAACAAGTACATTATCTGGTATCTGAATATATCCATTGGTCTGATGAAGTATCTGACCCAGATTATGTCTACACCATCTGCTCAGCACTGTGACATTCCCATCTTATGGGTACTCCTGAACAGTTGGATCACTCATTTTCCAAGTGACTTACAGACACTGTTTCAACAACTTTTGAAATCAGATACAAGTGGAATTCTAGGAAACCATAGACAGATGTGCTTTCCCAATATTTATTGCCTTTGGTGCTGCTAGCTATTTACCAGAGAGAATGAAACAGAAGATAGTGAAACGCTAGACTTGGCTCACTTACCCGTAAGGGAATGCTCTCTTTCTAGTTAGTTTTGTATATTTCTTCCCTTCCTCTCTTTAAAACTCTGATAAGCTAAGAGATGTTACAAGTCACAAGTTTTCAAAGAAATCGATTTCACCATGTTAATGTAATGATTGAAACAGTGAAACTGGAGAAGATCAGAGTATGGAGAAGATTGAGGCCTAACACAAACAATAATTATTAAAAAAAACCCAATCCAAGAGTATCCAATGCCAAACACAATCTGAATCTATCAGCTGGCAACAAAGTGAACCAACCTAACGGACCCTGAGACAAAAAAACCTAGCCTTCAAAACCTATAGACCCTTCCCCATCAATGTAATTAATAGTTATCAAAACGACAGAGCCATTTTAACCACGCTTTACAATTAAAACAGCACATGCTAGGTAGAGAAAGGAGGAAAAAAGAAGACTATATCCATGAACATTAAGGTTAAAAGAAGATCCGAAACCAGATGCTAACACTCTTCATGTGCATCTGTGCTATTCTAACTTGTTCACCAACATTTCTAAAGGATATTAGCACATTCCAAAATTCATGCTCCTTTGTGAAACTTTTCCCAAGTCCAGGTGGGAAACCTGGGAACTCAAAGCAAGACCAAAGGATGTGAAACTGAGTACTACAATGGTGTCAGCTGTGCACAGCTCAAGCAGTGTTGCTAATTCAGAAAGGAAAAGTCCTACCTGACAACGGCTGAAGACATCTGCAAGGGATACTTGAACATTGAAGTGCTTCAGAACCTGGAGGGCCTGCTCCTTTGCTTTTTCTGAACAATCCACAGAGAAACACCTTCCTTCTCCTACCTGGGACTGTAGCTTCAAAAGACAAAATCATACACCAAAGAGATGTCAATCAATGCACTCACACGGCTGGGATCTGGACTCATTCCCATATGGTAACTTTGGTTTTAATAACAAAGTTTGGTGCTATTATGTTAACTCACTAAATTCAGATCTAATACAGAAGGTACTTTAACACTTAGTCACCTTTGTAAAGAGCTTTGAGTTGGTTGGAGCAATATAATGGTCAGAATATACCATACATGATAGCCAGTTTGAATTTCCCTTTAATTTAGATTCACAATTGTAGATGCTCTCTAGGATGAAAATGGGGGAATTTATTTAACCATGGCTTTCAAACTGAGGTCATCTGGAAGACTGTGTACACTGACATGAGAAAAAACAAGGTAAGAAATGAGAAGCTAGCACTTGACAATAGCTTGTCACCATCTCACCTCCCTAGGTTTATTTGCACTGCACCTTTTTACCTCGAGTTAACTGGTTGCCATTTAGCTTGTGTAGTGAATGTGGCCACTCCCCACATGTGTGTTCCACAGACAGATTTAGCACAGATGTTTGTATCCTGGAACACACAATTAGGGAATGTCCAGACTAGTTTTTGTAAATGTGTTAACTGCTTTGAGATAATTGTTAATCAATTAACTTTAGTAAACAAGCCCAGTGTTTACGAGTGTACAATCCTGCTGTCATTTTGTAACATACACAAGGGACGTACAAATGCTATGTATCAAATGGCAGCAGTCAATTCCCAATACAATACTCTACATCCTAAAGTAGTTATTTTCCAAGTGCTGTTCCCTTACTCTGCCTCCTACCAATGGGCCTGATCGTGAAGTATCTACAGCAGGGGTAGGCAACCTATGGCATGTGTGCCAAAGGCGGCACGCAAACTGATTTTCAGTGGCACTCACACTGCCTGGGTCCTGGCCACTGCCCCGGAGGGTTCTGCATTTTAATTTAATTTTAAATGAAGCTTCTTAAACATTTTCAAAACCTTATTTACTTTATGCACAACAAAAGTTTAGTTATATATTATAGACTTATAGCAAGAGACCTTCTAAAAATGTTAACATGTATGACTGGCACGCGAAACCTTAAATTAGAGTGAATAAATGAAGACTCAGCACACCACTTCTGAAAGGCTGCCGACCCCTGATCTACAGAGACAGGAGAAGTGATAAAAGTAGAGTCAATGGAAGCTCTATTTCTGTTATGACTACAGTACTGAGCCCTAAATAACCAGACAAAGGCCATGTCTATACTATCACTTAGGTCAGCAAAATTTATGTCGCTCAGGGATGTGAAAAAATTATCCCCCTAAGCAACATAAGTTTCACCGGCATAAGTGGCAGCATGCACAGCGCTATGTTGGTGGGAGAACTTCTCCTGTCATCACAGCCACCAGCACTCCTGGAGGTGGTTTTATTATGACAACGGGAGACCTCTCTCCCGTCAGCACAGAGTGGCTACATGAGTGATCTTACAGCAATGCAGCTACATCAGTCCAGCTGCAAGCTCATTAGTGTAGACGTAGCCTCAGTATTTAAAGGGTTCTCTCATGCACTCAGCAACAAACTGTATTAACTAGTAAACCCGCAAGGTAGGTTCTATGACTACTCCAGCTCCAGATACAAGCAGAAAGTGAAGACAGTTAGGATCTTTTGTATCTGCAGTCTGGAATCCATCCTCCCCATGATCCCCAGTGGTTTTACTGCTTTACATGAATTTGCGGGTCACAAGACAGGGCACAAGACCGTCTACAATGAGTATTGTATCATTTCAATTACTGAATGGTATAGTTAAACATATCCCCCCAACATTGCATTAACAGTATTTGGGAGGGCAACTGCATTCTGTTTCATTGAGGGATATGGGCATTTGCTATGGGGCTGAGTGCAGGAGCTGTTTTATTTATTACACACACATAAAGCAACTCAAGCTTCCAACTGGGCCTGTGTTTGGCATTTCCAGCCTATCTCCTCCAAGCCTAAAGAAAAGCTCGAGAGCATAAGAACAGCAGATAGTGTTGTCTGTACTGATACAGTCAAGAAACAGGAATCTCTTTTTACTCCTTGGTGAAATGGTTGGGAAGTGAACTGCACTGAATCATGATGGATAAGCTGTACAGAGCCACTTTGTTCTGGGATGTGTTTGCTTTATTTTACATTTTGAGGTGCAGTGTAATTGCTCTCACTTCTGGTTGAATATAAGTATAAAAGAAACCTATTCTCAAACCTCTGACATAGAGAGCTAGAACAAGCCTTACAAAATCCTTTATATATCAATGGCTTTCAGTACAGGAAATAGATGAAAAAGTCAGTCCAGTTGTTGCTTTTACATTTGACTTTTCCTCTCCTCCACTTTGCGCACCCCAGTCCATGAAATGACACTACACAAGAGAAATGCCAGAAATACTTAGCACTTACTGTCTGATATGGGAGTCCAGAGGTTAAAATGACCCTTCCATCCTGCCTGGCAATCTGGGAACAACAGAAAAGCCATAATTAACATGGGTAAAAAATAACAATGAAAAATACCTCCCAATCAGATCATAATAAAAAATGAACACATTTGGTGACACAAACTCTCACTCTGTAGGAGAGCACTTCTCTAGATTTTATGAGCACCATGCCAGAAAGCCTCAAACATTAACGAAATGAGCCTCACACACTTGTGAGATACAGCAGAGCTATTATCTTGATTTACAGATGGGGAACAAAGACACAAAGACTTGTTCAAGCTCACACAGGAAGTCTGTGGCAGACTGTATCTCGTGACTTCCAGTCCAATTCCTTAACCACAAGACCATCATTCCAGCACAGGGTTTGCTCAGAATGATTGA
The DNA here is from genome assembly GCF_025201925.1 of Gopherus flavomarginatus. Classification (NCBI taxonomy): domain Eukaryota; kingdom Metazoa; phylum Chordata; order Testudines; family Testudinidae; genus Gopherus; species Gopherus flavomarginatus. Next base: position 24,158,721 of record NC_066633.1, read on the forward strand.
GGGCCATACTCTTGGATTTTCATGATTTGGTAAGATTCATTTGGAATGCTTTGGTAACAAAACAGTCTAGTGAATCTGAAACCAAGATGCTTCACAAAGATGAAAACGTGCCTGATCTCTATGTGATAGAGCAGCATCCCCACATGTAAATGTACTACAGGCTATAGTGATAGAAGGGTCCTATAGTGATAGAAGTTTTCCCATGTCAAACCAATGAGGAGCCCTTGTGGCACTTTAGAGACTAACAAATTTATTTGGGCATAAGCTTTCATGGGCTAAAACCCATTTCATCAGATGCACGTAGTGGAACATGTAGTAGGTACCTCCCTATATAGTTCCACTCCATGCATCTGATGAAGTGGGTTTTAGCCCACAAAAGCGTATGCCCAAATACACTCTGAAACATGTAAAACCAGCACCTCCCCTTAGGTACTGTATATGGATTTAAGTTTCACTGCTAATAGAGACTGCACTCTGCACTAGGAATGGGGTTACTTCTCATCTCTATGCATTCACCTGTATTCTGTTAGAGACCTTACTCTCTCTCCATGTATCCGACCTCAAGTCACTGGGGCCTCTCCTCTGGTTAGGAGTCTGGGAAGCTCCCTCTGGCTCCTATCAACACTAGTTCTTATGCTGGCAAAAGGAAATGCCTAGAGATCAACGCAATGCAGTCTCTCGTCTTTCACCCCAGAATGAGCTGGGCTGTCATTAAGTGTAAACAGGAAAGGCAAAGCTTTAGAAATTAAACTGTATGTTTCTTAAAACCACTTCAAAACTCTCTCAGCTACAAACCACTGCATGTTCTTCTTGTGCCCATCCAGCCTGGAGAAACACATTAGAAGAGAGACAAATCCCTGAAGTCATAATCTCCCTTTGTAGTTGATTCATCCATGATTCAGCTAGGTACTATTATCATTATTAAATCATCAGGATCTTGCCCATCACATGGAGCATCGTAAGGGTGGACTACACAGAGCTTTGTTCCGAATATGTCTTGCCAGGGGGCCCTTTTTTATTCTTACCTTTGCACAGTTACTAGCTACCACCACTGCGCTGAGAGAGCACTCAAGGCCACCCCCTAACATGCTGGATGGTGGCTCTTACCGCAGACAACAAACTCACTCTCTTAGTAAGGCACATGGCTCTAGAGAACTGGGGCCATGGGAGTGAAATCACCAGGTCAGTTCCAACTCACATTGTTTAGTGAGCATCAGGAAAACCAGAATAGGACTGGCTGAGGCGAATCACTGCTAGAGCTTATGGCACATTAGTGCCTGCCCTGCTGGACTTTTATCGCTCAATTAAATTACAGGGATTTGCCAACAAGAGAAAAGAGATCTCTTAATTTCCTTCAGACCTATGTGTATTTCAAGATAAGTCTGAGGATTTCACAGCGGGAACACTCCATTCAGACATCCTGCTGCCACGGTTAACTAACTCAAGCTTGATAAAGCCCCTTATCTAAATGGCACTGGAAAGACAAGGCAAGTCACACAAAATAAAAATAAGAAAAGCAATATTTTTCCTGAAATGTTTGTCAGTTTTTGTAACAGTGCTGGCCGGAAGTGCACACGTGCCAGAGGAGCCACACAGGAGAGCACCCTTAGACGGAAACCAATGGGAAAGGTAATTTAAGGAGAATAGCATGTCCTTTCCTCTTCACAGAGAGAAATAAACAAATGTAACTCTGGTACTAACTGGCCAAGAGTCAAGTAAAAGAACAGACACCCAACTCCAGGCTGCAGCAGCAAGCTGGAGTGTGGCCAGTGCACAGCACGCTGGACTGTCCCCAGCTCTCCCAGGGAATAGAGGGGAGACTTTGAGTAAGTCACTTCACCTCTCTGGGCCTCAGCTTCCCGCTCTGTAGAGCAGGGATAATGAGACAGACCTGTCTTTGTAAAGTATCAGAGGGGTCGCCGTGTTAGTCTGGATCTGTAAAAGCAGCAAGAATCCTGTGGCACCTTATAGACTAACAGACGTTTTGGAGCATGAGCTTTCGTGGGTGAATACCCACTTTGTATGTAGTGGAAATTTCCAGGGGCAGGTATATATATGCAGGCAAGCTAGAGATAATGAGGTAGTTCAATCAGGGAGGATGACGCCCTGTTCTAGCAGTTGAGGTGTGAAAACCAAGGGAGGAGAAACTGGTTTTGTAAAAGGAAGATGACATCTGTCTGTATTTGTGCAAGTTTCTTCATGAGGTTGATGGATTTCCACTCCATATGGCTAAATGCAGTGCCTTGCATGGTGTCAAGTATCAGAGGGGTCGCCGTGTTAGTCTGGATCTGTAAAAGCAGCAAAGAATCCTGTGGCACCTTACGCTTTAAACTCTCTGGAGGAAGAACGCTGTATAAGAGTTAGCTACTAGTACTTATTACTTGCAAAGGCACCACACGCCAAAGGGACAGTCCTGTCCTGCTGTGGAGCTACTTTCAATGGCATTAGCTATGGAATAAGAATAGTGTTCTTCAATATGAAAGCACAACCTAGGTTTGGTAGGTGTTGTACAGAGTTGTCTGTGCATCTCAGTCCACACCTGCACCCAGTTGCTATGTCAGGCCTGAGCACAGTATAGCCCTGCAAATGTATTTCATGCTAGTCAGCAACAGTCATGAGCCTTAAACAACTATAAATATGCTTTAGTCCTGACCTGCTGTGCATTCGCTATATCCCTAACCTGCTATTCCAATCCTAGATCTCTCCTAGGCACACATTTCTGAAAATAAGCAACTGTACCAAGTCATGACAGTAGTTTCATAACTCTGGCTTATGGACCAGAGAAAAACCACCCAACTCATTTGTACCAAGATCTCTAGATATGAAATGGTCTTCCTGGATCCCCTCCACCTTCACCCAGAGGCTAAACATTGACATCCAGACCTAATCTTAATTCTCCACTTGTCTGCTCTGTTGATGTTCTCTCTGGATGGGAGAGAGAAAAGATTGTCTAGCTATCAAGAGTATGGTTTAAACCATAAAAGGACAAGAAATTCAAAGCTGAAGATGAGATTTACAGATTTGACACTCTGGTCTGGCTATGCTCTGCTCAACACAATGACAGAGGAGATAACCTTTGTGCCCCTTGATCTGGTTGAGGGCCAATTCAACTGCAGAGAGCCACCTATCCTGGCCATCCCCTGACATGCTGGAGTTGCAGGGTAGGAATGGGGAGTAGGCTGGTGTACAATGGCTCCCCTGCACCAGGGAAATAAGGGGTACCCAGTTCTACCAGCTTTCTGGCTGCTTTACACCACTGCACACGTAATGGGGTGCACTCAACTCTTGTGAGTGCCTCACAGCAGCTGAGTATGGTGCTTCAATCTTTTCTTGGTTCTGGCGCCCCTGTGGGTTGAGCAGCTCCCTAGGTAGGTCTTTGGTGGCTTGGTCCTCCAGCTAAGTCACCCAGTTAATAGGTCAATGGATGAACCCCTTCTGGGATAACTAAGTTCTACCAATGGTCGGCCCTCACAAAGGTCTTCAGCCCCATCTCTGTGCCTGTTTTAATTCCAGCCCCTTTCTCGGGCATTTTGTAAAGAGTCTTGTCCACTTTCCGGGACTAAGGCCACTTCCCCAGTGGCCAGAGGGGCCAGAGCTCCCCCTCTCCCCCCCGCAACACCAGGTCTCTGCCCAGGGTCTCTATCAACAGCTTCCCTTATAGTTGCTGCTACAGCCTTCCCTGGGCTGCTTCCCACTTAGTCCCATCTCCTTCACTCGTTACCTTAGGGTCACAGGTCTTCTGGTCCCAGCCAGAAACTGACTTGCTAACTCTGCAGCTCTGGGCTGCTGAGCCTGCTGTGCTCCGATTGGCTGCTTCCCTGCAGCCTTTCTAGGCAGGCCAGGCGGACCCACCGTCACTGCTCCTTTCCTGGGGTGGGGTGCAGTAGGACAGGGAGGCCTCCAAGAGAAGGCCTTAAAGAACCTGGGACACCTCATAACAATGCAATATGCCAAGTTATGCCTAGGCGTGGAAGGTAGCTCTGAATATGCCCAGGTAGCTCAGTTGGTAGAGCATCAGGCTCTTAATCTGAGGGTCCAGGATTCAAGCCCTATCTGGGCAGCCAGCTTGGGGGGGAGGGGATAGCTCAGTGGTTTGAGCACTGGCCTGCTAAACCCAGGGTTGTGAGTTCAATCCTTGAGGGGGCCATTTGGGGAACTGGGGTAAAAATTTGGGGGATTGGTCCTGCTTTGAGCAGGAGGTCAGACTAGATGACCTCCTGAGGTCCCTTCTAATTCTATGAAGAGCAGATGACTTTGAACACACAATACTGTCCATTAAAAAAAAAGACTCCAGAAAGTTTATAGTGTTTTGCAGGATCCCACAAGCCTCTCATTGGAAATCAATGAACTGGGAAACTAACACAAATTTCCTGTGAGATCCTGCTCCATTTTAAATGGATGGCATTGTAACACCTATAGCAAGTGCTGCCAGCAACAAGGTGATCGGTGAACCACCAAAGGGTACTGTCTGAAAAGTATCCAGACAACTGGGTTTGTAGCTACACTTCCTGAGTCTGGAGAACTGGGCAAGAAAACATGCTCTCCCATGAAATTTCTGAGACTTCCTGCTTCCAGTGGGCCAGAGCGATTCTGGGGTGATCTGCATCAGGAGCCAAGTTTCACTCAGGAGCTAGTTTTTATGGGTTCTTAGAATGCCTCACAAAGCAGAATTTGCAAGAGAAACAATGGTACAACCCAAAATATTGGGGAAATAGGAATTTGGTACCACTGGAGCTTCTAAACCAAGGGGAAAAAAAGCATGTATTGAAATCCAGGCTAATTTCAAACAGGAATAGCAGCAAAAGCACTGGGCAGCTTCCTCACGCAAGGACTGGTTTACTATCAGCTGTAAACATGATGGGATACTGCATCTTGGGGGCAAAGCTTAGCCCTCCTTAATAAGGAGTAGTTATATAAAATATAAATATAGTTTATTTGTTAATATAGTTTAAATATATAGTATATTTTATATAACTATATAAAATATAAATACAGTTTATATCACTACTCCTATAGTTTATATTTTATATAACTATAGGAGTCATTCTATAATATATAAATATAGGCAAATACAGTGCCCATATTTAAAAAAAGGGAAGAAAGAGAACCCGAGGAACTACAGCCCCACTTCAGTCCCTGGCAAAAACATGGAGCTGGTCCTCAAGGAATCCATTTTAAAGCACTTGGAGGAAAGGAAGGTGATCAGGAACAGTCAACATGGATTCACCAAGGGCAAGTCATGCTTGACCAACCTGATTGCCTTCTATGATGAGATAACTGGCTCTGTGGATATGGGGAAAGTGGTGGATGTGATATATCTTGACTTTAGCAAAGCTTTTGATACGGTCTCTCACAGTATTCTTGCCAGCAAGTTAAAGAAGTATGGATTGGATGAATGGACTATAAGGTGGCTAGGAAGCTGGCTAGATCATCGGGCTCAACGGGTAGTGATCAACGGCTCCATGTCTAGTTGGCAGCCGGTATCAAGCGAAGTGCCCCAGGGGTCAGTCCTGGGGCTAATTTTGTTCAATATCTTTATTAATGATCTGGATGATGGGATGAATTGCACTCTCAACAAATTTGCAGATGACACTAAATTGGGGGGAGAGGTAGATACGCTGGAGAGTAGGGATAGGGTCCAGCATGACCTAGGCAAATTGGAGGATTAGGTCAGAAGAAATCTGAGGAGGTTCAACAAGGACAAGTGCAGAGTCCTGCACTTAGGAAGGAAGAATCCCATGCACCACTACAGGCTGGGGATCAATTGGTTAAGCAGCAGGTCTGCAGAAAAGGACTTGGGGATTACAGTGGATAAGAAGCTGGATATGAGTCAACAGCGTGTCCTTGTAGCCAAGAAGGCCAATGGCATATTGGGCTGCATTAGGAGGAGCATTGCCAGCAGATCAAGGGAAGTGATTATTCCCCTCTATTTGGTATTGGTGAGGCCACATCTCGAGTATTGCGCCCAGTTTTGGTCCCCCCACTACAGAAGAGATGTGGACAAATTGAAGGGAATCCAGTGGCGGACAACGAAAATGCTTAGGAGCACATGACTTATGAGGAGAGGCTGAGGGAACTGGGGTTATTTAGTCTGCAGAAGGGAAGAGTGAGGCGGGATTTGATAGCAGCCTTCAGCTACCTGAAAGGGGCTTCCAAAGAGGATGGAGCTCAGCTGTTCTCAGTGGTGGCAGATGACAGAACAAGGAGCAATGATCTCAAGTTGCAGTGGGGGAGTTTTAGGTTGGATATTAAGAAAAACTTTTTCACTAGGAGGGTGGTGAAGCACTGGAATGTGTTACCTAAGGAGGTGGTGGAAACTCCATCCTTAGAAGTTTTTAAGGCCCAGCTTGACAAAGCCTTGGCATGGATGATTTAGTTGGTGTTGGTCCTGCTTTGAGCAGGGGATTTGACTGGATGACCTGCTGAGGTCTCTTCCAACCCTAGTATTCTATGATTCTATGAGTGGTTACTTACCTTATAGTAACTGGAGTTCTTTGAGATGTGCCCCACTGTAAGATGCATGCATGCCTTGGAATCTTGACCAAAGAATGCAAAGCAGTGTCCACAGGTCTGTGCCTGCGCAGAGCAGCACCTCATTCCTCCAAACAAGGACATAAAAGGAGGTGCAGTCCTACTGCCACTCAGTTTCTTTTCAACCGCAAAGCAGAGTCTCCACAGCTGAGAGGAAGGAGGGCAGGAGCAGAGCATCCCTAGAGACAAAACATCTCAAACTGCTGTAAGAGAAGTAACCTATCCCTCTCCTTCGAGTATATGTGCTTATGGGCGCTTCGCCATAGGAGACTCCCAAGCAGTAACTCAGTGAGGAGGCTGGGTGCTGAGGAGGCAAGTCCAAGACGGTTTAGAGGACTGTCATCAAAGGTAGCCTCATCCCTGAAAGCAAGTAAGATAGTTCAGTGCTCAACAAACATATGGGTTGCAAGTTGCAGTCCTACATTATGGAAATGTCTTTGAGTAGAGCTATAGATGTTACCTGAGCTCTATTGGAATGTGCAGTCACTCTGTGAGGGGACTGCACCTCAGCAGATTTATCACAGGTTAAAATGCAACTCAAACCCCACTTTGATAGTCTTTGAGTGGGAACAGATTCTCTTCATCCTTTGAGAAATTGATACAGACAGCCTAGAAAAGGCCCAGAAGTTCTTAGTCCTCTCAAAGTAGAAGACGAGAGCCCTTCTGATATTTAATATATGTAGGCTGGTCTCCCCTCTGGAGGCATGAAGCTTTTTGTAGGTGGATGTCTTGATTAATATGGCATTAGGAAGGCAGCAAGGATGGGAACACAGGGTAACCTTATCTTTACAAAAGTTCGTAAATGGTGGGTCTGCCATAAGAGCACCAACCTCTCCCATTTGTCTAGCTGAAGTAATGGCTAAGAGGAACCAAGTCTTGATGGAGAGGTGGAGGAGAGAACTGATAGCCATCGGTTCAAAGGGGATTTTCTCAGGGCACTGAGAACCAAATAAAGGTCCCACAGGGAATGGAGAGGACTGGTTCTGTAAGGAGGAAATAAGTTGTGTAAGCCTGTGAAGCTATAAGGGGTACCAATCCTCTGAGGTCAGAGGCCCGCAGCTGGCTGGCTAATGAGCCCCAACCACTACACCTGAAAAAGACCTGTAAACTTAATTAGCTGATCCTCATAAAAGGAGGAGAAAGAAATGGAAGGGGGTGGCAATATTTGCCAGTAGCTGGAGCAACTGCTGGGAGGAATGGCTCCAAGAAACAGATTGACAGAATGGAGACTGGGGAAAGTCCTGTTATCACAAAGGCTCTGAGATAAGAGCCAGGAACTTTGGGGTTTATGAATTCGTGGGGAAAAGGGATGTAACCTTACAGACTTTGAAGGGAGAGGTTGTGAAGCTTTGATCGTGTTTTCATTAAAAAGGCTTGAAATGAAACTCACAACAATTCATCTGTCTGGAAACTCCCTTCCCTAGATTTTGAGAGGGCTCCAGGCAGAATTCCCCCAGGGAGGGAAGCAGACTCAGCAGGCACAAGCCTGGGTTAGCTAGAAGAAGGGGCAATAAGGTAGGCCCCAATCCAGGAAGTTGCACAGACAATCCAGGAAGTTTTTGGAAAGTGTAGGGGACAATTTCCTGCTCCAAGTGCTGGAGGAAACAACTAAGGGCAGAGCTCTTCTTGACATGCTGCTCACAAACAGAGAAGAGTTAGTAGGGGAAGCAAAAGTGGATGGGAACCTGGGAGGCAGTGACCATGAGATGGTCGAGTTCAGGATCCTGACACAAGGAAGAAAGGAGAGCAACAGAATACAGACTCTGGACTTCAGAAAAGCAGACTTTGACTCCCTCAGGGAGCTGATAGGCAGGATCCCCTGGGAAAATAACACGACGGAGAAAGGAGTCCAGGAGAGCTGGCTGTATTTTAAAGAATCCTTACTGAGGTTGCAGGAAAAAAACATCCCGATGTGTAGGAAGTATAGTAAATATGCAGGCAACCAGCTTGGCTTAACAGTGAAATCCTTGCTGATCTTAAACACAAAAAAGAAGCTTACAAGAAGTGGAAGATTGGACAAATGACCAGGGAGGAGTATAAAAATATTGCTCAGGCATGCAGGAGTGAAATCAGGAAGGCCAAATCACACTTGGAGTTGCAGCTAGCAAGAGATGTTAAGAGTAACAAGAAGGGTTTCTTCAGGTATGTTAGCAACAAGGAGAAGGTCAAGGAAAGTGTGGGCCCCTTACTGAATGAGGGAGGCAACCTAGTGACAGAAGATGTGGAAAAAGCTAATGTACTCAATGATTTTTTTGCCTCTGTCTTCAGAAACAAGGTCAGCTCCCAGACTGCTGCACTGGGCAGCACAGTATGTGGAGGAGATGACCAGCCCTCTGTGGAGAAAGAAGTGGTTTGGGATTATTTAGAAAAACTGGACGAGCACAAGTCCATGGGTCCAGATGCGCTGCATCTGAGGGTGCTAAAGGAGTTGGCAGATGTGATTGCAGAGCCATTGGCCATTACCTTTGAAAACTCATGGCGAAGGTCCCGGATGACTGGAAAAAGGCTAATGTAGTGCCCATCTTTAAAATACGGAAAGAGGAGGATCTGGGGAACTACAGACCAGTCACCCTCATCTCAGTCCCTGGAAAAATCATGGAACAGGTCCTCAAGGAATCAATTCTGAAGCACGTAGAGGAGAGGAAAATGATCAGGAACAGTCAGCATGGATTCACCAAGGGCAAGTCATTCCTGACTAACCTAATTGCCTTCTATGACGATATAACTGTCTTTGTGGAAGAGTGGAAAGCAATGGATGTGTTATTCCTTGACTTTAGCAAAGCTTTTGATATGGTCACCCACAGTATTCTTGCCAGCAAATTAAAGAAGTATGGGCTGGATGAATGGACTATAAGGTGGATAGAAAGCTGGCTAGATCATCGGGCTCAAAGGGTAGTGATCAACGGCTCCATGTCTAGCTGGCAGCTAGTTTCAAGTGGAGTGCCCCAAGGGTCGGTCCTGGAGTCAGTTTTGTTCAATATCTTCATTAATGATCTGGAGGATGGCGTGGATTGCACTCTCAGCAAGTTTGCAGATGACACTAAACTTGGAGGAGTGGTAGATACGCTGGAGAGTAGGGATAGGATACAGAGGGACCCAGATAAATTAGAGGACTGGGCCAAAAGAAACCTGATGAGGTTCAACAAGGACAAGTGCAGAGTCCTATACTTAGGATGGAAGAATCCCATTCACTGTTACAGACTAGGGACCGAGTGGCTAGGCAGCAGTTCTGCAGAAAAGGACCTAGGGGTTATAGCGGACAAAAAGCTGGATATGAGTCAACAGTGTGCCCTGGTTGCCAAGAAGGCTAACGGCATTTTGGGCTGTATAAGTAGGGGCATTGCCAGTAGATTGAGGGATGTGATCATTCCCCTCTATTCGACATTGGTGAGGCCTCATCTGGAGTACTGTGTCCAGCTTTGGGCCCCACAGTACAAAAAGGATGTGGAAAAATTGGAAAGAATCCAGCGAAGGGCAACAAAAATGATGAGGGGGCTGGGACTTATGAGGAGAGGCTGAGGGAACTGGGATTGTTTAGTCTGCAGAAGAGAGAATGAGGGGGGATTTGATAGCTGCTTTCAACTACTTGAAAGGAGGTTCCAAAGAGGATAAATCTAGACTGTTCTCAGTGGTACCTGATGACAGAACAAGGAGTAATGGTCTCAAGTTGCAGTGGGAGAGGTTTAGGTTGGATATTAGGAAAAACTTTTTCACTCAGAGAGTGGTGAAACACTGGAATGTGTTACCTAGGGAGGTGGTGGACTCTCCTTCCTTAGAGGTTTTTAAGCTCAGGCTTGACAAAGCCCTGGCTGGGATGATTTAATTGGGAATTGGTCCTGCTTTGAGCAGGGAGTTGGACTAGATGACCTCCTGAGGTCCCTTCCAACCCTGATATTCTATGTTTCTATGATTCCATGATCATTTACAAAGTCCTTGAGGAAACCGCTGGAGTGTGGTGGACAAATACTAGTAAGTCTTGATAGGCAAGTGAAAGGATGTGATGGTGGCCAAATGTACTCTGAGTGAGCTCACTGATAGGCCATTTGTCTTTAAATCTAATAGGCAGTTAGGATCTTGGAAAGTGGAACCTCTTCTTTTGTGTGGAATTACAACATTTACAAGTTAACAGAAAGGTCTAAAATCCATTTGAGGGCTTCAGGAGATGCAGGGTGCACCCTTGCTGTACCCCTGAAAATGAAAAGAGAGGGTACTTGTTCACAATGTGTTAGATGGTTTGGGGGTTTCCACATTAACACTGTTGCAAATCCTTGATTCTCCATTTGTGCATCAGATGTGTACACCTTCCATGTAACATCCTAATACAGTTGATGGCTGTCCACTGTCTTCAGTGGAAAAAGAAACCAGTCGGTTTGACAGTGGGGTCATCTATGAGGTGCTTGTTGTTTACATCAGAGCCTGCCCACTGCATCTGCCAGATATCTTCTGGGTTGAAACTGGATAACAGAAGAGCTTCTCTGGCTGCCCAGAATGGTCAGTGAGACTTAAGATGAATACATGGTGGGTGAACAAGCTTGACATGGAGCAGGAGCTTTTGGTTAATGAGAGTCTTCTTGTACCTGTACAAAGTAGCCATCTCTCACTGGATGGTTGGAGGAGGGATGTTTGTAATGCCTGGAAGCCAAGGCAGAGGAGTGGACTTCAGGGTGCCAAGTCTCATAGCTACATTTAGCTGCATATTGACAACGTCTGTGTGCGAGCTTCTTCCCCAAACTAGGTGCGCATTCCTCAGGTATGGAATAAACTAAAGCCAACATTGCCTTGGTCGCGTTTGAACACCATAACCCCACTTAGAACCTGCCAGTTTTTGGATGATACTGATGTGACACTTCATTTTCTGGCTCACCTGCTTCAGATGTTGACGACAGGTAAGGCTTGCCACAGAAATTTACATTCAGCATCCTCTCAGCTTCAGAATTGCTGAGATGGAAAGTTGACACCACCATTTTTGATGGAGTATGTTTGAGCCACCAGTACCAAAAGTAGTCTTCCATCCTCTTCAGATCAGTACCAACGGTGTCTTTGCTTCCTTGAGTGTTGTGGCCTGTGCCATTAGTGCCAAGTCATTGATATAAATGAACTTGTATATGAGTTAAAAAGGGATGATACTAGTACTGATCCCTGTGGGAAGCCACTGTGCAGACTCTGCTTTTTGTTAATCTGATTCCAAGACGGACACAGAAGCTTCTGTCTGAAAACACTGACATAATGAGTTGAAATGTCTAGTTGCATTAAAGCAGGTTGGATAGCTTCAACAGTACCTTGTGCCAGAAGGTGTCATAGGCTGATGACAAATTGTTAAAAGCTGAGCCGTTTTAAGCTTCTGCTGGAAGCAGGTCGCAATGCGTAGTCAGTGGAAGCACATGATACCAGAAGCTTCTCTCTGCCTTGAAACCTGTTTGTTCCAGGGGGACTGCAGTCTCCAGGACGGGGTTCAGCCTCACTAGGATCACCAGCTCCAGTAATTTGTTTCTTTCACAAAGGAGAGATATGAGGCAGTAGCGTTTTGGGTCATCAGGCAGCTTTCCAGGTTTTAAGAAGACAGTTTATCATCTCCAAGCTGTTGGGAGTTTGCTGATGATGACTTCAGTGAATAGTGATGCCATCCAATTGCACCCTCTTGGCCCAATATAGTTAAGTAAGTTTGGAAGGATGCTGTCAATGTTGCTTCTTTTCCTGCTTTGGCAGCAGAAAGGGCAGTACTGATCTAGGCTCTTGTGAAGGAGTAACAGACACTTGATTAAGGGGCACTTTGTGTGCTGGATTCCTTAAGAGCAGTTTTCACCTCTCTTTTTGTGAGCCTCTGATTCTTGAGAAGGGCGAAGAGAACACCAGGAATGGAAGCATTTCCACTTTTGAAGGTAGGTTTTGTGGGTACTGAGTTTTCTTATAGGTAGGACAACTGACTGGAACCGTATCTGAGCAGGTTAGTTCTGTGCTCAAGAACCATGCTCTCAGGTTCAGGGAGGAAGGGCTGGGATGCATCAGGGTCCCAGAATTCTGTGACAGAAGACCCTTCCTGAAAGGAAAGTGTAGAGGTGGAGGAGGTTCAAATACCATACTTGCCTTGGCCAGGACAGCACTCAGAGGGTAAATCTTGCTCTCTCTTGCCATGGTTTGAGAATTAGCGGTAGACATGGGTAAACAAACAGCAGGATACGGGGCCATAGTGTTATCAGGGCATCTCCAAATGAGTTGTGGCCGTGTCTTCCCTTGGAGAAGAAAAAAAAGGTGACATTTCCTGTTGTTTGGGATGGCACAGAGGCCTGCTTCTGGAATACCTCAGGTTTGGCAGATGCGGTGGAAGACAGAATTGTTGAGCTCCAATTTTTGGTCCTGATGGAAGTTTCTGCTCAGGGAGTTTGAAATTCTATTTTAGAGGCCTGGAAGACAAATTGCTGAGATTTCTCTCTGATGGGAAACGCACAAGTTCCATAGCTTTAGTGACTCTGTACATAAGTACTGGGATCTTGCTCTGCCCTAACGGTTGATATAATACATTTTTGCCCTGTTGTCCAGCATTACTCTGATGGTGGCCCTGCATGGTGTGAAGAAAGGGTTGAAAAGCATATTGAACTGCTCTTAACTCTAGAATGTTGATGTGGAACATGACCTCTTGTGCAGACCATTTGCCCTGGGCTGTCCTCCCTTGAAGGTGAACTCCTCATCCCAAAAGAGAAGCATCTGTTGTGAGGATCTTCGACATGGGGGATGTAAGAATGGGGTTCCCACACAGATGTTAAATGGATCCTTCCACCACCTGAAAAGAGTCCAGAACTTTCTGAGGTATTGTAATGCATTTGGGGTGTATACAGTCTTCTGCTATGCCTGAAGGCACCTGCACAGTCTCACATGATGTGTGATGAAAGTAGAGGCCGACACAGGAACAAGAGCTGTAGACAGGTCCTCGCAGCTGTTTGTGGGCTATGTTGTATCATCGTGGTTAGACTTGGCAGAGTGGGGAATCTCTCTTTGGGAAGATAGGCTCTGGTGATCAGAGTTTAGAGGGGCTCTGATGAAATCTGTTCTTTGAACTGGGGCAATGTAGACTTCTTCCGATTGATGCGAAGGCCCAGAGACTGAAATAGGGCTACATCCTTGGAGGCTGCTGACTGGACCTCTAGAGCTGATCAAACCCCAAGGAGCCAATTGTCCAGATATGGGAATACTGCTATGCCCCATTAACGTAAATGGGCCACCACTGCTAAGAAAAGCTTTGCAAAGACCTCCAGGGCTGTGGAGAGCCCAAATGGAAGGACTCAGTACTGGTGGTGTTCTGAGCCTCTATGAAGTGTAGGAAACATTTGTGGGATGGGTGAATAGCTACATGAAAGTAGGCATCCAGAAGGTCAAGGGTGACAAACCAATCTCCCAGATAAAAGGATGGGATTATGGTTGCTAGTGTCACCATCTTGAAGTGCTGGGAAAGGATACAGGGTGTTCAGGTTTCTGAGGTCTCCATTCTTTGCCCTGCTTGGAACTAGGAAGTAGTTGGAATAGAATCCTCTTCCAGTGAACTCTGGGAGAACCAGTTTGATCACCACCAAGAGTAGGAGAGACTGGACCTCTTGTGTTAAGAAATCTTCACGAGAGGGGTCCCTGAAGAGGCATGGGAAAAGGGTGGTGGTAGGGGGAAATAGTATGGAAGCGGACAGAATATCCTACATCAGTCACCTCCAAGGTCCGTTTATCTGAGGTAAGCTGTTCCCAGACAGGGAGGAAGTGGGCTGGTTGGTTTTCAAAGAGAGTTGGATGCAATTGCGCAGCACAGGATCCGGGAAAGCAGGCTGCTTAAGGCTCTCAACCAGGATGTCAAAACTGTTTCTTAAAGGGAGGTGCAGATGATGATAAAGTAGAGGGGGAGGCGGATCTCCTCCTCTGAAAGACAGAATATCCAAGAAGAGTCTGTTTCAGATAGCACTGGAATGGTCAAAAGCCTGGGACATTTGGGACCTACTAAACCAACTTTTTGTTGAAAGGACATAAATTCCAAGAGACAGTAAGGTCATCCTTGAGTCCAATTGACTCTCAGAGATAAGGGCCTGAAATTGTTCCCTCTGGTCCAGTGGCAGATGTTCAGTACAATGGGTGAACCTGGAATATGTGTTAAAATCATATTTCGCCAACAGGGCTTGCTAGCTTACCACCCAAAACTGGAGAGCAGCTCTTTCCACCCAGGATGTCTAAATGTTTGGACTCTTTATCATAAGGAAAGGGTCTGGAGCGGGTTTGTTCATTTCTTTCATTAGCTTCATCCACCACTAGGGAATTGGGAGTGGGGTGTGAAAATAAATGTTCCATTCTCTTTGATGGAATATAGTCCTTTTTATCTGCCTGCTTACAGGTGGGCTAGATTGTGGCAGGTGTTTGTCAGACTGTGAGAGTAGGCAATAACAGAGTCTCATTGGTTAGGAGGGGATTTCCCCTGAGGGGTGATATTTATAATGGCTACGAAGGAGTGTTGAGACTCCTGAACCTCTTCTAGCAGGATCTGGAGGGATTCTGCAGGCATTTCATGGGGTCTTGGATGGGCCAAAAGTCCATCAGCAAAAGAGGGCGGTAGGGGCATTACTGCCTTACTGGAGATGAACACGTGTTTTTTGATGGCTGTGAGTTTCCCTCCATTTGTGGTTCCTCAGAAATCTGAGTCGGTATTAGGGTCTGGAGAAGGGGGTCAGTGCCAAAATGGTGAGCATGGTATCAGAGCGACTTGTGGAAGAAATTCTCTGACCTCAGAGCTCTGGTTCAGAGAAATGGAGGAACTGGAGTGCAAGTAGGAGGCTGTGTGCATCTCGGGGCCAAGAGGGGTCTGTCAGCACTGACACAGAGGGCTCCCTGTGCTGTCTACTAGAAGACTTCTACACCTGCTGCTTCTTGTGCAGTACCAGTGACTCCGTACCAGAATCAGACAGAGCCTCCGATGTATCCCTTGAGTGGACCTGAGGTCTCTTTAGAGCAGCCTCCTTCAGCAACCTTTCAGAAGTGCTATGCCGAGTCTTCATTTATTCACTCTAATTTAAGGTTTTTCGTACCAGAAATACATTTTAACATTCTTAGAAGGTCTCTTTCTATAAGTCTATAATACATAACTAAACTATTGTTGTATGTAAAGTAAATAAGGTTTTGAAAATGTTTAAGAAGCTTCATTTAAAGTTAAATTAAAATGCAGAGCCCCCCGGACTGGTCGTCAGGACCGGGCAGTGTGAGTGCCACTGAAAATCAGCTCGTGTGCTGCCTTTGGTACCGTGCCATAGCTTGCCTACCCTTGTGTCATAAACAGATGGTTAAGGGTTAATGTCTCTTTTACCTGTAAAGGGTTAAGAAGCTCAGTAAACCTGGCTGACACCTGACCAGAGGACCAATAGAGAGACAAGATACTTTCAAATCTTGGTGGAGGGAAGCCTTTGATTGTGCTTTGTGTTTTGTTCGTTGTTCGCTCTCGGGACTGAGAGGGACAAGACGTACACCCAGGCTTCCCAATCTTTCTGAATCAGTCTTTCATGTTTCAAAATAGTAAGTAATAGCCAGGCAAAGCGGATTAGTCTTACATTTGTCTTCTTAACTTGTAAATGTGTCTTTTTGCTGGAAGGATTTTTACCTCTGTTTGCTGTAACTTTGAATCTCAGGCTAGGGGGCGGGGGGGGGGGGGGGAAGTCCCTCTAGTCTATATGAATCTAAGTACCCTCTAAAGCATTTTCCATCGTGATTTTACAGAGATTATTTTTACCTTTTCTTTTTTTAATTAAAAGCTTTCTTTTTAAGAACCTGATTGATTTTTCCTTGTTTTAGAATCCAAAGGATTGAGTCTAAACTCACCAGGGATTGGTGGGAGGAGAAGGAGGGGGCTGGTTAAATTCTCCTTGTTTTCAGACCCAAGGGGTTTGGGTCTTGGGTTCCCCAAGAAAGGTTTTGGGGGAACAGAGGTGTGCCAGACACAGACTTCTGGCTGGTGGCAGCGTACCAGATTTAAGCTAGTAATTAAGCTTAAAAGTGTTCAGGCAGGTCCCCACTTTTTGTACCCTAAAGTTCAATGTGGGGGAAAAAACCTTGACACCCTGTCTCAGAGTGAGATTTATGGGGTGATCTTCCTTGTTTCCCTGGCAGGGGAAAGAGGCTTCTTCTTCCTCAATGTCCTTGTCATGGTATGCACCCCCACTCTGAACTTTAGTGTCCAAAAGATGGGTACCAGCATGAATTCCTCTAAGCTCAATTACCAGCTTAGAACCTGTAGCGCTGCCACCAACCAGGACTTGCAGTGCCTGGTACACTCTGGTCCCCCCAAAACCTTCCCAGGGGACCCCAAGACCCAGACCCCCTGGATCTTAAAACAAGGAGGAATTGACTATCACTCCCCCTTTCCCCTCTTAGACTTTCCCTCCCTGGGTCATCTGGAGAGGCTTCACCAACTCACCGGTGAAACAAGATCCAAATTCCTTGAACCTTAACACAAGGGAAAATAAACCCTTCCCCCCCATCATGTCCTCTCCCAGGCTTTCCCTCCCTGGGCTATCCTGGAGAGATAGACAGATTCAAGCTCTTTGAATTTAAAACAAAGGGAAATTCGCCTTCCACCCCACTCTCCTTTTCCTCCCACCACTCCCCGGTGAGTTTAGACTCTATTCCCTTGAGCCTTAACAAGGGGGAAAAAAATCAATCAGGTTTTTTAAAAGCAAAGCTTTTAATAAAAGAAAGAAAAAGTAAAAATTGTCTCTGTAAAATCAAGATGGAAAATGTTACAGGGTCTTTCAGCTTATAGACACTAGAGAGAATTCTCCCCCCAGCACAAATACAAGTTGCAGCAACAGAGATACAAGCCTTCCAGCAAAATACAGATTTGCAAAATAAGAAAACAATTAAAAGACTAAACCACCTTTTTAACTGGTACTTACTAAATTGAACAGAAGAGGCTGTTTCAGAAACTTGCAGATATCTGCTACATGTCTGGCCCCTCTCAGAACCCAGAGAGAACAAAAACAAAAACCCAGAAAGCACAAACAAAAGCTTTCCTCCACCGAGATTTGAAAGTATCTTGTCTCCTGATTGGTCCTCTGGTCAGGTGTTCCAGGTTTACTGCTAGTCAACCCTTTACAGGAAAAAGAGACATTAACCCTTAACCATCTGTTTATGACAGTCCTAGCTTCTGAAAATGCAGCCGGAGCTGCAACAGCTGGTGGAGCAACCCAGCAAGGTGATGCCAACGTATGAGGTGGGAAATGGACTCCTTCCCGCCCCCGGAGCTAGTGAACACTCCATTTCAAGGAGCTTCAGTCTCTCCTTTCGAGACCTGCCTTAAATCCCATACAGACCTTACACTGTGACAGGATATGGATGTCTCCATGGCAGCAAAGGCAGCTCAAATGTCCATCGCTATGCGGATAAAAACCTGTGTCAATTATGCCCATGGTCTGTGGCATAACCCTGGAGCGTAATGGTCCAAAAACAGGGGACAGAAAAAAAAGGGGAAAGGGCGACCAACTCACCTTCTAAATACAAATATATTAAGACTAAAAGAGAAATAAAATATTGAAACAAAATAAAGGAAAACTAAGAGAAAAAAACATGAAAATGATTGAGACAGAAGCTGAGAATCAGTGGGCATGCAATCGCTCTGTCTCAAGGCACAGGCAGTCGAGAAGCAACTGAGCAGTGGTGGGCCCACACTTCCTTACATGTCCTCATTTGAAGGTATGAGGCGTTGCCCTGCGCAGGCATGGGCCTGTGCACACTGCTTTGCTTCTCTGTCAAGCGTGTCCAGATACATCTGCATCCTCCGGTGGAGCACCCATAGGGACAAATAGTCAAAGACAAAAGGAACATTATTCCAACTGGAGATGTATTTTAAATAATACTGGGCTCAAGATAGAGTTTAAAGCCTCCTCGTGCATAATTCCCAAAGCGTGCAGCCCTTCCAATGAGGTGCATTCCCATTTTGGATAGTTCCTATTCTTATCAGAGGAGTTATGCATTGGTTAGAGACACAGAGGCCAGGATTCTCCTGTGTGAGGGTTGCTCTGGGCCCGTTAGTAAAAGCATTCCTGAAGCTGGGATCTGCCAGTGGTGTAGAACTGATGTAACGACTCCTATGCTACCCCCCATAGTTAACGTAGAGGCCATGTGTGGCCAAGACTTCATTGCACCTCATCAATCCCCAGTTGCTCCTGAAGACTCCTTGGGGCCCCTAGGCTGCTCTATGTAAAGCCAAGAGATCAGCTCAGTGTGCACCTGGCGCAGGATTAGGACATGCAACGCTAAGAGCCACAGTTGAATCCATTCTCCTGTGGGCCGCTCCATAGCAGCTGGGGATCTGGGCTTAGACCTCTAGACACACAGTATAAACAAGCTCATAGCCTCATACTTTAAGGCCAGAAAGGACCATCGTGATCATCTAGTTTGACCTCTTGCACATTTCAGGCCACAGAACCTCACCCACCCACTCCTGTGATAGACCCCTAACCTCTGGCTGAGTCACTGAAGTCCTCAGTCATGGTTTAAAGACTTCAAGTTACAAAGAATCCATTTACACTAGTTTAAACCTGCAAATAACCCATGCCCTATGCTGCAGAAGAAGGCAAAAAAAAACCAAAACAACTCCAGGCTCTCTGCCAATCTGACCTGCAGGAAAATTCCTTTCTGACCCAAAATATGGTGATCAGTTAGACTCTGAGCATGAGGTCAAGACCTACCAGCCAGACACCTAGAAAGAATTCTCCATAGTAACTGAGAGCCCTCCCCAGCTACTGTCCCATCACCAGCCATTGAAGATATTTGCTAATGTCGATCACTTGCACAGCCGTGCCACAAAAATGGAGGATTTCCAAAATTATTCTTGTGCCCACACTCTAGCACGAAACAGTTATTCACATGCAAGTTAATGGCTAATCAAAGAAACTTGGAAAGGATTTATTCACTGAAAGTCAGCTTATGAGACTCTTTCTTCCCATAGTGAGCAGATTTAATTGAAAAGAGATTTATATAAGAAACTCTAATTCCTCTATATTTTTGAATTCACTCTCACATTCAGTGCAGCACATAAGATTTGAAACTACAGGTCTGATGAGACAAGTCTTGCTAGGATAGCAGCCATCCAGAAGAAGACACTCTGCAGATAACTGCAGAAGACTAAGAAGCAACTGGGTTTGGTGGGGAGCAGTATTTCCCAAATCAAAGGAGGGCTATTGCTTGACCACTACCACACACATTATTCCAAGAGGGTACAGCGCACATCCATAGATTCAGGCTTGCAAATTGCTTTTAAGCAACATCTCAGATAAAATCCAAAAGGTGAGACCATCCACTTGGTAATATTCACAGTTGCTTTAGCAACTGGTGCTGGAAAAACCATAGGAAGCAAATGCAAAGCCATTCAAGGGGCCTTGGTTGGCAAATGAATTGCTAGAGTGATCTTTGCAATATGAGAGCAAGAAAGATGTACATGTGTGTATGTATGTTTGATTAATAATATAATTGAAATAACTGTAATGGAAAAACAAACCCTAATTTTGCATGTGAATGCTGTGAGCCCAGATGACACTGGTACGTTATTGTGATAGCTTCTTTCAAACATAAGAAGACCTGGTGATCACTATTCAAATCTTTCTCCTGTCTCTGGGAGAGTTGCTTGCTGACTTTCTGTGTGCGCAATGTTCGGTATTAGATTTTTATTTAAATCAAGATTCTCAGATAAAAACGGGGCAAAGATATCCATTTTTATCTGTGATTATCCAAGCACGCATCAAAGGGTATGTCTACACTACGGGATTATTCCGATTTTACATAAACCGGTTTTGTAAAACAGATTGTATAAAGTCGAGTGCACGCGGCCACACTAAGCATATTAATTCGGCGGTGTGCGTCCATGTACCCAGGCTAGCGTCAATTTCCGGAGTGTTGCACCGTGGGTAGCTATCTCATAGTTCCTGCAGTCTCCCCCGCCCATTGGAATTCTGGGTTGAGATCCCAATGCAAAAACAGTGTCGCGGGTGATTCTGGGTAAATGTTGTCACTCAATCCTTCCTCCGTGAAAGCAACGGCAGACAATCATTTTGCACCCTTTTTCCCTGGAAGACGCCATAGCATGGCAACCATGGAGCCCGTTTTGCCTTTTGTATACCCTGAAACACCTGGGAAAATGTTTTTGACCCTTCAGGCATTGAGAGCTCAGCCAAGAATGCAAATGCTTTTCGGAGACTGCGGGGACTGTGGGATAGCTGGAGTCTTCAGTACCCCTCCTTCCCTCCATGAGCGTCCATTTGATTGCGTCCATTTGATTCTTTGGTTTTCCGTTACGCTTGTCACACAGCACTGTGCTGTGGCCTCTGTCTATCTCAGCCTGGAGATTTTTTCAAATGCTTTGTCATTTCGTCTTCTGTAATGGAGCTCTGATAGAACAGATTTGTCTCTCCATACAGCGATCAGATCCAGTATCTCCCGTACGGTCCACACTGGAGCTCTTTTTGGATTTGGGACTGCATCGCCACCCGTGCTGATCAGAGCTCCACGCTGGGCAAACAGGAAATGAAATTCAAAAGTTTGCGGGGCTTTTCCTGTCTACCTGGCCAGTGCATCCGAGTTCAGATTGCTGTCCAGAGCGGTCACAATGGTGCACTGTGGGATACCGCCTGGAGGCCAATACAGTCGATTTGCGGCCACACTAACCCTAATCCGACATGGCAATACCGATTTCAGCGCTACTCCTCTCGTCGGGGAGGAGTACAGAAATCAGTTTAAAGAGCTCTTTATATCAATATAAAGGGCCTCGTTGTGTGGACGGATGCAGGGTTAAATCGGTTTAACGCTGCTAAATTCGGTTTAAATGCGTAGTGTAGACCAGGCCAAAGTCTCTGCAATGCAGTAACTCTCCAAGGGCTTTTGATAGCAGAAGGATGTTTGCCTGGTCACCATAGAGAGTACAATCTGAAATATCCTGTCCGAGGCATGATAAGGCATCAGAAGGAAAAGAGATGGAGGGGGAGAGGGGAGAGGAAGATGAGGGATAGCTAGTGTGTTTTAATGACTCATGTAAGTCAGGGATGAGATATTAATTATTTCTTCAGAAGTTAAGGACTGCTCAGGATTCCAGCCAAGCAGACATCTGAAGAGGAAATATCCTGTACACTAGGCCTGGTCATCACTGCATATTTGATATAGCGACACATTGTGTGGGCTGGATATCTCCATTTCTGTCATAGCAGAAATATGTGTGAAATGAAAGAGCATGTGTCTCTTTCCTCCTAAACACAGAGGGTCAGACAGAGGGGTTATGGGAGTCCAGATTCAGTGGTAGCCAACCCAGCACATTTTACAGGTACTCCCTTCTTGAATGTTCAACTCTGATTCATTTCTAGACATTCTAGAGTTGTTTAGCCAGGCTGGGTGTACCCCATGCTAGCTAGCTAGAAAGTTTCCTGATATTTTATCTTGGAAATCTTCACTCGACACGCAGCACAGTCCTGCTTTGATTATGTTCCATCTGGGGTGTCTAAGGAACAAGCCAGACAAATTATTTCCCTTCCTGTGGTTCTATCCCATTATAGACCAAATGCCTTCTGGGCCCCCATCTCTTGCCCTAGCCATGATGGCACTACACCATTATAAACGCTCATAAACTACTGGTCACACCTCATGCACTTTTGTTCTCTTAATTGCTTATTAGCTCCCAGCACTACTGTCTATGACAGAAAAGTGCAGCTACGAACAAGCCATGAAATCACAGAGCTCCATGCAAACAGGGTTTGTTCCCACCCTCTCTCCCCAGGAAGTGGAAAGCATAGCCAAAATGATAATGGCCAGGTCTGCGAGGCCACTTGTGACAGTAGTGAGACAGACAATGAGGTGTTAGCAAAGGCACAGGGTAAGCGAGTAGCAAGCAACACTCCCAGGCTCATTGGACACAGGGGAATATTAATACCCATTGAAATCACATTCGTTTAAACACTGCGCTGTCCCTACATGGTGACAGCTAAAGTGACCCAACTCAGGACTGACCTCAGCAGCTTTTCTATGGTTATCATCATTCTCTAGCATGCGGACGTCCACTCCAAGGCAGCGAAGGTGGCGCCCAAGTCCTTGCAGCATGTTATCACAGACCACGCTGAACTCCTTCGGGGAGATGGAAGGCGGGGGGCTCAAGGCCTCCATGCCTATCACTTTGGCTTGCTACAGAAAAAAAGACATACAGGAATGACTGAAGTTTGTTTATTTTATTTCTGCTGCCTGGAGAGTCCCCTGAGATACCCTCCCGTCTTTGGGAAGCTGTATTAATGTAGCTGGTAACCTATTCAGAATAATTGGGGCGACAACCCCAAACCAGCCTCCAATGCTCAGCTTTGCGTCTAGTATTTTTAAAATTAATAGGCTTGAAGTTGCTTGAAGACATATTTACAGTTTGTAGGTGGTCACTATACCTAGAACAGGGAATTGCTGCAGGATCCGTTATTATATGCAGTATTGCTGCAGTAGAAGAACTAGGAAATTAAATAGGCAGCAGGTTTAAGTATTTCTTCACACAACGCACAGTCAGTCTGTGGAACTCATTGCCAGGGGATGCTGTGAAGACTAAGACTATAACAGGGTTGAAAAAAGAACTAAATAAGTCCATGGAGGATAGGTCTATTAATGGCTATTAGCCAGGATGGGCAGGGATGCAAAACCATGCTCTGAAGTCTCACAGGCCTCTGTTTGTGAGAAGATGGGAATGGGCAACAGGGGATAGATCTCTTGATTACCTGTTCTGTTAATTCCCCCTAAAGCATCTGGCATTGGCCATCATCAGAAGACAGGATACTGGTCTGACCCAGTATGGTCATTCTTATGTTCTTATCTCAAATACCAGTGGGTGGTCGCTGTGGGTAAATGCTTACTTTTCAACAGTGACACAGTATAAAGATATTTACACTGTTAAATCTATGTTACTGCCTTTTCTCAAAAGAGATTTAAAGCTCTCTGGGGCAGGGCCTCTCCCACTTTGTAGGGCCCGGATCTCAGTGGGTCCCTGAACACTACTGTAATAAACATCAACAACAGCCACTTGACTAATTAATTGGATTGTAGAGGTGACAATGATGGATCCTGAGTTCACAAGTCAGTCCAAGCCTGTAAAACTTATTGTAGCAACCTTTGCAGCAATAACCCGTATATGTTTCATTTACAATATTCCCATTAGTTTAGGATGGCTAGAAAATTCTGCTGAAAAACCTTGTATGCAAATAGGAATGTGCTAACACCAATGGCAACTTGCTATGTTGTTCGTATTTTTAAATGACATTTTTCAGCAGAGGAAATACATGCATTGACCTATGCAGGGAACTTTGAGTACTGGCACTATTGGGGTTAAACACATTTCCCAAGTAAAATAGGAAAGTGAGAAGGATTTTTGCTACCCCAGGACTAGAGAAAAGCCTGCAGACAGGCTAAGAGCCTGCTTGAGAGGTAAGGCCCATGTATAGTTTGAAGAAATTGGGAGCAATGTACAGTTCTTTGAAGATGTTTACAAACCTGCTCAGAAGGTGATGGCATTTCTTGTTGATTCAGCTGCTTCTTTGCCCTGGATTTTGTGGTAGGTTTACCCACCAGGCTCTCAGTGAGATCTGAACACAGGCCAAAGCCTGATGGATCCTCACACAGTTTCTTATACACCTCCAGCAAGCAGTACGCATCAGAGGCTACAAAACAGAACATGTCCATTAGTTTGGCTTTGATCAAAACAGAGAGGCTTTTGTGATGAAAAGAAGAGAGTCTTCAACTATATAAATGCAACTACATCCAATTGCCCTTGGTAGCTGCAGGTATCTAGCACTGTATGTTATGGCCTTGTACAGATTCAGTAAATATAACAATCAAATAGGCTCTGACCCAGAATCCCATTGCATCAATCCAGAACTAGCACAAATGTGGTATCTTTCCCCTCACAGAATTCAAAGACACGGAGCCACACTCTGCCTTGACACAAAGAAACTGCAACTACCACTGCCTGAGACGTTCAATTCTAACTTGAGGATTTAGCCATACAGCCCCCATTCATGTTAATGGAAGTTGTGTGACTAAATCTCCTAGTCAGTTATGCAAATCTCAAACACTGACCTGACTGGGAGTTGCCCCTGCTTATAGAAGGGCTGAATTTAACACTGGGCTAGTACTTTTTTTTTTATCACTCCATGGAGTTCCGCTGTCTTACTGTGACTATCTCCGGATTTATACCTACAGTTCACATTGACCTGCCTGGACAAAGGCCCCTGTAGTATGGCTCCGAACGCCATCCATGCCCATCTTGAATTCAGTGCATCCTTGTGACATATGGGACATAACAGTGGTTTCCCAGAAAAGCTGTGTGCAGTGAAATGAGGCAGACGAAAGTGGACTTTTTTTCCTTTTCAACTATTCAGAGGAGTTCCCATTGAGATTGTTTCATCAGAATAATTTGACTGGTAAAGAAATTCTTTTATCAGAGAAATAATGATTCATTGAACAGTTTACACTCCAGTCATTAAAACTAGATCCATAAAAGGACAAACAAAACATGTGCTGGCTTCTTTGAACAGAAACTAATCTGCAAAGCCATTTTCCCCTCTCCTGGTTAACATCTACCCAGCTAATGAAATGCAGGCCCATGACAGAGTTGTCCGTAGCACCTTGCTCTACAGTTACATGCTAACCAGACCTGCATAGAGGATTTGTTCCTCTCGCAGCGGCCGTTTCTCCCAGTTGGAGAGCTGCTCAGTTTTATCAAGAGGTTTCCCCAGGACATGCTGCACCAGCAGACTGAGCCCTCTTTCCGACTGCCTGAACCCTCTGTCTCCACAGGTCTTCTCTTGTGACAGTACGTCAACTTGAAGGCTGCTCTTCCTCCAGCATTTCTGTAACTGAAAGGGGAGAGAAAGATGCAAAACATAGAGATTTCAAAACAGAGCCTGAAAATATCACGTTGCAGTGGGGTGGAAAGTACAATCAAGGTACGTGGACAGGGAGCAACCCTAATGTAATCACCTTTCACTTCAGTAACGGTACATACAGCCCAGTCATCTCAGACAAGGGCTGGCATGGCAAACTGGATACCCGAACAGGTACTGGATATTTGCTTGACAAACACACTTGTTAGAAATGAACTTGGTCTCAAAGCATGGAAGGGAAACAACAGCCTAGTTTGACTGCATCATACCTGGAGCGCTTTTTCAGAATTTTTTATCTGAAACTTTTTATTAAAGCAAACTTACAATAAAATGTTAACAAACTACATTGTACATTACCTATTACTTAGTCAGGATCAAGTTCATATTCAAAGAACCTGGCTAAAGATTCTGGCTTGCTGACCGTGGAGTCCTCCTCCTCTGAGTATGCTAAAAAGGGTGACCAAATTTCCTAAGATGTTAAGAAGTTGGGTCACGGTGTGTCTCTTCTCATGCATTTGCAAAGCACCTAGAGCAGAGAGTCCCTGAGCCAACTGAGGCCACTGGGCACTAATGCAATACAAATAATAACCACAGAACCCCAGCATCTTCCTCCCCATTTTGTTTTCTGAGCTAATGTGTTAAACAGAAAAGGTGCCCCCGGATTAGAGCAAACAATGACGATTCTGAAATGTCCCCCACTTGGTCTGGATAGAACTAAGTTTGTGATTACTTGTGGACACTAGAGTTTCCTCAGCACTTCCTGAGTTGGGATGACAACCTCAAGAGTTTGGCTAAATCCCAACCTATCTCCTTAAATGTCCCTTGCAGTTTCAAACAGATGCAATTTTTCATTTTCTTACTAAAATTACTGCATGCTGCTACACAGCTACTGAGTTCTAATCCAGAGCCAGCTGCATTTCAGTACCAGATGAACACAAATCCTGTACTGCACTGAGTCCTATGCTCATGCTCCATGCTCTTTATAAGGAGCTGTCTATTAAATCCATAACAACTCTATGGACACTACCAAATGCTAGAATAATAAAACTTTTATAAGTTAAAGATCATTCTACAAGAATTTGCTCATAGCAAGTATGAGTGTAATGGCTGTGTTCAAAAAGCCCCTGTTGGTGAATGGACCTCTGACTCCATTTTAGTTCCTTTTATAAAGGTAAAGTGGAGAGCTATTAAAATGCCCAGCCATGTCTTTTTAGCTAATCAAAACTAAATGCTTGTGTCTCTCTCTAAAGAATCACAACACAACGATGGAAAAGACCTATCAGGTCATCTAGGCATCTCCCTGCCAATATAGGATGCAGAAAGACAATGCTGTGAAATAATGGGAGTTATCTTCCAGAACAGTCAAGAGAAGGACTTTTCCAAATCTTCAGGTTCCCATTCTTACTTGTTTATCTACTGCAAGTAGGTCCACTATGCCTTGCACCTGCTTATCCATTTCTTTAAAAGCAGAGCACGTAGCAGCTAGGCTGTGCAGGTCTCCAGACATCCCATAACCTGCAGAGACAAAGCCTCAAATCACACAGATAGAAAAATGAGTTCTGGGTTCTGGTGCATGGAAGGCTAACCTGAGAGCTCTGGGTTCTGGTTTCAGGTGGGCTAACCCAGAAAGATATCTGTTCTGGTCCTGGGCAGGCTAACCCAGAGAGCTATGAATTCTGGTATTGAGTGGGCTAACCCAGGGAGCGACGGGCTCTGGTACTGGATGGGCTAACTTTGGGCTGGTCTACACTGAGGGGCAGGGGGAGATCGATCTAAGATACACAACTTCAGCTACGCTATTCGTGTAGCTGAAGTCACAGTATCTTAGTTCGACTTACCTGGCCGTCCTCACGGTGGTGAGTCGACCGCCGCGGCTCCCCCATCAACTCTGCTTACTCTTCCTACTGAGGTGGAGTATGGGCGTCAATTCGGGGACTGATTTATCGTGTCTAGACGAGACATGATAAATCGATCCCCAATAAATCAATTACTACTTGCCAATCCAGGGGGTGGTTAGACATGGCCTTGGAAAGCTCTGGGTTCTGGTACTGGGTGCTCTCTTGATTAGCCTGGTTTGATTTCTGGTACTCAGTGGGCTAACCCCAAGCGTTCTGGGTCCTGATACTGGGTGGACTAACCCAGGGAGCTGGGGGTTCTGGTATGGAGCAGGCTAACCCAGACAGATGTTTGTTCTGATACTAGATGGTTTAACCTACAGAGTTGTAGTTTCTGGTGTGGGGCAGGCAGTGGTGGAAGCTGTTCACCCTGCTGCCTGCCATGGCAGCCATCTAATATCCCAAAGCGATAAGAGAAGAATGTTCTAAGAGCCTGTTCTAACTGGACTAGATTATACCCTACTAGGGGAAGGCCCCATGTATAGAGGGCAGGGTAGATGAAGTCCCTGTTGTTCCTATGTATGTGAAGTAGCTGCAGTGGAAAGCAGCGCATAGGGGAAAGCTTAAGTTACCTAGTTTAATGATGGTTGGATCTGAGAAGAGGGTCTGGACAAAGTGAGAAAGTTCCTCCGTCTCATCTGGCTTGAGGAGCTGCAGCAAATCCAGGAGAAACACCTGCTCCTCGATAGCAATCTGCAGCACTGAGACACGTGGCCTTCCAACTACGCCGAATGACGGCCTCCACTCCATGTCGATGCCAACAACCTGGCCAGGCTGCAGCATACACAGAAGGCTTTCTTTACTCAGGGCTTGTTTACATGGGACATAGACTAGAACAGCAATTGTGGAACAACTTCCTGGCTGGACACTCTACTCTGGACTAAGAGTGACTTTACTGCAAAATAATTACTCTGCTTTGGAAGTGCACTAATTATTGTGAATAAAGTGGCTTTTATCCAGAATACACTATCCCATAGGAAGTTTTTTCTGATAGTTCAGGGGTGGGCAAACTTTTTGGCCTGAGAGCCACATCTAGGTATGGAAATTGGACAGGCTGGGGGTGTGGGCTCTGGGGTGGGGCCAAAAATGAGGAGTTCAGGGTGCGTGAGGGGGCTTCTGGCTGAGGCAGGGGGTTGGGGCACAGGAGCGAGTCAGGGGTGCAGGCTCTGAGCGGCGCTCGCAGAGCATTCTCTAACCCCGCTCCCCAGCTGGAGCACGGGAGCAGGGTAAGTCCCAGACCCCGCTCCCCAGCGGGAGCTTGAGGGCTGGATTAAACCAGCTGGAGCGCCAGGTGTGGCCTGTGGGCCGTAGTTTGCCCACCCCTGTGATAGCTTACTCCACAATAGCTATTCCAGTCAATCTCCGAGCCCACAGGCCTCAGAGATTTCCTACTGAAAGTGCCAGGAGTGCTCATGTATTTGATGATGAAGGTCACAAATATGCCGTTACATGATTGACATTAAAAAGCCAACAGCAGGGAGACACTTACCTGCAGCATCTTCTCCCTCCACCTCAGCACCTCTTCCCATGTCTGCAGAAAGTGAATGTTCTCCCTAGGAATGGGGACCTGGTAATAACCCTCCTTCCTATCCTCTTCATAGTCATCCACTCTGCTCTCAGCATCTTCTACCCTGCACAAAACAAGAGCCAGCAACTTTTAACAGGGCCAACCTAAGATTTCAGGGCCCAAGGGACATCAGAAAGTCCTAAAGCCCCTCTCCTCACATCCCTCTGTCACCTCCTCTCACTCCATCTCTCTTCTCTGTCCACTTTCTCTAACCCTTTCCTTACTCTACTCTTTCTCTCTGTTCCTTTCAGCATTGACTCACCTTCTCTCCTCCCCCCCGGCCTCAAATCACCACAAAAACATCTAGTGCATGTGAGACAGAGATGGAAGCTTGGAGCATAAGTCCATTCCATCAATAACACACACACACATTGGAAGCAGCCTCCAGACAAGAAAAGCCTCCCAAACCCAGACTTTTCATCATGCATTGCTCACATTCCATTCTCTTTCCTAGAACTGATGTGAACTTAAAGCCAGCAAGTGAGTTCTGGCTTCAAAGTTAGCACATTGTAAGGACTCGACTTCCAGCCCCCCACCATGAACCCAGGAACCCACTAGCTGGCATGGCCCCATCCACACGGACAGGCTGGCTCTGACCGGCTGAGGGCCCAAACCAGAGCTTTGGATTTCTCATTAGACAGGAACAGGCAGAGAATCACAGGCTGCTCCACCTCTGGCTCAGGAGGCCTCCTCCTCCATTGAGCTTAGAGTGGAATGGCTCATAAAGGCTTCACTAACCTCTCCTTCCTATGCCAGCCTCCCCCAGCCCTTTTCTTGTACAGCTTTTACACCTGCTGTTCCCTCTGTTCCATGGAGCTGAAAATACAAAAGCCCCTAGATGGTTTTCACACTACTCCACCACCTCCCTGCACTTTGGGTCCCGGTGCTAAGAACAGTGGTAAGTTGAACTCACAGCCAGAATGAGACTCCCCACCTGTTTGATTCTCCCACACTAAGACTTCAGGCCGTGTCCCAGAGAGAGGTGTACCGCAAGTGCATTAACACCCTGGCACTGTTAGAGCTTTGTGAGTTATCATGGATATCCTAGAACAGGATCTTACACAGCATGAGTTGGATCCCCACACAGCAGAGGCTCTTGCAAAAGCTTTGTAAATGCTGTAATAGCTTTGCATTTGTGTCCTGTCAGATGATGCAATCAGAGGAAAGTAAGAATAAGAGAAAACCCAGCTATTTTGTACGTATCATGAATTTCTGGCTAGTCTCTTTCCCACAGAGACTTTAAATGGTTTATTATTTGAGAAAATATTTACTAACCTTGTGTTTCGGGGACTGTGTGACTAATTTTGTAACATAGCAGCTTGGTGCTGTGCAAACATTCCCTCGCAGAGACGGTATGTGCGCATGGCGAAGTCAATATTTGTGTAAAATATTTAATGAAGGTGTGAAATCTCATGTCTCCGGGAATATTCTGATCTGCACAGCTCAAGAGGAGCATGTGGTAGGACCACAGCAGAGATGATGTCATCATTTATACTCTGATACCATCTCTCTTTCCCTTGTAGCGTGAACGTCCTCTGTGGGAACCTGCTGCTAGACTATTTCAATTGCTAAGAAAAGAGAAGTGGCTGCATTTAGGTCCAGAGCTCCATGGACTGCAAAGCACTTCACCATAGTGGATTAGGATTCTTATTCCCATTTTGCAGGTGGGAAGACTGAGGTAAAGAGGGCTTCACCTACCCATCCAAATACACTGAGAGTGACAGAGCTGGCACATGCAGTGAGGTTACTGACATGTTAAGTTCTGATGTTGGTTTCCTGCCGTGGTACATGCCCAGAGTTTGTGGTTCTCTCGCAGGCATGGTCTCCACCTGCCCATTGTTTGGAGGTTTACACTGCATGCAAAGAAAGGTCATGTGCTGCCTGTAGAATACTGTCCCCACTTAGGGGCAGCCTCCTGCAGGCCTAGATTTCAGTGTCTCCTAAGCATTGCTGCTCTGTGCCCCTGGTGATGAGGTGGGGCCAGGCTATCATCTGTCTCCTTTGGCAGAGGCTAGCGGCTGCAGGACCGATAACCTTATGCACTCCATGCGTCCCCAAGTGCAAGGCCTGCCATTGCACCAATCTCTGCATGCATAAGTGCTGCTCTGCACTCAGCAACACAGCCTAGAGCTCTCCAGCTTTGTTCTAAATGTTCAGGGCCAGATCATCTTCCTTGTCCAAGTAAATGCACGGGGTGACTGATGGGGGAGAGAATACCTCTTTCCTTGGCTGCAGTGTGGTGGTAGAGCCACCAGCAGCTTCTTGTGAGACCAGAGGACTGCAATAGTCTTAACTGAGGCTCTGTACCCCTGCAGGAATCTGGCTGCTGTGATAATCTGGCTGGTGGACATGCCTCCTACAGCCTGGCTCATATCCAAAACACCTCCCCATGCTCTCATGGCTTAAGTCCCATGGAGCACATTTTCACTGCAGATGGAGTTGTGGAAACCACTGCATGGATTCTGTGCATACTGCCTCCCTGCACAGCATAACCACACCAATTCTACTATCTTTTATATCCTACGTGCTAGAGGGAATGGGCAGGATGTGCCCCTCAGGGAGCGACACCACCAGTATCATGCAACTTCTGGATTCTTTAAACTTAGTGCTCCCACCTAAGATCTGGCTACTAGATGTTTTGCGGTTGATTGCCTATGTCTGAATACCTCATGTACACTGCCTGAAATAAGGAGGTAAAATATACTCTGAGACCCGAGTCAGGAAGGAGAAGCAAGATTCAAGAAAGAAGTAAGAAGAGGAGGATTGCCAAACTAAGCAGCTCCTCAGCAGTGTGTTCTCAGATACCTGCACATGGATTCTTCAGAAGGGTGTGGTGGATTTAACTCTATACTATGGACTTAACCGAACAGCTACTGGAGCTCAGACTTTCATTTGCAGTCGGTCATTTATCCAAATGCAAACTCTCTCCTGCAGGCTGGGATTTCCCTGCATGAACTCAGCTGTCCAATTCACTCAGACGGGGTTGTGTTTCTAAGAGGTAAGGTACAGAGCTTTTCTCCTGAGGGCACTTTAAGCCGCCTTTGTGCCTCCCAGATCCAAGCTGCTCTGGGGGTCAGAGAGGTCACTGGCATAATTCAGACATTTCTGAAGTCAGTATAATCCACAATATTTACCTCTCCTGGACCCTGAGTTTCTGAAGTTCATTGGCCACTCCATAAGGCAGGGTCTTCTCAGATAAGCTATAGCGGAGAGCCCACCTGGCTGCTGTGTTCAGATCACAGTAGCTGACTAGCAGTTGAATCAGCTGCTCTTGTAGCCATCGATTCTCCCCAACTGTGTTCTGCAAGGAAGCAAGAGTAACAGAAGCTGTTGGTGCAGGTTCCATTTTCAGCACGACTGCACATTTCCAAGGACAGGGTGCCCAAAGCGAGGAACTCTAGGGCTCAGGACGGGAACTGGCAGCCTGAATTGACTCCCTGCTGCTTGGCAGAGGAGGGAGCAAGAAATGAGCATGTGCATGTCTTTCTCACTTTAGAAGTAACATTGTTTGAGCCCAGACTGCTATGTCTTACTGTTCCGGCCTACTCGTCTCCCATGCAGATGGATTGCTCTTGGGGAGCATGTGACCAGGGCACTCCAGCTCACCTGAAGACCATGGGCAGAGCAAAGAGAGGACACGTGCCAGCAGTATACTGAAGGACAATGCAATTCAGACTGGGTGATGACCAGCATGTCTGGTTCATCTCCCATACTGACAAAATAAAGCAGAGTCAGATTAACAGCTGGCCAGCCAGAGAGCAAAGGTCTCCAGCGTCCGTTAGCTGTTTGAAACAGGATTGGATTAAGGCAGTTTGGACCGAGGCACACCATGACACAGAGCCCACAGTGGCCTCACCATGACACTACCCCACTGGCAAAAGCATTAGCGGGGAAGGGGGGCTTTCCTCCCTTCCCAGGGAGGAATAGCAGGATGGGGCTCTTACCCCCACCTCGAAGCATCTGTGCTCTTCCTACAACACACAGAGGTATCAGCAAGGCCTCTTCCAGAGCAAAGGGCCTTGGGGTTAAATAGAGATGAATGGGACAATTCACCCCTCCCAGAGCTATTATCTCAGGCTGTCTGCAAACTCCGGCAAATGTCACTGCATCAGCTCCAAGTCTTCAAGCTTTTCTTCACAACCACCAGATCTAGAAACTCATGTAACCAATGAAAATGGTGACTCTGTTGTAATCGCACGACTTCAGGAGCTGAGACCCTTAGCAGGGGCCTATTGAGCCAATGCCTTATCCAACCCTGCTCATAAACCTCCATAATCTGCTTGGGATAACTGCTAAGCTAAACATACCAGCTGTATTTTAAAAATCCCTTTAACATTTCATTACAGTGACTCACAGCCAAAGATGGACTATGAACTGCTTGTCTGTCACATAATGAATCCCAGTTTTGCATGCAGTAAATTCATTACTGAATTAAATGGGCATTGGCAAGGAACCGCCTATCTTCATAAATACTGGGAAGTTTATGGGTCCCTTTCTGCTCTCCATGAACCACAGTCAAGGTGATTACTTTGTTGTATATTAGGTGGTGTGCTCAATTTTGCCATTATTTGGAACTTGTATATTGTTTCCTAACACAACTGGGTGCAACATCCCCAGTGTGCCAGCTGTAACTGGGTTCCCCCAGAGTTGCTATCTAAGCAATAGCTTCCACATGCCAGATGATTAAAAGGGTCAACTTCGTACTAAAGCACATGTAAGCAATGCATTGCCAAGGGAATCCTGCTGCTGACAGGCAGCACCTCTTGATATTCAGAACAAGACTGGGCATATAGAACAAAAAGAGAACAGTTCAAGTTAGGACCACTGTGTCACGTTGCACTCACTCTGCAGGAGCCACAGCCTTCCTGAGGATGTGGCATTTGGCTTCTAGCATCAGTGCCACAGAGACAACGAGGAGTCCGGTGGCACCTTAAAGCCTAACAGATTTATTTGGGCATAAGCTTTCGTGGGTAAAAAAACCACGTCTTCAGATGCATGGAGTGAAAATTACAGATACAGGCATAGATATTCTGGCACATGAAGAGAAGGGAGTTACCTTACAAGTGGAGAACCAGTGTTGACAAGGCCAATTCAGTCAGGGTGGATGTGGTCCACTCCCAATAACTGATGAGGAGGTGTCAATACCAAGAGAGGGAAAACTGCTTTTGTGGAGAGCCAGCCATGCCCAAGATTATCTGGCTATTTGGACTCTCTCCTCAGACCCTAAGCTACCAGCATTCCCAGCTATCTTCAACACACCACTGACTTCCTGAGGAAACTACAATCCATTGGTGATCTTCCTGAAAACACCATCCTGGCCACCATGAATGTAGAAGCTCTTTACACCAGCATTCCACATGAGGATGGACTACAAGCTGTCAGGAACAGTATCCCTGACGATGCCACAGCACACCTGGTGGCTGAGCTTTGTGACTTTGTCCTCACTCACAACTATTTCACATTTGGGGACAACTTATACCTTTCATGTCAGCGGCACTGCTACGAGTACCCACATGGCCCAACAACAGTATGCCAACATTTTTATGGCTGACTTAGAACAACACTTCCTCAGCTCTCCTCCCCTAGTGCCCCTACTACACTTGTGCTACATTGATGACATCTTCATCATCTGGACCCACGGGAAGAAGGTCCTTGAAGAATTCCACCAGGATTTCAATAATTTCCACCCCACCATCAACCTCAGCCTGGACCAGTACACACAAGAGATGCACTTGCTGGACACTGCAGTGCAAATAAGTGATAGTCACATAAACACCACCCTATACCAGAAACCTACTGACCGCTATACCTACCTACATGCCTCCAGCCTTCATCCAGACCACATCACACGATCCATTGTCTACAGCCAGGCTCTAAGATACAACCGTATTTGCTCCAATCCCTCAGACAGAGCCCACGTCCAGACTACAGCCTAAAATCGATGTGCTTAAAATCGATTTTATAAAGCAGGTTTTATAAAATCGATTTTGTGCATCCACACTAGAGGTACTTACATCGATGTTGAGCGTCCATTTTCCCTGGCGTCCATCTTTTGCTTGAGCGTTGCACTCTGGGTACCTATCCCACAGTTCCTGCACGGGTCCCTGCCCTTTGGAATTATGGGTTACTAGCCCAGTGCATGATGGGATCAAAGTCCCCATCCTGGGTGGTTCTGGGTCCCCCCCCTTCCTGTAAACGGCACACAGTCAGTTCGCGCTGGGTGGTTCGGGGAACGCGAGAGCAAACCGCGGCAAAGCTGGTCTCCTTTCCCGGTTTGCTCTCGCGTTCCCCGAGCAAGCAGGTCTCCTTCCCTGCGGTTTGCTGGGTGGTCCGGGGAACGCGAGAGCAAACCGCGGCGAAGCTGGTCTCCTTCCCCGGTTTGCTCTACGTTCCCCGAACAAGCAGGTCTCCTTCCCCGGTTTGCTCTCGCGTTCCCCGAACCCCGAGCAAGCAGGTCTCTTTCCCTGCTGTTTGCAGGGGGGTCCGGGGAACGCGAGAGCAAACTGCGGCGAAGCTGGTCTCCTTCCCCGGTTTGCTCTGCGTTCCCCGAACCCCGAGCAAGCAGGTCTCCTTCCCTGCGGTTTGCAGGGGGGTTCGGGGAACGCGAGAGCAAACCGCGGCGAAGCTGGTCTCCTTCCCCGGTTTGCTCTGCGTTCCCCGAACAAGCAGGTCTCCTTCTCTGCGGTTTGCTGGGTGGTTCGGGGAACGCGAGAGCAAACCGCGGCGAAGCTGGTCTCCTTCCCCGGTTTGCTCTGCGTTCCCCGAACAAGCAGGTCTCCTTCCCTGCGGTTTGCAGGGGGGTTCGGGGAACGCGAGAGCAAACCGCGGCGAAGCTGGTCTCCTTCCCCGGTTTGCTCTGCGTTCCCCGAACAAGCAGGTCTCCTTCCCTGCGGTTTGCTGGGTGGTTCGGGGAACGCGAGAGCAAACCGCGGCGAAGCTGGTCTCCTTTCCCGGTTTGCTCTCGCGTTCCCCGAACAAGCAGGTCTCCTTCCCTGCAGTTTGCTGGGTGGTCCGGGGAACGCGAGAGCAAACCACGCTGTGCAAGCAGGAAATGGAATTTCAAAGTTCCCGGGGCTTTTCCTGTTTACCTGGCCAGCAGAAGAGTACCTTTACCTGTGTAGAGCGGCCACTAGAGCACTGTGGGATACGTCCCGAAGGCCATTAACTTCGATGTCTGTCCACACTATCATAAAATCGATTTTAAGAAATCGATTTTGGAGTTACTCCTCTCGTTTAGATGGAGTTCCAAAATCGATTTTAGGGACCCTTAAAATCGATTTTATGCACTCTGTAGTGTGGACGGTTACAGCTTTAAATCGATTTAGAGCTCTTAAAATCGATTTAAAGCTCTAGTCTGGACCTGCCCAGAGACAAACACCTACAGGATCTCTATCAAGTGTTGTTAAAACTACAATACCCACCTGGTGAAGTGAAGAAACAGATTGACAGAGCCAGAAGGGTACCCAGAAGTCACCCACTACAGGACAGGCCCAACAAAGAAAGTAACAGAACGCCATTAGCCGTCACATACAGTCCCCAGCTAAAACCTCTCCAGCGCATCATCAGGGATCTACAACCTATCCTGAATGACGATCCCTCACTCTCACAGACCTTGGGAGGCAGGCCAGTCCTCACTTATAGACAGCCCCCTAACCTGAAGCAAATACTCACTAGCAACTACACACCACACAACAAAAACACTAGCCCAGGAACCAATCCCTCCAACAAACCCTGTTGCAACTCTGTCCGCATATCTATTCATGGGACACCACCACAGGACCTAACCACATCAGCCACACCATCAGGGGCTCATTCACCTGCACATCTACTAATGTGATATATGCCATCATGTGCCAGCAATGCCCCTCTGCCATGTACATTGGCCAAACCGGACAGTCTCTACGCAAAAGAATAAATGGACACGGATCAGACATCAGGAATGGTAATATACAAAAACCAGTAGGAGAACACTTCAATCTCCCTGGACATTCAGTAACAGATTTAAAAGTAGTCATCCTTCAACAACAAAACTTCAAAAACAGACTTCACAGGGAAACTGCAGAGCTACACTTCATTTGCAAACTTCACACCATTAATTTGGGCTTGAATAGGGACTGGGAGTGGCTGGCTCACTACAAAAGCAATTTTCCCGCTCTTGGTATTGACACCTCCTCATCAATTACTGGGAGTGGACCACACCCACCCTGACTGGATTGGCCTTGTCCACACTGGTTTGCCACTTGTAAGGTAACTCCCTTCTCTTCATGTGCCAGTATATCTATGCCTGAATCTGTAATTTTCACTCCATGCATTTGAAGAAGAGGGTTTTTATCCATGAAAGCTTATGCTTAAATAAATCTGTTAGAGTCTTTGAGGTGCCACTGGACTCCTCACTGTTTTTGTGGATACAGACTAACACAGTTACCCCT
Organism: Gopherus flavomarginatus; assembly: GCF_025201925.1. Classification (NCBI taxonomy): domain Eukaryota; kingdom Metazoa; phylum Chordata; order Testudines; family Testudinidae; genus Gopherus; species Gopherus flavomarginatus. The sequence goes on from NC_066633.1 coordinate 24,196,045, forward strand.
CTGATACTTGGTACCACAGAGAGAACATCAGCAGAATGGCATCCTTATTATGGTGACACTACATGCCTCTCTTCATAACTGCAGACATGGTGGTTCTACCAACGAACAAAAATACTGTACAAATGGCCATATCCTACAGACCTGGTCAAAGTTTTCCAGCATGGCTCTGTCAGTTAGAAGTGTGAAAAGAACACTCACCAACCAAAATAGCTAAACCAGCAAAAGCCCTAGTGTTTTCAAAAAGTGTTTTGCCAATATAGCTTACTTTGTTTGGGGAACTGGTAAAGCTATATCAGCAAAACAACTGTTTGGCCAATATACGCTGCACCTCCACTATAAGGGTTTGTTGGAATACCAGCATACCCTATACCAGCAAACCCTTTCTAGTGTAGACAAGGCCACAGGAGCTAAATGTACAGACATGAATTTAAGGAAGTTCCATGTTCCTTCTGCACATACACATAGATCCCTGCCCAGTAGCCCGGCTGCACCTAAACTGTATTTACACGATTAGAATTCATTCTGAGGGATTCTCTGCATCTTGCTTTTTCACCCAGGACATGTGCAAACAAAGTCTGAACCTGTGGAATGCTGCTGGGGACAACGGGCCTCATTCTTGAGATTCTTTTAGCAAGGAAAAGGTAAGAAGTTGTCTTCAAAACAGACACTCCTGCTTCAGATCAGGAAATAAATCTGCTGATGGCCCAAAGTCAGGAAAGGAAAAAGGAAAATACAGAGATGCAAAGGAGGTAGTGATTGGGAAAAAAGAAGAGGAGGAATCATGTTTGCAGGTGGCAAACATGAGTTAGGACAGATAGCTGCATGAAGCCAACCGCACTGCAAGTATCACTGGCTAAACTCCAATGCTGCATTTCCACAGCTCTGCCAAATGGTGAAGCATTTTTTTTTGCTCATGACGGCATCATTATTTTCAACCCTCTTGCTAAGGTGAAGGGGAGACATCCAGGAGGAGACAGAAGTGAAACAGGTGTAACGGGATGGGAGAAGCAGATGGGGAGATTAGCAGGCAAGGAAAGTCAGTGTCTATCCTGGGGGAAAAGGAGGAGAGGGTATTAGAGGGAAGAGTGATGGAGGAGGAGGAGGTGGGAGATCACAGCAGGCTTTGCAGTCATCTCTTTGGAATGGACTAGATACCTCCTGAGGTCCCTTCCAACCCTGAGATTCCATGATTCCATGTCTGCAGATTTCTGTACAAAAGGAGGAGGGCAAGATCTTGGGGAGGGGAAAAATAGGTAATGGGGATCATAGGAGCTGTAATCCTCATGGCTGGAGAAGCAGTACTGCTTGGCAAGGGATGGGCTTACCATGATCGGAAGGGAGAGAATAATCCCCCAGTGATCATGCACATGGGAAAAAAATCTGAATAAAACTGGAAAAAGCAGCAATGAACCTGACAAGACTGGCCTTCACATGGGCCAGTTCCAGCACCCATTGAAGTAATGGGAGTCTTTCCATGGACCAGCATGGCTATTGGATCTGGCTCCTTTTCACTACACAGAAGACCAATCCTGTCATAAAGCGATTATTTCTGTGGCCTCATACCCATGACTTTTTTTGACTGAGGTATTTGTAATAACTCATTTCCCCCTCCACACCCTTCCTTACTAAGCATGCCAGTCTGGATGCTTTGTCCATCTCCTATCTCTGTACCTTCTTCTATGGCACCTTATGCAATGTGGCCCTGCTTCAGGAAAGCACTGAAGTATGTTTTTCAGTGCTTTCTTGAATTAGAACCTGAATCTCTTCCCTGTCCCAGTGTGCCAAGCCACTTTCTTATCCTCATTCAAAGTCCCTCCTGAACACTCACTTCTTTTGCAATGAATTAATAACACAGTAAGAATACAACGTCAGTCCTTCCTCTGGGTTTCACAGCCTCTGTCCTGTCATCTCTCTGTCCGTTGTTCACAATGTAACTCTTTGGACCAGGGACTGCCATTACTTTGCACATAGTCAGTACTTAATAGATAAATATTATTGTTTCAGTGATCTACATCTGGGAGGGATGAGGGTTTTTTTTGAATGGTAACAGAATTAATCTTTTAGACACAAGAGTGGCTCTTGAGAGAAGTTAAATTTCCTCCGAGATATTACATTTTGAATCTGCATGAAATGGAAAGTAGTTTTGGTCAACAGAAAAAAATGCATTTGCTGCAAAGCTAACTATTCTATAGAGGGAAAAGGCTTGCAAATGAAAGACTTTGCAGGAGGCTATAATGGGGGTGTTTTGTCCCCAGAATGGCATGTGAACTGATGGAGATGGGAACATACCTCCTGGATGACATTTGCCATTACACAAATATTTTGGTTTCTGTAAATGAAAACTTTTGAAGGGAAACAAGGTATTTTCCCATGGGTCTATTAGCAAACCAGACTACAATGGGTCTGTTCTGATTAATGTCACCAACGACCTGCTGCACTGTTCCTCCGAGCAAGAGAAAATTATACATCAGCAAGGCAGGTTTACTTCCCTTTCAGATTCCTAGACATATCATGCTACCCTTAATCCACAGCCACACACAAAAATTCCCTACACCACCATCATGAATGACATACTTGGAAAATCTCACTGTCACAAATGAGGCAAAAAAGTGTTCCACAGTACAGCAGGAATTGATGACTTCATTGTATGGCAAAGTCATTTCAGAAACAATTGCAAGAATAATCTAGTTGCAGCACTGCCCCTCCGAATGATCCCAGGAGGTAAACTGAAGAAGCATCCAGTATCATTCATTCTGGATAGTCTCCCTAACCTTCACAATTCTGCCTTGGGGAGCGATGGGAAGGGAGCAAGAATACTGGCTGCAGCATTTTCTCTCTGCAAGACATTTGCTGCTGAGGGCAGCCTTCACACAGGGCTAGAGGATGAGTGTTGGGACATACTTTACTGCTGGAAATAGGAACAGCAGCATGCATCTCCCAGCTCATAACCAGAATTCCACATATTCAAAGCACTTTGTAATAAAACTGAGGAATCCTCATAACCCCTCTGTGAGGCAGGTCCATCATCATTAGTATCATTATTTCTCAAAGAGGGAAATGAAGGTGGACGGGAAAGTCATTTGCCCAAAGCCTCTCAGAGAGCCATCAGCAAAGCCACAATCAGAATTTGGGAGCATCTACTTCCCCAGTCTGTGCCTGTTAGGCCTCAGCTGGAGGACTGTGTCCAATTTTGGTCACCAATGGACAGAAAGGATGTAGGGAAACTGGAAAGCATTCAGAGGTGAACGACAAAGATGATCAAAGGGATGGAACACAAGCCATACAAGCAAAGGCTGAAGGAACTGGGTAAGTTTAGTTTGGAGAAGAGGAAATTAAGGGAGAACAGGACAGCGGTCTTCAAATAATTGAAAGGCTGCCAGAAAAAAGATGGAGAAAAGTTTTTCTCTCTTGCCATAGAAGACAGGACAAAAGGCAATAGGTTCAAACTACAGCATAGCAGATTTAGATGAAATCTCAGGAAAAACTTCCTACCTGTCAGAACAGTAGGACAATGGAACAGCCCCTAGGGAGGCTGTGGAAGCTCCTTCACTGGAAGCTCATTCAAAAGGCAAGGGGTTAGACTAGATTACCCTTGTGGCCCCTTCTAACCCTATGATTCCTCTAGACTACACCGCCTCCCTAACCTGTACTCTCCTCCAGACCAGGCCCCTCAAACAGCTGATCACACCCTTAGGGGACACGTGAGATGGTTCATTAGCCAGTCCTCCAGTGTCACCAGAATAGTCAGCAAAAATTTGCACGCCTGCTTGTGTGTGAGGGAATAAGGTTCCCAACACCACCTCCCTCCCCAGTGTCAGCACACTACTCAGGAGAGGGTAGGAGTTACCTCTACAAGAGAAAAAGTGCTTATGAAAGACTAACAGACTGCTCCATTGTTAAATGAATCAGATTTCAAAGGGAGGAGTATTGTGTTGCACTCATAATGTGCTGATTCAAACCCCTAAAATATGGGCCGGTGCAGGAACTCTCTTTACCATGACACTGTACAGAAGGACAGTGACACAGGTAACATTGTGAAGCGCCTTCAGAAACAACTGCACAAACATCACCCCTAAAATAATTGGATTTTGGTTTGTATCTTGAGATCTGAGGTGCCTTCACTAGGAAAATGTGACTTTTTTGTCACATTAGAAGTTCTTGAAGGATTAATATCAGAACATGGGACTCCATCCAGAAAACACTCTGATCACATATCTAAGTAGAATAAACTGTTACTACAAGAACCACCTCCAGGAAGTACATCTGATGTAGTAATACACAGCAATGTGCTGCAATAACAGCCTTACCAACTATCAAACAGTCGTGCTGCTGGACAGTAGTGAGAATGAATGTGAGCAGAGAAATGACCCACTGTTTTCTTCTGTTCTACACGAGTCTGACAGGGATTGATTGGGATGTGTAGATATCTTCTAGATTGAGAACAAACAGGAATGAAGACAGAGTGAAATATGCATGCTTAGCCTCTATGGAACTGACATCACTGGAATCAGAGCACTCTTACTGACTAACTGACAGATGAGCTGACACCTCTTTTCTCAGCAAGCAGACATTCCTACCTTCCTGGTCAGAAACAGTTGCAATGATGGCTGTTGCTAGTACTAAACAGATAATGTGAGCAAGATCCTCATCTTGTGTAAACTGCCATAGCCCCACAGACTTCATAAAATGGCATTGCCTTCAGTGGAGCTTCTCCGATTTACAGCCGTTGAGAGGCTGGACCAAGTTACTGGGCTCAATACCAAGGTGACTGAATGAATTTAATGACCTGTGTTAGACAGGCCACACTAGACTAGATGATCTAATGATCCCATCTGGCCTTAAACTCTATGACTCAATCTGTGAAGAGAGTTACTCTACACAACACCCAAAGGAGAGGTTTGAAAACCAGCCTTGAAAACAATTAATCTGCTGTAACTGTTCAGCTGCGTAAGATAAATGAGTAACATTGGAAAACATTTCTGCTAATGGTGCCATTCAGTGTTTCTGCCACCCACTTCAGGAGGTGCTGTAATAATATTATTAAGTACCAGAAGAACACAGAATGAAAAAAACCAGTTACCTTTTCTGTAACTGGCGTTCTTCGAGATGTGTTGCTCATGTCTATTCCACAGTAGGTGTCCGCGCTCCCCACGTGCACTGGTGATGGAAGTTCTTCCCCTAGCAGTACCTGTAGGGGGGGAGTGGCGTTTGCCTGGCACGGTATAAGGGGAGCTGCACACTCCCCCCACCCTCAGTTCCTTCTTGCCAGACATCTCTGACAGAGGGGGAAGGAGGGTGGGATGTAGAATACACCTGAGCAACACATCTCAAAGAACACCAGTTATGGAAAAGGTAACTGTTTTTTCTTCTTCGAGTGATTGCTCATGTGTATTCCACAATTGGTGATTCCAAGCTATATCTGTTGGAGGTGAGTAGGAGTTCACAAGTTCCCAGGATGGAGGACAGCTCTGTCGAACCCAGCATCATCCCCAGTTTGGGAGATGATCACATAGTGCGAGGTGAACGTGTGAACTGACAACTACACGGTGGCTCTACAAATGTCCTGGATGGGGACATGGGCCACAAAGGCCGCAGACGAGGCCTGTACCTGGGTCGAGTCTGCCCTCACAATGGGTGGCGGGGGAATGCTCGCCAGCTCATAACAGGAGCGGATGCACGAAGTGATCCAACTGGAAAGCTGCTGAGTGGAAAACAGCTGGCCTCTTGCGCACTCAGCAGAGGCGACAAACAGTTGCGATGACTTTCTGAACGGCTTAGTCTGCTCGATGTAGAAAGCTAGAGAAAGCTGCACGTCGAGTGTATGGAGGTAGCGTTTCTCACTGGATGCATGAGGCTTGGGGCAGAGGACTGGTAGAAAAATGTCATGACCCATGTGGTAGGCAGAGACCACCTTCGGGAGGAACGCGGGGTGTGGGCAGAGCTGGACCTTGTCCTATGAAAGACCGTGTACGGCAGTTCGGAGATCAGGGCCCTGAGCTCCAAGACGTGCCTGGCCAACGTGATAGCAACCAGGAAGGCCACCTTCCACGAGAGATGAGACCAGGAGCACGTGGCCAGTGGTTCAAACGGGGGCCCCATGAGACGAGCCAACACCAGGTTTAGGTCCCACTGTGGAAACGGGGGTCTAGAATACGAGAAAGGATGGTCTAGACCCTTAAGGAACCAGCCAGTCATAGCATGGGAAAACACTGTGTGTCCTTGTACCGGTGGATGGAAGGCCGATACGGCCGCGAGGTGCACCTTGACGGATGAGGGCACCAGGCCCTGGGCCTTCAGGTGGAGGAGGTAATCAAGAATAAGATGGATTGGGGTGGTCACTGGGGAGACACTCTGGTCTGCCGCCCACCTAGAAGACCAGGACCGCTTCACCAAATAAGCATGGTGAGTGGAGTGCCGTCTACTTTCGAGGAGGATGTGCTGAACCTGCTGTGAGCATGTCCTTTCCTCTCCACCTAACCACTGAGCAGCCATGCCATAAGCTGAAAAGCCACTAGGCTGGGATGGAGGAGGCATCCCTGGTCCTGTGAGAGCAGGTCTGGGCATAGTGGCAACGGCCATGGCAGAGCTACTGCCAGGCCCATGAGGGTCCTGTACCAATACTGCCTGGGCTACGTCGGGGCAATCAGGAGGACCCGGGCCTTGTCCGACTTTATCTTCTCCAGGACCCTGCTGATTATAGAGAACAGGGGGAAGGTGTAGAGAAGCTGGCCTGACCAGTACAGGAGAAAGGCATCGGAGATAGCACCCCTCCTCAGGCCCCCCCTGGAGCAGAACCGGGTGCATTGCTAGTTCTGCATAGTTGCGAATAGGTCCACCTGTTAAGTTCTGCACCTTCAGAAGAGCCAGTGGGCCACTTCCAGGTGGAGGGACTACTTGTGTTGCAAGGATAAGTCCTGCTGAAGCGATCTGCCCTCTCACTGACTGAGGGCTTTGAGGAAGAGGGCAGAGGAGTAGGCCCCGCCTTGCCTGTTAATATAGAACATTGAGGCCATCTTGTCAGTGAAGACCCTGATTACCTTGCCCTCCAGGTGCGAGCAAAAGGCCATACATGCCAGCCTCACTGCTCTGAGCTCCTTGACGTTTATGTGTAGGGTCAGATCCTGAGCTGACTACAGGCCTTGGGTCTGAAAGCTCCTCACATGGGCCCCCCAACCCAGCTCCGATGCATCAGACACCAGTCCCAGCAACAGGGCCTTGTCCCTGAACAGGACCCTTTGGAGCATGTTGTTTGCGGTGGACCACCATCGCAGGGAGGTAATCACAGCATCTGGCACAGTGAGGGCCTTGTCCATCCTGTCTGTGGCTTGGGAGAAATTCGAGGCCAGCCAGAGCTGGAGGGGCCTCATCCTGAGTCTGGCGTGACGGACCACATACATGCACACCAGCGTAGGACCTCAAGAGCTGCAGGTAAACCCTGGCTGTTGCACCAGGAACTCTGTGACCTTTCAGGGTCTCGAATCTGTCTTGTGGGAGGGAGGCGCTGGCCGACACTGCATCCAGGAGCGCCCGGATAAACTTTATGCGTTGGTCCAGGACTAATGTGGACTTGGTGTTGTTTACCAACAGGCCCAGGGCAGTGCACGTGGACAGGAGGAGCACCACAGGATCCCTCACCTGTGACCAGGATGTGCCCTTGACAAGCCAGTCGTCCAGATTGGGAAATATCTGTACCCCCGGCCATCTGAGGTAGGCTGCTACCACCGACATGCATTTTGTAAACACTCTGGGAGCAGTGGACAACCCAAATGGGAGGATCGTAAATTGGTAGTGATTCTGTCCCACCACAAAACAGAGGAAGCGCCTGTGCCCCTGGAATATGTGGATGTGGAAGTACGCGTCCTGTAGATCAAGGGCAGCGTACCAGTCCCCGGGATCCAGGGACAGGGTGATGGAGGCCAGGGAGACCATGCGGAACTTGAGCTTCCCCATGTGCTGGTTCAGACCCCACAGGTCCAGTATGGGCCTGAGACCCCCTTTTGCCTTCAGGCTAAGGAAATAACAGGAGTAGTGCCCCTTGCCCATGAACTCCTCGGGCACCACCTCTATCGCTCCTAGTCGTAGAAGCCGCTCTATCTCCTCTTCGAGCAGAGCTTCGTGCGAGGGTCCCCCAGGAGGGATGGGGTAGGGGGTGGTTGGGTGGGGAGGAGGTAAACTGGAGGGTGTAACCCCGGGAGATGGTGTTGAAGACCCATCGGTCTGAAGTGAGCTCAGACCATTCCAGAAGAAAAGCACACAACCGGTTGGAGAAGGGAAGCTGTATTGGGGTTGGATCCCTGATGAGAACTGGGGGGTTGCCCTTGAGTGTCCTGTCAAAATAGCCTTTTCTCCGCCTGCTTGCCCTTGGAGGGTCCAGGCTGGGGAGCAGGCCGACACTGCCTCTGAGGGCATCTCTTATAGTCCCGTTGCTTCTTATGGGCGACCTCGTACTTTGGGAGGGTGGCCAGGGTTGGAGTCTGCTGCGGCTTGACCTTAGGTAATGCCGGAGCCGGGACATAGAGACCCAGGGTCTGGAGGGTCATGCAGGAGTCCTTCATGCCATGCAGCCTTGTAACTGTTTCCTCTGCGAACAGAGCTTTCCCATCAAACGGGAGATCCTGCATGGAAGACCGCACCTCGCTGGAGAGCCCAGAGAGCAGGAGCCATGACGCATGTCTCATAGACACCGTGGTAGCCACTGAACGTGCGGCTGTGTCCGTAGCATCCGAGGCAGCCTGCAGGGAAGCCCGAGCTGCCGCTGCCCCTTCCTCCACCAGTGCCCTGAACTCCTTCTTATCGTGCTTCTGGAGGGAGACCTCAAATTTAGGCAGGGAGCCCCACAGATTAAATTCATACCGACCCAAGAGGGCCTGATGGTTTGCCACTCATAACTGGAAGCTCAAAGACGAATAAATTTTTCTTCCGAAAGAGTCCAGCCTCCGAGAGTCTTTGTTCTTTCGGGTCGGGGCTGGCTGACCCTGTCGTTCCCTGTGGTTGACCGACTCGACCACCAGGGAGTTGGGCGCCGGGTGAGTATATAGGTACTCATGCCCTTTAGTGGGTACAAAGTACTTACGTTCTGCCTTTTTTGATATGGGGGCCAACGAGGCCGGTGTTTGCCGCATGGGATTTGAAATTTTAGCCACCCCTTCATGGAGCAGCAAGGCTACCCTACTCGGTGCCGAAGGGGACAACACATTGAACAGGGAGCCCGAGGCTCCTCCATCTGCTCTGCCTGGAGGTGGAGGCTTGCTGCCACCCGCTTTAGGAGCTATTGGTGGGCCCTGAAGCCCTCCTGCGGGATGGAGGGAGGTGGGGCCGTAATTGCCTCCTCTGGGTGTGGCAACAAGGCCAGTGTGGTGCTTTGGGTTTCGACCGGCACCGGAGCAGCACCCGAGAGTCTGGCCCGTTGAAGGACGGTTACGAATGGAGACCGGACTAGCGTTGGATCCACTGCTGTCTCTCGACTGGGAGGAGCAGCAGTGCTGGGATCTGCGACAGTCACGGGACCGCGATCTCGACGTGGAGGACTGGTGCCAATGGTAATAGCTGCTCTGCAAATGGCCTCAACAGGCAGATCCACAATGGTGAGGTGCCAGCAATCGACACCCGGGGCTGCAGTGCCTTTGCGGAGTGGACCGATGATGATGTCTGCCATGGTTCTGTCGATATCTGCTCTCTGTGAGAACGGGTGCTGCAAGTCCCAGCCGGCCGGCCGGAACCAAGCCCGAGAGTGTGCTCAGCATCGAGAGCAATCCACCTGGACTCTGCCCCGAGCGGACACTGGGCAGTGATCAGCATCGGGAATGTTTCCTCGACCGAGACAGGTAGCCGGGGGTGACTGCGGAGTTCCCAACAGAGGCTTGCCTCTGGAGCGTGGGGCCGACATCGGCGGCGCTCCAGGCACTGGCATGGACATGACGTCCCAGGCTGCCTGGAGGGCTTCAAGCGTGAACGGTATCTGGACATCTGGAGAGGCCTGTTCCGAAGGGGCCGGGCTATTCCACTTTATGTGAGTCGGAGGTGTAGGGCCCGGTGGGGATCGAGGACTGCCCGACATGGGTCTAGATTCTGTCCCAGATTTCTGTCAGTGCCGCTGCAAAGAGGGAGTCTTCTTGGCCCTCTTGGCATGCCTCATGGACGGGGAGCAGTGCCAACTGGTCAATGGCACCAGCGGATCGTCGCATACCGCATACCAGTACTGGTTCGGAGCAGTGTGCCAGGGTCAGGGTCAGCACCAACTCCATCAGAATAGCTTGGAGCCTAATGTCCCTTTCTCTCTTGGTCCGAGGCTTAAACAATTTGCAAATCTTGTATCTCTCGCTGATATGGGTTTCTCCCAAGCAGCGCAAACAATCTGTGTGTGCGTCGCTTCTTGGCACAGAACGCTGACAAGAACTCACAACTTAAATCACAGGGCTCGGGGCATGCCCCGGCCCAGGCTCACTGACTAACTAAACTACGCTAACTAACTACAGGTACTAGACTAACAAACGGTTCAGAGGACAAGCTACAGCAAAGCTGGAGCAGAGCAGTTCTGACACACATTCACTGGAGGCAAGCAGGAACTGAGGGTGGGGGGAGCACGCAGCTCCTGTTACACCGTGCCAGGCAGGTGCCACTCCAGGAGTCACGGGGGGTGCTCCCCCTACGGGTACTGCTAGGGGGAAAACCTCCAGCATTGGTGCATGTGGTGAGCACACACACCTACTGTGGAATACACATGAGCAATCACTCGAAGAAGAATCCAGATAATTTGTTTGTGTAGGTTAGTGATCTGAGGTTGTTTTGATTTTTTGCATTTTCCATAGGACCACTCCCCACACACACACACTCAAACCCACATGTTCATACGCTCTTTATTACTGGATCCTCTAAATATTTATGAGCTTTCCATGGACATTATGCTCCAAATGTTTAATAGTTACCTACCTTTTTTGCAGGTAAAATTACTCTTGCAAAGAACCGTGCCAGCATATTTTGCACATGCAGTTAATTATGCACACAAACCCTGGCATTTCAATGCTAAAGATCTGATTTTTGCTCACAGTTCACAGCACCCATAGCAAAAGGAGGCTATACTGAGGTCCAGTTGAAAATAAGACCCCATAATTATATTCTTGGATCCACTGTACTTACCCTGCACTGAGCCTGCAGGGGTTAACCATACCCTGTGGGCTAAGGAGGCCACGCCCCCTTGCCCTTGGTGGGCATGCTCCAACTAGAGGCAGACTATAAAAGAGTAGCCCAGTTCTGTCTGGGCTGACTGGGGAGGAGAGTGGATGTGTGTTGCATGCTCCTGCCCAGAAGCTGTTGGAGCCCCAAGCCAGAGACCTGCCATACCATGACTCCACCTGTCCGCTAAGGCCCATGTAGGGAGGGTCTGAATTCTCACCTGCCGAGCACCCCAAGGAGATGGAGGACCTGCAGTCTATGTGGCCGAGAGACAGGGTAGGAAGTAGCCTAGGGGAACCACACATTCTGTTCCTGGTACCACAGCCAGACTAGTCAGCGTCTTTCAGTGGGATCTCTGCCAACCCAGTGGTGGGCCCACTTGCCACTGACAGGGCTTTGGAATGGGAGCTGGTGGAGTAGGGAGAGCCCAAGTCTCCCTACCCCTGGCCACCAGCTTCAGCACTGGTTGGCAGCTTGCTCTCCTTTGCAAGCAAGGCCCGAGTTTGTTGCTGAGTTGCCCCAGCCAGGAGGCTGTGGGACCCTAACTGGTGACGGCTGCCTCCCCAGCCCTATTGACTCTGGACACTAGGCCACAGTGCCCTGCACAGGAGGATAGCCACCTCAGTGCCCACCTGACACCTTGTGATGGGGTGTACTTACCTTGTGACAGACCCAAATATAATTGTGTAGGAAAGAACTTTGGTACCAAAAATACTGTATAAGGAAGCTTAAAGGAGGCTTAGAGGGGTGCATGGATAGGCACTGGGTAAGCAGAGTCCAGGAGTTATTGCTTGGTTAAAACCAGGTTGGCAGGCTGCATTCCCTCAGGTGTCAGGCTTGTGCCTTCACCTCTCTCAGAGTACAGTCCCATGCTTCTCCCACCCGCAGACTGGGTCTCAGGATACAGAACCCTGTGTACCAACTGAGAGTTCTCAGCTGGTCCACTTGGGTTCTGCACCTGCAAATCTGTCCTTTGGGAGCTGTGACCAGTGGCGAATATATTTACATAAACAGCCTTGTTTTGTATTGAACAGTGTTGTTTAAATGTAACAGTAGGGTAGGGTGATCAGAGAGCAAATGTGAAAAATCGGGATGGGAGTGGGGGATAATAGGAGTCTATATAAGAAAAAGACCCAAAAATCGGGACTGTCCCTATAAAATCGGGACATCTGGTCACCCTACAGTAGGGACACAGCACAGAGGAAAAAAGGTTCTTAAAATAACAAAACATCTGCACACACATCTCTCTGTGGAAGGCTTACCACCCCCTGAAAGCCAAGACAAGTTGTAACTGACTCAGACCCTCCCTCTAGGTCTGCATCCCTCGATTCCTCACAAACTCCCTGACCACTGCCCCCAGCTCCAGATAGCGAGAGACTTTTAACTGTTTCCAGTCCTTCTGATCGGTGTATTCCCAGCCTTGGCAAAACTGATGTGTATCTTTGTCTGGGGCCCGGGATTCTCATCCTCACAGCCAATAGCTCAGGTAGATGACCTGTTTACCAGGAACTGTTTTATCTGGAGCCATTGTGTTACCTTCCTGCCTGTCTCCTAACAGCCCTACTATTAAATGAAGCCAACATATGCAAACAGTAAATTAACCCAATACAGTCACACAGGAAATATTCCCACAACCCAGTCCCAAATAGTATTCATAAATAATATACCATCACCAAGCATCCTTCACAACCTCATCCGTCCCTTCAAACAGGCTGGAAATCCCACTGTACTTACTCTGGGGTCCCTCCCAACAGTCTCTATGGGTCTCCCCTCTCAGGGGAACCCCCAACCCTCTATCCCCACCTTGCCTCAGTCTGGGCTACTGCCAGTTGTCACCAAGCCCACGCTCCCTGTGGCAGACTGCAGTGTAAAAGCCACACATCATAGGCAAGGTTGTTCAGACCTGCTGCCTTCCTCTGCCTCCCAATACCTCTGTGGGCCTTGGACCAGGCCCTGCAGCCTGGGTAGTTGCCAATCTGGAGCTCCCCTGCTCCTCTGGCCTTCCCCAGCCCTGTTTCACCCAGTACCCTCTAGCACTCAGGCAGTTAGGTCCATCTCCCTCCTCAGGTAGGAGGAGACTGTTTGCGCCTGGCCCATTGCCCTCTTATAAGGGCCAGCTGGGCCCTTATTAAGCCAGCTACAGCTGTGGCTGCTTTCCCAAACAGCCCAGCTTTCAGAGCTGCAGCCCTCTCCAGGGCTGCTTTTACCACTGCAGCCCTCTTTCAGGGCTGATTTCAAGCCCTTCAGGGCAGGAGCGGGTGACCACCCCGCTACACACCTGATGTGCTGAAACTACGTCTGAGCCCGTCTTCCCTGCCAGCCTGGGACTCCAGAACCCTGTCTTGTGGAGCCAGACATGCAAGCCTGCTGCAACACAGACCAGGGTCTGAACCATGCCCTCAAAGCTGCAGACTTTAACCAAAAACTGCTCGGCAAGTCACCTATCTCCAGCACCCAGACACCCAGTTCCCAATGGGATCCAAAACCCAAATAAATCCATTTTACTCTGTATAAAGCTTATGCAGGGTAAACTCATAAACTGTCTGCCCGCTATAGCACCGATAGAGCGATATGCACAGCTGTTTGCTCCCCCAGGTATTAATTACTGACTCTGGGCTTACTAATAAAGAAAAGTGATTTTATTTAGTATAAAAAGTAGGATTTAAGTGGTTTCAAGTAATAACAGACAGAGCAAAGTAAGTTACCAAGCAAAATAAAACAAAATATGCAAGTCTAAGCCTAATACATTTAAGAAACTGAACACAGGTAAATCTCACCCTCAGAGATGTACCAATAAGCTTCTTTCACAGACTAGACTCCTCCTTAGTCTGGGCCCAATCCTTTCTCCGGATACAGTCCTTTATAGCTCCAGCTCAGGTGGTAACTCGGGGATTTCTCATGTCTGTCAGCCCCCTTTGTTCTGTTCCACCCCCCTTTTTTATCTTTGGCACAAGGCAGGAATCCTTTGCCTCTCTCTGGGTTCCCACCCTTCCTTCTAAATGGAAAAGCATCAGGTTTAAGATGGATTCCAGTACCAGGTGTCATGGTCACATGTCCTGTGAGACCCCATGATTTCATTCTTCCCAGCCTGACTCACAGGAACGCAGGAAGGGTTCAAAGTAAACAGAGCCATTTACAACCAATTGTCCTAGTCAATGGGAGACATCAAGAGTCTAATCCGCCATTAATGGCCCACATCTTGCATAATTACTATAGGACCTCAGAGTAATACTTCATATCTCTAGTTTCAGATACAAGAATGATACATCCATACAAATAGGATGAACACACTCAGTAGATTATAGGTTTCGCAATGATACTTTACAAGAGACCTTTTGCATAAAGCCTATTCCAGTTACATTGTATTCACACTCATAAGCATATTTCCATAAACATATGGAGTGCAGCGTCACAACAGTCTCCCACAGTATTCCTGCCAGCAAGTTAAAGAAGTATGGATTGAATGAATGGACTATAAGGTGGAAAGAAAGCTGGATAGATGGTTGGGCTCAATGGGTAGTGATCAACAGCTTGATGTCTAGTTGGCAGCCAGTATCAAGCTGAGTGCCCCAGGAGTTGGTCCTGGGACTAGTTTTGTTCAACATATTCATTAATGATCTGGATGTTGGGATGGATTGCACCCTCAGCAAGTTTGCGGATTTCACTGAGCTGAGGGCAGAGGTAGATACACTGGAGGGTAGGGATAGGGTCCAGAGTGACCTAGACAAATGGGAGGATTGGGCCAAAAGAAATCTGATGATATTCAACAAGGTCAAGTGCACAGTCCTGCACTTAGGACAGAAGAATCCCATGCACTGCTACAGGTGGAGGGCCAAATGGCTACGCGGTACTTCTGCAGAAAAGGACCTGAGGATTACAGTGGACGAGAAGTGGATAGGAATCAACAGTGTGCCCTCGTTGCCAAGAAGGCTAACGGCATATTGGGCTGCATTAGTAGGAGCATTGCCTGCAGATCGGGGGAAGTGATTATTGCCCTCTATTCAGCACGAGTGAGGTCACATCTGCAATATTGTGTCCAATTTTTGGCCCCCCACTAACAGAAAGGATGTGGACAAATTGGAAAGAGTCCAGCAAATGGCAACGAAAATTATTAGGGGGCTGGGGCACATGACTTATGAGGAGAGGTGGAGGGAACTGGGCTTATTTAGTGTGCTTTGAGCAAGAGGTTGGACTAGATGACCTCCTGAGGTCTCTTCCAACCCTAATCTTCTATGATTTATTTAGTCTTCTTCACTGGCTGCCTCTCACTTCAACTGGCCTCTGAGAGTTCAAGCTCAGAGTTCTGCTCTGGGTCATTTTTGGTAATGTATAGTACAGTATGTGCTATTTGTGTAATTGTTTAGGGCCCTATTGTGTCTTCAATCCACATCCACCATGCCTACTGACATGTGCTGTGTTTACGGGTGTGATCCACCCCCTACTGATGGATGAGTCACCTAACAAGACCTATCTTTTTTGCCTGATGAAAGAATGTGGAATATTGACAACAGAACAGGTGTTCTTAAATTCACATGTGTATTAGGCAGCATGTTTGTTTCCTATTATCACTCTGGTTCCTCTTTCTTGCTTCAGACTTTTTGGAGACTTGGCTATAGATGTTTTCCTTTCCAAGAATATGCTAATATGAGATTCTCACTGGATGACATTTTCTATTTTGAAAATTCTTCAAAATGCTTAAATAAAATAATGAAGAGGAAAATACTTGCCCAATAGCATTGACTCCCGTCACTGGCAGGGTATGAAAAATAGAAGCCTATGTTAATGACCAAGACTTGGGTTACAACGTTTCATTTTTATTTCACCAGTCAAGGAGCTCACTTGGCAGCAAGCCAGAGCTATAATAAGTATGTTTGTGGAATCTTTAGCAAATGGAAGGATCGGCAGTGGATAGTTTTTCTTTAATCTCTCTTGGTGCATTTAAACTCCTGGTGCTTTTTGTTCTGTGGAAGGAATGCTTGAGAGGGCAGACTGAATGAACTCTGAAATTCACACCCTGGCAAATTGGACTGATTTCCTAAATCCATAATTACAACACTCCTAGGAGACACACATTCTTTCAGAGCAAACAAGCGAAGATTAGTTCCCTGGTTTTTTTGTTTTGTTTTTTTGCTTCTAAACAATCATCTGTTTATGTGGTTCTCTTCTTGGCACCAAACTGGGGAAGTAATCTTGCCTAAAAGTATAACGCAGCCAAACCATCAACTGAGAATAGCCCAAACGCCTTTATGAAACGCACAGGATTGGCACAGTCCCTTCACAGCCCAGTGCGTTTCTTGCAGAAGGACTCAGAGAGGTAGTGATACATTACAGGGCTATGCAATAATCCAGGATGATTATTGGATGACTGGACTGTTTTACTGAGGGAGGAAAGAGAACGCAGGGGAGAGGGCTGTGTGTGTGTGTCTGTCTGTCTGTGTGTAAAATGTTGATAACATTGAGCAAATGTAGCTCTGATAACCAAGTGCCTCTTCTGGGCACATATAATATAGTTATAAAGGATTAGATTGTAGCATGAAGACCCTCCCCAAACTGGGGGGTAGGTTAAGATATGCGCAGGGTGCTCTAGAGCTCTGGGGAAAACATAGGCTTTGGCAGCCCCTGCCATACCTTTTTATGGTACAGGGAGCACGTCCTCTTTCCTCTGCATTAGCCAGTATGGAAGAGCGGGTAGGCCCATGGCCCCTCACCTCTTGTGTGCATCTCCCTGCCTCCTTTGGGAAGTCTGGTATCACTGTGGCTCCTAGACTCCCATTGTCTTGGTGCAATGGGAGCACAAAGACTTGGGTTTTTCAGTTATCCTGTGGATTGCTGTGTTTTCACAGGTTAGGTGGAGTCCAGTTTAGATGTGTAGTACAGGTTACTATTTAGAATGCAGTCCTATACTCCAAAAATGGGGGATTAGAA
Organism: Gopherus flavomarginatus; assembly: GCF_025201925.1. Lineage (NCBI taxonomy): Eukaryota > Metazoa > Chordata > Testudines > Testudinidae > Gopherus > Gopherus flavomarginatus. Next base: position 24,213,142 of record NC_066633.1, read on the forward strand.
GGTTTTATGCTGAGTAATTTTCATCTTTTTGGTTACAGCTGTAACTGACATATTGCTCTGGCAATTGCTGTTAGTAGGCGGTGACAGGCACTGCGGAAACAAATACATTCATGAGATCCTCCACTTGGTTTTAATGGCCCTTGGTCCTCAGTGTGCTTCTGCTTCTTTCACATCACCCTGAAAGTCTTGGGGTGCTTTGCACTTTGTATTGTAATATTCACAGCAATTGTGCTCCTTATATTTAGCTAGCTAACAAGTTCCTATGTGCCCCTGCTGGACAGTTTCACAGTTTGCTGAGAGTTGCATTTGTTAATCTAATACGGACCCTACTGAACCTGTAGCCATAAGCCAATTACCTTCTTCTTTATTCAGTACAAAATTGCTTTCTGGTGAAGCTGTGCTTTCAAAGGCATGTTTATTAGTGACCAAAACTTGTACATACTGTTTAGCAGCAATCTAGCCCCATTAGGTTAGGGGGTTTAGGGTTAGAAAGCTGATGTTGCCTCACCAAAAAACATTTTGAAACAGTATAAAGAGATTTTTCTTTCCAGTACATTCTCCCCAGCTCTCCTCTCACTCCTGCGTGCTAATGGATACATGAATTAAGGAGCTTTGGCCAGTGTTTTCAAAGCTGTGGCGTAGGGAGTCAGGTGTCAATATCCCCCCCAAAATGCAAGTTGGATGTCTAACTCACACTGAAAATCCCAGCTAAATAAGAGAGGGTTGATTCTCAAAGATACTGTGCAGCTGCAGCTCCCAGCTTTGTAGCTGCTCAGTACCTTTGAGAACCACCCTACTCCCCTTCTCAAACCTTTTGGCATTCAGTTTTGAAAATGTTGGTCATTTTTCCTTTAAAACGTTGAATGGTTCCTGCTCCATTACCCCAGCCTCATGTTAAGTCATTAGTTTGTTTGTCCCTCATTACAACTGACTGCTCTGGAAATGCCTAGTTTGTTGTCAAAAATACAAATCATTATAATTAGGACTGCCAGCTCTCTAGTTATTTTAACAAGCAATCCCTCATCAAGCCATACAGTAGGTATGTTTTAGTATTTACACTTAGTGACACAAATCATGTTTTGCCAGGTCTTTTTGGGGGGCAGAACATGCCATTTGTCCAACTTTTCCCATGTATTTCCACCCAAACAGCTCCAGGTTTGTTGAATAAGAAGGTCCAATTTCCTTTAGACCAATAACACTAACATTATTAAGTATCAAAGGGGTAGCCGTGTTAGTCTGGATCTGTAAAAGTGGCAAAGAGTCCTGTGGCACCTTATAAACTAACAAACATATTGGAACATGAGCTTTCGTGGGTGAATACCCACTTCGTCAGATGCATGTAGTGGAAATTTCAAGAGGCAGGTATAAATATGCAAGCAAGAAGCAGGCTAGAGATAACGAGGTTAGTTCAATCAGGGAGGATGAGGCCCTCTTCTAGCAGTTGAGGTGTGAACACCAAGGGAGGAGAAACTGCTTTTGTAGTTGGCTAGCCATTCGCAGTCTTTGTTTAATCCTGAGCGGATGGTGTCAAATTTGCAAATGAACTGAAGCTCAGCAGTTTCTCTTTGAAGTCTGGTCCTGAAGTTTTTTTGGTGCAGGATGACTACCTTTACATCTGCTATTGTGTGTCCAGGGAGACTGAAGTGTTCTCCTACAGGTTTTTGTATATTGCCATTCCTAATATCTGATTTGTGTCCATTTATCCTTTTACAGAGGGACTGTCCAGTTTGGTCGATGTACTTAGCAGAGGGGCATTGCTGGCATATGATGGCGTATATTACATTGGTGGACATGCAGGTGAATGAACCGGTGATGGTGTGGCTGATCTGATTAGGTCGTGTGATGGTGTCGCTGGTGTAGATATGTAGGCAGAGTGGGCATCGAGGTTTGTTGCATGGATTGGTTTCTGAGTTAGACTTACTATGGTGCGGTGTGTAGTTGTTGGTGAGAATATGGTTCAGGTTGGTGGGTTTTCTGTGGGCGAGGACTGGCCTACCTCCCAAGGCCTGTGAAAGTGGGCAACCAGCAACCACACACCACACCATAGTAGCTCTAACTCAGGAACCAATCCATGCCACAAACGTCAATTTAAAGATAAAGGGACACAAATCAGATATTAGGAATGGCAATATACAAAACCTGTAGGAGAACACTTCAATCTCCCTGGACACACAACAGCAGATTTAAAGGTAGTAATCCTGCAGCAAAAAAACTTCAGGACCAGACTTCAAAGAGAAACTGCTGAGCTTCAGTTCATTTGCAAATTTGACACCATCCGCTCAGGATTAAACAAAGACTGTAAATGGCTTGCCAACTACAAAAGCAGTTTCTCCTCCCTTGGTTTTCACATCTCAACTGCTAGAAGAGGGCCTCATCCTCCCTGACTGAACTAATCTCGTTATCTCTACCCTGCTTCTCGCTTGCATATATATACCTGCCCCTGGAAATTTCGACTACATGCATCCAACGAAGTGGGTATTCACCCATGAAAGCTCATACTCCAATACATCTGTTAGTCTGTAAGGTGCCACAGGACTCTTTCCTGCTTTTACAGATCTAGACTAACATGGCTACCCCTCTGATACTTTACTGCTGTCAATATGGAAAGCAGTAGTAATTGAAGATTAAGTGGTGCTTGTCCCCCAGTATACGCAGATGGACCTGCTTTCTGGATCAGACCCAGGTACTGTGCTCAGCAAATTGCATCAGTTTTCAGTGCCCATGATGTTATGTCAGCTATAAATAAAGAAATGAAACTATTCACCAAATATAACTGGAAAAATTAAAGAAAACTATTTCTGAAATCTCTATAACACCAATGTTTCAGCTACTTCCATTCCCCTGACTTCTGTGAGCTCCTTCACGTTTCAGATTGAACCTATCTACAAACTACACACTCTCTCCAAAGTTCTGTGATACTGAGTGTATACACGACAGACAACAAACAAAAGCAGAGAGATCTTCATGGTTGTTGTTTCTTCCACACTTCCTCCACTACTGGGGCTTCTGGTCAGTTCATGATAGTGTCACAAGTCAGACACGAAAGGCGGGAAGCAGAATGAAAGGAGTAGTAGCAGCAGCGAGAGAAAACTTGAAACAGCCTCTGCAAGCGGGGAGATACTGCCAGCTCTCAACTGGTATAGAGCAATGATCTCATTCCTATGTTCGTGAGATTTTGGACTTTAAATCTGTTACAGATCCAGGATTGAATATTGCCCGTTCTGCAACTCCTCAAGCAAGGGGAGAATGAGAAAGAAACCCCCCTTTTTCACGTTTTGTAAAAATGGCAGCTGTTTAAAAGTTGCTCCAAGTTTTGGAATGTTAGAAGCAGCTCTGGTGCAGATGGATTAACAGGCAGAGTGTATGCAAGGAGTCAAAGGTGACTGACAGCTGTCACATACACATGGACACACTGTAGTCACAGCTACATAGACTCCTAATTGCAGATCTGCAGCTGGTGTAAACTGTTACCATTCCACTGGTGGAGCTATGACAATTTACACCACTGGAGGATCTACCCCGTTTATTTTAAGGTCAGAGGAGACCATTCTCATCATCTAATCTACCTTTCAGGAAGACATCCAACCTTGATTTAAAGACTTCAAATGATGGAGAATCCACCATATCGCTAGGTAAACAGTTCACTCAAATATAGAGTAAAAATAGATTCGCTAGAAGACAGGTACAGAAAGACATCAATATATCACTTGATAACTATTCCTTGAATGACAATATAATTTGCTTAATGCCTTGTAGATCTTCAGTTCCTTGCTCCAATACATCTGTTAATCTATAAGGTGCCACAGGCAGGCCAGCTCCAGGGGTTTTGCCGCCCCAAACAGCCAAAAAAAAAAATCTGCAGCAATTCAGTGGGAGGTCCTTTGCTCCGAGCGGGAATTGGGGACCCTCAGCCGAATTGCTGCTGAATACCTGAAAGTGCCACCCCCCTCCAGAGTTGCCGCCCCAAGCATCTGCTTGATAAGCTGGTGCCCGGAGCCAGCCCTGGCCACAGGACTCTTTGTCACTTTTTACAGATCTAGACTAACACGGCTACCCCTTTGATACTTGAGTTCCTTGCAGTACGTCAAAGGGAATTCAGGTCAACTAAAGTGGCTGACAGAAGTCAGAAGCCCGAATGGAGCATGTTTACAAACTGAGCCTGTTACCTCTTGTTCTCATTAGCCTGTTAGCCTGTTATCATGGCCAAATAACTTCAGTAATAGCTTTCTGCCTATTTCAATTCCCTCATAGTTTCAACAGGATTCTTCTTCACTTCCTTTCCTGAAACCACTGTGGGTTGTTGTCCTAGAACAGACTGGTTGTTGCATTTTAACTCCAGGGATAGCTACATTTCAATGGAGGATGAAGAGGTCCCTGTAGATCATTTGGGATTAAAAGGGATTAAAGGATCTTTAGCTAAAGGACTTGGGGTCTTTGGAGATGGAAGGTGTTCTATAAATATAGGGTATTATTCTCTAAGATGTTTGAAAGACAAGCAGATAAATAATAAGGCTCCTTCATTCAGGTCCTTGTTATAGTCTAAGAAAATTTAAGCCTGTGGTCTCAAATTCTGACAATCATTAAAGTGTGTTTTAGATAAAGGAGGGGACATGGTCCATGCTTATTTCTGAATATTATCTCACAACTTCTGTTGGAATAGCATTTCATAAGGTCTAGCTCTTGGTGTTCTGGGTAGTTTTTTTGTTTTACATTTTGTGGTTACTTTATACTGTAAAGGCACATTAGTAACAAGCCTAGAATTTTTGTGGGAACAGAGTTATATAATTGCAGCAAATCCTAGCATCTGACCCCAGGGCCCTCAGAGAACAAGGCTTATGAGCTCAGCATGTTTGATTTTCATGGTCCGAAATTTTAAATAAATAAATAATTTCTCTCATTGTCACAGCTGGGAAAGGAGACCTGATTAGCTGCGGCTTCTTCCAGAGCTGAACCTGGCTAACAGCTGGCTCCAGAGTCCAGTGTGCATTACTATTAACACTAGACTAGGGTAGGCTGAATGTCTGCAAATCAGAGGTCTGAACAAATGTACTCTTGTCGGTACTCTACGATAGTACAGCAGTGCATACCAACTTAAAAGTACACAGTGCTGCCAAGCATTAGCTAACCTAAAACAGGAAAGGATGATGAACTACAGCTTCCCAATGGGTGCCTAATAAATCAGTGAAATAATTTAGAAATGCCAGTTCATGGTCTGAATATAAATTTTGCAGGTGTTTCAGTTTTGAGAAACTAGGCAATGTCCTTTCCCATGAAAACATCTCTTTAGCAATTAGTACAGGACATCTTTCAGACAATGTAAAAAGGCCCTGATCATTTAAGCTCATAAAACATGCCAGGGCATTATTTTCAACCTTGACAGCCTGGCTATGTTCCATTGGACAATTATATTCTGCCAACATTAAATACACTGACTGTTTCAACTGCATCCACTGCTATTGTTAGTTACAGGTACTGTTGCTGGGTACTGTTATAAAGTTACACCATTCTAGCCCACAGGTGAAGGGATTTCATCAATGGGGAAATGACACGAAGCTCTATTATGCCTTTTTGGATGAACATAAACCTAATTCAACTACTCAGCACAGAAATGTTACGTCACCTGGCCACCCAAACGTGATATACTGCCAGCGCCATGAGGACAGGGAGCTCCAAGGTTCTGACTTTCAGTTTAGATCATGGCTGTTGCATTGAACTGCTCACAAAATGGAAACTTTCAGCTTCTCAGCAAAAAATCAAAATGCAAAAATTTTTAGAAAAACAACAAGGAGTCCGGTGGCACCGTGAAGACTAACAGATTTATTTGGGCATAAACTTTCGTGGGTAAAAAACCTCACTTCTTCAGATGCATGGAGTGAAAGTTACAGATGCAGGCATTTACAATGACACATGAAGAGAAGGCAATAATTTTTGGTTAATTCCGAAATGTCACTGTTGTGCTTCTTGGGAGTCATAGTCCAGATGCCTCACGCCCAAATTCTCCTGTAGGCTCTCTGCCTGGACTGTATTGCCTGTTCTGCAACAGTCTCCCCCTTGCTGTGCTACTCAGTGCACCATGAGAGCTATAATCAGGTTTGTAGAGCTTGGCCCCTGCAGAGGAGGAACCTGAACTACATCTCCCATGTAGCACTGCAGCAGCACTCCCAAATTTAAATTTTCAGTCGCACATTTTCAGTATGTGTGTGTTGCTTTTCAACAAAAAGTCAAAATTTTCCATGTGTGGCAAATGGCTGATGTTACTGTGGTGGGTCCTGCACTTTTTCTTGGTGTGGTGGGTCAGGCCGCCGCCCCTTGCCCCTATTCTTATGTGTTCTGGGCTCCGCTAGTGCCCCGGTGGGCGAGAGAGGGGAGCAGGGAAGGGGCCCAGGTCCGCTCTCCTGCTCCAGGGCCCAGCCCCTTCAGCGTTGTGGGCTGCTTATCCTCTCTTCCCTTGGGTAGGGTTTCCCTCAGTCCTCTGTACAACTGGTTAACAACAATACTTCTCCAAACTCTAGTCAGCTCTCCTTCCCACTCTGTCTGACTGAAGCACGGTTTTTTAAATTAGGTCTTGGGTGGGGCCTTAATTGGCTCCAGGTGCTCCAACTACCCTGTAGTAACCTTTCCCTAGTTCACAGGGCATAAGGCCTTGATCATCCTAGGGTTTATATACCTCTCATCTACTACTCCCCTGCTGCTCTCTGGCCCTGCTGTATCACACACTGAAAACAGATACTGTGTGTGAAAAAAAATCATTTAGTCAAAACCCCAGTGTTTAAAAGGGGTCAGTAACAACTCTTGAGTTTGTGCTGAAAAATCTCCCGAGAAAAACAATACAGAAAACAGGCTTTCTGAAACATGCATGGAGCACATTGCTGCTTTGACCTTTCCTTTGTTTAGTACAGTCCTGCTGTTGGCACTGTGAAGCAGAAGCATATCTATATGTGGGATTATTTAGGTTTCCCTTCAGAAGTACGGGTACACACTCTAGCGTCTTTAATGTGATGCCAAAGACAGTAATCACTGATAACCACAAGAGTCAGGGCTGATAACAGGCACGGTTAAGCAGTACTGCTGTGATTATTATTTAGTTGTCAGAAAGATATAAATTGGCTGCAGAAACCAATGCATACATTTCCTTCTAGATTCAGAGAGTACAGCGTCTGCATCCTCTAGTTTAGAGATGTACAAAGAAACTCCTGGCTACATTCATCATTTAGTGAGGCCTTCTTTAACTCTTGATGTACAAAATAGATTCTGCTATGGTACTGGTAGGTGGCTCAGCGCCTGGAGTAGGTACCATCCTTCAGTGAGACTGTATATATAATGCACACATTCTCCATGAACTGGCTGATATATTTTGTAATTTTATACCAATTTTTTTCTATATGTCAATGTTAGATAATGGAAACAAAGACATGAATAATATTGGGTTTAACAAGTATCACTGAAAATACCTTCATTTCAAATACAAACGTGAATTCAGAGGTTTTTGCAAAGATGACGATTACCAACCCATTCCTAATCTTTCATCACGCTCTGATTCAGCAAGGTATTTGAGCATGTCTAACTTTCAGCATCTGAGTAGGCCCACTGAAGTAAAGGGGAACACTCACATGTTTAAAATTAGGCGCATGCTTACATATCTTACTGATTGAGGGCATAACAAGATCAGGTAACTGAGGCCATGTCTACACTATAGAGTTAAGCCAACTTAAGTTACGTTGACGATCATAAACCACTGTAATTACATCGCTTGTGCATGTTCACACAGTGCTCCCCTAGTGTTGGTGGAGCATGTCCACAGTTGGTGCTCTAGCACTGACAGAATGAGTAGCACACTGTGGGTAGCTATCCCACTGTTCAAATGGCCACTTTCTCTCACTAGGAGTTCTGGGAACGGATTACAGTGCACCATGGGGATGAGATCATGAAGCAGTTTTCTCCATCCCATAATTCTAAGGGCTTCCAACTACATTTTGTGATGTTTTTCACTACCCCTGTAAACTTTGCACCTGCCATCTCTGACTGAAAGAACAGATCCTGCACTGTTCACCAGTCTGGTGATAAGCATTATGAACACAACGTGGCTGATTGTAGTGAGCCGGTGTGGCTCCACGCAAACGCGGAGGGGGAAGAACCCGTCCGGAGGCTGGAGTGGGCGGAGCTAGGGAGCTCTGAGACCGCCCCTCAGAGGGTCAGGCGGAGACCCAGAAGTATAAAGGCTCGCCCTCAGAGCTCAGTAAGCCCCAGCTGCTGGAGAGACCGGACGTCTCCAGCCTAGCCCGCGCCTGGGAAAACCCCGCAGCCCAAGGCGGCCGCCTAGACTGGCCGGGCCTGCCCTGCGCCTGCTACCTGGAGGAGTTGCCTGACCTGACCTGCACCCGCTACCCAGAGGAGTTGCCTGACCTGACCTGCCCTGCGCCCGCTACCCGGAGGAGTTGCCTGACCTGCCCTGCGCCCGCTACCCGGAGGAGTTGCCTGACCTGCCCTGCGCCCACTACCCGGAGGAGTTGCCTGACCTAGCCTGCGCCCGCTACCTGGAGGAGTTGCCTGACCTGCCCTGTGCCCGCTACCCGGAGGAGTTGCCTGACCTGATCTGCCCTGTGCCCGCTACCCGGAGGAGTTGCCTGACCTGATCTGCCCTGCGCCCGCTACCCGGAGGAGTTGCCTGACCTGCCTGCGCCTGCTACCTGGAGGAGTTGCCTGACCTGCCCTGCGCCCGCTACCTGGAGGAGTTGCCTGACCTGCCTGCGCCTGCTACCTGGAGGAGTTGCCTGACCTGCCCTGCGCCCGCTACCTGGAGGAGTTGCCTGACCTGCCCTGCGCCCGCTACCCGGAGGAGTTGCCTGACCTGCCGATCGCACCCTGCCCCGAAGAACCCATGGTCCTGGATCCCCCAGAGGCCAACACCAGGACCCAGGTACAACTCGAGGGGGAGTGTGGAAGTAGTCCAGGGGCAGCCGACCCCAGTCTGGCTGCAGCATTGCCAGAGCCCATGTCGGTGTGTTGCGGCCAGGATTCCCACTAAGCAGCGGGTCTTCTGCCGTTGCTAGGGCCCTGGGCTGGGACATAGAGGAGTGGGAGGGCCTGTGTCCCCCTGCCACCCACTTTGTGGGTGGCAGTCTCCCCCTCCCCCAGGCCTGAGGAGGTTTGGGCTTATTATTACTGCTCAACCCTGCCTGAGGGCCTGAGCCCAGACACATTGTTGCTCCGCCCTGACCCCAAGCCTGGGCGCCTTACTGTTTGCATTGCTACTGCTCAGCCCTGCCCGAGGGCCTGAGTCCTTGACTCATTGGTGCCCACCCTGACCCAGAGCCTGGGCCCACAGTGTTCCAGTTACTGCAAGGGCTGCTGAGGGAGACCCCTGCGGACAGACTAATTCCCGCCGACAACTGTGTGTAGTGAGCCAGTGTGGCTCCCTGCCACCGCGGAAGGGGTCAAGCCCCGGTACACTGATCCTGCCGTACTTGATGAGCTGTGAATCTGAACAGGAATCCGTGGTGCCTGCCCTGCTGTGTGCCATGGAAGGAAACAATTCAAGATTGATGTTGGCATTCATGGAGCAACTACACACATTGGACCATCGCTACCAGACTCTGGAAACAAGCACTGAGTAGTGGGATTGTGATGTGGGTCTGGGATGGCAAGCAATGGCTGCTCAACTTTTGTATGCGCAAAGCCACCTTCCTTGAACTGTGTGCGGAGCTCACTGCTGTACTGGAGCATGTGGACACCAAAATGAGAGCCGCCCTAACAGTGGAAAAGTGAGTGGCAATCACTGTGTGGAAGCTGGCAACTCTGGACTGCTACCGGTCAGTCGTGAATCCGTTTGGAGTTGGGAAGTCTATTGTGGGCGGTTGTGGTGATGGAAGTGTGCATGGCCATTAATCACCTTCTGCTGCAAAGGACTGTGACTTTGGGCAATGTGCAGGAAATAGCGGATGGCTTTGCAGCAATGGGATTCCCTAACTGCGGCAAGGGGACAGATGGTACGCATATCCCAATTTTGGCCCCAGGCCATGTTGTGACAGAATACATCAACAGAAAGGGATACTTCTCTATGATATTGCAGGAGCTAGTGGATCACTGGGGTCATTTCACTGACATCAAAGTGGGGTGGTCAGGGAAGGTGCTTGACACTTGCATCTTCAGGAACATTGGCCTATATAGAAAGCTGCATGCAGGGACTTTCTTTCCAGACCAGAAGATTCCACTAGGAGATGTGGAAATGCCCACAGTGATCCTGGGAGACCCAGCCTACTCCTTAGTCTCGTGGCTCATCAAGCCTCACACCAGAAACTTTGACAGCAGCAAGGAGCACTTCACAACAGGCTTCTAGGTGAAGAATGACTGTAGAATGTGCATTTGGCAGATTAAAGGGTTGCTGGTGCTGCCTTTTTGGCAGGTTAAACCTCAGTGAGGAAAATATTCCCATGATCATAGCAGTCAGCTGGTGCTCTGCATAACATTTGTGAAGTCAAGGGGGAAAAGTTTCCCCAGGGGTGGAACACCGATCTGTACCAACTGGCAGATGATTTTGAGCACCCAGACACTAGGGCTAGTTGGGGGGGCGGGGTGCTAAACGGAAGGCTATTTAAATCAGGGAGGTTTTGAAGCAGCATTTTGACAGTAATGTGTCTTGCTGCAATGCATGCAGCCAGGCACTGTTTACTTGCCACGCTGAATGACTCTTGTAATGATTCGTGCCTGAGCATTAATTGTAGTCTGAAAATGTGCTGATTGCCACTGTGTATGAATTTCTGCTGAAACCGCCCCGTATAGGTCAAAAATAAAGAATCATTGTCTTTGTAAGACTAAATTTTTATTAAACAGCAATACACAGATTAACATTTCTTACAAGGGACATGACAGTGAGCAGCACTCTCAGAAATGAGGATCCCACAGCTGTGTGTAAGTCCAGTTGTCCTTATGGAAAATGTCCCTAGGGGTGAAGTGCCAGGGATACTGCGATGGGCTGGGAACATGTGAGGAATGTGTGTGGGGAGTTTGGGGACGGCACAGAAAGCAGTTCTGTAAGGGCTGTAGGCAGAGTCGAGCATGCATGTGTTCCAACTGCAGCACAAAATCTCTGATTGGTCCTCTATGAGCTTTATCATCTTCTCCTGGCCCTCAAATATCGGTTCTTGCCCATGTCTCTTCTCCTGGCTATCTACTTCTAGTTTTTCATTTATTGTCTGTCTCCATGCTCTGTGCTTGCTATCAGCCTGATCAGATGATTGCAAACGGTCTGGGTGGTTTCAGAAGGGGATCAATACAAGCGCCTAGGGACACTATTCTGAATACTGACACCATTTTCCACAGATGGGGGTGATCGAAGCTGAAATCACACTATTGAGGGTAACCGAAGATGCAAGGGTGCATCTCCTGCATGCGTGTGGCTTCAGACCAGGTCTGCATGCTGCTTGCCTGTGTGCTGCTTTGGTTCCTGCAGAAGTAAATGCTGATTGGCGCAGCAAAGTTTCCTACAACAGGGGAAGAAACACAGCAGCTCTGCCAAGGAACTTTCGGCAGAGGATTGCAGAGTACCTGCAGGAAAGTTTCCAAGAGATCTCCATGCAGAATTTCCAAAAGATCTCGGTGTACATTAACAAACTTTTCTGCAGGGTCTCCACTGCATAGCTGCACAGGGGAATGCAAAGCAGGTGCAAACAATATCTAGTGTTGTTAATTTCAATCCCACATGCACCATGTAACAAAATAAAGAACTCCTCTACTTCATGTCACCGTGCAGTACCAAAGAAAAATGAGTACTTACCAGAGCTCCCTCTCCTGCTTCAAGCACGTCAGAGCCAGACTGCTGGAACTGGCTAGACCCATCTGGAGTTAAAAAGAGGTCCTGGCTCTCCACACCACCAGACGAGCCTATTGCCTGTTGCACATCCTTCTCCAACTCAACCTCCTCATCCACGGGGTTTACTCTGCTGGCCGTTGCCTCCAGTCCCCGCAAAGTATCCACGGGGCTCTTGGCAGTGGAGGTAGGGTCACCACCAAGGATGGCATGCAGCTCCTTGTAGAAGCAGCATGTTTTCAGCACCAAGCCAGAGGGATGGTCGGTCTCCTTTGCTTTCTGATATGCCTGCCTCAGCTCCTTGATCTTAGGGTACGTCTACACTACGGGATTATTCCGATTTTACACAAACCGATTTTATAAAACAGATTGTATAAAGTCAAGTGCACGCGGCCACATTAAGCACATTAATTCGGTGGTGTGCGTCTATAGTCCGAGGCTAGCGTCGATTTCCGGAGCGTTGCACTGTGGGTAGCTATTCCACAGCTATCCCATAGTTCCCGCAGTCTCCCCTACCCCTTAGAATTCTGGGTTGAGAGCCCAGTGGCTGATGGGGCAAAAATCATCGTCGCGGGTGGTTCTGGGTAAATGTCATCAATCATTCCTTCCTCCGGGAAAGCAATGGCAGACAATCATTTCGCATCCTTTTTCCCTGGATTGCCCTGGCCATAGCACGGCAACCATGGAGCCCGTTCACCCTTTTTTTTTTTTTTACAGTCACCATATGTGTACTGGATGCCGTGGACAGAGGCGATACTCCAGCGCTACACAGTAGCATTCATTTGCTTTTGCATGATAGCAGAGACGGTTACCAGTCGTTCTGTACCGTGCCAGTGTAATTTGGCAATGAGATGACGGTTATCTGTCCTTCTGTGCTGTCTGCTGCTATCATGGGTTCCCCGGCTGAAATCGGCCGGGGGATCAAAAGCAAAAATGGGAATAACTCCCTGAGTCAATCCCTCCTTTATGGTTTCTAAAAATAGAGTCAGTCCTGCCTAGAACATGGGGCAAATGTACTAGAGAAGCAGTGTATCAGAGAGCACAGCTGCTCCGTGTCAGATTCCCACAGAAATGATGAGCTACATGCCATTCACGGGGGGTGCCCCTGCAACAACCCCACCCGTTGCTTCCCTTCTCCCCCCAACCTTCCTGGGCTACCATGGCAGTGTCCCCCCCCATTTGTGTCATGAAGTAATAAAGAATGCAGGAATAAGAAACACTGAGTTCTTAGTGACATAAAATGAGGGGAAGGCAGCCTCCCGGTGCTATGATAGTCCAGGCAGGACATTAAGCAGTGTGGGGGAGAGGAGCCCAGCATCCCACTGCTATAGTAGTCCAGGCAGTACAGAATCTTTTCTTTTCACATGAAAGAGAGGGGGCTGATTGAAGCTCAACCCCCAGTTGCTGTGATGAAGACAGTTACCAGCCATTCTGTACCATCTACTTGGAATGACCGGGAGTCATTCCTATTTTCACTCAGGCGCCCCCGACCAGCCTCACCTAAAGCCAGCCAGGCTGATAAGAAGGACGGTTGATAAGAAGGACAGTTATCAGTCCTAATGCACCGTCTGCCACCAGGGAGGGGAGAGGAGCAGATACTTCTCTTCACTGCTGCAGCATCGCGTCTACCAGCAGCATTCAGTAGACATAGGGTGATATTGAAAGAAGTCAAGAAATGATTTCTTTCCCTTTTCTTTCACGTGGGGGAGGGGAGTAAATTGACGAGCTATTCCCTGAACCATGCCGGACAATGTGTTTGAACCTACAGGCATTGGGAGCTCAGCCAAGAATGCAAATACTTTTCGGAGACTGCTGGGGACTGTGGGATAGCTGGAGTCCTCAGTACCCCCTCCCTCCCTCCATGAGCGTCCATTTGAGTCTCTGGCTTCCCGTTACGCTTGTCATGCAGCACTGTGTAGCCTGTAGATTTTTTTTTCAAACGCTTTGGCATTTCGTCTTCTGTAACGGAGCTTTGATAGAACAGATTTGTCTCCCCATACAGCAATCAGATTCAGTATCTCCCGTACGGTCCATGATGGAGCTCTTTTTGGATTTGGGACTGCATTGCCACCCGTGCTGATCAGAGCTCCACGCTGGGCAAACAGGAAATGAAAATCAAAATTTCGTGGGGCTTTTCCTGTTTACCTGGCCACTGCATCCGAGCTGAGATTGCTGTCCAGAGCGGTCACAGTGGTGCACTGTGGGATACCGCCCAGAGGCCAATACCGTCGATTTGCGGCCACACTAACCCTAATCTGATATGGTAATACCGATTTTAGCGCTACTCCTCTCGTCGGGTGGAGTACAGAAACCGATTTAAAGAGCCCTTTATATCGATATAGAGGGCCTCGTAGTGTGGACGGGTACAGCATTAAATCGGTTTAATGCTGCTAAAATCGGTTTAAATGCATAGTGTAAACTAGGCCTTAGCATGTCATTGCTGCATGTCCTTTTCATGCCATGCCATGAGCAATCCGTTCATAGGTGCCAAGTTCCTACGGCTGGATCAGAGCTGTGACTGCATAGTCTCCTCTTCGCACAGATCCAACAGATCCAGCAACTCCAGTGTACTCAAAGCGGGATCACATTTGCTGGAGAAAGCTGGCATAGACAGCTGGGAAGATGCAATGTAAACTGTCCACCCCGAGCAAACATGAAGAGGAATTTCAAAAATTCCTGGGGTTTTAAAGGGAGAGCGGTGCATGCCTGTGTACCTGGCTGCAGGGCAGTGGAGTAGGAACTGCTGACAAGAGCAATCATGATGGGCATTGTGGAACACCTCCTGGGGGCCACTTAGGGTGACACAAGCAAGCACATTGTCTACAATGACACTGCATCGCTCTAACTTAGTCACAAAAAGCTCTATGCCACTCATCGAGGTGGTTTTATTATGTCTGCATAGCAGGAGAGTTAAATCGGCATGGGGAGCATTGTTGTGTATAGACCGCCACTGTTTTGCCAACAAAACCTGACTTTTGTTGACAAAACTGTGTAGTGTAGACAAGGCCTGAGGTGGCAGAGGCAGGGAAACTCCCTACCACATCTTTAGACCCTTCATAATATGGTTACAGATCTAGAGACGCATAGGCACTGACTCCCACTCTACACAGGGTGTCTGTGTGTGTGCTCGACCTCTCCTCCGCCCCATGCCCGCCCCTACTCCACCACTTCCTCCAAGCCCCCACCGTGCCTTTTCCTTCCCCCACTCCACTCCAGACCCCACCCCCACTCCACCCTTCCCGCAAGCCCCCATCCTGCCTTTTCCTGTCCCTGCTCTAATGATGTTTGAATCATTACTATCTACTGTACCATGAGACCCAGAAACCATAAATACCTTACATTTATATAGTAAACCAGCTGAAAATTCTCAGGACAAAGATGTTTTTCTGACTGTGTTTACTGGTGGCCCTTGACAGTTGCCTTAGATAATTAAATAAATATCTGTAACTAGATAACCTCAGTATTTGCAGTGCTCAGCGTGTTTCCTACAGTAAATACAGAGAATCACAAGAGAAGACCACAGTAATCTTACCTATTTACCCTAGGTAAAAATGGCAAGTTTTTAAAAGCCAATGCATAGATACATACATACCCCTCACCACACACAACTGTGCCACATGTGTGTAGGCAGTTCTGACAAAGCTAAAAAGCTGTAATACTGTAACATATTGCAAATTCTTTTAACACCAGAGTGGGATATTTTTAAATGGTCTTAAAATGAGGTCCACACAAAGAAAGCTTAAAAAATAAATGGTAAGGGAGCATTTCACACTTACCTGAACATGATCGGCCCAATTCTCCTGAGTCATGGTTTTCTAAAAAGACCAAAAAAATCTCTAAAATATGTTTTTAAAGCATGTTATACACATCAAGTGGAAATTTAACACACAGACAGCATTTATGACATAGGAATGCAATCTGGTATGCACTGAAAATCTCCGGGTTCTCATATATCATCATGAAGGGCACATTAGAAAAATATTGCTTAGATTAGTTAATTCAGAGAAATGTTTGAGTACAGCACAAGATTATTATCCAAACCTCAATCTGCACTTACAATATGAAGGTGTAGCGAGGGGGCCCCACTCCCCCGCGCTCCTGAGGGACATAGGCCAGAGAAGATGCGGCCATGGGCGGAGGCCCCGCCGCCCGTCCCCGCGCCCTAGAAGTCAAGGGGTGGGACAGGAAGTCCAAGGCCCGTCCCGCCTGTCCCCGCCCCCCTGGAAGTCAGGGGGTGGAACCGGAAGTACAAAAGCCCGGCCCCAGCGCTCAGTTAGGAGGAGGCTGCCAGAGAAGGCAGACGCTAGGGCCCGGGCTCCGGCTGGGCCCGGCCTACCCCGTGCCCAGTACCCAGAGGGGTACTGGCCTGACCTCCCCTGGGGCCAGTACTCAGAGGAGCCGACTGAGCGGTCCGACGCTCGGCCTGTGGAGGAGCTGTCTGGACCTCCCGGTACCCCGAGGAGTGGACCGGATCTCCCGACACCCAATACTCCGACGAGTGGACTGGATCTCCCGACGCCAGACACCCTGAGGAACCCATGATCTGGGACCCCCCGGACTACACTGGCAGAGGGCAGGTACCCAGTGAGGGGGAGGTTGGAAGTGGCCCGGGGGCAGCCGACCGCAGTCGGGCTGCAGGCTCACCTGAGCCGATGGCAGTATGTTTCGGTCAGGATCCTCCACTGACCGCTAGCGGTGTTGACCGCTACTAGGGCCCCGGGCTGGAACGCAGTGGAGTGGGAGGGCCTGCGTTCCCCCTGCCACCTCTTCAAGGGTGGCAGACTCTCCCTCCCCTGACCGGTGGAAGCTATATACTGTTCCCCTGTGCTCAGCTCTGCTGACGAGGTCTGAGCCTAGACTGTGTGTGTTGCCCCGCCCTGCCTAAAGGCCTTGGCCACTTGCTAACTGTTGTGAGTTCACTCCGCCCCGCAGCAAGGGACGGACCCCGAGTCGACGGAGCGCGGTGGGCCGGTGTGGTTCCCCTCCGCCCGCAAGGAGGGTTGAGCCCCGGCGCCACACTACTACAGAAGGCCACACAGAATCCTATCCAGATCATACTGAAGCTTCTCATATACCTTATAAAATAGAGATAATCCAACCAGACCTACTTTGTAGTGGGTGCAAAACTACAGATAACTTCCAACTGCACAGGTAGGTAAGACTGCTGAAAACTGAGACATTGCTGAACTCAGTAAAGCAACAGAATACTTAAATTTCATGATGCTTTTAGCACACCCAACACAGACTCCCAGAAACACAGGAGACGCCTCCATGCCTATTCAGGCTGCTGCTGAGCAACTGAATACTCCAAAAAATGTTCACATTGGTAACACGGAGAAGCGCCCTCTAAAACATGAGTGTGCTTATACTCAGGGAATTAATGAGCTTTGCACAGGACAAATGGAAGGTACCCTTCCCCTGAACACCAGCCTTGTCTTTGTTAATGTACTTAGGATGACTACACTGCCAAACATGGTGGAACAATTCTGTCCTCCCTGAGACCCAAACTGTTGATTGGGAGAGCACCTCTTGCAGTTTACTGAACACCTTTAATTGCCACTGAAGTCAGTGGGAGCGGACGGCATTTGGTGCCCTGCAGGACTGGTCCCTATCATAAATATAATAGTATAATAAAACATACCCATAATTCTGCACTAGATGTATCAGTCTATAATATCTCAGTCCAAGCACTCGTAAGTGTGATTTGACTCTCAATGCCTTTCTGTATCACTACAGCATGACTACCCTCTACTTGCATACCAACCTCACGTTTCCAGCATCTCTATTTTATTGTTCAAATCACAACAAAAATAAATCCATACATACATTGTACAAACATACCTCAACAAACCTCTTGTAGAAGAGATATTTCAGAGATCCTAGGTGTCGCTGATTTATGACATTCGGACAGAGAGCTGAAACGAAAGAAAGGTCTTTAAGACAACACAACATATGCATTAAAACACAACATATGCATTAAAGAATGCTTGAAGCGTTCTTTTCTAGACAGTACTTTTTTTCTCCACAATATAAAAATCACTTTAAATGATGCAAACACAGAAAGACACTATCCACACCTGAAACAAAGAGGGCCAGAAGCATCCTGGCTTTGCCTATATTAACACTGCTAATTGTGTTTAAAACCAGATTAGCATTTGTAGTGTAAGCAAGCCCATAAATATATTTTGCAATTTGGCATGTGCTACTATAGGCAGTTTTCTGCTGCTGTGGCTGCTGCTACTGCTTCTCTCTCTCTCTCTCTCTTTTTTTTTTTTTTTTTTTGAGGGGGTGGTGAGAAAAATCATTTAAGCCTTAGCAATATATACACTGGACATAACATATATCTTAAACATCCAGGACACATTCCCATAGAGATGAAAATGTACAAGAATTTAAAAGCTGGGGAGCACAAATTCAAAGAACAAATTCAAAAGAAAATAGAATTATTAACACCCCAAGCAGAAAGTCATAGGTTTGCAATAGACACACTATACACATCTTTGATGCACCAAGATGTTCCAGTAGCAAAAACAAGCTAATACAAAAGAGTAAAGTCAATGGGTACATTTTCAAAAGCGCCCAAATGACTTAGGGTCCTAAATCTCATTGCCTTTCATGAGATTTAAGGTCATAAATCACCTTTAAAATGTGATTTAAGCCTTGTCTACACTATAGTTTTCTCAACAAAAGGCAGCTTTTGCTGACAAAACAGGGGAGGTGTACACTCTACAAAGCTACTTTTCGTGGCAAAACTCTGCTGTTTTGCTGAAAAAATAAAGCCACCTCAGCGAGAGGCATTGAACTTTTTGAGCAAAGTTAAAGAGACAAAACGTCAGCATAAACACTGCCGTTCATTATATCACCAGAACTGGCCTCACCCAGTATCCCACAATGCCCATCTTGACCACTCTGCTCACTCTTTTGAACTCGGCTGCCCTGCATCTAGCTATCATGTTCTTTGCTAAATTGGCATAAGTAAACAAATAATAACAACAGTAATTCCCAGTTCTTACAGAATCACAGAAATTTAGGGTTGGAAGAGACCTTGAGAGCTCATCTAGTCCATCCCCCTGCACTGAGGCAAGACCAAGTAAACCGAGACCATCTCCAACGGGTGTTTGTCCCACCTGGGCATAAAAAGTTCCAAAGATGGGGATTCTACAACCTCCCTTGGAAGCCTGTTCCAGAGCTTAACTACCCAAATAGTCAAAGTTTTTCCTAATATCTAATCTAAATCTCCCTTACTATAGATTAAGCCCATTACTTCTTGTCCTACCCTCAGTGGACATGGAGAACAACTGATCATCCTCTTTACAACATCCCTTAACATAGTGGAAAACTGTTATCAGGAACCCCTCAGTAATCTTTTCTCAAGATTAAACATGCCCAATTTTTTTAACCTTTCCTCATACGACAGGTTTTATCTTGTTTGTTGCTCTCCTCTGGACTCCCTCCAATTTGTCCATATCTTTCCTAAAGCATGATGCCAAGAATCGAACGATGTACTCCTGTCGAGACCTCACCAGAGCCGAGTAGACTGGGACAATTACCTCCCATGTATTTTATCTATGACATTCCAGTTAATATACCCAGCATATTAGCGTTTTTCATAACTGCATCACATTGGTGGCTCATTTTCAATTTGGATTCCACTATAACCTCCAGATCCTTTTATGCAATCCTACCACCTAGCCAGTTATTCCTCATTGTGTAGCTGTGCATTTGATATTTCCTACTTAAGTGAAGTACTCTGCACTTGTCTTTATTGAATTTCATCTTGTTGATTTCAGACCAATTCTCCAATTTGTCAATTCATTTTGAATTCTAAGCCTGTCCTCCAAAGTGCTTGCAAGCCCTCCCACATTGGTGTCACCCACAAATTTTCTAAGCATATTCTCCACAGGGGGACCCCACTACATATGCTCTTCCCAGTATGACAGAGAACTATTGATAAATACTCTTTGAGTACATTTCTTAAACCAGTTGTACACCCACTGTATAGTAATTTAATCTGGATCACATTTCCCCAGTTTGCTTATGAGAATGTCATGTCTAGGGCCCAACCAAATTCATGGCACATTTTGGTCAATTTCATGGTCATAGGATTTTAAAAATAATAAATTTCATGATTTCAGTTATTGAAATCTGAAATGCCATGGTTTTGTAATTGTAGGGATCCTGGCCCAAAAAGGAGTTGGGGATGGAGGTGCAAGGTTATTGGGTGCGGGGGGTTGCAGGACTACACTTACTTCTGCTCTGCTGCTGGCAGCAGTGCTGCCTTCAGAGCTGGGCAGCTGGAGAACGGCAGCTGCTGGCCGGGAGCCCAGCTCTGAAGGCAGAGCTGCCACCAGTAGCAGAGCAGAAGGAAGGATGGCATGGGATGGTGTTGCCACCCTTACTTCTGCGCTGATGTTGGAGGGGCACTGCCTTCAGAGATGGGCACTCGGCCAACAGCCACTGCTCTTCAGCTGCCCAGCTCTGAAGGCAGCACAGATGCAAGGGTGGCAATACTGCGATCCCCTAAAATAACCTTGTGACCCCCTCTGCAACTCCTTTTTGGGGCAGGACCCCCAATTTGAGAAACACTGGTCTCCCCATGAAATCTGTATAGCATAGGGCAGGGGTCCTCAACCTTTTTCAACAAGCTATACAAACTTGAGGGCCTGGGGCGGGGGGGAGGTAGGAGAACACGGGGCTCTGGGCCGGGAGGGATGACCCTTGGGCATAGGCAGATTGACTTCTATTGGGGGGGGAGGACTGGCAGGGCTTGAGCCACCTCTGCACAGTGGGGTTCAGGGAGGGAGCACCCCCCCACACCTGTCTGGGACATGGGGGGGCTACAACTAAAAATATTACTCAAAAGGGGGGGACTCAGCTCAAAAATTTTGAAAACTGCTCAGGATGAGGGGAGGGGATAGCCAGGGGCTGTGTGCAGGCAGGGGGTAGCTCAGGGTGCAGGCAGGGGACGGCTGGGGCTGTGTATGGGTGGGGGTAGCTCAGGGTGCAGGAAGAAGAATAGCTAGGGGCTGTGTGTCAGAAAGGCTCCCCCTGCGGTGGCTGTTCCCCAAGGGCTCTGCTAGCCCCAGAGCTCAGTCCCTCCACCCAGGCGGCTCTTACCAGTTGCCTGAGCAGTCAAAGAGGGCTGAAAGCCGCAACTCCAGGCACCAGCAGCAGATGGGAGAATGCCACAGCTGCCCACTCCATGGCACCACCTGCCAGAGGAGCAGCTGCCCCGCACTGCCTGGCTCTGGCTTCCCACCTACAACCTGGCCAGAGGGCTGGGCTGGGCCTGAGGAGGCCTGGGGGAGAGGAGAAGCTGTGAGGGGGATGGAGCAGCCCCCAGACTGCCCCACTCTGGGAACGGCACTGTGGATTGGGGGGCCAACGCCCTTGTTCTCCCCCAGCTGTGCCCATGGGCTCACAGCTTCTGCCCATGGGGAGCACCAGGACTTGGAGCTTCAGTCCCACATGGCTCCCGGCTTCAGCAGGACGTGGGGAACCCTGGGGCTCCTGGATTCAGCCGCACGCTGCTCCTGGCTTCGAGGGCAGGGGGTCCCTGCTGGTTTCAACCCTCCACACCACTCCTGGCTTGGGGAAGGGGGAGCACCGGTTTCAGCCCCACTCTGCTCCTGGCTTGGGGAAGGGGGACTTCAGCCTCGCGCCACTCCCAGCTTCAGCCCCGCAAGGGGGTGCTGGGGCTCCTGACTTCAGCCCCACAGGAGGTGCCAGGGTTCAGGGCACCGGGTGCCAGCCACGGGGCCCTGCAGCCTCCCTGAAAAGGCTCACAGACCCCAGTTGAGGGCTGCTGGTATAGGGTAAAAGCACACAAAAGACCAGATTGTATGCAAAGAGACCAGATATCACGGACCGTGACGCATTTTTCATGGCCGTGAATTTGGTCGGGCTCTAGCATGTGGGACCATGTCAAAAGTCTTACTAAAATCAAGATATAGCACATCATCTGCTTCCCCCTTACTCACAGCCAGTAACCCTGACAAAGGGCTTGGCTACACTCAGAACTCCAAAACGCTGCCGCGGGAGCGCTCCCACAGCAGCGCTTTGAAGTGCGAGTGTGGTCGCGGCACCAGCATTGGGAGAAAGCTCTCCCAGCGCTGCACCTACTCCACCTCCCCGTGGGGATTAGCTTACAGCTGCGCTCCCAGCGCTGGGGCACTGTTTACACTGGCGCTTTACAGCGCTGTAACTTGCTGCGCTCAGGGAGGTGTTTTTTCACACCCCGAGCAAAAACGTTGCAGCGCTGTAGAGCGTCAGTGTAGCCAAAGCCAAAGATGGCAATTGGGTTGGTTTAGCATGATTTCTTCTTCACAAAATCATGCTGGCTACTCCTTATAACCCTATTATCCTTCAACTGCTTACAAGTTGATTGACAAATTGTTTTAGTAACTTTAGGCTGACTGGCCTATAATTCACCGGGTCCTGTTTGTTACCCCTTTTAAAAAGAGATGCTATGTTTGCTCTTCTCCAGTCCACTGGGACATTCACCTATTCTCCAGGAGTTCTCAAAAATTATTGCTAACAGTTCTGAGATTTAGATTCAGATTCAATTAAGTACCCTAGGATTAATTTTCATCAGACCTTGCAGACTTCAATATATCTAATGTACCTAAATATTCTTTAATTTGTTCTTTCCCTATTTTGGCTTGTGTTCCTTCCTCCTTGTTGTTAATATTAATTGTGCTGAGTATCAGATGAGCCATAATCTTTCTGGGGAAGACAGAAGCGAAACTGGCATTAAATAGGTCAGCCTTCTTGATCTCACCAGTTATTAGCTCTTATTCCTTAGTCACTAGAGGATCTATACTTTATTTCATCTTTCTCTTGCTCTTAATGTATTTGAAGAACCTCTTCTTATTGCTTTTTATGTCTTCTGCTAGTTGTAATTCCTGTTGTGCCATAGCCTTTCTGATTTTGTCCCTGCCTGCTCATGCTATTTATTCATTTGTACTCCTCCTTAGCAATGTGTCCATCTTTCCACATTTTGTAGGATTCCTTTTTGATTTTCAGGACATTATAGAGCTCCTGATGGACTCATATTAGCATCTTACTATTCCTGCTATGTATCAGAGGGGTAGCCGTGTTAGTCTGGATCTGTAAAAGCAGCAGCGAGTCCTGTGGCACCTTATAGACTAACAGATGTTTTGGAGCATGAGCTTTCGTGGGTGAATACCCACTTCGTCAGATGCATGTAGTGGAAATTTCCAGGGGCAGGTATATATATGCAGGCAAGCTAGAGATAATGAGGTAGTTCAGTCAGGGAGGATGAGGCCCTGTTCTAGCAGTTGAGGTGCGAAAACCAAGGGAGGAGCAACTGGTTCTGTAATTGGCAAGCCATTCACAGTCTTTGTTTAATCCTGAGCTGATGGTGTCAAATTTGCAGATGAACTGAAGCTCAGCAGTTTCTCTTTGAAGTCTGGTCCTGAAGATTTTTTGCTGCAGGATGGCCACCTTAAGGTCTGCTATAGTGTGGCCAGGGAGGTTGAAGTGTTCTCCTACAGGTTTTTGTATATTGCTATTCCTAATATCTGATTTGTGTCCGTTTATCCTTTTCCGTAGCGACTGTCCAGTTTGGCCGATGTACATAGCAGAGAGGCATTGCTGGCATATGATGGCGTATATTACACTGGTGGACGTGCAGGTGAATGAACCGGTGATGGTGTGGCTGATCTGGTTAGGACCTATGATGGTGTCGCTGGTGTAGATGTGGGCAGAGTTGGCATTGAAGTTCGTTGCATGGATTGGCTCCTGAGCTAGAGTTACTATGGTGCGGTGTGCAGTTACTGGTGAGAATATGTTTCAGGTTGGCAGGTTGCCTGTGGGCGAGGACTGGCCTGCCACCCAAGGCCTGTGAAACTGTGGGATCATTGTCCAGGATGGGTGTAGGTCCCTGATGATGCGTTGGAGGGGTTTCAGCTGGGGACTGTATGTGATGGCCGGTGGAGTCTTGTTGGTTTCTTTCTTGGGTTTGTCTTGCAGTAGGAGGCTTCTGGGTACACGTCTGGCTCTGTTGATCTGTTTCCTTATTTCCTCGTGCGGGTATTGTAGTTTTGAGAATGATTGCTGGAGATTTTGTAGGTGTTGGTCTCTGTCTGAGGGGTTAAAGCAGATGCGGTTGTACCTCAGTGCTTGGCTGTAGACAATGGATCGTGTGGTGTGCCCAGGATGGAAGCTGGAGGCATGAAGGTAGGCATAGCGGTCAGTAGGTTTTCGGTATAGGGTGGTGGTAATGTGACCGTCACTTATTTGCACCGTGGTGTCTAGGAAGTGGACCTCCCGTGTAGATTGGTCCAGGCTGAGGTTGATGGTGGGGTGGAAGCTGTTGAAATCGTGGTGGAATTTTTCCAGAGACTTCTTCCCATGGGTCCAGATGATGAAGATGTCATCAATGTAGCTTAGGTAGAGAAGGGGCGTGAGTGGACGAGAGCTGAGGAAGCGTTGTTCCAGGTCGGCCATAAAAATATTGGCATATTGTGGGGCCATGCGGGTGCCCATAGCGGTGCCACTGATCTGGAGATATATATTGTCATCAAATTTGAAATAGTTGTGTGTGAGGATAAAGGCACAGAGCTCAGCTGCCAGTTGTGCTGTAGCATCATCAGGGATTCTGTTCCTGACAGCTTGTATTCCATCTGTGTGTGGGATGCTCGTGTAGAGAGCCTCTACATCCATGGTGGCTAGGATGGTGTTTTCTGGAAGGTCACCAATGCATTGTAGTTTCCTCAGGAAATCAGTGGTGTCACGGAGATAGCTGGGAGTGCTGGTGGCATAGGGTCTGAGTAGAGAGTCCACATATCCAGACAGTCCTTCAGTGAGAGTGCCAATGCCCGAGATGATGGGGCCTCCAGGATTTCCGGGTTTGTGGATCTTGGTTAGTAGATAGAATAACCCTGGTCGGGGCTCTAAGGGTATGTTGATTTGTTCCGGTGTTAGTGTAGGGAGTGTCCTGAGTAGATGTTGCAGTTTCTTAGTGTATTCCTCAGTGGGATCTGAGGGAAGTGGTCTGTAGAATTTGGTGTTGGAGAGCTGTCTGGCAGCCTCCTTTTGGTAGTCAGACCTGTTCATGATGACAACAGCACCTCCTTTATCAGCCTCTTTGATGATAATGTCTGAGTGGTTTCTGAGGCTGTGGATGGTATTGCGTTCTGCACAACTTTGGTTATGAGGCAAGCGATGTTGTTTTTCCACAATTTCTGCCTGTGCACGTCGGCGGAAGCATTCAATGTAGAGGTCCAGACTGTCATTTCAACCCTCAGGAGGAGTCCATGTGGAGTTCTTCTTCTTGTGCTGTTGGTGGGAGGGTACCTGTGTATCAGTGCACTGTTCAGTGTTGTCCTGAAAGTATTCTTTGAGTCGGAGACAGCGAATGTAGGCTTCCAGATCACCGCAGAACTGTATCATGTTGGTGGGGGTGGCAGGGCAGAAAGAGAGTCCCCAAGATAGGACAGACTTTTCTTCTGGGCTGAGTTTGTAGTTGGATAGATTGACGATATTGCTGGGTGGGTTGGGGGTACCACAGTTGTGGCCCCATGTGGCAGGTAGGAGTTTAGACAGCTTACAGTCCTTTTTCCCTTGTAGAGAGGTGAAGTGAGTAATGTAGATCTCCTGTCTTATTTTAGTGAAGTCCGTTTGTATGGAAGTTTGGTTATTAATGAGTCTCCAGGTTGGAGAGCTCTTTTTTGATGTTTTCCTGTTTGCTGTATAGGATGCTGATCAGGTGGTTCCTCAGTTATCTTCTTGAAAAACTGTCAGGTCTCCCAAACACCCTTTTCCCTCAGAATTTCTCACCATGGGACCTTACCTACAAGTTCTTTGACTTTGTTGAAGTCTGCTTTTTTTGAAGGCCATTGTCCTTATTCTGCTGTTCTCAGTCCTTCCTTTCTTTAGAACCATGACATCTTATAATTTCGTGATCACTTTCACCCAAATTGCCTTTAGATTTGCAACCAATTCCTCTCTGGCACTCAGAATTGAGTCTGAAATGGCTGCCCCCTGGTTATACAGCACTTTTCATCAGCAGATTCCCAAGCAGGTCAATATCATTATCCCCATTTTACAAATGAGAACACTGAGACACAGAGAGGTAGAGTGACTTGCCCATAGTTACACAGACCAGTAACAGAGCAGGGAACTGAACTCAGGTCTACTGAGTCCCAGCACAGTGCCCTCTCCAAGATAGCATAAGACAATCTATTGCAGCGGCTCTCAAACTTTTTTTTACTGGTGACCCCTTTCACATAGTAAGTCTCTGAGTACGACCCCTTTTATAAGTTAGGAAGCAATGCAGGGTTTGGGGTTTTATAGATTCTAGGGCTGGAAGGGACCTCGAGAGGTCATCGAGTCCAGTCCCCTGCCCTCATGCAGGGCCAAATACTGTCTAGACCATCCCTGATAGACATTTATCTAACCTACTCTTAAATATCTCCAGAGATGGAGATTCCACAACATCCCTAGGCAATTTATTCCAGTGTTTAACCACCCTGGCAGTTAGGAACTTTTTCCTTATGTCCAACCTAAACCTCCCTTGCTGCAGTTTAAGCCCATTGCTTCTTGTTCTATCATTAGAGGCTAAGGTGAACAAGTTTCCTCCCTCCTCCTTATGACACCCTTTTAGATACCTGAAAACTGCTATCATGTCCCTTCTCAGTCTTCTTTTTTCCAAACTAAACAAACCCAATTCTTTCAGCCTTCCTTCGTAGGTCATGTTCTCAAGACCTTTAATCATTCTTGTTGCTCTTCTCTGGACCCTCTTCAATTTCTCTACATCTTTTTTGAAATGCAGTGCCCAGAAGTGGACACAATACTCCAGCTGAGGCCTAACCAGCACAGAGTAGAGTGGAAGAACGACTTCTCATGTCTTGCTCACAACACACCTGTTAATGCATCCCAGAATCACGTTTGCTTTTTTTGCATCATCATCACACTGTTGACTCATATTTAGCTTGTGGTCCACTATAACCCCATATCCCTTTCTGCCGTACTCCTTCCTAGACCATCTCTTCCCATTCTGTATGTGTGAAAGTGACTGTTCCTTCCTAAGTGGAGCACTTTGCATTTGTCTGTATTAAACTTCATCCTGTTTACCTCAGACTGTTTCTCCAATTTGTCCAGATCATTTTTAATTATGACTCTGTCCTCCAAAACAGTTGCAATCCCTACCAGTTTGGCATCATCTGCAAACTTGATAAGCGTATTTTCTATGCCAATATCTAAGTCGTTGATGAAGATATTGAACAGAGCTGGTCCCAAAACAGACCCCTGTGGAACCCACTTGTTATACCTTTCCAGCAGGATTGGGAACCATTAATAACTACTCTCTGAGTACGGTTATCCAGTCAGTTATGCACCCACCTTATAGTAGTCCCATCTAAGTTGTATTTGCCTCGTTTATTGATAAGAATATCATGCAAGACTGTATCAAATGTCTTACTAAAATCTAGGTATACCACATCCACCGCTTCTCCCTTATCCACAAGACTCGTTATCCTATCAAAGAAAGCTATCAGATTGGTTTGACACGATTTGTTCTTTACAAATCCATGCTGGCTATTCCCTATCACCTTACCACCTTCCAAGTGTTTGCAGATTATTTCCTTAATTACTTGCTCCATTATCTTCCCTGGCACAGAAGTTAAACTAACTGGTCTGTAGTTTCCTGGGTTATATTTATTTCTCTTTTTATAGGTGGGCCCTATATTTACCCTTTTCCAGTCTTCTGGAATCTCTCCCGTCTCCTATGATTTTCCAAAGATAATAGCAAGAGGTTCAGACACCTCCTCTATTAGCTTCTTGAGTATTCTAGGGTGAAGGTTGACAGCTTGTGACCCCCCATGTAATAACCTCGTGACCCCCTGAGGGGTCCTGACCCCCAGTTTGAGAGCCCCTGATCTATTGTAAGCGCTTTGGAGAAGGGGCCATACTTTCAATACGTGTTTGTACGGTCCTGGGCCTGCTCCATGGCTGAGGTTCCTACGCATCAGCACAAAGCAAATCCTGCATCTTGGCAGGGTTAGACTAGATGATCCCTGTGGTCCCTTCTAACTCTATGGGTCTATGATTCTTATAAATACTCCCTCCTTCAACTAGAGTGACCAGATGTCCCGATTTTATAGGGACAGTCCCGATATTTGGGGCTTTTTCTAATACAGGTGCCAATTACCCCCCACCCCATCCCCATTTTTCACACTTGCTGTCTGGTCACCCTACCCACAACATATATCACTGGATGTGTATTATTACAAAATCTTGAAGTAGCACCATAATGGCATCTAGTCTAGATTGCATTTGACATTTGGGATAGACACAAAAGTGGAACCAGGAATTCTACCCTTCCACCCATCTTCATCATTTGGTAGGGAGGAAGCCTGATACTAACAGCCAGAAAGCAAAAACCAATGTGATGTCCTCTTTACCTACAGGGTTTGAAATGGACACACACACTGCACTGGTGTTACATGGTCTGTGGGTGTCTTTTGGGATGACAGCTCTTCGGTTCTGTAGATCTGGTGGTTGACTGTATAAAACTGATAATGCACTGCATTCCTTCTGATTCACTATCAGGTCCCACTCAACACTGCCTTTACATTACACCAAGAGCCTGATTCTCATCTGCACTAACTTGATTCCCACTGCTCTTGAAATGTTAAGGGGCCTTAGTGTAAACGAGAACCAGCCCACAAGAGCTGAAATCTTTGGAAATAAGAGAACTAAAGCCTCTACCTTCTGTACTATGGTCTATTTGGAGGAGGGAAATGTTTTAGATCCATAGCACTTTCTGATGAGAAGAGTCCATCATGCAGATTAGGGTGAAGTGGCATACAGTGCAGTTGAATAGGATATCCTTTTAGTGTAATTTCCAGGACCCACTGATTTTACATAATTTCATTCCAAGGGAATAGGAAAAGAAGTCTCCACAGGGGAAAGGGAGCAAAAATCCACAGACTCTTGGAGGCTCTTGACCATCCCATTAAACTTGTAGTCCAGATACCAGCTGGGCCTCCCAAGAAGGCACTTAGATGAGAGCCTAAAGAAAGAGTGCCACACGGTAGGCTTCTGGCTCATCTGACAATGTGGCAAACTCTGTTTCAGAACAAGAAGGGAAGAGTGGGTTTGGCCCTAACAGAGTGCAGAAACCAAGAGACCTTTGGATTGCTCCAGAGTCCTCACACTTCTGTCTCCTCCCTAGATTAACTAGGGCCCTTTAGGGGTCATCTTCAGCGGTAGCTTGTACTTCAAAGAGAAAAAAACACAGTTCTTTAGAAAAACAGGGAAAATTACAAGGGAAGGATCAAGGACAGCAGCATGTCCCAAGCTCAACTCTCCTTCAGCAGCCTGAAGGAACTGAGTGGTGATTTGGCCTATGCCGTATTTCATATCCTACTGGGGAGAAGGTGGGTGTACAAGCCAGTGGTCACTGCCAGGTAAAAGCTCCTGACCTTCTGTGAGAGGCTTACAACTCCTAACAATGTGAATGCACATAGGCAATTTTCATAGACAATGTTGTACTGGTATTTGACAATAGGGATGAGACATGCAGCAGGAAAATCATCCACAAGTGGTGGGAAACAATGGTTTACAACCCTGGGTGACCTAATTTAATGGAAGAGCATATCCTTCTACTCTGCCTGCACACAACTGAATATTTGTGGGAACAAAAGTTACTTTGCCTATCATCTTCCGACAGATTAGGCATTTTCTCTTTAGTTCTAATATTACACTCGTTCACCTGACTCCAGAGTAACATCCTTTGAAAATACTTAACTCAAAGAAACTCTGTGAAGTACAGGTAGAGCTTCCCATGGTGGCTGTCCTCTGGTATGCACTGCATTCTCGCAATGTCTAAGGATGGTAGTGACATACCTAAACTAATGCACAGATTTCTGAGCAGCCCTCTTCTGCCCTCTGCTGTTTAAATACATGAGAAATAATCATTCTCAGTATATATTGTACAGTGTTATCTCTAGGGCTTAAAGGTTTGTACAAAATGCAATTCAGGATTAAATCTAAGGGAAAAACTGGTGGCAAAAACCACAAAAAATAAGCCAGCAACAGTATTCTTGCCAGCAAGTTAAAGAAGTATGGATTGGATGAATGGACTATAAAGTGGATAGATTACAAGGGATGCGAGGCTGGATATGAGTCAGCCGTGTGCCCTCATTGCTAAGGCAGCCAATGGCATATTGGGCTGCATTAGTAGGAGCATTGCCAGCCAATCAGGGGAAGTGATTATTGCCCTCTATTCGGCCCTAGTGAGGCCACATCTGGAGTACTGCATCCAGTTTTGGGCCCCCCACTACAGAAGGGTTGTGGACAAATTGGAGCGAGTCTAGCAGAGGGCAACGAAAATGAGTAGGGGGTTGGGGCACATGACTTATGAGGAGAGGCAGAGGGAACTGGGCTTGTTTAGTCTGCAGAAGAGAAGAGGGAGAGCGATATGATAGCAGCCTTCAACTACCTGAAGGGGGGTTCCAAAGAGGATGGAACTCGGCTGTTCTAACAGATTTATATGTAGAAGGGATTCTGCAGGAGACCAGCAGCCCTGGATAGCATGTGGATGCACGTGTGCCCCCCATCCCAACAGTGAGGCATCTGTAGTGATAGTTTGTGTCGGCGTCTTCTGAAAGAAGGGCACTCCTGTGCATACATTGGCTGGTTGTGTCCATCAGAGTAGAGAGTCCTTTATTTTGTCTGGCATCGTAAGACATTTGTTTATGCTGTGTCTGTGTGGGACATAATTCATAAGGAGCCATCCTTGCAGGCAATGCTTGTTTAATCTGGCATGTCTGATGACAAACGTTGTGGCTACCATGTGACCAAGAAGTTGTAGGCAAGTCCTGGTTGATATCTGTGGACTGTTCTGTGCCATGGCTATGAGGCTGGTGAGAGTGAGAAACCATTGCCTTGGCAGAGAGGCTATGGCCTCGGTAGAATTGAGATGGGCCCCAATGAACTCCAACTCCTGCACTGGAGTCAGTGTTTATTTGGAGGCCCAATCTCGTGAAAAGGGTTACCATCTGTTTGGTGGCTTGTATTGCTGCCTGCCGTATTGATTGCATAGCTGCGCAGGCATGCTCCAACCACGGCCAGTACCTTCGAAAACACTTGAGGGGAAGCAGAGAGGCAGAAGGGAAGGACCTTTTATTGGAACTGGTCCTGTCCGATGGTAAAACGGAGAAATCTGCGATGAGAGGGATGTATTGTTAAATGAAAATAGGCATCATAGAATCACAGAATATCAGGGTTGGAAGGGACCTCAGGAGGTCATCTAGTCCCAGAGGTCGAGGGACAAGAACCAATCCCCTCTTTCTAGAGCTGGAATTATGGTGTGTAGTGTGATCGTCTTGAATCATTGTGTTTTGACAAACTTGATGAGTCATTGTAGATCGAATATTGGTCTCCATCCACCGGACTTTTTCTTTGTGAGAAAATAGTGGGAATAAAATCCTCTCCTTCTGTGTTCTCTTTGAAAGGGTTCTACTGCTCCTAGTTGCAAGAGGTGGCTTACCTCCTGGTACAGCAGAGACTCTTGGGAGGGATCCCTGAAGAGGGACAGGGAGGAAGGATGGGTAGGGGAGTTGGGGAAAGGGGGGGGAATGGAGTAACCAGTTTGTACAATTTCTAGCACCCATTTGTCAGATGTGATGGGTCTTCCAGATTGGATAAAATGGAACTAGACGATATCTGAATGGTTGGGAGAGAGATGGTGTCACCAGCACAGATAGACCTCGGGCTCTCGTGCCCTCAACCAAGGCTTCAAATTTGTTGTCTGGAGGTTGATGGTTGGGACGCAGCTACTGAAGAAGTGGATTGGCGTCTCCTCAGGTGCCTGTGTTTGTGGGCCTGTGACTCTAATCACCATTGCTGTTGTGAATACATGGTCTGGCAGTAGTGTTGGGGTACATTTCTCTGTTTTTTCTTGGGTTTGGGTGTATAGACTCCCAAGGATCAAAGTGTTGCCCGTGAATCCTTGAGCAAGTGGAGAGAGTCATCTGTCTTCTTGTCAAAGAGTTTGGGACTTTCAAATGGGAAATCCTCAACTGTGGATTGCACCTCCTTAGGAAAGCTGAAGAGATGGAGCCATGAGGCCCTTCTCATCGTGCCAGCCGTCGCCACTGAACGTGCAGCTGTGTCCACAGAATCAAGTGTGGCTTGCAGGGCTGTTTTGGAGATGAGTTGTCCCTCTGATACAAGTGCTGTGAATTGTTCTCTCTTGTCCTCAGAAATAAAATCAGTCAATTCAGACATCTTTGTGTAGTTAATATAGTCATATTTTGCCAGTAATGCCTCGTAGTTGGCTGTACGGAGGTTTAGTGTAGCCGAGGAATAAGCCTTGCGACCAAAAAGATCAAGACTTTTCCAGTCTTTGTCGTGAGGTGTGGTTTTGGGCTGTCGTTGCCTACCATGTTCCTGGACTGTGTCCACCACTAGGGAATTGGGCGCTGGATGTGAAAAGAGGAACTCTGTGCCTTTGGCTGGTACATAATATTTTTTGTCAGACCTCTTGCAGGTTGGAGGAGTAGTGGCAGGGTTCTGCCAAATGGTTTTGACGGGGTCCATCAGCACCTCACTCACAGCAATTTTGGATGAAGCAGATGTATGCAAAATCTCCACTAGTTTGTGTTGTGTCACTTGGACCTCCCCAAGGGAGATGTCCAGGGAGCTAGCCACTCTTTTAAATAGATCCTGGAATAGTCTAAAATCATCCCCTATATTATGGGGAGGAGGTGTAACAGTGTCATCTGTGGATAGTGATGGGAAATGGGTAAGTGGTACCCCTTCCATGATCGGGGTTCTTCCTCATCTTCCCCCAGTTTCCCTGCCACCATCAAAGGTCCAGGCACAGGTGACTGCTGTGTGCCAGGTCTGGATGTGGCAGGCAGTCCCTGTTGTGTGAAGTATGCCACCCACAGGTTCCAGTATGCCCATTGGGGTGGGGGAGGTATGGGGGGCCCCTCAGGGCTGGCCATACCATTGAAAATACTCGGAATCAGTGTAATATGTCCCCTGAGGGGGTCCTGAGTTAGTCGGTTCATGGTAGAGATTGTGATGGGAGATCTCCTTGTCCTTCCTCACTCTCATCCTCCTCACTCAAATAGGGAGGAGTGGATTGTACTGGAGATGCGAGGAGACTCGGTGCCAAGGGTGACATGTTTGCATTGGTGCCGATGATAGGGGAGTCAGGGGCAGAACCGACTAAGGCCATGGCTACACTTACAGCTGTACAGTGCTGGGAGTTACAGCTGTCTTTGTACAGCTGTGTAGGGAAAGCGCTGCAGTGTGGCCACACTGACAGCTACCAGCGCTGCAGTGTGGCCACATTTGCAGCTTTTGCAGCGCTGTTGGGAGTGGTGCATTATGGGCAGCTATCCCAGCGTTCAAGTGGCTGCAACGTGCTTTTCAAAAGAGGGGGGTGAGGGGGAGCGTGGGGGGAGAGAGAGAGAGTGGATTTTTGGAGCTGTCAGCTCCCTGCCTTGCAAGTTCTAAGGACTGGGACATACACATCACCAACCTGCAATCATTTTAAAAGTTTCGAGCCCTTCCCCCACCCCTCTTATTCACTAAATGCAAATTATGAGCTCCAACACGGACTCCCCCTCCCCCTCCGCCGTGTGGCTTCTCTCCTCAGGCAAACAGCTGTGAACATTCCAAAGCAATTCCCCTGCCTGCCTCTTCTCGAGCAAACAGGAGCTGTGTTTGTTTTTTAGATAAGCAGCTCCGGGGAGCCCAGACGGAGTTCAGCCACTCTTCTGATTTGTTGTGAGCAGGCATTCTGGGATACCTCCTAAAACCCTGGAGGCCAATTACAGCGCTTTTGATGGCCACACTTGACGAGCAGCGCTGCATCACCAGCGCTGCAATCGTTATACCCCAAGCAGACCAGGTGTACAGCCAGCGCTGCAGCCAGGGAGTTGCAGTGCTGGATGTGCCTTGCAGGTGTGGACAGTTACTAAGTTGCAGCGCTGTAAACCCACCACCAGCGCTGCAACTCTCCAGAGTAGCCAAGCCTTAAGAGACCCTTTTGTCGAGAAACTGCTGTGATGTCTGTTTGATTGGCCCCTGAGACTGTATCACTGTCAGTGCCTGGAGCTGCTCTGTATAAGCTGGTGCTGAAGGCTGCACCACTGTGTGCACCGAGCGTGTCTTTGAAGGAGCCGCCATCTGTCCTGGTGCCCCACCGCTGCGTGCGGATCACAGATTTGGTATTGGCAGCGTCAAGGCATTGGGTTCAGATTTCCCTTTAGTGCTTCTGTGGGAGCGGCTCTTTTAGAGTCTCTGGCTCTAGAGGTACCGGCGGTGCCGGGTGGTCCCGCTGGGTCGGCTGCCAGTGCTGAGTGTCCTCTTGCAGAACGACACTTCTTGGCCGATTCCTGAGTTGGAGACATAGCTGCTTGCCCTTTTGACAGTTTGCTCAGATGCACGGATTGAGGAGGGACGCCTGTCAGAAGCCATGGTTGGTGAAGTTTCACCAAGAGGGCTTCAGGCTCAGATGCAGGTCTGAGAGACTTCGCCATAAGGAGGAGCTTTAACAGCAAATTTCTAGCTCTTCTTGTCCCGGCAGTGAGCTTGAGACAGTGCTAAGACTTCTGAGTTGTGTGTCTTTCGCCTAGGCAGCAAACACGCTGATCATGGCCATCTGAGACAGGTATAGCAAGCTTGCAGTTGAGACAGCCTTTAAAGCCTGGAAAACCAGGCATTCCTGTCGGGGGGGCTTTCACCCTCAGAGCAGCTGTGTATGCCGCGGTTCAACTGAAACTTCTCCTCAGCCCGTAGTTCAAAAGGAAAGTAAAAGGAAAAAGGGGTTGGTTTTGTTTTGTTTTAAACTATGGTGACAGGGATAAAAGAAAAAGGAAAACAATGTAAATAGCTGCTAACGAGGAAACTAAGTAACTAACTGTTAAACTAATTAACTACTAAGTAGCTAAGTAGGGAGGCGCTGCTGATTGCTCCAACTCTGTAGCCGAGGGCAGTAGGGAAGGAACTGAGTGCGGGGGGGGTGGGGAGGTCGGGGTCGGAGCACAGCATCAGTTAACTGCCTGAAGCAGCAGGAGATAGGGACCATGCATGTGCGACCCAACTGGGCACTGCTACCAAAAGTCTCTGAGTATGAGCACAGGGGTGCTCCAACACCTAAAATGGAGCACCCACAGGGACAGCACTCAAAGAAAAACAATTCCAATTAAATCCTCAAAAACCGGAAACACCTGGCAATGCATGTCCTGACTTGCAGCATGAGCTCTCTCTGGAATTTCAGGGTGTACTTACTGACCTTTACAATAAAAAGAAAATTGATCAAAGGTTCAAAGTAATTCTTCAGTTATCTGTATGTTAATACCCACAGGAAAACTCAAGGGCCAATTTTTTTAACTGAGGCATTATTTTTATTATTGTGCACTAACAATAATACAAATAACAGTGTTACAGATCAAGCTGGTGGCCAAATCTCTTTCACACTGCAGGTACCTTGCTGGGAAAAAGTTGAGGTAAACCCTAGAAATATGAACATACATTCGGGCAGCGGATTTAAAGTCCCACTCGGGATCCAGAGAGAGATCCACATGTGAAGTTAAACTAAAACAGGCAGACTCCTCCTTCAAACTGCTGGAGTCTTTCAAGGTCATTCATTGCCTTGGCGAATCCACCTACCCAATCTGCTCTACCCCCACAATCTCTTTCTGCAGAACCACTGGTACATACCCTACAGTCATTAATACAGCAGGTGCAGCTAGAGAGATCTGGCAATGTGTGAATAAAAATCCTGGAGATGCTAAACACTCACCAACAGGAGATGATGATAATAATGATGCTTTGTAGTTATACTGTACAGTGTTTTATACCTTCAGTATGATTTATAAACCTTCATAATTAAACAGGCACTATCAACTCCAAAAGCACATTTTTGTCTTAACATTTTTTTCTTACTGTTGTTACAAGTAACATCTAAGGTTAAAGGAAACAAAGCTGTTTTTTTCAGTTTGCTTGCTCTGTGTTTGACAGCACTTTATGCATGGACAATTTCACCATTTCTCCTGTACAGTCAGTTTTCTCTGTGTGTGGGTCTTTCATGGGTTTGGGAGAGCAATTCCTTCAACTCCCTTTGTAAATTGACAGGGGACATACGGCCTAGTGGACGTCCAGGCTTATGAGGCAGAAAATCCTCAGGTCTAACCCTGGGTGAACCATCAACCTGTTGCATGGTTTTAAACAAATCTCTTAATTCCTCTGTGCCTCAGTTTGCCCACCAATACAATGGGAATTAATTACAATTACATGCTCTAAGGGAGGGTCTATGAGGATAATTCTTTTATATTTAGCAGCATTTTGGAGAAGTGAAGATGAATATGCAACACAGTATCACTGCAAGATGGAATGGAATTCACAACTTAGGTTAGCAAATAACATTCAGTTCCAGAAAACAGGGAAATATGCAATATTCAGTGGTCCCGATGGAGTGAGGGACCTACATCGGATGCAAATTATAGGGGGCCCCTAAGGATTTCTGCCAGGAGTCATTACTTGTTAATGTCACAATGCAAGGAAACCTAACACATCTCCCAGTAATAATCAATGCAAAATGTTAAAGAGAATGGATTTCAAGTGACATTTAGGAGTGAAGTAGATCCCTTACAAGGATGTAAACTGTATTACTTCTCCCGTAAGGTTGCAAGAGCCCTTTAAATTCCCTTCAGCAGCAGCCATTCCTATTTCACAGGAAAGATACACGTGTCTCCTTCTTCTCATGGTTTATCTCTTTTAAGCTGATGGTCTTGTAACTCACAAAGTCAGAATCCCCAAATGAGTAATGTGAGACCTCTTATGTGAGCCCGATGGAGCTAGTACTCAAAACTGACCATCACATGTTTATGCATAACATTCTGAAGCCAAGATTTATGTCATATCATGGAAGAAACAGCCTATTAGTCACCAGCATCTAATTCTTCAACAACACAAAGTGAAAATTTCCTTAATTTATGTGCTTTGTTTTTAAACAACATCAATTAAGTTCCAGATGACAGCAGAGATTCCTTGCTGGACATGTGGGAAGACAGATAAGCTTTATCTGTTGTTCACTGGAAAGGTGATTAAATGATTTAGTGTAATGTCACATACCTGGATCTAGGTTATATTGTTCTAGGAGCCTGAAGACCAGTTTGCTTAGCATTTTATGGTTGAGTTTGTTAGGTCGTAAACCTTGATACTGCCTGTAAACAAAACAAGCAAAGCCAGGAAGAAACATCAATGCAAACAGATAAGATACTTCTCCCTTTTAATAGCAGGGGTGTTGTCTGTAGCTGGGTGATGGTGACAACTTCTTTTCCCCCCTCATCCATCAAAGCTGAGCCTATACCATTTTTTCCTCCAACTGGGTCTAAATTAGCTGTTACCACTCAAGAAAGAGATCTTGGAGTTATCGTGGATAGTTCCCTGAAAACATCCACTCAATGTGCAGCAGCAGTCAAAAAAGCAAACAGAATGTTGGGAACTATTAGGAAAGGGACAGATAACAAGACAAAAAATATCATAGTGTCATTATATAAATCCACGGTACACTCACACCTTGAATACTGTGAGCAGTTCTGGTCACCCCGTATCAAAAAAGTTCTGTTAGGAAAGGAAAAGGTACAGGGAAGGGCAACAAAAATTACTAGGGATATGGAACAACTTCCGTATGAGAGATTAAAAAGACTGGGGACTCTTACGTTTAGAAAAGAAACAACTAAGTAGGGATATAATAGAGGTCTATAAGATCCTGAATGATGTGGAGAAAGTGAATAAGGAAGTGTTATTTACTCCTTCACACAACACGAGAACCAGCGGTCACCCAATGAAATTAATGGGCAGCAGGTTTAAAACAAACAAAAGGAAGTATTTCTTTACAACACGCACAGTCACTCTGTGGAACTCATTGCCAGGGGATGTTGTGAAGGCCAAAAGTAGAACTAAGTTCTTTTGGCCAAGATGATCATGAATGCAACCCTGTGCCCCAGGCATCCTAAGCCTCTGACTGCCAGATGCTGGAAGTGGATGACAGGAGATGGATCACTCAATAATTGCCCTGTTCTGTTCATTCCCTCTGAAGCACCAGGTATCAGCCACCGTTAGAAGACAGGATACTGGCCTATATGGACCTCTGGTCTGACCCATTTGGTCATTCTTACTTTAAGGTAAGTGCTATTCTTTCCATCAGTTAGCTGATACTCATGTCTTCATCAGTCTCCAATTCTCCATTCAAGGGTTTTAAGAGTTCATGTCAGTACCTGATTTCCAGCAACCTGGTATGTAAGACCCACTCTGCTTTTATTAGCATTGTATCTGCTGCATATATGCTGTTGTTTTGATTGCACTGCTGATGCTTACTTGGCATAAGCCACTTTGGTGAGAGGTGGTTTATAAATTAAAAAACAACCCTGATAATTTCACTGGAAAAGAAATGATGAGTACATATATTTCTTGTTTTTTGACACTGTATCATGGGAATATTAGACGCGCACGCATGGAGCGAGTGCAAAGGCTTTTTACTTTGACGAGGACTATCTGCAGATGGCTCCTTCACAACTGCACTATTTCCCGGTTTAGCACTGCTATCTGAAGCTGACGGAAAGGGAATTTTCAGTTGAAAATTCAACTGAAATCAGGGTTACCAACTGATGATCCTTATTCCCCTCCCCACATCTCACTGCCAGATATGCACAATGGATGTTGCAGCACCAGAGTCAGGCTGTTGAGGTTTCCTGGATAAGATCTACTACAATGTTTTCATGTTTAGCCTCACTGTGCAAAGTGCTCAGTCCCTGCCACTTCCAATGACATCAATGGGAGTGATAGGTGCTCAGTGTCTCATAGGATAAGGCCTTTTGAGAGACCAAATTTCACAATTACCAGAATTTTTCCCTTCTCTGATGGGAAGTTACTACACAACATTTAGCAAGTTACTCCATGGCTTTCAGCGTGTTATTAGTGAACGCAGAAAGAGCACTAGAAAACATATTGTCCTTACCTGATAGCTATTTAGCACCTGCTCATAATGTCATATAATATTGTATGCTGTTTAGACAGAAGAAGGATAAAACACTGGAAAATAGAATAATCTTCTACCTTGAGATGTCTGTAGTATTAAAACTAGGTTCACACCACATATCCAGGGTCTGCAAGAGTTTGCGCTGGAGATCAGGATATTCTGCCACATAAGCCTCCACTAGGTTAGTCTTCTCTTGAAGTAGCAATGGAGTGCACATCTAGGAAGAAAAATAGTTTTGCACTTGTAAAGCATTACAGAGACACTGTCCTCTATACCTGATGCAAACCGCTTCCCATTGCATTGGCTCAGCAGCACTGGAGAGGCAGAGCTAAGTCTCCTGCCACTCCCAGCTTACAGGCACAGGAGCAGGAGCTGTCCAATTTTGCTGCTGCTCAGAAAGTGAATAGTGAGCCTTACACGCCTGCATGGGTGCTCGGGATGGGCAACACTCTAGCTCGAAGTCTTCTATACTGAGGTCTGAAAGTGCTTGAGAAAAGTGTTCCAAATTGCTTAAACGTTAGAAAAATATTTCTATATCCAAATATGCCGAAAGGGAGTTTTCTACACAGAATTTTCAACACAAATATTACCAACAACATTACAAACCTTTGGCATTAGAATTTATTTAACTCAGGCCATCTCTTACCACCACATAGGTAGAAAATATTTCAGTTATCTTCCTACACCCATTATTCTGAATGGGGAGAGCAGAGGAGGAGATGGGATTATTTTTGCATTTAATAAACCTTATTACAGACACAATAATTTGCAAAAGAGAATCAACACAGCTGGAGTTTCAGATTCCAGTTAGAAAAATATTCTATTAAGATGGAATGTGGTATAAAAAAATCTTTCAGTCACTTCACAGGATGAAGCAAAATTTTTAGCAGCTCCCTAGCGACTTTGTGCAAATTAGATATTAGTGTATAGTACTGGTATATAACTTCCACTTTTGTGCAAGACTGTGTGTCTGGTTTATCAAAGGATGCATCTGATGATAGAGAAGACAACAGGGGAAACAGACTTACCTTCTCCACATCTAGATCCAGCTGTAATTTTAGCTTTATACTCAGAATGGCTGCCTAGAAAACACAAAAGATAGAAAATACTTCTGGTTGTAGTGGAAAATGTGTGTTTGGGAGAGCTTATAAACAGATGTGTTTCTAAACTGAAGTATACACATTAGTCGCAGAATGATTCTATTTATTGTTATATTTTGAATGTGCTAATTAAATGCAACTGCCTGCACAGATTTCATTTACAAATCCACAAAAACACTATCAGTGGCATTACATGTTTTAAACTGTATTAAACCTCAGAAGAAAAATTCTGGGATCAAGCATTCTATTAAAAAATTTAGAGCAAAAAACCAGAGTCTCTAGTCAAGTGTTTGGAAAGACTCAACTGATAGGTAATTTTCTCCAGGAATATAAATTTAAAAACGGAACAAAAAACGATATTTGTGAGTTAACTTGAACACAATTCCTTCTGATTTTAAACTTTCAATGCAGTTATATTTTGTGAAAACATCTCATTCATAAATGTGAATACAACTAAAAATCAGATTTTTAGGTTCAATCACTTAAATTTAGCTCCACATACCCCAGATGCTATGAATAACAAATAAAAGGATGATAATAATTATATTGTGCCCTTTTATGCTGTGTTCTGAATGGTGATGAACTAAATCTTGTAATCCCCATGTGAAGTTCCTCAGAATCAGTATCCTAATTCTGCAGATGGGAAAGTGAGCCCTAGAGTGGCAAAATGATTTTTGAGGAAAGTCACAGAAGCAGTCAGTGGCAGAGCCAGGAATAGAACCAAGATCTTCTGCATTCCCATCCTGTATTTTAACCTCAAGAACTTGCTTTCATCCTGGCTTCAGTTTCCCTTCTCTACTCGGTGCAGCCCCACCCTAGTACAATAAGGTGATGCAAAACATTGGATAACTGTTGCTCGTGAATTGAAAATTAATACAGTCATACCATTCTGCCAAGGGGTTGCTAAAACATGTTCTTTGAGGCCTGATTCAGCAAGGCACAGAAATAGTCCTTAAGCCCATCCCTATTCAGCAAATTACTTAAGAATGCACTTAAGTCTCAGGTCTTGTCTACACTACCAGGTTTTGTCACCAAAACTACCATTTGTCGACCCAAACAGTGAGTGCATACACACTGCAAGGCGACTTTTGTTGGGGAAAATGCCTGGTTTGGGTGACAAAATTCATCCGTCCTCACGAGAGATTTAAGTCTTTTTCCTCTACATTTTTGTCGACAAAATGCAAGTGTAGACACTATGCTTCATTTCATCGTCTTAACTGACCTCCAGGAGATGTCCCACAATGCCCATCCTGACCTACTCTGGTCAGCAGTTTAAACTCCACTGCCCGGCAGCCAGGTAAACAACCATCCTCCCCTCCCACTTAGAAGCTCCAGGAATTTTTGAAATTCTATTTCCTGTTTGCTCGGTGTGGAGAGGTCTCATCACATCTTCTCAGGTGACCACGGCAGCTTATTGCAGCAAACGCTCTCCTGCTTGGACCACTGCAGACCTGCTGGATCTGCTCAGTATATGGGGAGAGGAGGCCGTCAGAGCCGTAACTAGCTATTTTTGCGCCCGAGGCAAGAATATAAAATTGCGCCCTCCCCCTTCCATACAATTTCATAGTAGTTACTTTGTAAAAAAAAAAAAAAAAGAAAGAAAAAAGAAAAAAGAAAAATACGTAAACAAGAAGAATAATGGTAATAGAAAGTTTTTTTATTTTAATCATAAGATCCGTTTGAACTAGGAAGTCTTCAGAAAAAAAATATTGTTTGAACATCAACAATCAGAGCTTTTGTTTCTGCTCCCAATTAAATCATGAGCTTTTGTGTTTGGACTATGAAGGACTGTTCCTTAAGAAATCAACAGAATGGGAAGTTTTAAACTATGCACCACTCTTTTCATGACCTACACAGCAGCAATGCTGCTGCAGTTAGACAAACACCGCAGGGAAGGCTGTTCTGTTTATTTACATTTTTAAATAGAAAACAGTCGTTTTTAGTTTCATTTTTCACCACCTCCATCACCCGTTCACTGCTGGAGCAGGCGGGCACCGTTGCTTTTTCCTCCCATATGTCTGGGGTTTTTCCCTTCCCAAGGACTGACAGCTTCCCCCCCCTTCACTAGAAACATGTTTTTAAATGCGCTGGTGTTTAAGCAACTGTCTCGGGGCGGTGCAAGTGCACCAGGGCAAAGCCCAGCCGGGGAGCAGCACTGATTGCTTCAGCCCCCAGCCCGTGCCCAGGGAGGGGGCGCCTGAGTCGGTGGGCGGAAAGGGCCGGGCAGGAGCAGCAGACAGAGGTGGAAATGCCAGAACCAGCCCACTTCACTCTCCAAGCTCCCCGCCTTTCTGCGATCTGGCCTGAGCAGAGCAGGGGGATCTGGGGCGCTGTAGCCCGGAAGCAGGAGCAGTCCCAGTGCAGCGCCCTGCTGGGGCACCAATGTGCCCAGCACTGGGGACACGCTGCTTAGACAAATGCAGCTAAGCTGCCCCCCGCCACCCGTTCGTAGCCTCCCCTCCAAACCCTGCCAGGACCCAGGAGCCCAAAGCCCCCCGGAGCTGGCTCAGCTCCCAGCCACTGTGCTGCGATCCTTGGCCAGGCCAGGAGGGAAATAACACGGCTGCTCCCAGAGCGCCCTGCTCACTGCCCTGGGCCCCGAGTGCTGCAGGCCCAGCCCGGAAG
Source organism: Gopherus flavomarginatus (assembly GCF_025201925.1). NCBI lineage: Eukaryota > Metazoa > Chordata > Testudines > Testudinidae > Gopherus > Gopherus flavomarginatus. The sequence goes on from NC_066633.1 coordinate 24,255,704, forward strand.
CTGCTGCGCCAGGGTGGTGCAGGGGTGCTGCTTACACTTGGGCCCCACTCCAAGTTCCCAGCCACGGCTCAGTGCAGCTGCGGTGGCAAAGGACGCGGAGCTCCACGATCTGCACCAGGCCTGCCTCTGGCTCCTCCTAAAACCCTCCTGGCTGCCAGGCTCGTCCCCTGCCAGCCCCGCGGGTCGGGCCAGTTCTCCGGGGTTGGGGCTGGTCTGGGCTACAATGGACTAAACCCTGCCTGGTAAGCCAGAGGAAGAAGCCCCAGGGCACAAGCCGGGCTGTGCTGGGGTTACCGGGTAGCAGCTCTCCCCATTCCCCCTCCTGCCCTGGGCTGACTCAGGCCAGAGGAGTCAGGCGGAGACACGGGCATTGGCTGGGAAGCTGCCCTGGAGCCAGAGGCTGGAATCGCTGCAGACCAAGTCCCGGTGCACGCGGAAAGGGGTTGCCGGGGGGCTGCTATTCTCCAGGCAGCCACCCACAGGGACACACGCAGGGAGGGAACAAGCCCGGCTGGGGAGGGAGGCGAGAAAACCAGTCTTTTTCTGCACCCCTCTGCTTTGCAGGCCTGAGGCAAGTGCCTCACTCGCCTGGCCCTTGTCACGGCACTGGAGGCTGTGCAGTCCCAGCTGTGCTCGAGCCATAGGAACTGGGATACCTACAGGCAGATTTCTCCAGGCTTGAGCGAAAAGGGCTGTGATTGGGACATGCTGCAAGTGCAGAGCAAAGATAAAGGAGCTGAGGCAGGCGTACCACAAGGCGAGGGAGGCAAACTGTTGCTCAGGTGCTTCTCCCAAGACCTGCTGGTTCTATGAGGAGCTGGATGCTATCCTTGGTCGCGTCCTCACCTCCATTGCCAAGAGCCCGTGAATTCTTCGGAGGGCACAGAGGTGGCAGAAAGAGGACCTAACCCAGAGGACAAAGTTATTAATGAAGAGGTGGAGTTAGATGAGGATGTGCAGCTCCCAGCAGAGTCGCCCAGTAGGGCAGGCAGGCAGCCAGGAACTATTCTCCACTCCAGAGGTGTCTAGCCAGTCTCAGCAGTTGCTCTATGGATGAGACTCCCGGTAAGTGGCTGTGGTTTGTGTAGTGTGGAGGTGGGTTCAGGCTATAGAAATGTGAGAGACTGGCTGTGTTTGTGTGTGCTGGACATTTCCCTGTGCAGTTAATCAGTACGGCGGAACAGGGTATTGACGAATGCTGAGATCTCACAGGAATCCTCCAGAGAGATCTCCAGGAAAGTTTCCTGGAGGTACTCAGTAATCCTCTGCCGAAGTTTCCGAGGCAGAGTAGCTTTGTTCCTTCCCCCATTGTAGGAAACTTTCCCACACCACTCATCAATCACTTGTGGAGAGACCAAAGCAGCACATAGGCGAGCAGCATAAGGAGCAGGGAAGAAGCCACAAGCATGGAGTAGATGTACCCACATTTCCCTGCTCATCCTTAGTGGTGAGATGTCTGCTAGAATTACCCCCGCTTGTGGAAAAGTGTGGGAGAATTTTAGAATTTGTTCCCTAGAATGCTGCACCACAACCCTTGCAAACCGTGTTTGCTCTTTTCCACATGTGGTGTAGCCCCCTCCCTCCAGCTTCCCTGCCAACACTCCCCATGCTTTGGCTGTTTGTGGAGATGTGTGCCTGGCTAGGGTCAGCAAGAAAGTGATGGCAATGTTGTAAAAGGTGTGTTTAACAGAAATATTTCAGTGCTGTGCGTGAATTTAACAATCCCACTTCTGTGTATTGTCCTCTCTGCTTCACCAGATGTGGCCTTCAGGAACACCTCACACACCTCAGCCAAGCACCTCCACCAGATAAGAAAGAGTCCAAGATGCAGCAAAGAAGACGTGTTCCGGGAGGTCCTACAGTGCTGCAATACAGAAAAAAGGGAACGAAAGGAGTGCTGGGAAGCCAAACAGTCAGACAGAAAAAAGAATCACGTGTTTGTTAAGGACGCTACTGAGCAGATGACTAAAGTAATGGGAGAGCAAACGCAGATGCTGAAGTCCTTAATAATGCTGTAGATGAGCAAATCAGTGCTTGACCTCCACTGCAGCACATTCAGAACTCTTTCCCATGTCTCCCCCAAACTCTGCTCACACATTCCTTTCCACCTTCCAGGGCTTCTCAGTTTCCCCTTCACTCCACCTCCTCAGATAACTTTCACAATGATAGCTGGACCTAAACACAGCCGTGAGAGTCTGCCTTTCCCTGGCTCCTCCTTTCCCATCAAGCATCTGTGTGTTTGTGTGTGCTGTTTCATGTGCAATAAAAGCAAACTTTTATAATGGTAAATCATCTTTATTTTTTTTCTACAAGGTGAGATTGCAGGCACTGCCAATACATGCACAGGCATTGCAATCACTTTATTACAGGAATACAAGGCCCCAAATGTCACCATTGCCTCCTAGGAAAACTATATGTAATGTAACACTGAATATGTAATAAAACATGGATTGCCCCCTAGTAAAACTACATGTAACGTAACACTGAAGCAGCTCCGACAGAGATAGATGTTACTGGTGGTCATTGTCAAAGTGCTGCCTCAAAGACTCCATGATTCAAATAGCTCCTCGTGGGCTCCTCTGACAGCCCTGGTATCTGGCTGCTCAAAATCAGTGGCCAAGCAGTCTGCCTCAGCATTCCACCCCTGAGCAAACCTTTCACCCTTAGCTTCACAGAGATTACGCAACGTACAGCATGCAGCTATGACCACAGGAATATTATCCTCAGTGAGGACCAACCTGCCATAAAGGCATTGCCAGTGTGCCTTAATCTGCCAAAACCACATTCCATTGTCATCCGGCACCTACTGAGTCTGTTTTTGAACTGCTCCTTACTGCTGTCCAGGTGTCCCGTGTAAGGTTTCATAAGCCACGTTGTATGGGGTACGCAGGGTCCCCCAGGATCATTATGGGTATTTCAACACTCCCCATTGTAATCTTCTGGTTAGGAAAGAAAGTCTCTGCTTGCAGCTTTCTCTACAGAATGGTGTTCCTGACGATGCATGCGTCATGCACTTTCCCAGATCACCCCATGTTGATATCAGTGAAACACCCATGGTGACGCCTCCACAGTTTGTGAAACCCATTTCCTAAAAGCCATCCACTAATTCACGTACATTTCCCAGAGTCAAGGTTCTTCATAGGAGGATGAGATTTATTGCCGTGGACACTCACATTAACGCAGCCCCAATGGTCAACTTCCCCACTCCAAATTGATTTGAAACTGACCAGTAGCAGTCTAAAGTTGCCAGCTTTTGCCACACACAGCAATTGCCACATGCTTTTCTACCAAGAAGCAGATCTGGAGTGAACTCCACGCATAGTTCCAGGAAGGCGGCTTTCCAAATCCAAAAGATCTGTAGCCACGGCTCATCATCCTTCATCTGCACGACGATACGATCCCACCATTCAATGCTTGTTTCCCAAGCCCAAAAGTGAGGTTCTACCCTATGCACCTGCTCTGTGAATGCCAAAAACCATCTAAATGCCCCTATCCATATCCCACAGAATGTCAGGCACCCGCAAGTCTTCTTCAGTTAGGAACTTCACGATTAACTGCACTGCCATCCGTGATGTCTTCATGACACTTAACAAAGCATAAGAGAGCCACGTGGGATCCATCCCTTCTCACAAAGATGCCAGAGTGAACAGCATAGATGGGCCGCTGAAAAATGCTGCGAACGAAAGCCGGAAGCCCATAGAGTGCTGGGACAGAAAACAACACATCACAGGACATTTAGCACTGTCTCAAGATGTGCCGTGATCTGCTCAGTCATTCCATAACACCTAGTGACAGAAGCACTGTGGGATAGGTACCCACAGTGCATTGCTCATACTGTCAATGATGGTCCCCTCACTGTGGATACAATCTGCCAACAGAGGGAGCAAGTGTTAACATGAACTTGCAATTTTTATTATGTCGACTTTTGGGTGTTGACATCAAAGAATCATAGAATCATAGAATATCAGGGTTGGAAGGGACCTCAGGAGGTCATCTAGTCCAACCCCCTGCTCAAAGCAGGACCAGTTCCCAATTAAATCATCTCAGACAGGGCTTTGTCAAGCCTGACCTTAAAAGCCTCTCAGGAAGGAGATTCCACCATCTCCCTAGGTAACCCATTCCATTCAGTCCCTAGTCTGTAACAGTGCATGGGATTCTTCCGTCTTAAGTGCAGGACTCTGCACTTGTCCTTGTTGAACCTTATCAGGTTTCTTTTGGCCTAATCCTCTAATTTGTCTAGGTCCCTCTGGATCCTATCCCTACGCTAAAGCATACCTACCACTCCTCCCGGTTTAGTGTCATCTGCAAACTTGTTGAGAGTGCAGTCCACACCATCTTCCAGATCATTAATGAAGATATTGAACAAAACTGGCCCCAGGACCGACCCTTGGGGCACTCCACTTGAAACTGGCTGCCAACTAGACATGGAGCCATTGATCACTACCCGTTGAGTCTGACGATCTAGCCAGCTTTCCGTCCACCTTATAGACATCACTTTTGTTGACACAAATTCCTAGTGTAGACGTGCCCTCAACGAGTTAAATCTCAAATTAAGCACACACTTAACTGATTTGTTGAAATGCTTTTCTTGGTTTTATGATTACTAGTGTTAGAAACAAACAAACAGAAGGCCCTATTGAAGGGTGTACTTACAGAGTCCAGTTCTTTGAACAGAAAGGACAACATCAGATGGTATCAGCATGTTTACAATCTGAATAATAATAGAAGAGATAAGCCTAACTGAACTAAAGATGTGACTGACTTGGCTGCTGTATCTATTTTATTATTTATTTTGTTATTGCGATGTTTGGTGTTGTTCAACTCCACAAAAAAGTTTTCTGTAAAATGACCCCATTTTTAATATTATTTTTACAGAGGATAAGATCTCCAGGGATGTAACAACTCATTCATGACTAATTTTGCTGTCCGATAACAAGTCTATCAGAATATAGATTACGTACTTCAGCTGATAATTAAAGATACACCCTACCATGGTAACTGAGTATTTCTCCATCACACAGCTTTGTGCATACTCTACTCTGGACCACGAGTAGCCAGAATAACTGGAAACTAGTAATCATGTTAACTAAGTTGTAGAAACCTCAGATTAAACTTGGACCAGAAAGGCAATAGCAATTCCAAATCCTAGCCGCCTTCACCACTCCTCCAACTGTTAAGCAAGACCAATAACTACCTTTTATAAATGATCCTCTCAGCACATTATCCAGGAACCCTAAAATCCTTGTAATGTCTGCACACACAATGCATTTATTAGGAAGGCCTCTATATGCACTCTGAAACCAACATAACCCACATGTAAAATGCCTCTTACAATTCTGAATATTAGCATGTGCTGCCTTTTCTGCTCCTACTAATGCATTCCAATTTCCAGTATGAATAAAAATAACAGCAAAGAAATAACCCAGACAAGCATTTGGGTTACATTAACTCCCCCCTTCCCACCCCTGCAGTTCACTTCCACATTGGATCTAAATTAGAAGCATGGGAAAGGTTTACACTTTTCTTCCATTTCCTTTCCTGAGCCTATGGAGGGGCAGGCTCGTGATGAGGGCTATGTGCTGACAGTGATGCCTGATACAGGGAAAAGGGTAAGATCAGAGGAAAAGGTGATGACCAATGGTCTGATTCAAAGCCACTGAAGACAATGAATCCTTTTATTGTCTTCCAAGGGCCTTGGGTCAGGCTCTGTTTGAGCAGCAGTCAGCATAAACATCATATCTGGACAAAACACAAAAATGATCCAAGGTGCTATTCACATGGGGACAGATGCCCAGAGCTTGCCCTCAGTTAAGACATTCTTTGTAAAATGGCTACCATCTCCTATGGTTCTCAGTGGGACTTGGATGATAGGCAAAGATGACCCTGTTTACTGACTCCTCAATGTTCTTCTCCAGCTCATCCCATAGAGGGCAGTCATCTTCTCTGAGAGCAATTTGGAGGTGACCATTAGGAATGATGGGAGGTGGGGGGGCGATATTTTGAAAGAGGATGATTTTTTGTTTATCTGAAGAAGATTTTATGTGTTAGCCTTTACTGATGGGAAAACTTCCAGCTATAAACAAACAAACACACACACACATAAGTCAATCAATCAATCATTCACCAATAAGTGCAAGTATTTCTCTTCAGATATTACCTGTTACTCCAGATCTGCTCAAATAGAGGGGGAAACTCAGATGTGTGTGCGTGTGAGCACACGCATGCACAGCGCAGTGCAAAGCACAGGAGGGATGGGAAATCAGGTGTGTGCACATGCAGGGGACCGTGGAGAACATGATGGAGGAGAACTGTTTTGTGGTGCAGAGGAATCTGGAGGACAGGAGGGAGAGGGAATTTGGATTGGAAACCTGTGTGTATGCACATGCACATAAGCATGTTGGAATATAGGAGGGAGGGGGCAATTGAACTGAACACTGGCTGTTTTGTGCAGCTCCAATGACACAGCACAGCTTTAAACCCAGTTTAACTAGTGAGTATTTCTGGCCAGGCTACTTTGTAATGTACCTGAGTAGCATAAAGCATCAAGAGTGTATCTGTGAATCTGGCCCTAAAAGATTTAAGGTTATTAGAATTATCCAATTAGAATTATCACATGATAATATCCTCATTGAGTTCCTTATTTTTTGTTCACGTATTAATTTTTTAATTAAAAAAAGGAAATTTCCACACAAAAACTATATTAAAATGCAGTTAACATATCAGTGATTTAGGGTAAAATGTGTACAAAACAATCCAGGAAAGTCTGAGTTAAGATTAAATTTAAAAGCAATCCAAACATATTAAGGTCTGGAAAGTCAGTTAGGGAACCCAAACAGCTTTAACTCTGCCCTACAGTGACACCATAGCAAAAGAACAATATAATGTATATTCTAACATCAGTTGAATCTAATCAATTTAAAACTACAAACGTGAATATGCCACAATCATAATCATATTAGGCATCACTAGAGGGCTGAGTTAAGGTAGCCTGCGTGCCTGAAATGTGAATTGCTAGACCCTTAGCATGTTTGGATTTATTTTGAGTTTATCCCTAAATCTGAATTTCCTGGGTTTATCATGGTTGTTTTTTGAATAATTAAACCATCCCAGAAATGTACTTTACTCTAAATTACTGACGTAATCTCAACCCTAACCCTGTGTTAATGCAGTTTTTGAGAACACTAAGATGGGTGTATTTAAAATAAGTAAATGGTATATTTTAATGCCTTTATCGCCTAATTCCTAATTTTAGCAATTAGCCTTAGATATAATTAAAAAATCTGTTTCTTTTATTGAAAACTAGCAAGTATTAGCTCAATTTAACATATTTACAAAATCCATTTTCTGTACAAAAACAATAAATACGGAAGGAGAATGTCATTTATTCGTTAAAAATGAAATGCAAAAATTATCTCCCCATCCCTGCTAAACCTTAGCCCCAATGTTCTTGTATAAAAAACAAATCAGAACAAGAAAAAAGTCCCCAGATTTCTAATGCAGAGAGCTTTGAGTGGGAGTTCTCTCAAGCCAAGGAATATTTCTGGTTGTCAGAGGCTAAAAAGATTATTTATTGTTTCCTTCCTAAACCCAGCTCCACTGCCACCTGTTTAGAATTTAATATAAAGCTGTTAAACAAAACCAGAACTTTGATGCTAATTGCGAAAACAAGTTTCACTGTATCTGACCCTAGAAGCACTTACTACTGATCCACAAGCAAAGGAATTTGATTTTTTTTTAGCACAGCTATCTTTTTACCTTCATAAGCTGTTTAAAAAATGTAAATAAAATAACTTAGTGGACAATAGAGGGCATTCATCCCACAGAAAGACAGCCGCTACCCTTAGACATGAAATATCGCAGCACATTAAGTCATGAGACCCTGCTAATCAAAGCTGACAGGGCACTGAATGTGGTTTCTGCTGAGACTTAGCGATATCATGGGGCACTGAAGCATGCACAGCCTGCCAGACTGCCCCTGTTCATGTGACAATAGCTTTTATTCGCTGAAGGGGCCTGCAAGTGACAAGAGTCTCCTTTGTCTTTAGAGTCCTGCATTTGGAGTGCAGGAGAGGTTCATTCAACCAGCCCCAGACACTCTTTGAAAGGCTGAAGTGTAACATAAGATGACCATGAAACACTAGCTTGCCTTCTGCCTATCCCTCATTCTTCTAAAGCACAGCCTGGCCTATTCAGCGTCTCTTCACAGAATAGCATCGCACTATATTAGCCTCTGGTCTGCTGAATTCCATCATTGTTTAAAAAGTACCAGCGGCCATCTTGGTTTTCATAAAGCCATTCACCAACATCGAAATGGAGAGCTCAAGAAAGGGAGTTCTGAAAGACTACAATACTATCAGCGCCTTGGAGTCCTGCACAACACATGATGTGCACGGCATTTTCTCCAGGTTCAGCCTGACCACAAAATAGTCTAATACACTAACATTAGATAGCTCAATGTACAGTTTAGGGTGACTACTGAAACTCACCTTGCAACTACGCTTGGCTCATGAAAGCAGCTGTATAAGAAAGAGGAAATATATCTAAAGGCACCCCAGCTGGAACTGTATAAATAGACATTTTTAAATCCCTCTGTTTAGATACTAGCCCCATTACCAAACAATAGTATACACTCTAATTGTCAGCTTTAAAACCCTTTTTTGTTAGCACCATAGTACTGCATTCCATCAGCAGCTGCCATCAACTGCATTCACACCAGAATGGAAACACACCCAGAAACTTGCCACACAGACACTTCTGCCTTTTTCCTTAACTGTCACCTTACTTACAGTCAGAAAAATAAAGCTCCCATTATATGTTTTGGGAGCAGTGGTGCCATCCAGTGGCCAGTGAGGCTCATCTCATCCTCCCATACTCAGAGGGGTGCCTCACAGAATGCATTTACTATCTGCGACTATTACAGTAGAACCTCAGACTTGCGAACACCAGAGTTACTAACTGACCAATCAACCACATACCTCATTTGGAACTGTAAGTATGCAATCAGGCAAAAGAAGAGACAAAAAAAAAAAAAAAAAAAAGAAAGGAAAAAGCAAATACAGTACAGTATTGTGTTAAAGGTAAACTATTAAAAAATAAAGCGAAAGTAGCATTTTTCTTCTGCATAGTGAAGTTTCAAAGCTGTATTAAATCAATGTTCCACTGTAAACTTTTGAAAGAACAACCCTAACATTTTGTTCAGAGTTATGAACATTTCAGAGTTACAAACAACTTCCATCCCTGAGCTGCTCATAACTCTGAGTAGCAGGAATTATTCACATCTGTGGCATCTGCCAACAAAAGGGTGCTATCTCCAAATAATTCAAGATTTATCTTCCCATTATTACTTTTTATACCCCTACTACTTTCATCCACAGCCACAGTGTTCTATTAGCACTGGAGGTGACAATCCAAAATTCACAAATCCCAAGAGAATGCTTGGCTCAGCTGCACAAATTACTGTTATTCTGACAGACAAATTGGTTCAGCCTTTGAGAAGCTCTAATATTGAAGGCCATGGGAGGGATCAGATCAGCTTCAGAAGTAAATGAGATAACCAGCACACCAGTCTCTAGGAACATCAGGGACTTCATTGTCTGCAGAGACACTGTTCTCTTATGCGATTTGTGAGAGGTGGGACATGAACACATGAGGCAAGGATGCATTGTTCACATGAGAATATTAAATGTGTCCAGTGGACTAAAGGGAGTGTATTTCTGTGAAGTAAAGACTGAAATGTTGGTGCCCCATTCTATAGATAACCCTTAGGGCTTAAACAAGGGGTTGGAAAAAGCAGAGAATAATATCAAATATTTAGAAGGATTTCAACCTTCTGAAGACTTAAGATGGGACAAAAGGGGGCGAAGAGGCTCACATCTGAACGTTTGTTACTGCCCCACCTGAAAGGATCCCTACAAGAGGTTACAGTAGAATCAGCATAATATAGACATCCTCGCCATTGCTTGCAGCAGAGGCCTCATAGTCCTAGTGCCAGGATTGTCTGCCACATTCTATTACTCTACTCTGTCTTGGAGTGTACGGATCAGGACCTGCATTTGTTCTTTTGGTGATACTATAATTGGGAGGAAGATATGGGTAAGGGAAATGAAATAGCTCTGATATCCCGTGGACAACCCTGAGAAAAAACACTGTATTTGGTTCTTCTTCTTAAGGAAAAAAGGTTATGAGCCAACTCTTCCTGCCTGAGAAGTGCTCAAGTCAGGGAAAGGACCCTAGAGAAACAGCTTCAAAAATAATTTGGAGCTTTCCAGTTCAAAATGCTTGAAAGAATCTGCATTTCCAAAAGATAGCAGTGAAAAACTCATCTGTATCCCTGGAGCCTCAAATGTCTAGCAAAATCTCATTTACAATCACACTTGAAATTAGTCAAACACCTTGATTCAGTAATCCCATGAAACAGAAAATCTGTCTGGTAAGATTTTCAGTCAGGTGATATATACCACAAAAGATGTCCCTCACAATATTCCATTTCTGGTCAAAACCAGGACATGTGGAATGGATTATTTTTTATTTTATTAAGCACTCAAAATAAAGTACCCAAAAATTAACCAAATTCTTGCAAAACTCACAAAGGGAGTTGGGTTTGACTGGAATTGTGTGCTCTCCCAGTATGAGGCATGAGGTTGAAGGAAGGCTAAATAAGTACCACCAAGTACAACGATCATACTAAATTACACCACGCACAGGCCTTGCTGCCATTATGAAGTGGAATTTACACAGAAATATAATGAAAAACAGGCCCAGACACTAACAGGGAATCAAAGCTCTCAGTGTGAAAACCAAGTTGAAAATCAAGACCCACCTCTTTGTACTTGCCCTTGTGGTAAATGTGACTGACATGTCCAAGCAAATTGTTCTGGTCTGCTGTATGTAGCTGAAAAATGCTGATCAGCGGGTCAAGGAGATTAACTTGGCTCTGGGCTAGTATTCTGAACAGTCGGGTCTGGAGCTTCTTCAGCCTCAAGTCAGACTAAGAAATCAGAGTCAAACACAGGTTTCATAAAGACCAATACAATTCAATGACAGTCCAAAATGTAGCTTTTTAAAACATCAGACAAGCCAACCCATTAGAAAGGGGTTCTCCAGTTCCTCCTTGGATTTTGACACAGAAATCAGGGCAACATGCTACACACATCACTTCACAGTGGCCAATTAAAACAACATTAAATGTTAGTGGGGTAGAACTTGGAGAGGCCCGGTACAAATATCAATCTGAGCATGGGGAACACCTCTTTTTGCTAACAGAACTTCTTGCAGTATTCACACCTCCAACTCAACACGGGAGTTAGAAACCAGGTCAGAGGAGGTACCTTTTGTGGTAAGTTCCCACAGCAGAAACAAGCCTCCTGGCTCTTTCATCCACCAGCTCTCCACAGGCAACCCTTCTCAGCGATGCATGAGAACTCAATTTCATTCCCAGTCTTGTTCCCAGGTCATAGAATCATAGAATATCAGGGCTGGAAGGGACCTCAGGAGGTCATCTAGTCCAACCCCTTGCTCAAAGCAGGACCAATCCCCGACTAAATCATCCCAGCCAAGGCTTTGTCAAGCCTGACCTTAAAAACCTCTAAGGAACGAGATTCCACCACCTCCCTAGGTAACCCATTCCAGTTCTTCACCACTCTCTGAGTGAAAAAGTTTTTCCGAATATCCAACCTAAACCACCCCTACTGCAACTTGAGACCATTACTCCTTGTTCTGTCATCAGGTACCACGGAGAACAGTCTAGATCAGTGGTCCCCAACGCGGTGCCCACAGGTGCCATGGCACCCGCAGGGGCATCTTAATGCCCCGCGTCCTGGCCCCCGGGAGAGCACCCGCCAAAATGACGCCGAATTTCAGTGTCATTTCGGCGGGGACACCTCTCGATGACGATGCTTGTCGCCGACAAGTGATGTCATCGAGAGGCGTCGTCCCCGAATTTTGGCGGGAAGGCCTCTTGATGCTGCCGCTTGCTGTCGACAAGTGACATCATCAAGAGGTGTCGCTCCCGAACTTCGGTGGGACTCTCGATGGCAGCATTTCAGCAGGTGCTTTGCGCCGCAGTGGTCCTTCGGCTAGCACCCGACAGCCAAAAAGGTTGGGGACCACTGGTCTAGATCCATCCTCTTTGGAACTCCCTTTCAGGTAAAAAGAACAGGAGTACTTGTAGCACCTTAGAGACTAACAAATTTACTTCAGCATAAGCTTTCGTGGGCTACAGCTCACTTCTTCTTCTTTCAGGTAGTTGAAAGCAGCTATCATATGCCCCCTCATTCTCTTCTGCAGACTAAACAATCCCAGTTCCCTCAGTCTCTCCTCATAAGTCATGTTCTCCAGCCCCCTAATCATTTTTGTTGCCCTCCGCTGGACTCTTCCCAACTTTTCCACATTCTTCTTGTGGTGTGAGGCCCAAAACTGGACACAGTACTCCAGATGGGGCCTCACCAATGTCAAATAGAGGGGAATGATCACATCCCTCGATCTGCTGGCAATGCCCCTATTTATACAGCCCAAAATGCCGTGAGCTTTCTTGGCAACAAGGGCACACTGTTGACTCTTATCCAGCTTCTCATCCACTGTAACTCCTAGGTCCTCTTCTGTAGAACTGCTGCCTAGCCACTCGGTCCCTAGTCTGTAACAGTGAATGGGATTCTTCCGTTCTAAGTGCAGGACTCTGCACTTGTCCTTGTTGAACCTCATCAGGTTTCTTTTGGCCCAGTCCTCTAATTTGTCTAGATCCCTCTGTATCGCTATGGATAAAAATTTCATGCTGTAATAAAAAATATAACATTAGGGATCTATCAACCACCTGACCAGGACAGTAATAGTGATGATGAAATGCTAAGGGAAATTAGAGAGGCTATCAAAATTAAGAACCCAATAATAGTGGGGGATTTCAATTATCCCCATATTGACTGGGAACATTTCACTTCAGGACGAAATGCAGAGATAAAATTTCTCGATACTTTAAATGACTGCTTCATGGAACAGCTGGTACGGGAACCCACAAGGGGAGAGGCAACTCTAGATTTAATCCTGAGTGGAGCGCAGGAGCTGGTCCAAGAGGTAACTATAGCAGGACCGCTTGGAAATAGTGACCATAATACAATAGCATTCAACGTCGCTGTGGGGGGAAGAACACGTCAAGAGCACAACACTGTGGCATTTAATTTCAAAAGGGGGAACTATGCAAAAATGAGGGGGTTAGTTAAACAGAAGTTAAAAGGTACAGTGACTAAAGTGAAATCCCTGCAAGCTGCATGGGCCCTTTTTAAAGACACAATAATAGAGGTCCAACTTCAATGTATACCCCAAATTAAGAAACACAGTAAAAGAACTAAAAAAGAGCCACCGTGGCTTAACAACCATGTAAAAGAAGCAGTGAGAGATAAAAAGACTTCCTTTAAAAAGTGGAAGTCAAATCCTAGTGAGGTAAACAGAAAGGAGCACAAACACTGCCAGCTTAAGTGCAAGAGTATAATAAGAAAAGCCAAAGAGGAGTTTGAAGAACAGCTAGCCAAAAACTCCAAAGGTAATAACAAAATGTTTTTTAAGTACATCAGAAGCAGGAAGCCTGCTAAACAACCAGTGGGGTCCCTTGATGATGAAATACAAAAGGAGCGCTTAAAGACGATAAAGTCATTGCGGAGAAAAAGACGGTTACTCACCTTTGTAACTGTTGTTCTTCAAGATGTGTTACCATATCCATTCCAGTTAGGTGTGCGCGCGCCGCGTGCACTTTCGTCGGAAGATTTTTACCCTAGCAACACTCGGTGGGTCGGCTGGGCGCCCCCTGGAGTGGCGCCGTTATGGTGCCGGATATATACCCCTGCCGACCCAGCCACCCTTCAGTTCCTTGCCGGCTACTCCGACAGAAGAGAAGGAGCGTGGGTTTGGAATGGATGTGAGCAACACATCTCGAAGAACAACAGTTACAAAGGTGAGTAACCGTCTTTTCTTCTTCGAGTGCTTGCTCATATCCATTCCAGTTAGGTGATTCCCAAGCCTTACCTAGGCGGTGGGGTCGGAGTGAAATGTGGCAGAATGTAAAACTGCTGGGCCAGAGGCTACAGCATCTCTTGACTGTTGAACCAGAGCATAATGCGAAGCAAAGGTATGAACTGAGGACCATGGAGCTGCGCGACAGATCTCGTGGGTAGGTACACGAGCCAACAAGGCAGCAGATGAAGCCTGAGCCCTGGTAAAATGCACGATGATGTGGCTTGGGGAAATATGAGCCAAATCATAACAAGTGCGGATGTACGCCATCACCCAAGATGAGATCCTCTGAGAGGAAAACAGGTAAGCCTTTCCTTTGGTCTGCTACCGTGACAGAGTTGGGGTATTTTACGAAATGGCTCTGTCCGCGCAATATAAATGCGAGCGCTCTACAGACGTCCAGGGAGTGCAATTGTTGCGCCCATTGCATTGAGTGTGGGTAACATGAAAGGCCGAAATCACCTTAGGGAGGAAAGCCAGGCGTGGTCGTAACTGCACCTTGTCTTTGTGAAACCTAGTGTATGGTAGAACCACCGTAAGAGCTCTGAGCTCGGAGACTCGTCTGGCCGATGTGACGGCTACGAGGAAAGATGTCTTCCAAGACAGGTATAGCAGAGAGCAGGTCGCTAACGGCTCGAATGGGGGAGACATAAGTCTGGTTAAAACTAGGTTGAGGTCCCAGGTTGGGGCTGGGCGGTGTACTTGAGGGTGTAAGCACTCCAAGCCCTTGAGGGACCTCGAACCCATAGAGTGTGAGAACACGGAATGACCACCTTAGCCTGGGTGGAAGGTAGAGATGGCTGCCAAGTGTACCCTCAGCGATGACAACGCTAGGTCCTGCTGTTGAAGGCCAGAGGTAGGCCAAATAGAGGGGATCGAGACCTCAGTAGGAGTAAGATCGAGCGTTTCGCACCTGTAGAAGAAATGCTTCCACTCGGCCAGGTACGTTGACCAGGTGGAAGGCTTCCTGCCACCCCGGTTTAGTCACGCAGCAGCCACACCGTGAGGTGAAGAGACTGCAGGTCCGGGTGACGAAGCCTGCCGTGGCCCTGAGTGATGAGGTCTGGGTGGAGTGGCAGGGTAATTGGGTTGGTTATTGACAGGTCGAGCAACGTGGTGTATCAGTGCTGCCTGGACCACGCTGGAGTGATCATGATGATGCGCGCTCTGCCCCTGCAGAGTTTGAGCAGAACCTAATGAACCAGCGGGAACAGTGGGAAGGCATAAAGGAGTTGGTCCTTCCATGGCATCAGGAATGCGTCCAAGATCGATCCCGAGGGGAGACCTTGGAAGAAGCAGAACATCTGGCATTTTCTGCTCTCGCGGTGAGCGAACAGGTCTATGTGAGGAAAAGTCTCCAATTCTGGAAAACAGAATGCATCACATGGGGCAGAGCGACCACTCGTGAGACAGGAAAGACCTGCTGAGTCAAAGCGCCAAGGCGTTCCGAACGCCTGAGAGAAAGGACGCTACCAGATTCATCGAGTGGGCCATGCCTGACAAAAGGGGGAGGACCATGTGTAGCACATGGCCGTTGTGTTGGCTGTAAACACTGAGACACCACGGCTTCGCGGCTGCTGCTGGAACCCCTGGCACGCCAGGCGGACTGCTCCCATTTTTGGGCATTGATGTGGAATGCCAGCTCCCGAGAAGACCAAAGGACTTAAGCTCGAAGGTGACCAAGGTGAGCACCCGAGCAGAGAGATGACGCGTCCGTCGTCAGGGGCAGTGAGGGCTGGGGCGGATGGAACCACATCCCTGCCCACACCAGGGAGGGAGTTAGCCACCATTCTAGGGAGCCTAAGGTGCTCAAGGGAATGGTGACTACCATGAGCATTGGGTCCCTGTCCGGGCGGTACGCCAAGGTGAGCCTGACTTGGAGAGGACGGAGGCAGAGCTTGGCGTGTTTGGTTACAAACTTGCGGGCAGCCATGGACCCAGAAGACTGAGACAAGTGCGAGCCGAGGTCGTTGGGAAAGTCTGCAGACCTCGGATGATTGTTGCCATCGCCTGAAACCGTGGCTGTGGTAAGCAGGCTCCGGTTAGGTCGGAGACCAGGATAGCCCCTAGGAAGTCCAACCTCTGCGTGGGAACCAGAGTGGATTGCTCTATAGTAATCATCAGGCCTAGACGTGTGAATAGGTCTGTGACGATGCCCACGTGCTGAGTGATTTGTGTCTCGGAGTCTCCTTGGATAAGCAAATCGTCCAGATATGGAAAAACGCATATCCGACATCGGCGAAGGTAGGCGGCGACTATGGCCATACACTTGGACAATACCCGTGAGGTTGTAGAAAGGCCAAACAGCAGGACCGTAAACCAGAAGTACTGACGGTTGGCTAGAAAGCGGAGGTATCTCCTGTGCGGAGGGAAGATGGCGATGTGAAAGTACGCGTCCTTCATATCGAGGGCGGCATAGCAGTCTCCAGGATGCAAGGACGGGATAATGGTTCCCAGGGATACCATGCAGAACTTCAACCTTATCATAAACTGGTTGAGTGCTCACAGGTCTAGGAAGGTCTGAGACCTCCGTTCGAGTGGGGGACTAGGGCATAACGGGAGTAAAACCCCTTGCCCCTTTCATCCATCAGCGTCTGCACCTCTTGTAAGAGGAATTGTTCGTGAGAGGGGTCCCTGAAGGGGGACAGGGTTGGAACAAATTGGAGGTGGTACCCATGCTCCACCGTGTGCAGGACCCAGCGATCTGAAATTAACTGGGGCCAAGCCAGGAGAAAGTAGGAGTGGGATCCCGGCCTGTGACTGGTACACCGCCCTCAGGCGCACCTTGGAAGGTTCGTCTTTGGTCCCGGTGGTGATTGCGAGGGATCTTGACCTTGGCCCTCTAGAGGTCCTGACATTTGTCTGCGACCATCTCGGCCTCGCCGTCTGCCAAAGTCCTGTCTCTGGCTAGGCACAGAGTACGGCGGTGTGGCTGGGGACAGAAAGGCCTGCGTTTGGTCGCTGGCGTATGCATGCTGAGAGAGCGCATTAGGACCCTGTTGTCCTTCAGGCTTTGCAGCCTGGGGCTGTCTTTGCCGCGAAGAGGCCTTTACCATCAAATGGTAAGTCCTGAATGGCATACTGTAGCTCCGGCCGGAGGTTTGAAACCTGAAGCCATGAGATGTGCCTCATGGCAACACCCGAGGCCAGAGTCCTGGCTGCTGAGTCTGCTGCGTCCAACGAGGCCTGGAGGGACGCTCTGGGCACCTTTTTCCCTTCCTCCAAGACAGCAGCGAGCTCTTGGCGGGAGTTTTGAGGGAGAAACTCCATAAACTAAACTACCGCCACCCAGGTGTTATAATTATAGTGGCTAAGCAAGGCTTGTTGCTTTGCCACCCAGAGCTGTAAGGCCTCTGCAGAGTACACCTGGCGGCCAAGTTGATTCATTCGCCTAGCCTCCTTCGATTTTGAGGCTGGCGCCTGCTGGCCATGCCATTCCCTCTCCTTAATGGACTGAACGACTAGTGAGCAGAGAGGAGGACAGACAGACAAGTAGTCGTACCCCTTAGAGGGCACCATACCGGGTCCTCTACCTCCGGGACCTCCTCCACCTGGAGGTCCATATGGCGTGGTACCCTCCTTAGGAGGTCCTGTTGGGCTCTCAGGTTGTTGGTGGGCACATCAGAATCGTGGTCTTGAGCATAAGATCTGCCCACATAGGATGACACGGATGCATGTCTGGATGGCCATGGAGGTACTAAAAAAAATACATGGGCAGAGTCTCTGACTCTATCGGACCTTGCCCAACTCGGCACCGGGGACCGGTACCGGGAGGCGTACCGGTACCTGGAATGAGATCCAGACCTGCAACCAGAGCGGTGCTGGGAGGTCGACCGAGATCTCGAGGCTCGAGGTCGGGAGAGGCTACGGGAGTCACGGTACCTGTCGCAGTGCCGGGAGTCGGAACGGTGCCAATAGTAGCGGGTCGGCGAATGGGATACCAACCGGTGTGGCGAGTGCAACCAGTACCGAGGAGGAGAACAGCACCGGGACTGCAAGTGGTGTCGGGTGTGCCGACGGGACCTGGAGCGTCTGCGGGACCGTGATCATGAACGGTGCCGCTCTGCTGTGCCGACAGAGGATGATCATATCAAGGGAGGCTTGGCAAGAGACTGTATTACCGGCACCAGCGGTGCCGGGGTCAGGCAGCATCGACTCTGTCATGGCAATGAGATCCCTCACCGTTGGGAATGTCTCCGGTGTGGAGGGAACAGCAGGCTCAACCACAGTGCATACTGGGGAGCTGTCAGGCACCGGATTTGACGGCCCTCGTGGGACCGGGATCGACGGTGCCGACGTTGTCGGTGCCTCGGCAGGTGTTGGTGCCGGGCGATCCGACTTAGACGAGCTCTCTGGCTCCGGTGCAGTTGGCACGGAAGCAGCAGGAGCAGTAAGCTCAACCACGGCGCGTGCCGGGGAGCTGTCAGGCACCGGATTCGACGGCCCTTGTGGGACCGGGATCGACGGTGCCGACGTTGTCGGTGCCTCAGCAGGTGTTGGTGCCGGGCGATCCGACTTAGACGAGCTCTCTGGCTGCGATGCAGGTGGCACGGAAGCAGCAGGAGCAGGGGGCTCAACCACGGCGCGTGCCGGGGAGCTGTCAGGCACCAGCAGGAATCGTAGGCTTTCTCGACCTAGGAGAGAGGGAGCGGTGCCGGGTCGACTTCGGTGCCGGCGACGGCCGGTGCCGAAAGGCCTTGGCAGTACCGGCGGGGTCCGGTGCCGAGGAGGCGCTTCTGCCAGCCGCTTGATCATCACTCGGGGCCAAAGGTGGAGGGGTAAGTGAAAGTCCCGCTCCTTTTTGTTCTCGGCTTAAAAGCCTTGCAAATGGGGCACTTAGCTGTCAAGTGTGATTCCCCAAGGCACTTCAAACAGGAGTCGTGTCGGCTTCTGGCAGGCCGAGCCCATTTTAAAACCCAGTGAGCCGGGCATGGGCTCCGGCACCGGGTGCGGGGAAAGGGCTACTTCCTGAACCCCGCTAACTATTACTAAACTAACTATGTTAGCAAAGAAAAAACATATAACTATACAAATATATATATAAAAGGATTATAACTACATAACTATATACACGAGAACTACGAGTAGCTAGGGAAGTGGAGGTCAGCTAAGCCGCGCTCCACTGTTCCAACGACCGACACGGGCGGTAAGAAGGAACTGAAGGGTGGCTGGGTCGGCAGGGGTATATATCCGGTGCCATAGCGGCGCCACTCCAGGGGGCGCCCAGCCGACCCACCGAGTGTTGCTAGGGTAAAAATCTTCCGACGAACGGGCACGCAGCACGCGCGCACACCTAACTGGAATGGATATGAGCAAGCACTCGAAGAAGAACTAAACGGATTCTTTGCTTCAGTCTTCATGGCTGAGGATGTTAAGGAGATTCCCAAACCCGAGCCGGCTTTTGTAGGTTACAAATCTGAGGAACTGTCACAGATTGAAGTGTCACTAGAGGAGGTTTTGGAATTGATAAACTCAACATTAACAAGTCACTGGGACCAGATGGCATTCACCCAAGAGTTCTGAAAGAACTCAAATGTGAAGTTGCGGAACTATTAACTAAGGTTTGTAACCTGTCCTTTAAATCGGCTTTGGTACCCAATGACTGGAAGTTAGCTAATATAACGCCAATATTTAAAAAGGGCTCTAGAGGTGATCCCGGCAATTACAGTCCGGCAAGTCTAACGTCAGTACCGGGCAAATTAGTCGAAACAATAGTTAAGAATAAAATTGTCAGACACATAGAAAAACAAACTGTTGAGCAACAGTCAACATGGTTTCTGTAAAGGGAAATCGTGTCTTACTAATCTATTAGAGTTCTTTGAAGGGGTCAACAAACATGTGGACAAGGGAGATCCATTGGACAGAGTGTACTTAGATTTCCAGAAAGCCTTTGACAAGGTCTCTCACCAAAGGCTCTTACGTAAATTAAGCTGTCATGGGATAAAAGGGAAGGTCCTTTCATGGATTGAGAACTGGTTAAAAGACAGGGAACAAAGGGTAGGAATTAATGGTAAATTCTCAGAATGGAGAAGGGTAACTAGTGGTGTTCCCCAAGGGCCAGTCCTAGGACCAATCCTATTCAATTTATTCATAAATGATCTGGAGAAAGGGGTAAACAGTGAGGTGGCAAAGTTTGCAGATGAGACTAAACTACTCAAGATAGTTAAGACCAAAGCAGATTGTGAAGAACTTCAAAAAGATCTCACAAAACTAAGTGATTGGGCAACAAAATGGCAAATGAAATTTAATGTGGATAAATGTAAAGTAATGCACATTGGAAAAAATAACCCCAACTATACATACAATATGATGGGGGCTAATTTAGCTACAACAAGTCAGGAAAAAGATCTTGTCGTCACTGTGGATAGTTCTCTGAAGATGTCCACCCAGTGCGCAGAGGCAGTCAAAAAAGCAAACAGGATGTTAGGAATCATTAAAAAGAGGATAGAGAATAAGACTGAGAATATATTATTGCCCTTATATAAATCCATGGTGCGCCCACATCTCGAATACTGTGTACAGATGTGGTCTCCTCACCTCAAAAAAGATACTCTAGCACTAGAAAAGGTTCAGAAAATGGCAACTAAAATGATTAGGGGTTTGGAGAAGGTCCCATACGAGGAAAGATTAAAGAGGCTAGGCCTCTTCAGCTTGGAAAAGAGGAGATTAGGGGGAGGTATGATAGAGGTATATAAAATCATGAGTGATGTGGAGAAAGTGGATAAGGAAAAGTTATTTACTTATTCCCATAATACAAGAACTAGGGGTCACCAAATGAAATTAATAGGTAGCAGGTTTAAAACAAATAAAAGGAAGTTCTTCTTCACACAGCACACAGTCAACTTGTGGAACTCCTTACCTGAGGAAGTTCTGAAGGCTAGGACTATAACAATGTTTAAAAGGGAACTGGATAAATTCATGGTGGCTAAGTCCATAAATGGCTATTAGCCAAGAAAGGTAAAGAATGGTGTCCCTAGCCTCTGTTTGTCAGAGGATTGAGATGGATGGCAGGAGAGATATCACTTGATCATTGCCTGTTAGCTTCTCTCCCTCTGGGGCACTTGGCATTGGCCACTGTCGGAAGACAGATACTGGGCTAGATGGACCTTTGGTCTGACCCGGTACGGCCGTTCTTATGTTCTTATCCTATCCCTACCCTCCAGCGTCCTGGAGCGGCCTTGAGGCAAAAGGATGGTGTCATGACACAGGGACACAACTACTAATACATACTTTCATACATGATCATTCCATTAAAACTTTGAAGTTCTTTACTCTTAGTTCTGTGTTTGATTCAACTACAACAGACTGTAATGGCAGAAAATAGAGATCTTGGGGCTCTGAATGGAGAAGCTGAACTTGAAAACTCAGGCACTTGGAATAAAAATGAAAAATGAAACAGTACGAAGACAAAACTACCTAAAGTTCACAGGAAGCCGTATAGAGAAAGGAAAAATCTCAAGGGATCAGAATGCAACAGGCCAAGGAAATGGATGAATTACTATTTTGACGACCCTATAACTTCAGCTTGGTCACTCAAGCTTCCAGGAGATTCGTATTGTTACCACTTCCAGCACTTTGAGTGATAGAAGCTGCTACCACATTGACAGAGTTAAATAATCATTCAGTAATTGTCTTCTATGTGCAAAACTGGAAGAGCATACAGTAATTGGGCTTATGGGATGTTGGTTCCAATGGGAAAGCCTCCAGCAAGGGGAAAGACTGAAAGGTCCATATTCCAGCAAGGCAGCTTGATCTGGGGAGACAGAAATCCCAGGCAGTGGGAGGAAATGGGAAGATATTTTAGCATCATTGGTGTTGCTTCACTTTCATGACAGCATCACTGGACATACTACCTCAGTATGAATTCTATCAGCAGGTCACATTATGTTTGTGTCAAGTATCAGAGGGTAGCCGTGTTAGTCTGGATCTGTAAAAGCAGCAAAGAATCCTGTGGCACCTATAGACTAACAGACGTTTTGGAGCATGAGCTTTCGTGGGTGAATACCCACTTCCTCAGATGCATTATGTTTGTGGGTGCACTAATGGAAAGGAACTGGACTATGGAATAAAGTGATTGGAGGAGAGGGAGGCACTTTGGGAGCATGAAAACCCCTTTCTTTTCTCCAGGCTCTGTCTCTTTCTCTCTCTAACCTTCTGAACAGCAGGATGTTCCTTTATCCAAAGTTGCAACTCATTGGTGATGTAATACCCCAGGGAGTGCCCTTTCCCCTTCCAGTCACTGCTGCTCTCCAGCATGTCCAGGAGTCCGGCCAATGGGTCTTCCAGAGCTGCAAAACCCCGCCTGGTTTCTTCCTTGAGCTGCCAAGATACAAAAATACATTGTCATATACAAATAGATAAGTGAATCCTCCCTTCCCCCAGCATAACACAAATATTTTTTATTATTATTTAATTTAATCTATTCAGGGAGGTAACCGTTGCTATTCAACCACCATCTCTGCTTCTAGTGACTTTTCATGTCTTTAAAGATTCCTTCATGGCCCATTGCACATCAAACCCAATGGGAAAAGCAGCAATTGCCAACACTAATTATCCCATAAATACCGATAAGTTGTTCTGCAGGACAAAGCGGCTTAGGATTTGGGGGAGGGGGTGTTATTGGAGAAGTGGTGACAGTAAAGGCAGGCAGGTTTACAAACCCTATTATCTGCACTTCTAATATACCTACAGATAAGAACACAGATAAAAAACCAACTCTCCATTCCTGCACTGCAAACGTTTATATTCATCACATAACCATTGCAATCACAATTATGCAACACCTTACACTAGAGTGGAAAACCCTGAGACTAAAATAGTTAAGGATTTAAATACAGGATAAAACATTTAGCATCAGAAACTTGTTGAAAACTCAAATTGCCCTATTTGAAATCCAATTTCCCCTTCTCCAAAGAAGGGTGAGATATTTGGTTTAGGCTACCATTGCCATTTTATAGCGGACATCTCATTAAAGTTATAAGATAGAGTGCTGAAAAGCTTCGAACATGGAAAAAATATGCTATAAATCTAAGGAATTTCTGGGTGATCTGTTTAGAAAAGTTAAGGAATTGAACTTTGTGAATAGGCAACTTACTATCCATCTGGTCTAAGTGATTAATTAACAGTCCTGGGCAATATCTCTATAATGTTTACATTAGAGGGTAGTTTCCAGAGAGCTCAGAGGGAGAAGAAATGGCATCCTTCAGTAGCCCCACAAGTACCTTTCACCACATGGTACATGCATGGAGCAAAGGGAGAGCAGAGACAGAAGAGAAGAATTCAGTAACAGTAGCTGCTCTCTTTTTTTCTGGCTAAGAGGCAAAATCTGAACGATGCTGTTTCCTGCTTGCAGCAAGTTTTACTAATTTATTTACATGATGATCCTAGTTGCAGCTTCCAATGGAAACAGTATAAAAAAGACTGAAGAATGACATGGAAAACAAAAAAATAGCTAGAAAAAATATGCCAGTCAGATTTCTTCCTTTTTATTCATCTAAAATATGTATTGGAAGACAGTGTGATTTGCCAGTAATTTTCCGTATCCCCTTTCATGCTGGAAAACCTTGAGACTATAACAACTATAAATCTGTTTCTCTTTACTGGGTTATCAACTGCATCAAGAACAATGCTGATGACTAACAAAGCCCTCGTCCAGACTAACCCGCGGCATCGGCGGGTTAAAATCGATTGCTCGGGGATCGATATATCGCGTCTAGTCTGGACGCGGTGTATCGATCCCCGAGCGCGCTTACATCGATTCCGGAACTCCATCAATCCGAACAGAGTTCCGGAATCGACACGGAGAGCCGCGGACATCGATGCCGCGCCGTCCAGACTGGTGAGTACCTCGATTTTAGAAATTCGACTTCAGCTACGTTATTCCCGTAGCTGAAGTTGCGTATCTAAAATCGATTTTAATTCCTAGTCTGGACGTGGCCAAAGATGTGTGTTCAGACAAAAGTCTGCTAAGCTAAGTCTCCCTAAGTATTTTTCCCTGTGGCAAGAGATCGTGATGTCAAATATAGGACTCTAACTTCACTGCAAAATTCAGCAGAAGAAGCCAGGCTACAGTGGAATGCCAACCACAAATATCTGTCACAATAGCCAAAGGAAAACAAAGCGACTAGCCAAGTAAACTGCACTATGTATAAATGATCTCTTTTTTCAAAGCCCCACTTCAGCACATTTGGAATTGAACAAGAGTTTTCTCCGCACAGCTCAGCATCTCCTTTGGCTGGAGTCAGAATCTGAGCTTTGGCAAGATGTGCTACAGAACACAATGGCCTTGTAAGAAAGCAAGCCCCCACTCACACACATATCTCAGAACAGTTGCAAAACTGGCAAGAGCAGCAATGACAATATGTCTGGATTGATTTTTGATTATGGATCACTTAGATATTCTAAGCAGTGGGAAAATCTCTCTTTAAAGTCTGCTAATGATCTAAGGAAGTGATAAATGGCATGGAATGTACAGAAAGTATGACCTGAATGAATATCAGAGAGGAAAATACCTGTTAGGTCACCATGTTCATCACTTTGCCAGTGCAGGATTCTTCCGTAAGTACATTTGCAATTATGTGGCAAGTCTAGCAATGATTCACATACCAAGGATTCCTTGGGAGAGTATTCCACGGCCTAATAAACCTCATAGTTAAGAAGCTGATGTCCAGTCTATTTTCTTTTGCCCATTATTCTGAGTTACAAAAACAAAGAACCTTCTGCTAATCCTGCCAGATTACTCAAAAATTAAGTTTATTTATCTTCTATGTACAAATCATTGAACTCTCTAAACCCTCAGAATTGGAGTCCTAGCCTAATGTAGAGATCTAGTTTTCAATCAGTGTTCAAGGAGTGGACAGGTGGGGGAGGTTAATGGAAGTGATTAACTCTCTTTAGCATTAACAGGAATCACGTACATAAGCCTGTGCCAGGTTGAAGCAATAGGTGCCTTGGTGAAATTAATGTATCTAATCTTTAACTTTACTCATTTACTGTACATTCAAGGTTAGGGTCATTTTGCTTCAAATTATTTTGTCTGTAACAGTGATGATGTCAATGGTAGATAGGGATGGGGTGAGTGGTTACAAAATCAGGATCTTATTCTGTTCTCAGATGAATGCACACAGTTTCCCTTAGCATCAACATGGGACACAACTGTATATCTGAAGGTAGGAAATACCCCCAAAAACTGATCAGTACCCTTGCATGGCAGCAACCTGATGACAGCTGAGGGAGAAAAGTAAGAGTGAGTGAGTGAGTGAATGTGTGTGTGTGTAGCAACCTGATGACAGCTGAGAGAGAGAGAGTGTGTGTGTGCGCGCGCGCAGACATCAAGAGTACAGTCTCCACATTAGAATCACTGAATCATTTTACCCCCTCACTGTCATTGCCATGCTTCCCTGTCTCACCTATACAAATGACTTTTCTCCTGGTCTGCAGGCCCATCTTTCAGTTTAAGAGAGAAGTGGTTTATCTGCATTGGCAGATATGGAGAGTAGTGTAGTGAGTGGGATCCATGCGGCTGTGCATGCCTGTCATGAGCCCCCATGCTGTGTATGATGAACATATATGGTGTAAGGGGGTCTGTCTTCCTTTAAAAAATTCAGGAGCAGTTCACAGCAAATAACCTGAAATCACATGCATTCCTGGGATGACGCAATTTGAGAGACTTGCTGAATAAGTTGTGTAGGCTGAGATGAGTCATGGAGACCCTTAAGTTACAAAAAGGATGTGATACAGTCTGCCCAGGACACTTTAATGGGAAACTCTTTCTCATAATATTTTGGTTTGCAATCCATCCAAATTCCAGTTTGCACAGTGTATAGCTTTTGATTATTATTTTTCCCTGTTGTTGTTCCGGTGGAATGAACTGTCCTCAAATCCTAACAATTAATGTTTTCCTCTTGCTCTGGCGTAACGTGATAGAAAGCCTCAGTCTTCAGAATTGCTGAGCTCTAGTCTGTGTCAGTAATTGACAATTCAAAAAGAGACCTCTCAATTGTTGTATTTCCAGCTGCTCAATTACTAAGGCTGGGGGACCGCAAGCTAGAGGAGCTGGAAGGTCTCAATTCTGGAAGAGGGGAGGGGTAGCTCAGTGTTTTGCGCATTGGCCTGCAAAACCCAGGGTTGTGAGTTCAATCCTTGAGGGGGCCATTTAGGGATTGGGGGCAAAAATCTGTCTGAGGATTGGTCCTGCTTTGAGCAGGGGGTTGGACTAGATGACCTCCTGAGGTCCCTTCCAACCCTGATATTCTATAATTCTATGAAATGCACCAGTCAGGTATGATGACCAAGTAAATCTGACAACTAGGCAGTAGCACATAGGCTATGGTCCTTTGGGCATACTAGCATACAGTCGACTGCGTATATTCCACACAATAAAATGATATTTTGCACGTTCCCAGGTATTTCAGGAAAACATTTATGCTATTAACCTGGCTGCAAAGCGGAGACTGCTAAGCATGGGAAGCTAAACACTAACCAGTTATGTCTAATTTTTTTGTTAATTTTCTGAGTTCCCAAATTTAGATGAAGTATGTATCATTCCGTTCGAGAAATCTATACATAGCATCTAGAAAAAAACATAGGGCTGTTTAAAAATATATCAATAATTTCACAGAGACACTATCCAACCAAACTGCAGCATACTGCTCCAAAAATGAAAAGACATCATGAAATATGAAGGCTTAAATATTTATCCACTTAGCAAAGCATCCCCACCCCACCATGGGAAGATGTGCTGGCAATTTCAACACTCTCTTTACCAGGTGTAAGGATGACAGGGTACTTTAAATCTTCATATTTCTTACTCTCTACATTAATTGGACAAAAAAAATGTTTAAAATAAAAGATTGACTTTGATTTTTTTTTAACAACTCAGCCTGTCTACTGTAGCCCTTGTATGCGTGTCCCACAACTGCTGAACGTTGGACAAGGCTGCCTTTTATTTTCCCTTCACACTGCAGATCCGTAGGTCCTTCCCCTATGTACTGGAATTGAAAGCAATCCTGAAGAATGGAGGGTCTGACCCAAGGGCTCTGAGGCTGGACATGTTTTGCATACCGTTATTAGCTCCAGTGTGAAGGGGAGGTTCACTATACAGCCTTACCTTGTTCATCTCTTTCTTTGTCCAGAGGGACTGAAGGGTTTTCAGCAATAGAAGTGAGTCCTGGCCTGGAGGTGGGGGGGCGGAGTGAGGGAGAGGGATAAGGGAGAAAAACAAAACAAAACAGATTTAGTGCTTCTGTACAGGCAGTCCAGATACACTTGTGCACTGTTCTGCTGAAGAGAAATAGGCCCCTCCATGCCACTGTTTGAAACCACCAACCTTCCAACTGTCATTCAGGATTAAAGTGCTAAACCCCCTCGCTCTGGAAGCCTAACAAAACCACAACAGACATCATCCATGCACAGCTTTAACTAAACACCCACAGACACATAAATGCTTATTCGGTGCAAAGCTCTCTGGGTGTATTTACAACGAAATCATGTCACCACTTTTCAGCAAATATGACTGGACTGATCTCTGCCATTTTTGAAATACAAAACCATACAGTCCTAGAAGAGTTAGTTTCATGCTTGGTTTAGAAAGGATTATCAATGCTTTCTGAAACTTTCACTGGAATAGATGGAATAGACCTGGGCTTGGACCTCATCCCAGCAGTCAGACGAGAGACAGAAGTGGGTGAATTTGTTTGGAAACCGCCTTAGTAATTGTAGGAGACACTCTGTCAGTTAGCAATAATTGCCAGGTTGCTGTGCTTCAGCTATACTTGTTTGTGTTATTAGATTAGGCCCAAGGTTTATGGTGATCCTGGCAAGGCATTATTTATTGGAAGATGAAAGAGGATGATATACCCAAAACCCACAAATGCAATGCAGACTAAAATTATGGCAATGTCATCTGGGCTTTTCCACTGCTTTTACAAACCAAACCAACAATCACAGCAACTTTTTAAGCTTTCTTGATAAAAAGTATCATCAGAAAGTTTTAAAAGTAGATTTTGTAACTAACTGAAAATTTAAATTAAAATCCTTTATTATGCATCAAGCCAGTCAGAATGGGGTTCCTGGAACTGTCAACATTTAAGCATATTTAATTTAAAAGGCAATACAATTCTCAATATTGGTCTCTGAATGTTTCATAAGCATATTCTTACTCAATTCTACATCAATTAGAACATGTTATGGGGGAATTTTTTACTAAATTCTGAAGTCCAGAATGTAGTCTTATTAAAAATAGGCTCAGGCTTCTTGGTTAATTAAATAAACTTGAAAAAGAGAGACAATTAAACTACCCCGTGTATGCTATCTATAAAACCTGAATAACTGACTTTAAAATGTTTGTAGACTTGTATCTTATTATGCCACTTCAGCCAACAGAAAAGCTACCTCAAGTGCAAAACTTTTGCCTCAACTCAGCTACATTATAAAGTGTGATAATTATAGAATGTTGTAAGAAGCCACTAGATTGCATGTTAAACGGACAGCATCGTATCACTTGTTCAGGTACTTCTACCATGCAGTTCCCTCTCGGAAATACCACAGTAAACTCGACTCGGTCATATTTACAATTCATAGCATCATATTTTACATCATCATTGGGAAAGTCAAGCTCCACAACAATTGTAGAGCCACTGCCTTTTACAAGAATAAAAATGCATCTTTTACACATGCGCACATGCAGACACACACACACAAACCTCTCCCACTGATTTCAAAGGGGACGTGTGCCCACGTGAAAAGTCAATATATAGCCCGAAGTGTTTAATAGAATCCGTTGCAAATCTGAACCATTATTAATGTGTGGAACACTTTGGGATGATATAGAAAAACTAAGAGTTATGACTTTGCATAAGGCCAACTGTTAAACCCATTACAAGCTTTCTAGACCTCTGTCATCAAAACAAGTTCCTTCTTTGGTGATTTCCCCCCCTAAATCTTTTCACATTTGAAGGGAAATCCCACCCAAATCTCGTGACTGCTTGAATACAGAACAGGACAGAAGAGCAGCAATGCAAATAGTCTCTCCAGTCCACTTCCAGCGATGCACCATTGTCATCAGCTCTTCTGAAAAACATGCTCATCTCCTCAGATGCAGGATAAATGCTACAATGCAATCACACGTGTAAACCAATTTAAAAAAACAATTAAAGAATTTTAAATAGGATGTATACAACAGCCAAGTGTCACCCCTGGAGCTATCACTCCCACATTTGCTCCCTCCCTGTCTATCCCGCTCCTGCATAACCACAGGCATTCAGCAGACTGCAAGATCTTCCCAGCAGTTACTCCTCCTTTGAAAAAATTAGATAAGTTCATGGAGGATCATGGAGGATAATGGCTATTAGCCAAGATGATCAGGGATACGACCCCATGCTCTGGGTGTCCCTAAACCTCCAACTGCCAGAAGCTGCGATTGGACGACCAGGGATGGATCACTCAAAATTCTCCACTTCTGTGCATTCCCTCTGAAGCACCTGGCAATGGCCACTATTGGAAGACAGGATACTGGCTAGATGG
This sequence comes from Gopherus flavomarginatus, assembly GCF_025201925.1. Classification (NCBI taxonomy): domain Eukaryota; kingdom Metazoa; phylum Chordata; order Testudines; family Testudinidae; genus Gopherus; species Gopherus flavomarginatus. Next base: position 24,285,224 of record NC_066633.1, read on the forward strand.
ACCATTGTTCTGACCCAATATGGCCGTTCTTATGTTCTCCTGGATGTCCAGGGCTGCTGTCAAGACACAGTTCCAGGCAGCCAGGCTACTTCTTGTCTGTCCTCTCTTCCCACACTCCTGGCAGAGAAAAAAGAGGTGGCAGTGGAGGCTATCAGCGGCTATCGCAGTCTCTCTTGCTGCCAGAAGGTCTGGTGGGAGAACAGGGGAAAACAACGGGAGAAAGGGAATGAGCAGGGACAATTGGATAGGAAAGCAAAGTGGGGAGTTGGATCGGACAAAGAGGTACACGTACAGGGTGCGTGTATTTGGGAGAGCACAATAGTGAGAAAGAAACAAAACTACAGTTTCTCCCCTGGATAGCAACCACACTCAAGCTCACTGCAGGTCCGTCTGTCTACATCCAAAAAGAGGCAATTCCTGCTTGATTCCACTGAACAAGGAATCATATATAGAAATAGGTACATTACACAAATCCTAATTCTCAGCAGCAGTCCCCTCCTCTCTCCTCTACAACCTCATACAGACATAGGGATGTCAATGAGAACATTCGATCAAGGTTCAGTGAATATATCATCTACTACCTGGTGTCAGATGAAAGGACAGATTGGGGGGGGTGAGGGGCACCAATGAAGCTCAGAGGCAACACCTTTTGTTGCCCAGCCCCACTGCAATATTCACAAGGAAAAGCGGGAGGGTGTTGAAGTTTGTACTGAACTCTGCTTGGACACCTTTATCTGTCCTATCAGCTTTTGTACAAACTGGGGAATGGTCCCGCTACTGTGAGGAACTTTCCTGGTTTATACGTGACCCCGCTGAAATGGGCTGGCGAAAGGATCTGAGTCCTCGCTCCCACTCCCTTTACCCAGAGGCCTGTCTGACCTTGAGGGCTCCCCTTCCACTCTCCTGGCTGGCAAAGCCCTCGGAACCCCAACAAGGCTGGGCCCAGAATTCCTGGGGGGCTCAACTCGCCACCTTGTCGTGGTCACTTAGGGCAGGGGTTTGAGTGTCCCCACGTGTCATAACATTTCTTCCTAGATCTGGACCTTAGCGTCCAAAATATGGGTGTTAGCATGAAAACCTCCAAGCTTAGTTACCAGCTTGGACCTGGTAATTGCTGCCATCAGCTAGGAATTATACAGTGCCTAGCTCACTGTGGTCTCCCCAAAACCTTCCCTGGGGGACCCCAAGACTCAGATTCCTTGAGTCTCACAACAAAGGGGAATAAACCATTTCCCTTCCCCCTCCTCCCCTCCAGGTGTTCCCTCCCTGGGTTCCTGGAGAGATATACAGAAGCAAGCTCAGTGAATCTAAACAAAGGGATTCCACCTTCCCTGCTTCAAGTCCTTGAAACACAAGCACCGAGAGATCTAACCTCTCTCCCCCCTCACCCAGAGGGTATGCAAAGTCAGGCTTAGTAAATCTAACACAAAGAGATTTTTCCCCCTGACTTCTTCCTCCCACCAATCCCCTGGTGAGCTGCAGACTCAATTCCCTGGAGTCCCCACTAAAGAAAAACTCCAACAGGTCTTAAAAAGAGCTTTATATAAAAAGAATGAAAAAGGACATAAAATGGTCTCTGTATTAAGGTGACAATATACAGGGTCAATTGCTTAAAGGAAAAAAAGGAATAAACAGCCTTATCCAAAAAGAATATAATTTAACACATTCCAGCAACTACACACATGTAAATACAAAAAAAACAATATAAACCTATTGTCTTACTATCCTTGTACTTATAACTTGGAAACAGAAGATTAGAAAACCTGGAGATAGAAAAATCACTCTCAGACCCGAGAGGGCACAGACCCAAGACAAACAACAAAGAACTCACACCCAAAACTTCCCTCCACCCAGATTTGAAAAAGTCCTGTTTCCCGATTGGTCCTCTGGTCAGGTGTTTGGTTCCCTGTGTTAACCCTTTACAGGTTAAATTACATTAACCCTTAGCTATCTGTTTATGACACCACGCCAGGATGCTCTCTCTGCTCTGGATGCTTCTCTGACCCACTGATCATTACATACAGTTCAAAGCAAATACAATTTATTAAACTGCTATCAATTAAAAAAAATAAGGAAAAATGAGGAAAGTGAAAGGAAAACCCATCACCCTGCTCTGTGGCCCGGGGACGTCACAACCAGCATCTCTGGAACATCGGGGCAGTTTAGTCTGTCCCTCACACGGCACAGCCCCCTGCCCGGGCCCTGGCTGTGCTGCAGAGATGCTGCGGGTCAGACACTTGCTCTGGCGGAAGCCACACGCCTTCAGGATCTAGGTGGCAGAACCTTTCTTCCCAGCGTCAGCCCCCCTGTCAGGGTTATGATCCCCCCCCCAAGTCTGGCCTGCAAGGCCTCTTGACTGGGGGCATCTACCAGTGCTGGGCCCGCTGCCCAGGGTCCCCCTCACCCTTCCCAGCTGCTCACCACATCCAGCTCCAGACCGTTCCAGCTCCACCTCCACTCTGCCTCAGCACTGCTGCTGCTCTGCCTCTAGCCTCTTGGGCTGCTCCTTTGGCTCCTCTGGCCCCAGTTGCTACAGCTCTTTTCCCAGCACAGGTATGCTCTCTGAGCTGTTTCTGTGGCTCTGCTCCCAGCAATGACCTGCTCTCTGGGCTGCTTCTCTGGCTGGCGCGGCTCTGCTCCCGAGTTCAGCTCGGGACCCTGCTCTCTCCTTAGCTCGGCCCAACTCTGTTCCAGGTAATTCCAGGTCACCCAGAGGACTGGCCCCCCAGGCCTCCTGACTCCCTCATTAGCCTGCCCACCCTGTCAATCAGGTTGACCTGGAGCACTGGCCTCTCCCCATTGTTCCTGGGGACTGTCAGTCTCAGGGTCTTGATTTCCCATTGACCCTTCCCCTTTCTCTTGGTACTGGGAGCTAGTCAACCAAAAAAACCCATGAGTTTTAGTAAAGGGCCAACAATCCCCTAACATTTGGCTAGGAAACATGAAATAAATTTGAGGTTCTTACCTTCCCCAGCTACTGGAAGGGAGGAGGAGCTGTCTGTCTCCTCTTCCACAACCAGAACCTCTGGGAGCGGGGCGGAAGTCTCTCCCCCATCCCCCTGGCTGCTGTGAGGGGTGGAGAGATGTCTTAAGTATTTTCCTTCTCCCTCCATGGTTTGGCACTTCTCCTCTGAGAATACCTCTAGTGCCTATCCCTGCTGCAGCCCTTAGATTTCACAAGCAGCAGCATGAAATCAACACTATTCTTGACAGAACAGTGTCAACAGTACTGCTGCCACAGGGTTGTCATTAACTGCCCATGCGAGGGTCTTGTCAGTTTCATTCTGCTGTGTGCTATGAACAGCACAAAGGGAGCAGCAGCACAGGAGCTGGATGTCTGCAGATTCAGGAAGACCACATGGCATCGCCTCAGGTTTCTTTTCAACCAGACTAGCTATTTTTCAAATAAAAATTATATTCTAGAGAAACTGATGGCTTGCTACGGAAAGTTCCCCACTAACTACTAGCAAGTGGGTTTTTCAAGTTCTGGATTAGATAAACTAATGACACAGGGATGGACCCACAAGAAATAGGTGTGAGAAGATGGCATGGGAGAGCTGGAAGAGGTCTGCACTCTTAGGGCTGGTCTACAATGAGCGGGGATGGATCTAAGATACACAACTTTGAAGTATCTTAGTTCGACTTACCTGTCTGTCCTCAAGGCAACAAGTCGACCGCTGTGGCTCCCCTGTCGACTCCGCTTACTCCTCCTGCCGAGGTGGAGCACGGGCGTCGATTCGGGGATTGATTTATCGTGTCTAGATGAGATGAAACATGATAAATCGATCCCCGATAGATCGATTACTCCCCCCCGATCCGGCGGGTAGTGTAGACGTGGCCCAAGCCTCCAAAACATGCATGCCAATGAGAAGAGTGGGGAGCAAAGTCCAGTGTAGCCAATGAGACCATGAGTTTGTGGTCAAAAGTCCCAGAGAGGCCTGGACTGGTGATCTACTCTACTTCCCAAGGCAGAGCAGAGACATCAATATCACGTAAACAATCACTGCAATGGGCACTGATCTACATCCTCATCGGCAGGATCCACAGAAGTGCCAAGTTCTGAGGGCACTCCAGAACCTCTGAGCCCTAGAAGAGGTCCCACAGAAAAAGGCTGATGTACCTTGGTGGAGCCCTGGGAAAGAAGCATATTGTATTCTGCACCTGCTCATTGCATGCGCTAACAACCTGGCTTCCCCAAACACTACATTCATATTTTACTTTGTTTTTTTTTTTACAGTAATTCAATAGTATTCAACATTTTTAATTAAGAAAATAAACCCTCTTCCTTTGTCCAGTAATAAAAGGAGGTGACTGTAAATCCAGTCTTTCCCAGTTCTCAATGTCTGTGGTTGCATTTAAAAACCATGAAAACCATAGGGTTTATATTTTTAAGTTGGAAAAGTGCCTCTCAGGAAAGCCAGAAACTTCTTTCTATTCATTCTCCTTTTTCTTTTTGCAGAGATTATTCAGAACACATTGTGATCACGACAAAACTGGCACACACAGGCTGGTGAAGTAAAATGATGGTTTGCTCATGTGCCATCTCAAAATTCAATTACATTATTCACCAACTTTACTGAAATGTACTGGCAACAGAAATCTATTTTCTAACCAAAGCCACTCATGTATCTTGCGGGGGAAAATGAGACATCAAACTCCAAAAGAGAAATTCACCAGTGAAAAATCTCTCTGTGGTTTTCCTTTGTGTCAAGAGCCAATAAACGCCACACAGCCTGAGGCCTGGAAGAGTTACAGTCAACTAATTATAAGAAATTGAAAGTAAGAGAAAGAAGATAATGTGATTGAAATTTAGGATTCCACCAACCAGTCAGTTACAGCTGCACTTTATAGCTGGAAAAGCTCAAGTTCTATTTGTCAATGCTCAGGCCTTCTCTAAGGCAATGTTAACTAACATCTCTAGCCTGAAAAAAGGGGAGGCTTTCATTTTTTAAATATTAAGTCTTTATTACCATGTCTAACAAGAGGTAGATAATAAATATAATGATTTCCAAACCAAATCGACCCATCAATTAGGTCATAAACAACCTTAACTCTCCCCTTATGGTTTTTGCCTAAAATAATACTAAAACCCAGGAAACAAGCCTTTCCTGAATAAACATCTTCAGTTTATCAGAATGACCATTTGGGACAATTCTGCAAAAGAAAAGAGGGTTGTAAATATTTAAATATCATACTGTAAAGCTGTACGTACATGTCAGCAGCATATTTGGAGCTAAGAACTCAATCAGCAGTTCACAAGCTAGGAGGTGCAGGGTTGTGGGCAATCATACTCACATATCCCAGACACAAACGTACAAAACCAAAGCCATGGTCTCAGCTGCCTTGATTCCACATACAAAGTGATAAACAGCTTAGATTTACTGAAGTCTTTATCAAAACCTGATCTGTCAACAGTCTTCCAGCAAAACATTTGTATCCTGACACGCAAGGTACGCTGGATACATAAAGTGGAAGGTTAGTGGGTTCAGGGACCAAGCTAAAATTGTTTGGGTGACATTAAAGATAAATTTCTATCTTTTCTAACGATCAGACATTGTTTTTTAAGATAACATTAACTTTGAATTTTCAAACTAACATTGGGGATTAAAAAATAAAAGATACCAAGTTCCTCCACAAGTAATGGACAGATATTTACAACCTTAAAGTCATCAGCCTTGCCTATTCCTAACGCGTACATCTCACATAGAGAAACCTCAATTTAACCACACACCGGTTGGAATAATTAGCCTCTCCATTTTCACTATGCTGTGTCAAGGCATTCTTTGAGCTTGTGAACATGATTCTACGGGGAACTGCTCTTGTCATCGTGAATTCCATACTTTTCTTTGTAATTCAACACTCATTTATATAAATACATGTAACAAACACCTGAAGCAAGGCATTTTTTAAATATTTGGGCAATTTTATAAGAACCAGCATTATATTTCACAATATACGTTTTGAAGCCCTGTATTATAACCACATTTAAGAGCTCACTAAGAGAAAGCAGACACTAAGAGGAAAGGCAAAACAAGCGGTAGATGAATTTTGGATAATTTGAGAGACTGGAGAAAAGATGAATGTACAAACACCCAGATATAAGTATACTGAAGGGAGTGCTGCTCTCCCTGTGCTTTATAGGAGGCTTATTAAACAACTCATTACTACTGGATTTTACTCAGACATGTAGAAAAAAGAAAAAGCACTGCCAACATGCAGACTAGCTAGTGGAATGGAAATACATACCAATCAGAGATTATGATTACCTAGCCGAAAGGATCATAGTTTAGATCATTCATTGATTTTTAAAGTTAGGGTCTTATTACTGCAATACTGTTGGATCTTGCTACACCCTCCTTGCTTTGTGCTGAAGGCTCACTGCCTCACAAAGAACTCATTTAACCCTCTGTCAGCTTCAGTATGAGCATGAGGAAGTCCCTGAGGAATACAGGAGCTAAATGGGGAAATCCCTCAGAAAACAGTTAGAAGCTCAAAGGAAGGAGACCACCCACTGTCCAACAGCTCTGAAACATGTTCCTGAGAACTGGGGATTCTCTGCTGCTTTTAGTTTTTTCCAGTTCCTTTTGCAAAACTTATCATGCTTCAGCACTAGGGGCATCCAATTAAAAACTAGACTTATGGCCAGCTACCATAACCCTCTTCTGGTTTAATGCTTCTCTGGCTGCAGAGGGAAGGAACGAGGCCAAGCAATCAGGGGATCAGAATAAGCAATAGAAGTAGGCGGAATTCAGTCTCTGAACGGCAAAGGTTTAGCCCATCAGGATTTAGGAGAATCTACAGCAGGAGTAGGCAACTTATGGCACGTGTGCCAAAGGCAGCACATGAGCTGATTTTCAGTGGCACTCACACTGCCTGGGTCCTGGCCACCAGTCCGGGGGGCTCTGCATTTTAATTTAATTTTAAATGAAGCTTCATAAACATTTTAAAAACCTTATTTACTTTTATGCAACTAAACTATTGTCGTATGTATAGACTTATAGAAAGAGACCTTCTAAAAAGATTAAAATGTATTACCGGCATGCGAAACATTAAATCTGAGTGAATAAATGAAGACTCGGCACAGCACTTCTGAAAGGTTGCTGACCCCTGATCTACAGCATTGAGAAGCGGGTTTTTCATTACTATCATTCCATCTCCTTCAGACCAATCAACTATGCACTCTCCTCCTAAGAACATGTGTTTTAAATGACATCTAATGGTATAGCCATAATTTCCACATATTTTCCGAACAATGCCAGGATCACATTTCCTAATTTATTCACAGTGAAATGCAACCCCTGCTTATTTTGTATTCATGCTGATACAACAGTATAGCTAAAATCACCACTATTCATTTTCTACAACTGTACAGTCATTTTTCTCTTAATATTTCCATTCTGTTCTCTATCCTGAATAGACAACTCATAGAGCACTTTTCTGAATATAACATGGAATCATGTGGTGTAGTTGTGTACAAGGGTTGGTGTGGTAAGTTACAATCTGTAAAAATATAAACAAAATAAAAATACAGGTTTCTAATATGAACATTTTTATAGTGATCAAAAAATAAACACATCAGGAGGTAATGGAAGAGGCAGAGTTCCAAAGCAATGACGAACTCTATCATAAAGGTGAGTAATAAAGCAAGGAAAGTTACTAACAGGAAACTGTCATTGTCGCAGGGTAGGTCCACCTGTGCAGGGTATGTCTGTTTGTGAGAGAATTAAAGTAGAGCTTGGGAGGCCTAAATGTCCTAGTCTCCCAAGTCACCACAGCAGCTCTGGCTCCTAGGGTGGTACGGCCTAATGCTCGGAGTCTGTGCAGCAGCCCTTTGGTTTGGGGCAGCATGGCTCGAGACACTAGGACTACCCTTCTAGGTAGTGTAATACGGGCTGGTGGCTGGAGTCAATACGACTATCCATTTGTGTCAGGGCAGTGTTTCCTAGTAGCTGGAGTCAATAGGATTACCCTTTTATGGAAGGGTAGTGTTGTCTAGTGGCCAGAGTCAATAGGACTACCCTATTGTGGCAAGGGCAGTATGGCCTAGTGCAGGGGTGGGCAAACTTTTTGGGCCGAGGGCTACATCTGGGGAGGACAGAATTGTATGCAGGGCCGGGGAAGAGGGCTGAGGTGCAGGAGGGAGTATAGGGTGTGGGAGGGGGTGCGGTGTGCAGGAAGGGGCTCAGGGCAATGGACTGGGGCAGAGGAGAGGTGCTGGGTGCATGAGGGGGCTCAGGGAAGGGGTGCAGACTCTGGGAGGGGGGCTCAGGGCAGGCTTGGGGTGGAGGAGGGGTGCAGCAGGGGGTTGGGATGCAGGAGGGGTGCAGGGTGCAGCAGGGAGCTCAGGGCAGTGGGTTAGGGGGCAGGAGGGGTGCGGGGTGTACGAGGGGGCTCAGGGCAGGGAGTTGTGGTGGAGGGATGCAAGGTGCAGGCAGGGGGCTTAGGGAAGAGAGTTAGGGGGTGGGATGCAGCAGGGGTTCGAGCTCTGGCCCAGCGCCGCTTACTTAAAGCAGCTCTGGGGTGGCAGCAGTGTGCACTGGGGCCAGGGCAGGCCCTTGCATGCCTGCCCTGACTCCAGCCCTGCACCACTCTGGGAAGCGCTGCAGCCCCTGGGGGGTGGGGGGCAGAGGGCTCTGCATGCGCTGCCCTTGCCGCACCTCCAGATACCTCCCCTGAAACTCCCATTGGCCTTGGCTCCCCATTCTCAGCCAATGGGAGCGGCGGGGGGTGGTGCCTGGAGGCAAGGGCAATGCACGTGGAGCCCTCTCCCCCCCACTCGAGGGCTGCTTCTGAGAGCGGCGTGGGACCCACGACGCAAGGGGGGGCAATCCCGCGGGCCAGATCCAAAGCCCTGAGGGGCCAGATAGGCGCATGGGCCATAGTTTGCCTGCCCCTGGCCCAGTGCCTGGAGTCAACAGGACTAACCTTTTGCAGCAAGTGTGGCTTAGTGGCAAAAATCAACAGAATCACCCTCTGTGGCAGGGCAGTGTGGCCTAAGTGACCAGAGTGGGGTGAGCTACCACCTGGGGGGGGGCAGCAGGCTGTGTAGGGGGACCTGGGCCCTCCTTACTCCATCGGGTCTCAGCCCAGGTCCTGTCTGTTGCGGAATTATCTGCCACTGTGTCAGAGGATATCCTTCTGAAACACACTGAGTCAAAGCCCGGTACCTCAACCAGACCAATGCTTAGTCCCCTTGGGCTACTTCCTACCCATTCTTCCATGGCTGGTAGTCTTAGGGGTTCCGTGGTCTCCTCTGTCTGTGGCATCGGGTGGCAGGTGGTCAGTTGGTGCCGCAGCCGGCCTGGCCTCTGCATCTGCGAGCACCAGCAGTCCCTTCGCAGGAGTCTGCAATGCAATTCTGTTCCCTTTAGCGGCCAGCCCAAACTGAGCTGAGCTGCTCCCTTTTATATCCTGGCTCCAGCTGGACCATGCCCAGCAGAGACGAGGGGGCATGGCCTTCTCGGCCCTCAGAATGTGATTAATCCCCACTGAACCAATGCGGAGTAGGTACACCTCATCACGGTCATGCTCAGAGATTCCAAGGCTAGAATGAACCGTTGTGATCATCTAGTCTGATCTGTATAACACAGACAATAGAACTTCCTCAAAATAATTCCTTTTTGAAATAGGTCAGTGTTTCTAAACAAACTGTGTGTGGATCGGCACTGGTCCCTAAGATCTCCCTGACACAGGTTAGGAAGGCAGCAAGCTGGTCTCTGGCATCAAAAAGGTTGAGAAACACTGAACTAGAGCATAAAGAGTGCATTACCTCTGCAGAGCCGCACCCTTGGAGTACACAAGGAGACTCAAGTTCTCCAACTGTTCTTATCTGAAAGTTCACTCTGCATGAAGAGACACTATTAACTTTCTGGTCCCTTCTCATCACAGATTGTACGTTCTTGAGTCCCAAGACAGAGTAATTCTTCCTGGAACCATACTGTTTCCATTTTATTTCCACAAGCAGCACCACCAGTTCTCTTGATTTCTCATAGCAGTTTGGTTACGATGCATCCTCCCTTACCCCCTTCTCTGATGTTTGGGAAGTTTCAAAAACTGCTTCTCTCTCAGTGACCCCACCCTCTCCCACACATTCTTCACACAGCTAAAAATACATCAATAGGTTCATTGCCACGAGGATGTTATATAAATGCAATGGGATAGAAAAGGAGGTGGTCCATGCACTCATGAATGGAAGAGGAGATGGCCTCAGGGACGGTCTTTCTACTAAGATGTAGCCTACACTCCAAAAAGTCAGAGACCTCTGGCTGTCTATAACTTAATAACCACCTAATGTATGTACAACAGGTTGCCAGTGGGAATGTCAGATAATATTAAAGGAATATTTTCCAAATTCCCCAAAGTCAGTAGAGGCTAGTTACTAGAAGCCTGGTAACTTTGAATTGTACAGAATAGCTGTTCCTTACCCCCTCAATGTTTATTATGAACTGCAGAAGTCACACATACACAAAGATGAAATCATACAAAGACAGTGATTACTTATTTTCAGAAGCAACAAACTTTTTTCTTTAACAAAAATATTAGAATTTACAATATTTTGTTACCAAGAGCAATTTTTATTTCTTAAGGTTCTCTCCCTGAAACCCAATAAGACAAGTATGCCTTTCTAAAATATATAACTATGCTGACATTAATTGGATCAGAGCAATAAGAAAATAAAATGAATTAACAACATGGTTAGCAAACAGAGGGATCCTCTTTATTAGGTATTTCTTGCTCCACTCTATCCTTAGGCTCAGTCTTCAGCTACAATTTTCTAAATGACAAGTGTTTTGAAGTCTACCACAGTTCGAAAGTTGTAGCTGAAGTTGGAGACGGAGCTTGAGGATGAAGTGAAGCCAGAAGTACCTAATAAAGGAAGACCCCTCCGATTGCTAACTGTGTTGTTACTTTCGTATTCAGGATTAAGCCGATAAAGTGTTTCTTACTGAATTTCTCTGGAGAAAAATTTGAGACATTCAGAGAAATTCCTCAGAAACAAATGGTGGCCATTTGCCAAAAATAACCCTTCACATGATCAGTACATTCTGCAATGTCTCTAAGAGTTTGTCATGTTGACTAGATGATGGCAAAGACCTAGGAGAAGTTGGAATTTGGAGACAGAGACTGGGAGACAAAAGGATGAGGGTGGAAAGAGAATGGAGCAAGGGGAAGAGAAAAAGGGGGTAAAGACGAGGGGGGGACAAAAGGGTAAAACAAAGACAGCATGAGGAAGGCAAACAACTGCAGTAAAAGATGGAGGGGCTAAAAGGGCTAAAAGGGAAGAAAATATGGGAGTCATCTATTGCTCGGGCAAAATGCAACCAACTCTTCAAAAATTCAAGTTGTGAAAACAAAATGGCAAACCAGACAATTATGCAAATAAATGTCTAGTTCTTGGTGAGTCAGAAGTTTTATGTTCCTCTAAAGCAACATCCCAGTTAAAAAAAATTCCCATACTTTAAATGGAAATGGAATGAAGACATTATTATTTATTAAGTAATAAATATGCATTAAATAATAAAAAGACAAATATGCATCTGATTTAAACACATAACCATTTTTTGTTTTCAAAATGGCTAAAACTTTTTTTTTTTTTAAATACAGGCCAAATAAAATCTATTCACATAAAATTAAAGGCTAATTCATCTGGTCAGAACTTCTCTCCCAAAATGAAAATGTTGTCAATGAAGGGAAAACTCACTATTCACAAAATACCCCACTTTTACTGAGAAAAGTGCAGTTATTTTTTATAGTTAATCACTGTTAACTCAAGCGATTAACACAAAACAAATTAACTAGATTTTTTTTTGAAGTTGCCCTGAGCAGTTTTAATCACATTGTTAAACAATAATAGAATATAAATTTAAATTTATTGTAAATATTTTGGATGTTTTTCTATATTTTCAAATATATTGATTTCAATGGCAACACAAAATACAAAGTATACAGTGCTCATTTTATATTATTATTTTTATTACAAATAGTATTTTTCAATTCACCTCATACAAGTACACGTACTGTAGTGCAATCTCTTTATCACGAAAGTGCAACTTACAAAGACAGAATTATAGAATTATTTTTTTTTACATAACTACATAACCGGGAACCGCAAACTGCAGCCACTGGGAGCTGCAGGGGACCAGGCCTGTGGACGGTCAATGTCAGCAAAATGTCTCGAAACCCGCAATCAGATTACCCTGATGGGCCACATTCAGCCCACGGGCTGCAGGTTGCCCAGCACTGGCCCAGACTGTTTATGGCCCAGCCCCACTTGAAGGCCACTAATTCCTCCCTTTTTTTCCTGTGCTTGGAAAAGTCTATAGCAGACCAAATTGTGAGGAGGCATGGCCTCCCTCAGAGGAGGAAACTGAGGGAAGGTCACGCCAGATTACAGTGCGATTAAAACTGCGATTAATCGTGACTATCTTTTTAATCTTGCAATTAATTTCGATTGTTTTTAATCGTTTGACAGCCCTAATTTCTTATTCAATTTCAAAACTTTAAAAATCAAACAAAAACTAAAGCTCAAGGGCCTCTCAGGCTTTGAAGAGGTGTTTCTTATGTGTAACGAAAGTCCAAATTAATAAAATGAAGCAAACATTTTTACGCTAAAAACACCTTTAATCTTTTCATAGTAAACTGAAAAATTCATCTATTCTTACGTAAGGAAACAACCTTCCCAAAAAATGTCCCACTAAGACGACTTTTTTAAAGGCACTACACTTTCCAAAATACCCACTTCATAAAGCCCCACGAAAAACATAGCAGTACAATATTTACTTATTTTAACTCTCAGTTTAGTGAGTTTTTCCAATGATACTTTTTAAGCGAAAGAAAAAAAAATGCGGGGTAGGGGGGACTTTTCTCTTTCTGCAAATGCCCCTTGAATGATAATGTTGATGGAGGGAGGAGTGGGATGGGGGATTATATTTCATAACAAATAACAGATGGTGCTATCTGTTTAAGAGAAGGGCTATCCAAATATCCAGACCCTCATCTAACCTCAGCAATGCTGTTTCTTGCTGAGCCTTGTTGCATCTCTGATTATCTAAGAATATAGGCAAGTCAACCTAATCACAATATTAGTAAATTTTCCTTTATTTCATTAATCATGGTTTCACAGGACACAAAACTACAATAGAAAAACACAACCCAATGATGGAAAGCCAACAGTATCTTCCTGCAAGCCCATGAAGCCTGGTAAAGATCAGGAAAAATTATGAATTCTAAAATTAATATATAAACAGTTTCTTTTCTTATCTTAAATATATTATTCTTTCACAGTCAATGGTGCTGAGAATACCACAATAAATGGACAGCAGGAGAAGCGGCAGACTGGAACTAAATTTACAGGCTTTCATTTAGGTATCCTAAACACTTTGGAGTTCAGAAGGATCAATGCAAAATAATTTCAGAAAGTTTACCAATTTCCTCCCTTCCAAGCATCTCTGGAAATGCCCAAATCCTAACACTAATAGCCTTTAACTGGTTTTCCGTAAATACCAATTCTTCTATGTAAAACAAACTGTCCAAAGCTTCCATTCAGGACACACCACACGATCCACTGTCTACAGCAGGGGTCGGCAACCCTGCAGAAGTGCTGGGCCGAGTCTTCATTTATTCACTCTAATTTAAGGTCTCGCGTGCCAGTAATACATTTTAACATTTTTAGAAGGTCTCTTTCTATGAGTCTATAATATATAACTAAACTATTGTTGTATGTAAAGTAAATAAGGTTTTTAAAATGTTTAAGAAGCTTCATTTAAAATTAAATTAAAATGCAGAGCCACACACCCGGACCAGTGGCGAGGACCTGGGCAGTGTGAGTGCCACTGAAAATCAGATCGTGTACCACCTTTGGCATGCATGTTATAGGCTGTCTACCTCTGGTCTATAGCCAAGCTCTAAGATACAACTGCATTTGCTCCAATCCCACAGACAGAGACAAACACCTACAAGATCTCTATCAAGCATTCTTAAAACTACAATACCCACCTGCTGAAGTGAAAAAACAGATTGACAGAGCCAGAAGAGTACCCAGAAGTCACCTACTGCAGGACAGGCCCAACAAAGAAAGTAACAGAACACCACTAGCCGTCACCTTCAGCCCCCAATTAAAACCTCTCCAGCTCATCATCGAAGATCTACAACCTATCCTGAAAGATGATCCCTCACTCTCACAGATCTTGGGAGACAGACCTGTCCTCGCTTACAGACAGTCCCCCAACCTGAAGCAAATACTCACCAGAAACCACATACCACACAACAAAAACACTAATCCAGGAACCTATCCTTACAACAAAGCCTGATGCCAACTCTGCCCACATATCTATTCAAGTGACATCATCATAGGAGCTAATCACATCAGTCATGCCATCAGGGGCTCATTCACCTGCACATCTACCAATGTGATATATGCCATCATGTGCCAGCAATGCCCCTCTGCCATGTACATTGACCAAACTGGACAGTCTCTACGCAAAAGAATAAATGGACACAGATCTGACATCAGGAATCATAACATTCAAAAACCAGTAGGAGAACGCTTCAATCTCTCTGGTCACTCAGTAACAGACTTAAAGGTGGCAATTTTGCAATAGAAAAGCTTCAAAACCAGACTCTAACGAGAAACTGCTGAACTTGAATTAATATGCAAACTAGATACCATCAATTTAGGTTTGAATAGAGACTGGGAATGGCTGAGCCATTACACACATTGAATCTATTTCCCCATGTTAAGTATCCTCACACCTTCTTGTCAAACTGTCTGTAATGGGCTATCTTGACTATCAGTACAAATGTTTTTTTCTCTTAATTAATTAGCCTCTTACAGTTGGTAGGGTAACTCCTACCTTTTCATGTTCTCTGTATGTGTCTATATATCTCCTTACTATATGCTCCATTCTGTGCATCCGATAAAGTGAGCTGTAGCCCACAAAAGCTTATGCTCAAATAAATTTGTTAGTCTCTACAGTGCCACAAGTACTTCTGTTCTTTTTGCAGATACAGATTAACACGGCTGCTACTCTGAAACCTGTCCATAGTGAGGACTTCTATTCAGTGATTTGATGCTATTTGGTTCTGGTTCGAAGGGTATATCTAAACTTAAAACACTAACAGTGTACAGTCTCCACTGTCAGGCTCTGCTCAGGCTCGGATGATAGTGGCAGAGTTACGTGAAGGGAGAGGAGCAATCCACATTGCGCCTGCTTGGTTCTACCTTCCCTCTCTAACCAGCACAACAAGCATCTCACCCTGGGGGTTAGTTTTTTTAAAACAAATTGTTTTTACAGTTCCTAGTAAATTGGCCAGATCTAGATGTTTTACAGTTTTAAAAAACGGAAAACCTCCAGTATTCTGATTCTGACATGAAGTATTTCTAGATTTTCTGGTATTTGTTCTTCCTAGAAAAAGATCATCATAACAGTTAGTGTCCTTTTCTTAACACATAGACTAGAAGGCCAAAGCTGTCACCTGTAAGAATTAACATTAGGTGTTACAGAGAGCATTAGTCACTTTGGAGTTAAGGTTGTAACTAGCTTTCCTAGTAAAAACCACGGTTTGTTCTATTCCCTCTGCTGTGCCTGACATGAAGAACATGCATGGCAGTCGGTGACTGGAGCTGAGTTAATGATTTTGGGGGTACTTTAACCTTGCATTGCTATTGCTAATGTTGTGTGTTAAATGTTAATCTTACTTTGAATGTCCTAGCTTTCCAATATTTGTAGGGCTTTGCCCCTCTCAGGGTCTGATTCAATGCCCACTGAAGCCTGATTTCACAAGGCCCTTCAACTGCAATGTACTCAGTTCCATTCCACTATATAACAGGTATATATTTACAATCTTAACTCCAGTCCATCAAAGATCTTTTGGCTTGTGAATTTGCTATGGGAAAAGTCTTGGAAAACTGAAATAGATGATTCCTCATTCTTTACCTTTATGGGCTTTTTAAAATTACAAATGGAAATACGGCTCAAATTTTGAACTAGCGTCAAATGAAATTTTTACAATGGGAGATACTTCAATTTATTCTTCTCCTATATTGTGCTGAGATGCTGAACAGAATGTCCTAAGTGCAGTGCTGCTATATTTTCAAGGATGTTACTGTCATATTCCCTCCAAATATATTATGTTTTGTTTATTTATTCAGCAACTTGCATCTAAACCAGTGGGCAAAGATAAAAGGAATGCACAGAAACTCACCAGCAATGTTTCATCTCTCATTCTCAGGTATCAAAGTGTGGACTCCTTAGCCATGCCTGCCTGTGCCCCATAGACTGCTCTGCCTGCTTTCCCAAAGGTCTGCTGGGAGGCTGCCATTTTCCTCTTTCAACCCTCAGAACTCCAGATTGTCATTAGCCATCACCGTTCCACCTTGTGGAAACTCATGGCGATCAGGGGAGGTCCCAGATGACTGGAAAAAGGCTAATGTAGTGCCCATCTTTAAAAAATGGAAGGAGGAGGATCCAGGGAACTACAGACCAGTCAGCCTCACCTCAGTCCCTGGAAAAATCATGGAGCAGGTCCTCGAGGAATCAATTCTGAAGCACTCAGAGGAGAGGAAAGTGATCAGGAGCAGTCAGCATGGATTCAGCAAGGGCAAGTCACGCCTGACTAACCGAATTGCCTTCTGTGAGGAGATAAGTGGGTCTGGGGATGAGGGGGAAGCAGTGGACGTGTTATTCCTTGACTTTATCAAAGCTTTTGATACAATCTCCCACAGTATTCTTGTCGGCAAGTTAGAGAAGTTATGGGCTGGATAAATGGACTAAAAGGTGGGTAGAAAGCTGGCTAGATCATCGGGCTCAACGGGTAATGATCAACAGCTCCATGTCTAGTTGGCAGCCAGTATCAAGCGGAGTGCCCCAAGGGTCGGTCCTAGAACCAGTTTTGTTCAATATCTTCATTAATGATATGGAGGATCGCGTGGATTGCACCCTCTGCAAGTTCGTAGATGACACTTAACTGAGAGGAGCGGTAAATAAACTGGAGGGTAGGGACAGGACAGAAGAATCCCATGCACTGCTATAGACTAGAGACCAAGTGGCTAGGCAGCAGTTCTGCAGAAAAGGACCTAGGGGTTACAGTGGACAAGAAGCTGGATATGAGTCAACAGTGTGCCCTTGTTGCCAACAAGCCTAACAGCATTTTGGGCTGTATAAGTAGGAGCATTTCCAGCAGATTGAGGGATGTGATCATTCCCCTCTATTTGGCATTGGTGAGGCCTCATCTGGAGTACTGTGTCCAGTTTTGGGCCCCACACTACAAGAAGGATGTGAAAAAATTGGAGAGAGTCCAGTGGAGGGCAACAGAAATGATTAAGGGGCTGGAGCACATGAATTATGAGGAGAGGCTGAGGGACTATTTAGTCTGCAGAAGAGATGAATGAAGGGGGACTTGATAGCTGCTTTCAACTACCTGAAAGGGGGTTCCAAAGGGGATGGATCTAGACTGTTCTCAGTGGTACCTGACAGAACAAGGAGTACTGGTCTCAAGTTGCAGTAGGGGAGGTTTAGGTTGGATATTAGGAAAAACTTTTTCACTAGGAGGGTGGTCCCTTCCAACCCTGATATTCTATGATTCATGTGGATAAAGCACCCTCCCTCATCAAGACAAATGCCAATCCAGACAGCAGTGGTTAATCTGCTTTTACCCTTTCCAATCCAAAGAGCCAAAGCCATGTGGCAAGTTTTCTGCAGTGACCTGTTGCCTTACCCAAGTAAGCACATTTTCTTTCAAGGGAAGAATTTAATTGGAAGAAACATTGTCAGCCCCCAACAAGCTGCAAACTGAGTCTTATTTACATAATGGGAAAGGTGAACCAAAAAGCTTAGACAAAAATATTTTAAAAAATCACAGAAGTCGGAGATAGAAAGGACCTACTAGACTGCCCAGCCCATCTGTCTGCCAAATAATTAGTAGATTCTCAGCCCGGTTCCCCTCTCTGCTTTGCTAATGAAATTACCTTGATTTACTCCAGTGTAAGAAAGAATCAGGTCTTCCAAAAGCAGACTGGCACTATAAATCATTGTACTTTAAAAGAAAATATTAGAAAATTATTTCCTCCTTTATTTACTCACACCTCAAAATTGCTATTTTCCCCAGCAACCGAGAATGACAACATCTCACACAGGGTATTATGGGTAATACTGTTGCTTGAGCCGTTCCTGGGAGGGATTTTCAAAAGTGCAGTGGGAGCTGGGGGACCTAATGTTAGGAATGTCATAAACTGCTGCAGGAGGCTCAGAGAATCTTGATGGCTGATTTTTGCAGGTACAAAGCTTTCCAGGTCACCTTTTAATAACTCAGCCAAGAACCAAATTCATTTTCACAAACAACCCCTTGTCTAATATAAGTTGTGTGCATGACAAATAAACTCAGGCTAAAATTTGTCATTTAGATAATGCTTTAGATGACTAAATAATTTGCCTCTGAATTGTCAGGATTCCTGGTAATAGGTACAGGAAGACCAAAGAGACACAGATCAGGTAAAAATGGCAATGTCCATTTATTTATGCAAGGCAAAACTGACACGTTTACCCCTTTATCTGAGGTAAAATTGGAAAGCTCTGGCGCCCACCACACATGATGCTTGTAAAGTTACAGCCCACATACTGGAAGCTGAAGTACAAAAGAAAGGATACCTGTCAACATACCACTGACACATTTCTAAGAGGACTGTTGGTTGCTATGGTAAATGGGGAGGGTTCTGAGACTGCCTGGTTACAAGTATGACTGACGCACATCTCAAACAATTGTTCTTTTCCTGTTCCTATGACAAAAGAAGGATGTTGAGAGGTGTTTATCTGAATGAATAAGATAAGCAAGCACTCTGACATTTATGGAGCAATATTCCCTCCCCCAACCCTAAACTATCTAGTGTTGTTTATATAAAGTATGGAACCATGGTTTCCCCACTAATAATGAAGAAACTGCTCAGAAAAAATTATATGATCCATGAGCACCATGGCTGTTACTACAAAATAAAAGCATTTTGGGTTAGACCATAATATGCAGATGTTCCAAGATTTTTCCCCAGGAAAATGCAGTCCTCTTTATTAAAGATTTTTCAAAGAAAATAAATTTCTTTTAAAAGTAAAGTCTGTATGTACGTCACTTCTAGAGATTACAGTCCTGGCCTCTTTGGTATCACTGTGAGCAGCCTCTCACAATACCCCACAGAACAGACTGCTTTACACAGAAATTTGTGACTCTGAATTAAGCTACTGTAACCAGGTGAGAACCTCATATTAGTTTGTGATACCCTGACTCACACTGAGTAGTACCTTGCTTCTCCAACACTGATTTCAGAGGGACAACTGGAGGGGTCAAATATTACCCAGTGTGAGTAAGATGTCACAAAACTGCTGGGTGTTGTGCTCATCACCCAAAGTACTCCCAGTACAACTCTGGTGGTAGTAAGCTTCATTGTACACCCAGCAGTGTTTGCAGGAACTAGTCCAAAAGGGAAGGAGGCAAAGGAACTTTCGTTTCATCTGAGCAACCACCACAGAAACTCTGGGACTCAGAATGACTTCAGTACTTGGAGCAGCTCTTACCATTTCAGCATAATTTCAAAGACGAATTACGCAGCTTAGCATTAATGTATAAACACTCTACATATGCACTGAAGCTGCTATATCTTTAAAACATATTGTTCCTTGTCCTAGATATTCTACTTCTGTCAGGCCGACAGGCTTTCCTGATACTTGCATCTTTCAAAAGGCAAATAACATTGTTCACAGGTCAAGGCTTATTGAGCTATTGCAAAAATATAATCAAAACACATTCTGAGCAAACCAAGAACACTAGATACCTACAGCCCTTAGAGATCACACTTAGTCT
Organism: Gopherus flavomarginatus; assembly: GCF_025201925.1. Lineage (NCBI taxonomy): Eukaryota > Metazoa > Chordata > Testudines > Testudinidae > Gopherus > Gopherus flavomarginatus. The sequence goes on from NC_066633.1 coordinate 24,305,069, forward strand.
GGTCTACACTGTGACAAGCTTCCAGTATGTAGTGCAGTGTAGACACTTAGTCTCAGAGTGCTGGTGCTTGTTATAACTGCTTACTTCCATCTGCAGTGAACATGCTTAGCCATCTTTCTCTAATCACCCAATACTTCTCCTTACCTCTTCCCTTACTTACATTGTTGTTAGGGATAGGTGTTCACCTGCTGAAATTCAAAGCTGTAAGTGCCAAGAAAATAAACTGACAGCAGATGCACAGGACTGTTGAGCCACCTCTTAGCAACCTATTTCTCCTCTCCTGATCATGTGATATATGGGCAACACTATTGGCTAGAAAATGCAAGGTACAAAACTGGCTTTGTAGCATATTAAGAACATAAGAAGAGCCATACTGGGTCAGACCAAAGGTCCATCTAGACCAGTCCTGTCTTCTAACAGTGGCCAATAATAGGTGCCCCAGAGGGAATGAACAGAACAGGGAATCATCAAGCAATCCATTCCCTGTCACCCATTCCCAGCTTCTGGCGAACAGAGGCTAGGGACACCATCCCTGCCTATCATGGATAATACTCATTGATGGACCTATCCTTCATGAATTTATCTAGTTCTTTTTTGAACCCTGTTGTAGTCCTGGCCTTCATAACAACCTCTGGCAAGGAGTTCCACAGGTTGACTTTGCGTTGTGTGAAAAAATACTTCCTTTCGCTTTAAATCTGCTGCCTATTAATTTCATTTTGTGACCCCTAGTTCTTGTATTATGAAAAGGAGTAAATACAACTTCCTTTTTTACTTTCTCCACACCAGTCATGATTTTATAGACCTCAATCATATCCCCCCTTAGTCTGTTTTCCAAGCTGAAAAGTCCCAGTCTTATTATTAATCTTTCCTCATATGGCAGCCATTCCATACCCCTAATCATTTTTGTTGCCCTTTTCGAACCTTTTCCAATTCCAATAGATCTTTTTTGAGATGGGGCGATCACATCAGCACGCAGTATTGAAGATGTGGGCGTACCATGGATTTATATAGAGCAGTGGACACCAACCGGTCGATTGCAATCGACTGGTCGATCCTGAAGCCTCTGCCAGTCCATCGCACTCTTCGTCCGCTAAAAGTCTGGCAGTGCATGCCTGCCCTGGCCGCACACCACTCCTGGAAGAAGCTGGCTGCTGGCACATCTCTCCGGCCCCTGGGAGGAGAGATGAGGTGGCTCCATGCATTGCCCAGACTCGCAGCACCGTCCTTGCAGCTCCCATTGACTGGGAACCAGCAAGTGGGAGCTGTAGGTGTGGGTAGTGCATGGAGACCCGCTGTCCCCCTCCTCCTCAGGGGCTGCAGAGACTTGATGCAGCGCCTCCCAGCCAGAGCCTGCACCTCGCCCCCCTCATACACCCCAAACACCTGCCCCAGCCCAGAGCCCCCTCCTGCACCCAAACTCTCTCCCAGAGCCCACATCCCTCACCCTCTCCTGCACCTCAACACTCTACCCCAGCCTGGAGCCCCCTCCTGCACCCAAACTCCCTCCCAGAGCCTGCACCCCTCACTCCTGTACCCAAACCCTGGCCCCAGGCTCAGCTAATGCACACCCCACTGTTGAAAACGTTACACTGATTTGTGACAATCCCTGAAGGATTTTGGATCTATAAACCACAAATGACACTGATAAAAAGCAAAACTAATGAAATGTTCAGTGGATTCTATGAGACTAGGTGCAGTGTGACTATATGTCCCTTGCACCAAAACTCCCTCCCACACCCCACCTCCGTCTCAGCCTGGTGAAAGTGAGTGAGGGTTGGGGAGAGCAAGAGATGGAGGGAGGGGGGGAATGCAGAGAGCAGAGCAGGGCCTCGGGGAAGGGGTAGGGTAGATCCTGGTCGTTCTTAAATTCAAAAAGTGATCTTGTGCATAAAAAGATTGGAGACTACTGTATTATGGTCACTATTACCAAGCGGTCCAGCTATATACAACTCTTGGACCAGATCTCCTGTGCTCCACTTAGGACTAAATCAAGAATTGCCTCTCCTCTGGTGGGTTCCAAAACACTAGGAGGGTGGTGAAGAACTGGAATGGGTTACCTAAGGAGGTGGTAGAATCTCCTTCCTTAGAGGTTTTAAAGGTCAGGTTTGACAAAGCCCTGGCTGGGATGATTTAGTTGGGAATTGGTCCTGCTTTGAGCAGGGGGTTGGACTAAATGACCTCCTTAGGTCCCTTCCAACCCTGACATTCTATGATTATATGATTCCCCTCTATTCAGCACTGGTGAGGCCTCATCTGGAGTACTGTGTCCAGTTTTGGGCCCCACACTACAAGAAGGATGTGGAAAAATTGGAAAGAGTCCAGCGGAGGGCAACAAAAATGATCAGGGGGCTGGAGCACCTGACTTATGAGGAGAGGCTGAGGGAACTGGGATTGTTTAGTCTGCAGAAGAGAAGAATGAGGGGGGATTTGATAGCTGCTTTCAACTACCTGAAAGGGGGTTCCAAAGAGGCTGGATCTAGACTGTTGTCAATGGTACCAGATGACAGAACAAGGAGTAATGGTCTCAAATTGCAGTGGAGGAGGTTTAGATTGGATATTAGGAAAAACTTTTTCACTGGGAGGGTGGTGAAGCACTGGAATGGGTTCCGTAGGGAGGTGGTGGAATCTCCTTCCTTAGAGGTTTTTAAGGTCAGGCTTGACAAAGCCCTGGCTGGGATGATTTAGTTGGGAATTGGTCCTGCTTTGAGCAGGGCACTGGACTAGATGACCTCCTGAGGTCCCTTCCAACCCTGAGATTCTATGATTATATGATTCTGAGGTGACATGTACCCAATGATTATGGTGATAGTTGAAACCCCCATTATTACTGAGGTTTTTATTTTAATAGCCTCTCTAATCTTCCTGAGCATTTCACAGTCATTCTCACCATCCTGGTCAAGTAGTCAGTAATACATCCCTACAACTATAGTCTTAATATTCAAGCATGAAATTATAATCCATAGAGAGTCTATGGTACAGTTTGGTTCATTTAAGATTTTTACTTCATTTGAGTCTATGCTTTCTTTCACATATAGTGCCCCTCCCTCACCAGCACAACCTCTTCTGTCCTCCTGATATATTTTGTATCCTGGTATTACTGTGTCCCATTGATTATCCTCATTCCACCAAGTTTCTGTGATGCCTGTTATATCAATATCCTCATTTAATACAAGGCACCCATCTTATTATTTAGATTTCTAGCACTGATATATAAGCACTTTAAAAACTTGTCACTTTTCACCTGTCTGCCATTATATGAACAGGACTTTTTTTTATTTGACTGTTTCTCATCAGATCCTACCGCCTTTTTTATCATCTTCCATCCTCTCTTCCTTAGCAGGACATAGAGAATCTCCATTAATAGATCCTCCCCTAAGTGATGTCACTTTCAGGTCCAGCTCTAGGCACAAGCAAAGCAAGCACGTGCCTGGGGCGGCCCAATTCCAGGAGTGGCAGTAAAGTGGATAGCCCACTCTGTTGTTGGACTTCTGCCTGCATTATATTTTAACTCCTGAATCTCGTTCCTTTGTTGTTCTTTTGTTTTTATCAGGGGGTGGTTTTGGCTTTAAGTTTAAAGAAGTTTAGGAATGTTAAGTGTATCTAGCCCCCCCTCACACTTCTCCTGTAAACTCCCTCGCAAAACTCCTCTGTTAGCCGCTCAGGAGAGGGCTTTTTAAAGCCCTGGTCTTCCTGAGTAGCCCCGCCCCCTGGCTGATGGGTGCTAAAAGGTTTAGGAATCAAAACCTCACTAAGGCCACGTCCAGACTAGGAATTAAAATCGATTTTAGATACGCAACTTCAGCTACGGGAATAACGTAGCTGAAGTCGAATTTCTAAAATCGAGGTACTCACCCGTCTGGACGGCGCGGCATCGATGTCCGCGGCTCTCCGTGTCGATTCCGGAACTCCGTTCGGGTTGATGGAGTTCCGGAATCGATGTAAGCGCGCTCGGGGATCGATACATCGCGTCCAGACTAGACGCGATATATCGATCCCCGAGCAATCGATTTTAACCCGCCGATGCCGCGGGTTAGTCTGGACGTGCGCTAAGAAGCTCTCAGCTCTCCGCCTTGCCTAGCAGGCCACTAGGCTCAGCACACACACGGTATATTTCAGTCAAGCAGCAAGCACACCATGAACACACATATTACAGACAACAAACTTACCCCAGCGGTCACGTAACTGCTCCTCCTTCACCTTGCAAAACTCCTCGGTTAGCTGCTCCTGTTCGCTAGCTATTATTAAATAATAATGCAGGAGGGTAGCTAATTTAAATTCTGACTACTCTCATCTAACCCAATATTAACACTCACTTCATATAATCCTGGGCAAAGTGAGGAAATAAGCCTTCCTCAAGGGCAGGGGTTGAGATTAGCACAGATACCTCAGAGATAGTCACCTAAAATAGAGGTAGTTTGGAGAGAGCCGGAGTAGACAGGATTATATACAGTGGTTGAAGGAATGCGGGTACAGCAGGTGATCTGACAAGGTGGATAGGAGCAGTGTCTGATATTGAGATGGCCATCTTTGTTTTGGACAGAGGGAAGGGGGGACTTCAGAAGGCAACAGCTATTCAGAGCACAAGGATTTACATCAGCCATGCAGATGACAGAGAAGAGAGAGCAGAGCACATTTCAGCATCATTTCTTGAGAGTGCACTCTGTTTACAGGGCAATACCCAAATCCTGGGCTAAGAACCTCCTCAGCAGTAAGCCTGCTTCTTATCAACATCTCAGCCTTGGGTCTCTGAACAAGAACAGTTATTATCTTGGAATCAGTTACTATGCAAGTAAAACTACACAGGGGATTCTGCATTTCATCACATTCTGCAGGAGAAGGCTATAAGGCACACAGGCATCCTGAACACTTACAAAGCACCATGTGGACACAATAACCTCTTAATGTCAAACGGCAAGAAAGTGCTGAGGCCTTACAGAGATCTGTTGGGTCTGACATGTATATTTTAGTTCATCAATGAGTGTCATCTGAGGTCTCAAATAAAAACCAGTATCACACTGGTCATCAGTATCATTGTGAAATGTATGTACAGATACTATGTAAGAAGATACATATCTATACTGAAAGTATGTTCTTAAAGTCTGTGCCTGGGGGTTAATCATACGCAAAGGTGACAAAGGGGTTTTCTGTCAGACAAAAGATGTTTATCCATCTATCCGTTTACATGTACATTGAGAAAAGTCTCACTCACAATGGGTCTCTTATCACCAGTCTGAACTGAATGCAAAATGAAAGATTCTGGAGATTTCACAAAGAAACTAACAGGAAGAGAAAAGCAGGAAGGAGGAGAAGACTTCCTCTGAAGGTGCACTTCAGAGGTCTGTTGAAAGTGACCAGATAGAAAGTGTGAAAAATTGGGACAGAAGGTGGGGGGTAATAGGAGCCTATATAAGAAAAAGCCCTGAATATCAGGACATCTGGTCACCCTAGGTCTGTTTCACTACATTTGAGAGGCAGAGAAGGCATTTGGCATCATTCACTGCAAAAGTAAAAGGACAGTGATTTAACTTCATGACAAAGGCAATGTTCTCTCTAATTTTTTCCATCCATGTGTGTATGAATTTTGTTATGTGCATCAAATTTGTGTGGATGTGCGCCACCAGTAGAAACAAAAAACCTAGATATTGTGGAAGAAAACACAGTCTTCATTCTTAGGTTGTTTGCAATACAGACACAGTTTATTCTCAAGCAATTGCAAGGAGGAGTGTGCACACGGACAGGGATTCCCCCTTCCTAGGCAGGTCTCCGCCAGATAAACAATTAGGGCAAGCATTTATACCTTGGGTTGCATAAAATAATGATCAACAGCCGCGTCTTGTTTATACATATTGCTTCCTGATAGCTTACTTCTCAGCAGTTTCTGCTACAGTCTGCATTCCATTCTTATCTAACACAAGGTTAAAACAGTATTTCTTAGTTTTTTCCACTCGCTTCCCACTCACCCAGGCCCTGCCTTAAAGTCTCGCTTTATTAGAGTTAGTGTTAGTGACTCTTGCTCTATTCCTAGAAACTAAGATATCTGAATTTAAATTCCATTTATCTCTTTTTCCACTTCCACACTATAATATATATTTTTATAACAGGGGGCTGCAGACAGGGGAGTTTGAGAGGGACTTTGACAAAGGGAGGTTTACGATGGTTAGGAAGACCCGCAACACCTTTGCCAGAACTGCTTCTGACTCCTCCACCCGCGCCTGTAGCCAGACAGAGTGCCTGAGCATGGAAGCTTCTACCCAGATCCTGGTGTGGTTCTGCAGGGACTGTAACTTGCAATTTACAATTACTGATATCCAGGCGGCGGAGGGTGGGGGGGGGGAGGCGGCATCCAATGTGAAAGGTGCCTACTGGTGGAATCTCTCAGGCAGCAGGTGGGAGAGCTACAGGAGGAGGTGGCTAGGTTGAGGAGCATCCAAATCCATGAGCAATTCCTGGACAGTGTCCACGTGGAGACAGCTGAGGTAGCTGTCCCAGAACACAGGACTGCTGACACACCACTGGTGGAGGAGGAAATGGCTCAGGGTGGACACTGGAAGGTGATTACTTCTGGCAGCAGGCAGTGCTCCACCTCTGCTCCGAACCCTCCTGCCGTAGTAATAGGTAACCGTTATGCTCTTCTTGATACAGGAGAGAAGGAATCATCCCCTACAGTAAAGGACAAGAAGCCTCGTACACCCTAAGGCAGGGAGGTCTGATGCCACCACTGCGAATAGGAAACATAGGGTAGTGGTGGTCAGAGACTCTCTGCTGAAGGGGCCATCTGTCACCCTGACATTTCATCTCGGGAGGTAGGCTGCCTGCCGGGGGCACGTATCCGAGATATTACAGAGGCATTGTCGAGGATTATCCAGCCCTCTGACTACTACCTCATGCTACTCATCCATGTGGGCACAAATGATACCGCGAGGTGTGACATTGCGTGGACCAAAAGTGACTACAGGGATCTGGGAGTACGGGTGAAGGAGTTAGGAGCGCAGGTGGTATTCTCTTCGATTCTTCCTGTCAAAAGGTAGGGGCCCAGGCAGAGACAGATGCATCATGGAGGTGAATGCCTGGCTGCGAAGATGGTGTCGCCAGGAGGTCTTTGACTTCCTTGCCCACGGGATGCTATTCGAGGAAGAACTGCTAGGCAGAGATGGCGTTTACCTTTCGAGGAGGGGAAAGACCCTGTTTGGACACAGACTGGCTAATCTAGTGAGGAGGGCTTTAAACTAGGCTCGACGGGGACAGGTGAGCAAAACCCACAGGTAAGTGGGGAACATGGAGACCTGGGAGATGGGTTGGAAATAGGAGGGAGTGTGGGCTATAATGGCAGAGAGAAAGGAGGGTCAGGGCAAAACTGAGAGACAAGATCAAATCAGGCTCTTAGATGCCTATATACAAATGCGAGAAGTATGGGTAATAAGCAGGAAGACCTGGAAGTGCTAATAAATAAATACAACCATGACATTGTTGGCATCACTGAAACTTGGTGGGATAATACACGATTCGAGCGTTGGTGTGGATGGGTACAGCTTGCTCAGGAAGGATAGACAGGGGAAAAAGGGAGGAGGTGTTGCCTTATATATTAAAAATGTACATACTTGGACTGAGGTGGAGATGGACATAGGAGACGGAAGTGCTGAGAGTCTCTGGGTCAGGCTAAAAGAAGTAAAAAACAAGGGTGATGTCATGCTAGGAGTCTACTACAGGCGACCTAACAAGGTGGGAGAGGTGGATGAGGCTTTTTTTGAACAACTAACAAAATCATCCAAAGCCCAAAATTTGGTGGTGATGGGGGACTTCAACTATCCAAATACATGTTGGGAAAATAACACAGCAGGGCACAGACTATCCAATAAGTTCTTGGACTGCATTGAAGACAACTTTTTATTTCAGAAGGTTGAAAAAACTACTGGGAGGAAGCCATTCTAGACTTGATTTTAACAAATAGGGAGGAACTCGTTAAGAATTTGCAAGTAGAAGGCAGCTTGGGTGAAAGTATCCTGAAATCAGAGTTCACAATTCTAAGGAAGGGTAGAAGGGAGTACAGCAAAATAGAGACAATGGATTTCAGGAAGGCGGATTTTGGTAAGCTCAGAGAGCTGATAGGTAAGTCCCATGGGAATCAAGACTGGGTGAAAAACAACTGAGGAGAGTTGGCAGTTTTTCAAAGGGATACTATTAAGGGCCCAAAAGCAAGCTATTCCACTGGGTAGGAAAGATAGAAAATGTGGCAAAAGATCCACTTGGCTTAACCACAAGATGTTGCATGATCTAAAAAAATAAAAAAGAGTCATATAAAAAATGGAAACTAGGACAGATTACAAAGGATGAATATAGGCAAACAACACAGGAATGCAGGGGCAAGATTAGAAAGGCCAAGGCACAAAATGAGCTCAAACTAGCTACAGGAATAAAGGGAAACAGGAAGACTTTTTATCAATACATTAGAAACAAGAGGAAGACCAAGGACAGGGTAGGCCCACTGCTCAGTGAGGAGGGAGAAACAGTAACAGGAAACTTGGAAATGGCAGAGATGCTTAATGACTTCTTTGTTTCGTTCTTCACCGAGAAGTCTGAAGGAATGTCTAATATAGTGAATGCTAATGGGAAGGGGGTAGGTTTAGAAGATAAAATAAAAAAAAGAACAAGTCAAAAATCACTTAGAAAAGTTAGATGCCTGCAAGTCACCAGGGCCTGATGAAATGCATCCTAGAATACTCAAGGAGCTAACAGAGCAGGTATCTGAGCCTCTAGCTATTATCTTTGGAAAATCATGGGAGACGGGAGAGATTCCAGAAGACTGGAAAAGGGCAAATATAGTGCCCACCTATAAAAAGGGAAATAAAAACAAACAAGGAAACTACAGACCAGCTGGTTTAACTTCTGTGCCAGGGAAGATAACGGAGCAAGTAATTAAGGGAATCATCTGCAAATACTTGGAAGGTGGTAAGGTGATAGGAAATAGCCAGCATGGATTTGTAAAGAACAAATCGTGTCAAACCAATCTGATAGCTTTCTTTGATAGGATAATGAGTCTTGTGGATAAGGGAGAAGTGGTGGATGTGGTATACCTAGACTTTAGTAAGGCATTTGATACAGTCTCGTATGATATTCTTATCAATAAACTAGGCAAATACAACTTAGATAGGGCTACTATAAGGTGGGTGCATAACTGGCTGTATAACCGTACTCACAGAGTAGTTATTAATGGTTCCCAATCCTGCTGGAAAGGTATAACAAGAGGGGTTCCACAGGGGTCTGTTTTGGGACAGGCTCTGTTCAATATCTTTATCAACGACGTAGACTCTGGCATAGAAAGTACACTTATTAAGTTTGCAGATGATACCAAACTGGGAGGGACTGCAACTGCTTTGGAGGACAGGGTCATAATTCAATATGATCTGGACAAATTGGAGAAACAGTCTGAGGTAAACAGGATGAAGTTTAACAAAGACAAATGCAAAGCACTCCACTTAGGAAGGAACAATCAGTTTCACACATACAAAATGGAAAGAGACTGTCTAGGAAGGAGTACAGCAGAAAGGGATATAGGGGTTATAGTGGACCACAAGCTAAATATGAGTCAACAGTGTGATGTTGTTGCAAAAAAACCAAACGTGATTCTGGGATGCATTAACAGGTGTGTTGTGAGCAAGACATGAGAAGTCATTCTTCTGCTGGTTAGGCCTCAACTGGAGTATTGTGTCCAGTTCTGGGCACCGAATTTCAAGAAAGAGGTGGAGAAATTGGAGAGGGTTCAGGGAAGAGCAACAAGAATGATTAGAGGTCTAGAGAACGTGACCTATGAAGGAAGGCTGAAAGAATTGGGTTTGTTTAGTTTGGAAAAGAGAAGACTGAGAGGGGACATGATAGTAGTTTTCAGGAATCTAAAAGGGTGTCATCAGGAGGAGGGAGGAAACTTGTTCACCTTAGCCTCTAATGATAGAGCAAGAAGCAATGGGCTTAAACTGCAGCAAGGGAGGTTTAGGTTGGACACTAGGAAAACGTTCCTAACTGTTGGGGTGGTTAAACACTGGAATAAATTGCCCAGGGAGATTGTGGAATCTCCATCTCTGGAGATATTTAAGAGTAGGTTAGATAAATGTCTATCAGGGATGTTCTAGACAGTATTTGGTCCTGCCATGAGGGCAGGGGACTGGACTCAATGACCTCTCGAGGTCCCTTCCAGTCCTAGAATCTATGAATCTATAAAAGTTACCATAGGTATAATTACTCCAGTCAGGACAAATTAGGCATTTTAGAACTCACTACTCAAAGAATTAATTTTAAGCATAAGAGAGACATAAAAATTATGGAATACATAGACCAGTCAAAAACCTCAAATATCAGCACTTTGAAAGAATAAAATTACAGAAAATATGTGTGTACTGCAGAAAGTATCAAGAAGAAACAACAACACAATTATGTATTGGGAGGTGAGTGTGAAAGACTGTGTGTGTGAAAGAGAGAGAGAGAGAGTGAGAGAAACACACACATACAGTGTGTGCAAGAGAGAGACAGTGCGTGCAAGTGTGTGTGTGTATCAGAGAGACACGTGCTGCCCCTTTAAGTAAATTGACACTCACCAGTCTGAAGTCTGCTTGTTCAGACACAGCAGCAACTGCCAGCAAGCTCCGTCCCACGTCTGAGCCCTGTCATGTTTCCCCCCACCACTCAGCTCTGCGGAGATGGGGTACAGAGATGGAGGGAGGGGGACACCCTGACATCAGTCCCCCCACAACCCCCTTCTGCTCTGCATAGCAAGGCTCCTGGGAGAAGCTGGCCAGGGCTCCAAGGCAGAGGACAGGAGCAGTGTGGTAGTGGGGAGAGGGGCACCTGAACTATGCAGCACTTGATATACTGCTAGGTGGCCACACAGCTTAGAAGGAACTTAAATCAAGGGGTCTCAGGCCTGGTTGAAAACGCTCAAGAGAACCTGCTGTAAGCTTCTTTACACTAGAGAGTAACTTTTTAGTTAAAGTTTGGTCTCTAGAAAGTGAGTGATGATTTTGTGTTACATGCAGTCTTTTGTTTCCAATAGTCGTACTCACTATTACTTGAATCTCTGTTCTTTGATAACAACATTGTTCTTGTTTTCACTATGAATATATCTATGTGCTATGGTGCTAAGCAAAGTGGTAGTTCTGAGTTGAATCTTACAAGCTGGTGCATATTGCTCTTTTGGGAAAAGAAGGCATGGTAATTCTATGAGCATTCAGTGGATAAGGGACTGGACACTGCAGGACATGCTCCAAGCACTCAGGGGTTACTGTGTGCCTATCACTACCTGTACAGGGAGAGCAAGGCATGCAGAGGCCAGGAAGGCAGTGCTTGTGCTGCCAGAGGCTGGTGATTTTAAGGAGCTGATCTACAGCAGGCACAGACAAGACTGCTTCATGCTAAGGGAAGGTAGTGGTGAGGTGCCTGACATCCCTGGATAGCCCTGAGGAGCATCACACCAAGTTTTCATTGTATACTACTAGGCACAGAGTCTTCATCTAAACATACAATATGATTTATAAAGCACCAACTGCCAAAGAACTTGTTTGCTGTTACATGGACTTGGCAAGTGATGCACATGATTAAAACATGATAACAGAGAACATAAAAACACCCTCTTAAAATTCAATATGAACAGAACTATATGTCACGAGGAACAGGTATAAATGTGGGGCCAGCAATTTTAAATTTAAGACAGCTGGACAGTGGAAAGAGGACAGAGATGGACAAGAGGGAGCAAGTTGCATATGCCAAGGATCAACAGAACAAAGGCCTTAGCCCAATTGCCTGCTGTCCTAAAACACAATGGTGGGATCCCCAAAAGACAGGTGGTATGTGAGGACAACTTGGAATCATAGCACTGACTGTGACAATTCATTGCCCTTCTATAGCACCTTCTATCCAAGGATCTTAAATCACCCATAAGAATTAATCCCATGCCAGGGGAATTGCTCAACCTTGCCTAGGGACTCAGCAATGCTCCCCAGACATGCCTGGACTTCCATTCTCCAAGCACATGGGCTAAGGGTATAAAACAGAACATAGGGGGCCCATGCTTGGCCTTTCTCCTGTCCTCACCTGTGCTGCATGCAACAAAGACACTCGGAAGAAGACTAAAGACTTCAACAGAAGAGACTGGCCCAGGTTTAAGGGACAAATCTGCACATTAAGGACTGCAGTATTCAGTAGGGTGAGAAAAACTGCTTAATCTAGATGTTGCTCAGTCTAATAGGGTCGAGAGTTTAGACTGTGTGCTTATATTTTATTTTATTTTGGTAACTGACTCTGACTTTTTGCCTGTCACTTATAATCACTTAAAATCTATCTTTTGTAGTCAATAAATTTGTTTAACTGTTTATCTTCACCAGTGAGTTTGCCTGAAGCATTTGGTAAGGGTGTTTGTTCAGGTTTACAAAGGCTGGTGTATATCCACTTACCATTGATGAAGTAGTGAACCAATTAATAAATCTGCACTGCTCGTCTTGAGCAGTGCAAGGTGGTATATTCCTGAGGTACAATGCTGGGAGCTGGGGGGGGGGGATTCGGCTGGTGCCTTTCTCTGTGTGATTCATGAGTGGCTATGGAAGCATTCACACAATAGAGCTGGGTGTGTGGTGATACATGTGGTGGTGCTGAGTGATACCACCACCTGGAGGGGTTTGCTGCTTGTCACTAGCAAGGCATTCTGAGAAACAGCACAGGCGGGAGACAGTTAAGGGGGCACAGTGGCCCCACAGTCCAAGACTGCACCCCAGGTATCCCGTCACAGAGAGTTTGGAGGGCTCTCGTTTTTGGAACCTGATTTCTCAACCAATCTGAAGGCACAATGTTGAGTCAGAATTTGTTGACCTTCTTGGCACAATGCTTTCACAGTGATAGTCATTAACATCTTAATACTTTCTCTCTGCAGGTCTTTATTGTTACCATGATATTCCCAGAAGTTTCTGTACTTAGTAAAAGATAGGTGACAACACTTGTTAATAACACAGACTATTGTGAAGACTGTGAAAGCAATCCCTGTATTTTCTCTGGCTTTTCCCTCCTGAGGAGGATGACAGAGCTCTGAAGAGCTGTATCCTGAGGTAAATGATTACGTTATTTGTTATTAAACTACATATGTAATTTTAATTTACAAATCTAAAAAAATGTAAAGAATAATTAGGCTTCATAACACCTTTCCAAGACAAGTAGGCATTATTCCCCTTCTACAAATGAGGAAACTGAGGCTTGGGGAAGTTAAGTGACTTACTCTAGGTCATGCAGTAAATCAGGTGTAGAAATGAGAACAGAGACCCAGGGCCTGATTCTGATCTCACTTACACCACACTTTACCTGCATTTACTTCAAGGGAGTTACTCCTTACTGACTCAGGTGTGAGATCACAATCAAGCCCCAGGAACTTCAGATCCTAGTTCCTTGCTGTAACTACTAGACACAGTACACAGTTAGTAACTACTTTGACAGATTACAAATTGATGTTTCACCGCATAGACCTGACCTCAGGATTTCTAATAAAAAAGCAAAATGTGCTTTGGTTTTCCTGAGAGAGAAAATGCATCTCAGTGGGGAAAGGGAAGGAATTACCCATATGAGAAAGTGGATTTCTACCTATTTTACCATATACTTTGTTTTCCCAATTGGTGCATGTATTTAAGTCTCTATCAAAGTCACAAAATGGAAATCTAATAATTGTCTGTGGCTTGGCTGGGTGACAGCTCAACTCCCAGCCTTTAATTCTAGGAAATGAGTGGACACAAGTCCCTGTAACAGCCAAAGGCCTCTTCTTTCAATCTGATTTGCTGTTTGCCTTGGAAGTGGCCAGGTTAGTACCGATTGCTTCATACTACAACTGGATGTGGGGTGGACAGAGAGAGAGAAAGAGACAAAGACAGATATAGAGACACAGAGAGACAAGGATGAAAGACAGGAGGATGAAGGAGAGACTCAGCCAAGCCAAACAAAGATTTGCTTGAATGATTCCATCTGTTGGAGACTCCCCAGCTTGCAAAGTTCACTGTATTCATTAAAACTCAGAGCTGGCAGAACTTCTGTTGTGCTGAGTTTCTAGGATCCTGCTACATTCATTGCAGCAAAACCTGAAAACTACCTTGTGCGAAATTTTGCTGAAGTAAAACAATGTAGAATGAAGACACATAATAATGCTTATTTTAGTTTAGTTAGCCCAGGAAAAATAAATAGTTCAAACAGTTTTGATCATAATGTCTGGTTAGCTGACTGCAAGGAATGTCAAGAACAGAATGAAAATGGATAACAACAACAACAACTAGCTCTTATACGCCTCATAAAATTAAAAAAAATCAGACGCACAAGTACATAATGAGGTGAATACATTACACACCAGATTCTCAGGCAGTGTAAATAGTCAAAGCTCCATTTAAATCAAGGCACTTACCTCACCCATGACTCCAAGTCATCACTACATCCCTAGTCACATGGTTTTTCACTTGCTCCTAGAACAGGAGTGGGCAAACTATGGCAAACTCCAGAAGTTTTAATCTGGCCCTTGACCTCTCGCCGGGAAGCGGGGTCAGGGGCTCCTGAAAGCAACAGCATGTCCCCCCCTCCGGCTCCTACACATAGGGACAGCCAGGAGGCTCCCCATACTGCTCTCACCCCAAGCACTGCCCCCACAGCTCCCATTCGTTGGGAATCGCAGCCAATGGGAGCTGCAGGGGCAGCGCCTGCGAATGGGGCAGCATGTAGAGCTGCCTGGCCGCGCATCTGTGTAGGAGCTGGAGTGGGGACACGCCGCTGCTTCTGGGAGCTGCTTGAGGAAAGCGCTGCCTGGAGCCTGCAACCCTGACCCCCTCCTGCACCCCAACCCCCTGCCCTGATCCCCCTCCCGCCCTCCGAACCACCCGCCCAGTCCCAGGGCGGAGCACCCCCCTGCACCCCCAACCCCTCATCCTCAGCCCCACCCCAGAGCCTGCACCCCCAGCCAGAGCCTTCGCCCCCTCTTGCACCCCAGCCCCCAATTTCATGAGCATTCATGGCCTGCCATACAATTTCCATACCCAGATGTGGCCCTCGGGCCAAAAAGTTTGCCCACACCTGTCCTAGAATGTACCTCTGGTGGTGGTACGAATTGTCAGTAGGGTAAATAGAAACCTCGCCCACCACACACACACACACGCGCACACACACACACTTACACTTACTTTAAAGGAAAATGGTTCTTATGATAAACACAGAAACAAAAAAACAAGTAAATATATGCAAACAGCATGTCTTGAGCTAGCCAAGAGGAATCTGATTCCTTGCTGGAAAGGATGCATTTTTCTCCGAGAGGGGAGAAATAGATGAGACTAATGGGATTTATTTCAGGTAATAAATCAAATCGGGGAACAAATGGGATGGGGGCAAGTTTTGGTGGCTGTCAGAACCCTGCAATCTGACTAGCTGTGTATTGGCCCTTTCAGTCTATTTTCTCTGGGAGAAACTTAAGGTCTGAGCTGTAGCAAACCAAGCTACAGAACTGATTCCCCCTTCCACATCTCCTCTGAATTTGTAACATTGCATCGATCATTATAAAAATGAAAATGTCTAAGGGTTCTAAGCCACAGAGCTTCTCAATTCTTACCTACAAAAGGAAATACAAGTAGTTACATAGGGAGCTTCAGTACTAAGTAGGAAGACTTCTTCAAAGTGCACTATTTACACAGTCTGCAGGAACATCTGCTTGTGCCTTGCTAGCAACTCTACGGATTTCTATTTCCACAGTATTATTTACCAAATTTGAGGGTTGGGGGAGGAAATGAGTTGTTGTAAAGATGCTACTGACAGAACTAGGAGCATAGAAAAGCCACAAAAAGACTGGGACAAAAACTCACATTAAGAAACAAAGATACAACTCTGTGGTTTTGAAGCTGGCCATCTCCCCATCACAACCACATGCACTGTCGGCATGCCACAGGTGCATACCACATGAAAAAGTGGAAATGTGATTGCTAGGGGAAGGCTGGCAGTCCTGCATCTATAAAACATTCATCCAGAGGTGCATTTATGCCTCTGTTACATTTTTCAAAGTATGTTTGAACTAACATCTTTGGAGATATTTAATCTCTTTGCTGCTGTCAGGAATTTCTTCCTCATGCCAGCACTAACCACCATCTCATAAAACAACCCATACCTATGTCCTCACTTCAACATTTCCCATTGTGTCAGGCCTTCTATGTATCTATATTATTGGCTGTAAGCCTGTTAGAGCAGGGACTATCTTTATATTTCTGTATTCTACAATCCATGGCACAGCATCTCTCATATGTGCCAACAAGAGTTTTCTACAGAACAAACTCAAGTGACTGTCCTGTCTCAATACACCAGGGACATTCCAGCTGCAAAGGGAGCTTACTTCCCCAGATAGGCCCATTATGCAGTACTGGTCAGCCTGTGATTGTGGGAGTCACAAGAGGGCTACACAAAAATGTAGAAGCACTCTCATCAGGAGTAAAGTCGCAAGCACTGTAGTACGGATATAAACTGATTGGGACCCGTTTTTAAAAGGTCATCCAGATTTTTATTTTTAGCCATTTGCACAACTTAGAAAACTCTGAGCCTCTGTAAAATATTAACCCTATCTTTGAGATTGGTGGTCCCTTCTGCGTACCATGTTGCCCCACCCCTTGAAGAGCTGTTTCCATTTTCTCACAGCGGGAATCATTATATTAAACACTAAGCAGCTATATCTAGTGGCCTTTCCACAATGAGAATGAAGGGAATTTTTCTGGAAATAAGGTTCACTGTCCAATGGTGGAAGCAACTGAGATCAATGAAAAGATGGCTGTAAGGCAGCCATAACAGTCAGTGAAAGGCGGCCACCCAGGCAGTGACGAGCTAGCCCAAAGAGAGACACCCGACTAATCAGGCAGACAAAAGGCCATCCAGCCCCTATCAGAGAGCAGAATGAAGAGTGACTTGCAGGACAGAAGATTCACTTGGGAATATTAGCTGAAAAAAAAACAATCACCATCAAAAAGTCACTTCCTGGTTTCTGTCTTGGGGAATAACATTCATTTCCAGTAAGTGCAGGCCAATATGGAAAAGACTCTCTAAACAACAAAGCATGAGAGCCCTTTATGAGTCACAACAAGCAGCACATTTTTATGAAAAAGCAACAAGCCAGCATAAAATAAATCAGTGCTTTTGATTTAACAGTGAAACTACACTGAACCTTCATCCTCCCACCTGCTGCGAATCTCTGTGAGGAGAAAGATTTGGCTTCATATTTACCTAACTTGTCTGTCGTTCCCAGTTTCACTCTGAACTGGCCTAATGCCCTGAGGTTAGACTGTAGAACTCGGTCAGCTTTTGCACTCGTATGACTTAAGAAATGGAATGTGGCCTTTTTCCCCAGAAGCCCAGAGTGAGAACATCATAAAAGCTGAACTTTAGCTCCTTTTTGAGCAGGCAGCACAATAGCAAGGAGGATGCTGTCAATCCCTGGAGGCTCTGCCACTGAAAACATCACCAGTCTGAAGTAAAAGGTCAGAAGTTACTTAGGATTGCATCTCTTGCTTTCTTCAATTTTTCCTCCTCCGTCAAAGGCAAACAGTTAAACATTCCCCCCTCCCTCTTTCTCAGAAATGCAGGAAGGAAGTGCTTGCAAAATCGTTTCATTTAAAAAATCCACAATCACATACACACAAAGAGCAAGCACTGGCTTAGAACCTAGACAGAACTAGTTGTGTTTCTACAGCCTCACAGTTCTTTAGAAATAAAAATGAAACTTGATTATCGCAGTGTCATTCCCCTTGCCCCAAGTACAGATGGAGGCCGTGTTTCTATTCTATTACACTATTATTTAGGTGTAGCTACCTCACATGTAAACATTTGAAACAGGCTGCTGCTACAGTCACTTTCTTGTGCTCCTACAGAGCACAAATAGCTGGGTATTCTTTTTAAACAGAAGAAATCACAGCCTATCTTGTGAAGAAGGTCTATGGAGTAGGAGGGAGATGATGAACAGCAACATGTTAACTTTTAAGCTGTTATGCTGATAATAGCCACTGAAGAGGACTAACAACCTGAGGTGTGGTACAAAGATACATTTCTGGTTCAAATCTGGCCCTTCTCAGTAGTGACCAAATTCTGTACCAACTGTTCTAACTGCTGTTTAGTTACTTGTGTCCAGTTTATTGCTGCAGGTGTCTATGACGCACACAGCATCACTTCAATTTGCAGTCCATTTTCCCAGTCTAGTGGGGACCTGGATGGATGCTGCTCAAGGCCATTTTGGTACAGCTGGGATTAGACAGGTATTCTGAAATCCACTAATCTTATGCAGAAGAATACGAATGGAAAGAGGCAGCTGTGGCCTTTCGTTTTAGCTACTTCTGCCGTACACCAGGTGGCCAGCTGATGGTCCAGCTGGTGTACAGACCTTCAAGCAATGAGAAGACATTCATGGAAGAATTCTCAGATATTGGTGGTTTATGGTCTGCGTCTTTGGGCATATCCTAAAGATAAGCAGTCAGCCCTTTTGGCTGGACGGACTCATTTGGGAGTTTCAGTGCATTGCCTATTCCACACCAGCATTAGCACAACGACTAGTCTATTTCTTCAAGGCCTCAGAGACTAAAGAATTCCATGGATTTCTGTTTTTCTTATCGGTGCTGAGACATCCTGTCTTCCCCTTCTAACTAGGATTATGACCCATAACTGCTATTAGAAAAGGCTCTCAACTCCCCGACTGCTTCATACACTTTGTGACCATGAGAACTGATGACTGTCACTCCCTGGAGACAGCGCATCTCTGTTGCGTGCAGTTTGTTCAGAATGCAGCAGCACTTGGGCTCAGTGGTTTGAGTAACTATGATCATGTTACTCCTGCCCTGCGTTCCTCACATCGCTTGGCTAGAATGTGGTGGACTGATTTCAAGTTGGCAGTGAGATATTGTCAACAAATCACATTTCTGCTGATTCCCTTTTACCCATTATTATCCTAAGTACTGCTTTGATAACTGTAACTGACAAAGAATGAAGACAAACCTTTTTTTCACTTTATTTAGGAACACAAGAATTGCTAGACTGACTCAAACCTGAGGTCCATCTAGCCCAGTATCCTGTCTTCAAAACTGGCCAGAAGGTTCAAGAATCTCTACAGTAGGCAGATTTCTGCAATTATAGCATTTTGCGTATTGCCCATTTTCATGGCTGTACAGTCAGTTTAATAAAGCAGGGAGAAGAAAACATTTACAAAACAGGGTTGTAAACCAACATGAATTGACCAGGGGCTATGGCTGGGTAGGACCCCAAAATACTTTTTACTGCATTTTGAAATTGACATGATTTCAAACTGACACATTGTTTCTTACAATCCTCTAACCACCTCCTCCACTCTCATCCTGATGGCTATCCATGCTCTGATGCCTCTGTATATTAGGGATTTTACTGCTATATTCCAGGCCAGTATTTGAGATCTTGGTGCTGAAGGCCATGGAAATTGTGCGGAAACTGCTCCTCTATGCAGACAGTTGTCTCAGTTCGTTTTACCCCACTAAAGAAACACCTTAAGATTACTTTTACAATTCAGAGCTGTCTCTTTTATTAAATTACAACTATCTGATGCCATATTTCACTTTCTTGCTAACTCCAGTCCATTTAGCCTCTTCTTTAGTTACTGTACTCTTTTAATCAGCATTATCTGTATGTGTTTTAAGAGGGTTTGAAAAAATATATTGTTATTATTTGTACTGCAGCAGCACCTAGAGATCGTAATCAGGATAGATAAGGGCCAGGGCTGGATTTAGGGGTCCCGTCACAATGTCAACTATATGATTATCTAGCTCAACTCAACTATTTATAGCTGTCAGTTGCCAGGGGAGAGGGGTTGGCAGTTGCGAGTCGCAGTATTTTGGGTTATTTTGCTGCCCTGCTGCCACTCGCCGCACTGCTCGGATGTTCTTGGGAGGGAGGGAGCCTCCTGATCTGCCCTGCCCCCTGCCAAGGTACCTCACACACCGCTTGTCTTACGTCGTGCCCCCTATCCTTAGGTAACAATTGCAGCATGCGTACAATTCTTGTCTGAGGAAGGCAGAATGCTTTTTCTGCAGAAAATATGCTGCAGTTCTGCCTTTTGCCCACCAGATGCCACTGTGGGCTGGGAGGCAGTGGCAAACAGCTAGCAGGTGAGTAGCGGGTGCACTTTGTTCTCAAGTGACAAGTCACATCAGCGTACCTGAAGCCAGGTTAGGAGGCAGAGAGGGCCACACAGGGCTGCTGAGGGAGGGGTCCACAGGGCCACATGGGGACTCCAGAGGGGGGCTCCAGGTAGGGCCACATCGGGAGGGAGGAGGGGCCACTAATGATGCTGTGCCTAGGGATGTGTAAGGTGCAAATCCAGCCCTGATAAGGGCCCCAGTGTGCTAGGTGCTGTACAGACACAATGTAAGTAGCAGGCAGTCCCTGACCCAAGAGCTTACACTCCAAGACAAAACACCACAAGGAGATGAAACAAACTAATGGAGGAGAGTGGATGAGGCTAACAGTGACAGGAACAGATTGTTAGGTAAACTAGCTGGGTACACAATCTTTTCCTCACTGCAGAGTTAGCCCAGGTTCTGGCATGGATGTTGCCCCACCCTCCCTCTCGACCACATAGAAAATCCTCTAACCCAGGTTCAAGGATGCTTTAAGCCTGGGCTAGCAGGATATAGGCATGAGCTCAGGTTTTGCTTCAGCCTGAGCTGAAAACCCACCTACTTTGCAATGAAAACTCAGGCTAATCAAGACCAGGGCTGTTAGTCCTCCAATGCTATCCCACAATTCCATCTGAGCTGTACTTTCTTGTCTAATTCCTGCCTTATTCCACACTATATTTTAACCTCATGTTTGCCTGCTCTATTTCTGCTACACTTCCACAGAATCAGAGATGCCACCCCAGATGCATTTGCCCATGCTGCCAGCTGGTCAGAAGCTGACACCAGCCTTCTGGTAAAGCTGTGGTGTGATATCAGTAAGACCCATAAGAACATTTCTGCACAGGGGCTCAGGAAGGACAGACATGTTCTCCCAAAATACACTGTGAATAAATTTATAGAGTGGCCCAGTTTAATGCACTGCTAAGAACCCTGCGATATCCTGCCAGAAATCCACCCAGCACACAGCTCGTACAGCACCACTTCAGACACAGCCACACAGGTCTGGCACGGATACGACTTTCCAGTGGGGATGCTCCACCTGTGCCAGACTAGCCTTGGCTAACTTTTTAAAGTTGTAAGCCAGGGGTTGTCAAACTGGGGATTGGGACCCTTCAGGGGGTCATGAGGTTATCACAGGGGGGGTTGTGAGCTGTCAGCAACCATCCCAAACCTCACTTTGCCTCCAGCATTTATAATGGTGTTAAATATATAAGAAGTGTTTTTAATTTATAAGGGGAGGTTGCACTCAGAGGCTTGCTGTGTGAAAGGGGTTACTGGTACAAAAGTTTGAGAACCACTGTTGCAAGCCTTTTAATTGTTTTATCATTGGGTACAACCACCCTGATCTCTTCAGCTGGGGCAGTGGGCTTTATATCTAAAATAGTAACATAATGGGCTATAACACTTTGGTCTAATTTTGGTTGATGGTTTAGCATACATGTGCTGGGTGGTGTTGGTGACCTGTGAAATACAGGAGGTCAGACTAGGTGATTTGGTGGTCCCCTCTGGCCCTAAACTCTATGACTCTACCTAGGCCAGTGGGTTGAAGAGGCAGGATTCTCTTATTCTACCTAGGGTTCAGTAATACATAACAAGGCTTTAGAGTAAAGCCTAAACAAACTGCCTTCTACGAGTCTAACCTGGAAACTGTCTCATCAACACAATGAACCCATTCTCTGAGTACCGGCGTGTACAGCATCTATTCATGTTTTAGCATTATTTAGCCAAATTTAGCCACCAGACAATTTAACTACTGCCAGTAATACACTGGGAACATTGTACACAGAACTGCACTGAAAATTTTTAATAATGATGGCTCTTTCAGAAAGAACAAACAAAGACTGATGATCAACTAAAATTCAGTGGTATCATGGAAAGAAAGACACCCTAGTTCAGAGGTTCTCTCAAGAAAATTTTTGGTGGCCTCAGATTGCGGCCACCAACTATTGCTGGTGGCCGCTCTGACAATTTTTCCTAAAATACTCAATTAACTTTAGGAAAAACAAATAAATATGCATCTATACATATCCAAATCATTGTAATTTATTTATGAAGGGTTTTTTGCAGACTCAATAATAAAAATAATGTACAGTTTTCTCTGTTCTTTACTGGACCTAAACATAATAGAAACAAATAATGTGTTTTGCATGTATTTGTCCCTTTTTGTTGTTGTTTCTTTTGCCCCTTTTGGTTGCTTATTTTTATAAGACTTGCTAGCTAGTAAGTCTGTTTGTGTGAAAAGTGATACTTGTATTTTGTTAATATCACTTTTCACAGCAGCAGACTTGCTAGCTAGCAGGGAGGCAGTGAAAAGTGATATTAACAAACATACAAATATCATTTTTCACAACAGACTCACTCAGCCCTAGTAAGCTGGGGGACAAATTAAGCCCTGGATGGGGAGGTGGGTAGGGAGGCAGCTTGGGGCCAAGGGTGATGCAGGGGGTGAGTCCAGGGACTGGAGCCCTGCAACTGCACAGCCCAGTGAGTCCGGGGCCGGAGGACATAGTAGGGGCCAGGGGCAATGTGGAGCGGGGGGGGGGGGGGGGTTTGGGGCCAGCAATCACTGCCAGATGCCTGGGGGCCAAGGCTGGATTATGTGGCTCCACGGATGGAGTCCAAAACCCTCCAGATGGGGGTCAGAACACACAGCCAGAGCCCGGGGCCAGAGGAGGCACTGGGGGAAGGGAGTGAGCCTGGAGTCAGGGCTCAAAGCCCATGGCTGGGGGAAGGAGCCTGCTGCCACACAGCTGGAGCCTGCCACTCACCACCCCAGATCTGAAACCCAAGCCCCGCCGCCTGCCTGCTCCTCCAGCATTTCTGGCTCCAGAGGGGGACAGGGCCCAACCCCTACTGGCAGCCCTGGTAGGGGCCACTACTTTGCTCCCCCCCGCCATCACCACCAAGGAGGATGTGGTCACATGAAAAGCCCCTGGTGGCTGCATGCAGCCACAGTGGCCGCCTTTCTCAAATGCGGCCCTAGTTGATTTTCTTAGCCCCTTGCACTTGAATTCTTTTCTCCTACACTAAGAACAGATGCTGAAGTTTTAATATATTCAAAAGTAGTTTTTCCTCTAAATTCAGACTTACTCAAATGCTCCTGATTTTCCTGAGCAGACCCCAGCCTAGCCTTGATTAGCAGATCTCTAGATTTGGAGACCTATATTACTCCAAAAAGGATTTATATTAAATGTAAAACTAACTGTTGATTTAAGGCCTGGCCTGACAAAAGATGCATAGCACATAGTACTGAGAACGTAGCTAAATGTTGCAATGTAATTTCTGTCACAAAATTAGAAATATGGAGCTTTTATGAAACAGAATTTCATAAATGACTCTCCTAACCCTTTCTGAAAGAGAGCCACTGCCCCCCTACCAGGGATGAGGTCTTCAGGTTCTCCACCATATTTATTCCTTCTTTTAAGATGCCACACTTCAGCCTTATATACCATGGCTCTCATCCCTGCCCTGCTCTGGAATCCATCAGTATTACTGCTTGAACATCTGGCAGGGACATTTGCCCTAGTAATATGATACTGACGAGTCACCTTCTATGCATAGGTACTTCTGGGGGAATTCTGCGCCACTGCGCAATGCAGAATTTTGCAGAAATTAATGTTGTGCATGCAGAATTTCCTTTCCCCCACAGAAATTGGCTGCAGTGCTGCTAGCCACCATTAGGGGCTTCTGGACCCCGCAGAACCCACAGCTCGCACATAGAAGACACTGCTGTGGGAAGGGAGAGGGAGCTAGTGGATTCCTGACAGCTGCAGTTCCCAACATGCCCTGAGGGAAAGAGAGGGCAGCGCGCAGGAAACTCCATGCAAACCTCGGACCAAGCATCAGGCTGTTTCTTCCTCTGGATCCCTGGGCTCTCTGGGTGGAGGGGGGTGTTTGGGCTGGGAAGTGGGGCACAGCTGGGCTCTGGAGGGGAAGGGTGTGAGTATCTGGGCAGGGGGGCTGGGAGGGGGGTTCAGGTGTATTGGCTGGGGAGGGCTCCACGGTTGGGCTGTGTGGAGGAAGGGATTGTGGGTGTCTGGCCCCTGGCTGGGCTTGGGGCAAAGGGGCAGAGAAATAGGAACTAGGTTGTCATGGGGTTTCTTTAACTCTCTACTCCTGGGGAAATTTTTGTGTGTGTCTGTATTGTTAAACATAGTTGCTGACAGGTATTTTAAAATAAATTACCAAAATACACTTCTACCCCGATATAACGCGACCCGATATAAACGAATTCGGATATAACACGATAAAGCAGAGCTCTGGGGGCCGGGGCCAGAGCTGAGCGCTCCGGTGGATCAAAGCAAGTTCGATATAATGCAGTTTCACCTATAATGCAGTAAGATTTTTTGGCTCCTGAGGACAGCGTTATATCGGGGTAGAAGTGTAATTGAAACTATGTACTGTTATTTTGACAAATAATATTTGTAGAATTTTTTGGCACAGAATGCCCCCAGGAGTAACCCCTGGAGCCAAAGGCACTACTTCCATTGTGCTTCTGACCAGAAACCAAGCTTGGTCATTTTCTTGGCGAAAGGCTATATAAATTCTATTGACTTTTGGCAATGTAGCAACTAGTTTATTAAACAAATGTTATTCCTTTTTTTTTTTAAGTGTCCTTTAAAGGAAAATTGTAGTGACCAACACATCTGGTTACAAACGGAAGGGAAGAAAGTACTGAATAATCTCCGGTCACATGTAACTCATAGATTAATCTGGTTTGTACGTGAATTCCAGTGGTTTGGGATCATACAGCCTCCAAACTGTTTATGTGAGACATGTGTTTTTCCTGTTGCACTGCAGTTAATTGTTTTGCTGGTCCGGGTGATGGATGATGGAGAAGGTTGTGTCTGGAAATGTGCTCAGAAGTCGACAGGAAGCTGAGAGGGCCCTTGCCAGCACTTCCTTCCTGTAGATGAAGGGAGGAGGGAATGGGGAAAAAACTTGGCTGTCTCTGACCCTGAGAAAAGTCTAACCATTTCAGATGGATTACATTAAAATATTTTAATCTTTCTAAAGATTAAAGTATCCTTCTTCTCTAACTCCTACCTAAGTGGTAGGCTCAGTGGGGCTTACGACAATTAATTGTATTGAGGTCTTAAAAGTTGCAAGGCAGCTGTAGAATCAGAATCAGGTGTTGGGAACTGAACAAATGGAGATCAGATTTCAGAGATTTCCAAATAGATTGTCAGCCTTATTTGCAACAAAGCTGGCAAACCACAGGAACATAGGGATTTCCACAATGGATCAGACCCAATGTCTATCTAGTCCAGTATCCTGCATCTGACAATGGCCAGCACCAGACAGAGATGTAAGAACACCCCAGTAGGTATATGTGGGATATCATGCCCCCATGAAGGTCTCATCCTGAAGCACAGGGTTTAATATCGCTTCCCAAATTCTGTTGTCATTAATTATAACAACTTCAGATATTATTGAGCTCCATGTAAATACGCAAGGCCTTTTTAAATCTTGTTAAGCTTTTGCCCTCGAGGAGCAGCAAAGGAGCATTCTGGCCAACCATTCCACCCCTCTCAGTGGAGACAAAAAAAGATTTGCCTAAGGAGTCTTCCCTTTCACAGAGTCATCCCAGCACCTATTATCAAAGACACTAAACTTTTCTCCCTCACACACTTAATTCATCCGCCCCCTATAACCTCCTACCATGCAGCCATCTTCCACCCACATCAACAAAAACACAGAGAGGACACTCGAGAGTGGGAACTCTCTTCTCTCTAGATCAGTGGTTCTCAACCAGGGGTACACGTACCCTTGAAGGTACAGAAAAGTCTTCCAGGGGGTACAGCAATTCATCTAGATATTTGCCTAGTTTTACAACAGGCTAAATAAAGAGCTCTAGCAAAGTCAGTACAAACTAAAATTTCATACCGACAATGACTTATTTATACTGCTCTATATACTATACACTGATATGTAAGTACAATACTTATATTCCAGTGGACTTATTTTATAATTATATGGTAAAAATGAGAAAGTAGGCAATTTTTCAGTAATGATGTGGCGGTGACACTTTTGTATTATGTCATGTCTGATTTTGTAAGCAAGTAGTTTTAAAGTGAGGTGAAACTTGGGGGTACATAAGACAAATCAGACTCCTGAAAGGGGTAAAGCAGTCTGGAAAGGTTGAGAGCCACTGCCCTAGATCAAGAACTGGATGCATATTAAAGAGGGGGAGGGGACCTCTCACTGTTCCTCCACATCCCAGAGGGAATTTTTCTAAAATTTCCCACTGTTGCACCACCAGTTCCGCTCCAGTAGTCACAACAATGGTAGGAGCACTAGTGCAGAAAGGGCTCAGGCAGCCACGAGGCTTTTAAGCTCTATGTCGACTTCCCCTGCTCCTTGCAGGTCTGCGTGATGTAGTGCTGATGGTGGCCACCAGCACCTTGTCTACATGAGGATTTTCACTGTCACTATCAGAATGATAAAATTTCCTCACGTAGATAAAGTCAGAGACAGACAAACCAACCTAAACAACAATAAAAAACCTCAAATCAAAACAAACAAACAAAAAACCCAGAAAGAAACAGACTCACTAGTCCTCTCAAGGAAAAACCAAAAGAGCAAGTAGACTGAGCTCTCACAACAGCCTCTTCTTTGAAAAAGGAATCTGACCAAAAAAAAAAAAAGCTCCTCATCCACAGAGAATTGGAAACAATGGAAACCATGAAACTAGCCTTCATATCAGAATAAGAACAGCTCTTTACACATCAACATAAGCGCACAACTGAATAGGAGTCCGACACTTTATAGTCAGTGCGTCTAGGTTCATAGAGTCCAATGCCAGAAAGGTCAAATGTGTTCTTCTAGCCTGACTTCCTGCAGGGGAGGGATAACAGTGGTTTGAGCATTGGCTTGCTAAACCCAGGCTTGTGAGTTCAATCCTAGAGGGGGCCACTTAGGGATCTGGGACAAAACTGTGTCTGGGAATCGGTCCTGCTTTGAACAGGGGGTTGGACTAGATGATCTCCTGAGGTCCAGTCCAACCCTGATATTCTATGATTCTATGATAATACAGGCCACAGAACTTCCCTGAAATACTGTCTGTTTGAATTAGAGCAGATCTTTCAGAAGAACATCCAATCTTGATTTTAAAATTTCCAGCAAATCCACTGCAACCCTTAGTAAACAGTTCCAGGAGTTAATTGGGACATGATGCCACTGGTTTTTTTATTACACATTTGCAGCACATTACTTTGTAATCTAACTCTTTCGTTAGAAGGATAATTACTGCTGACACATGACTGAATACAGAAAAACTAGATGATAGATAAAACTGAATGATCATTTGTATAAGGCACTGGAATTAAAACCGCATATTCTTGTGCATACATGGGAGTTGTTGAAACAGTACAACTGTCAAACATTTTTTTAAAATCAGAGTCTAATTCCCAGCGTTCTGACAGCTGACTAGTCTCTGAGACAAAACAATGAGGAGTCTTGTGGCACTTTAGAGACTAACAAATTTATCTGGGAAAACTAAGAAATTTATTTGTTAGTCTCTAAAGTCCCACAAGGACTCCTCGCTGTTTTTGAGGATACAAACTAACATGGCGACCACTCTGACACTAATCTCAGAGAGTGTTGAAGGTCCAGTCACCTTCATGGTACATTGCAAAATCATAGATGCAAGATGCATTTGACTGTTTCAGCACTTGATTCACTGTTTTTGTTTTTTTCCTGTTTGGGGTTTAATTTTCTGACACTACAGAAATTAGTAAAACACGCACAAAGCAAATCTTGCTGACCAAAACATTACAGATAGATCTGAGTGCCTGCACAGGCAGAAAACTCACCATCAGTGTGGTCACTTGGGCTGCTCTCCTGATTCATCCTTTCTAGATGGACACCAAGTTAAAATGCTGAGCTAAAGTGGTGCAATCAGTACTCTCAATTCTGAAAGGAAAAATGCAGAGTTACTGACAAAGAAAATACTAAGTTTGCACTTCATAAACTAAGGGGTGATTGACCCTCGGCAAAGTGGGGGAGAAAGTGCCCTGGGATCTATTTTCTCATAGAAACTCCAGCACACAGTTTGAAGGATGAGGGCCCCTAAAGGTATATCTGCACTGCAGCTGGAAGATGTAATTCCCTATGTGGGAAGACATAGCCATGCTAGTTCTGCTCAAACTAAAAATAGCAGTGTGGCCATGGTGGCCCAAGCAGCAGGTCATGCTAGCCACCTGATATAATCCTACCTGACATGAATTTGGGCAGCCAGCTAGTGCCGCATTGGCCATGACGCTGTTTTTAGGCACTACCTCAAGCAGAGCTAGTGCATGTAGATCTAGCCAAGCTGGGAATCACACCTTCCAGCAGCTGTGTAGACACACGCTGCGTGAGGAATTATTCATCTAAGCCCACAGTGGAAGATATCATCTCAACTATTCCCGCATATTCAATAATGCAGCTTGATTTCTACATCAACGTAACATTAATTTTTAGGTTCATATTTCACAGACCTCAGTGTAAGTCAAAGCCTCATCTTGAATGTTATCTATTTGTCCCCGTTAACAAAAACAAAACCTACATAACTTTCCAATTTTGCAAACTGTTGATACCAAAATCATGTTTGCCCCACCTCGTTTGCTCATCCACCCATTCATTACATCTTGGCTGCGGCTGGGAATAGAACCCAAATCTCCTGAGTCCCAGTCCAGTGTCTTAACTACATCCTTCCTGCTGAGTCACATTAGAGGATTGTTTGTCAGGAAATTCCCCTCAAGAATACCCAGATTTAATATTCTTGCAAACAGCAATGCACAGAATAAAAATATACTAGGAAAGAGAAGGGATTTAGGTTTTTGGATAACCTGTTAAAGGCTTACTTCAGGTCTGTGTACTTTTTGAGTGTTATAAATACAGTCCATGTGAAGTGAATGGTAGTCTCATGAGCACTTCAGAGGACAATATGCAACTGTAGAAGATGACTTACCCCAGGGTTCTAGTGAGATATACACATCACTCTGAGGGTGTCACTCACACAGTTTACACTGTCACCAGAAACTGTCAATAAAAGTACAGTCTTCTATTGCAGATGGATAAAGCTGCTCCACACAAATACATACAGTGTATCTTCTACACCAGGAGATGAATGTCTGACCTGGGAGCGCGGGAAGTGTGCTACTTGCCAGGGGCCTGTATCCAAGACATTACTGAAGGACTGCCGAGGATCATCCAGCCCTCTAACTACGATACCATGCTGCTCATCCATGTGGGCATTCATTATACTATAAGGTGTAAGACTAAGCAGATTAGAAGTGACTACAAGACTCTGAGAGTTAGGGTTGGGGAATTGAAGGCACAGGTGGTGTTTTCATCAATTCTTCTGGTCAAGGGTAGGGGTCCAGGCAGAGACAGACACATCCTGGTGGTGAATGTATGGCTGCACAGATGGTGCCACCAGAAGGGCTTTGGCAACTTCTTTCATGGGATGCTGTTCCAAGAAGGACTGCTAAGCAGAGATGGGATCCACTCATGAAGGAAAAGGAAGAGTATCTTTGGACACTGATTGGCTAACTAGTGAGGATGGCTTTAAACAAGGTTCATCGGGGCAGAAGACAAAAGCCCACTGATGAGTCCAGAACATGGAGACCTGGGTGAAGAGTTGAAATCTATGAGGAAAATGGACAATCATAGAAGGGAGAAGGTAGAGACAAGAGGGAATATAAATCTAATGAATATCTCAGATGTCTGGTTACTAACGCAAGAAGTATGGGAAAAAACAGGAAGAACTAGTGAATAATCACAATTATGACATAACTAGCTTCACAGTGTGGGACAATTCATATGACTTGAATGTTGGTATTGAAGGGTACCACTTGTTCAGGATGGACACGCAAGAAAAAAGGGAGGAGGTGTTGCCTTGTATATCAAGGATGTATACACTTAAACTGAGGTCAAGATATGAAGTGGGAAGCAGACCTGTTGAAAGTCCCTGAGTGAGGATGAAAGGGGTTAAAAAAAAAAAAGTGATGTCATGGTATGTAGTCTACTATAGACCACCTAACCAGGAACAAGAGGTGGATGAGGCTTTTTTAAAACAACTAATAAAATTATCCAAAGCACAGGACTTGGTGGGGATGGGGGATGTCAAGTGCTCACAGATCTGTTGGGAAAATAATACAGCCAGGCACAGATTATCCAATAAATTCATGGAATGCATTCAAGACAGTATTTAGTACAGAAGGTGGAGAAAGTGATCGGGGAGAAACTGTTCTAGATTTGATTCTGAGAAATATGCAGGAACTGGTTGAGAATTTGAATGGGTAAGGCAGCTTGGGTGAAAGTGATCATGAAATTATAGAGTTCATGATTCTGAGGAATGGTAGGAGGGAAAACGGCAGAATGAAGATAATGGACTTCAAGAAGGCAGACTTTAGCAAACTCAAGGAGTTGGTAAATAAGGATTAACATTCAAAATGATCTAGACAAACTGGAGAAATGGTCTGAAGTAAATAGGATGAAATTCAATAAGGACAAATGCAAAGTAGCCCACTTAGGAAGGAACAATCAGTTGCACACATACAAAATGGGAAATGACTGCCTAGGAAGGAGTATTGCAGAAAGGGCTCTGAGGGTCATAGTGGAGAGCAAGCTAAATATAAGTCAACAGTGCAACACTATTGCAAAAAAAGCAAACATCATTCTGGGATGTACTAGCCGGAGTATTGTGTGCAGCCCAACAGAGAGGGGTGGCACATCCAGCTCTTTGGTGGCAATTTGGCAGTGGGTCCCTCACTCCCTCTTGGAGCAAAGGACCTGCCACCGAATTGCCACCGAAGACTGAAACGGAGGCAGTAGAGTTGATCACAATCGCAGCTCTATTTTCTTTGCTCCTTGGGGCGGCAAAAATCCTGGAGCCGGCCCTGCCACTGAGCACAGGACAAGAAGCAATGGGCTTAAATTACAGCAAGGGAAATAGAGATTAGACATCGGGAAAAATTTCCTGTCAGAGGCCTGGTCCACACTACGCAGTTAAAGCGATTTTAACAGTGTCAAATCGATTTAACACTGTACCCGTCCACGCTACAATGCACTTTATATCGATTTAAAGGGCTCTTTAAATCGATTTCTGTACTCCTCCCCAACGAGAGGAGTAATGCTAAAATCGATATTAACGTATCGATTTAGGGTTAGTGTGGCCGCAAATCGAAGTTATTGGCCTCCGGGCGCTATCCCACAGTGCACCACTGGCCGCTCTGGACAGGAATCTGAACTCTAATGCACTGGCCAGGTATACAGGAAAAGCCCTGCGAACTTTTGAATTGCATTTCCTGTTTGGCCAGCGTGGAGCTCTCATCAGCACAGGTGACCACGCAGAGCTCATCAGCACAGGTAACAATGCAGTCTCTTGAGAATAGAAAAAGAGCACCAGCATGGACTGCACGAGAGGTACTGGATCTTATCGCTATATAGGGAGAGGATTCAGTGCTAACAGAACTCTGTTCCAAAAGACGAAATGAAAAAACTTTTGAAAAAATTTCCAGGACCATGATAGAGAGAGGCCACAG
The DNA here is from genome assembly GCF_025201925.1 of Gopherus flavomarginatus. Taxonomy (NCBI): domain Eukaryota; kingdom Metazoa; phylum Chordata; order Testudines; family Testudinidae; genus Gopherus; species Gopherus flavomarginatus. The sequence continues at coordinate 24,336,759 of NC_066633.1, forward strand.
CAGGGACTCAGTGCAGTGCAGAGTGAAAGTGAAGGAGCTCAGACAAGCCTACCAGAAAACCAAAGCAGCAAAGGGAAGATCAGAGTCAGGGCCAAAAACATGACGCTTCTACGCTGAGCTGCATGCAATTTTAGGGGGCTGCGCCACCACTACCCCTCCCCTGTCCGTGGATTCCGAGGTGGGGGTTCTAATCTCAACCATGGATGAGGATTCAGCGGAGGGGGAAGATGAGGAGGAGGAGGAAGAGGAGGATGAGCCTGCAGAGAGCACACAGCACTCCATTCTCCCCAGCAGCCAGGAGCTTTTGGTGACCCAGACGGAATTACCCTCCCAGCCCTTCCAAGCCACTAGCCCAGACAGTGAAGCCATGGAAGCGACCTCTGGTGAGTGTACCTTTGTAAATATAAAATATGGTTTAAAAGCAAGCGTTTTTTAATGATTGATTTGCCATGAGGGCTTGGGATGCATTCGCTGCCAGTAAAGTTACTGGAAAAGTTTGTTAACATGTCTGGGGATGGAGCGGAAATCCTCCAGGGACATCTCCATGAAGCGCTCCTGGAGGTACACCAAAAGCCTTTGCAGAAGGTTTCTGGGCAAGGCAGCCTTGTTCCGTCCACCATGGTAGGATACTTTACCACGCCATGCATGTAGCAAGTAATCGGGTATCATTGCATGACAAAGCATAGCTGCATACGGTCCCGGTGATTGCTGGCATTCAAGAAACATCCGTTCTTTATCTCGCTCTGTTATCCTCAGCAGAGTGATATCGTTCATGGTAACCTGGTTGAAATTAAGGAATTTAAGTAAGGGGACAGAGAGATGGGGGTGGGGAGGAAGGACAGCGCTGAGCTTTTTAGCGTTTGGCCAGCAGGAATCTTCCCAGCTACCAGCCACACGGTGGCGGGGGGAGAAAGGTGGGTGATTAGCAGTGATCTTCCATGATACGAGCCATGCGGTGGGGGGAGGGGTAAAGCAATTCTAGAGAATTGGATTGGGGAGGGGAGGGGTTGGCATCTGCTGCTCCTTGTTAACAGGAAAGAAGCAGCAAAGGTAGAAGGTATGCCTTACCATGACAGCATGCAAGCTGAATTGTGATGCCCGGACCTGCGTCTGTGTTGATCTGTAACACCAGAGCCGCAGGCACTCAATATTAAAGGTTTCCAAATGCGACCCTGTAGTGAAATCACACGTGCTATGTAAGGTGAATAGTGTTGTTCACTGTGAAGGAGTATAACCATTGTTCTGTAAAATGTATCTTTTTAAATCCTTCTCTCCCTATTTTGCCCCACTCATGCAGCTGCACATTTTTCAAGCCTCCCTACTCCATCCCGAAGGCTAGCTCAGATAAGGCGGAGGAAGAAGAGGACGTGAGATGAAATGTTCTCAGAAATCATGGAAGTAACCCGCAATGAAAGAGCTCATCTGAGGGAGTGGAAGGACGTGGTAAAAAAGTACAGGAAAGATGCCAGTGAACGTGAGGACAGGAGGGACCAACGTGAGGACAGGAGGGACCAACATGAGGATAGGAGAGACGCTCGAGATGAGAGGTACAGGTAGGAAAATCAGCGGTGGCGGGATGCAACGCTGGAGCTGCTGCGTGATCAAACTGACATCCTCCGACGTCTGGTGGATCTTCAGGAGGAGCAGCGGGGTCACAGAGTGCCACTGCAGCCCATGTTTAACCACCCTCAGTACTCACCATGTTCCATGTCTTCCTCACCCAGACGTGTAAGAACGCGTGGGGGAAGGCTTTGTGCACCAGCCCACTCCACCCCCATGGACAGTCCAACCAAAAGGCTGTCATTACATTGAAATGTGCTTAATGGCCTTTTCCTTCCCTCCTATCCTCCTCCCAAACCACTCCCGGGATACCTTGTTAATTAACTTCCTCTTTTTATAATTACATGCTTTTTAAATGAAGGGGGAGGGTGGGTTGCTTACAGAGAATGACTTTTAATAAAGAATACATGCTTTTTAAACAATAGTGACTTTATTTCCTTAAGCAAGCTGTAATCGAAGGGGGAGGGTGGGTTGCTTACAGGAGGAGTCAATAAAGGGGGGGGAGGTTCATGAAGGGGAAACAAACACAGCAGTCACACCGTACCCTGGCCTGTGATGAAACTCGTTTTCAAGGCTTCTCTGATGCGCACCGCTTCCTGGTGAGCTCTTCTAATCGCCCTGGTGTCTGGCTGCATGTAATCAGCGGCCAGGTGATTTGCCTCAGCCTCCCACCCCGCCATAAAGGTCTCCCCCTTACTCACAGAGATTGTGGAGCACACAGCAAGCAGCAATAACAAAGGGGACATTGGTTTGGCTGAGGTCTGAGCGAGTCAGTAATGTGCACCAGCGCGCCTTTAAACGGCCAAATGCACATTCTACCACCATTCTGCACTTGCTCAGCCTGTAGTTGAACAGCTCCTGACCACTGTCCAGGCCTCCTGTGTATGGCTTCATGAGCCATGGCATCAAGGGGTAGGCTGGGTCACCCAGGATAACAACAGGCATTTCAACATCCCCAACTGTTATTTTCTGGTCTGGGAAGTAAGTCCCTTGCTGCAGCCATTTAAACAGAACAGTGCTTCTGAAGACGTGAGCGTCATGAACCCTTCCTGGCCATCCCATGTGGATGTTGGTGAAACGTCCCTTGTGATCCACCAGTGCTTGCAGCACCATTGAAAAGTACCCCTTGCAGTTTATGTACTGCGTGCCCTGGTGCTCCGGTGCCAAGATAGGGATATGGGTTCCATCTATCGCCCCCCCACAGTTAGGGAATCTCATTGCAGCAAAGCCATCCACTATGACCTGCATGTTTCCCAGAGTCATAACCTTTCGTAGCAGCAGCTTAATAATTGCTTTGGCTACTTGCAACACAGCAGCCCCCACAGTAGATTTTCCCACTCCAAACTGATTCCCGACTGACCGGTAGCTGTCTGGTGTTGCAAGCTTCCAGAGGGCTATTGCCACTCGCTTCTCCACTGTGAGGGCTGCTCTCATCTTGGTATTATGGCGTTTCAGGGCAGGGGAAAGCAAGTCACAAAGTTCAAAGAAAGTGCTCTTACACATGCGAAAGTTTCGCAGCCACTGTGAATCGTCCCACACCTGCAAAACTATGCGGTCCCACCAGTCTGTGCTTGTTTCCCGGGCCCAAAATCGGCGTTCAATGGGTAGAACCTTCCCCATTACCAGCAGGAGCTCCAAAGTGCAGGGGCCCGCGGTTAGGGAGAAATCAGTGTCCATGTCCTCATCACTCTCGTCGCCACGCTGCCGTAGCTGCCTCCTCCTCGCCTGCCTTTGCAGTTCATGGTTCACCATAGACTGCACGAGAATGTGCGAGGTGTTTACAACGTCCACGATTGCGCTATTGATCTGAGCAGGGTCCATGCTTGCTGTGCTATGGCGTTTGCTTTCAGTTCACCCAGGAAAAAAGGCGCAAAATGGTTGTCTGCTGCTTTCAGGAAGGGAGGGGTGAGGCTGTACCCAGAACCACCCACGACAATGATTTTTGCCCCATCAGGCACTGGGATCTCAACCCAGAATTCCAAGGGGCAGGGGAGACTGCGGGAACTATGGGATAGCTACGGAATAGCTACCCACAGTGCAACGCTCCAGAAATCGATGCTAGCCTTGGACCATGGACGCACATCACCAAATTAATGTACCTAGTGTGGCCGCACGCAGTCGATTTTATAATATCTGTTTTATAAAACTGGTTTATGTTAATTCGAAATTATCTTGTAGTGTAGACATAGCCAGAGTAAGCACTGGAACAAATAGCCTAGAGAGGTTGTGGAATCTCCATCATTAGAAGTTTTTAAGAACAGGTTAAACACCTGTCAGGGACAGATAATACTTAGTCCTGCCTCAGTGTAGGAGACTGCACTAGATCTATCGAGGTTCCTTCCAGTCTTATGATTCTAATGTCTCTGTGTAAATATATCACACTAAGATGTGACTCCCTGCTCCCTACCGTGGTTCTGTGACCCCCAAATAGGTTGGCAGCACAAGAATGCAAGGATGGGAGGATCCCATTAATCATCTCTAGAAAATAGTGACATAAGTACATTATTAACCAGTCCAAGCAAACACACCCACTCAAATGGCACAGGACCCTCCAAGGAATATGGTCTTATTTAGTAGTCAGTGGCATGAGGTCCAGCGGCATAAGATCCAGACCACAGTCACTGGCACAAACACTCAGCATTTGGGCAGATTTTTGGAACTCTGACAAGATTTCTTTCAAATTCCCTTTTGAATTTAGCTGAGTAATTCCAGAAGTCCAACTCTGTAACAGTTCTTACCCATTGGCAATATTCTTTCAGTGAGCAGCCATTTTAGGAAAGACCATTGCATACACTATCAGGAGTCACGTTCAGAGATCTACAGAATAGTTTTTAAAATGACATTTTCAGCTCCTGCTCCCCACAAATACTTCTTCTATTTGTTAGTCGGAACCCTGAGAATATCCCACTGTGGTGACTCGTGAGAGGGGCACAAAGTGTCAAGTGACCCTCCAGCAGGGTCAGGTGCCCACAGCAGCTGGCCCAAGTGGGGAGAGGAAGGAGTGGTGCCAGAGCTGGAAGGTAAGAAGCAGGACTGGCGCCTCCCCTCTTCCAGCAATTCTGCCTGGGACGCTGCCCGGTGCAGTGCAGTGGCTGACAGGGAGAGTGCACCTGGCTGCGGCAGCAGCAGGCTGTCCCCCATCTGGGGACAGGCGCCGGCTCCGAGCATGCCAGGGAAGGCTCAGCCACTGTCCTGGAAGCCAAGTAATGTGAGATGAGGAGAGCATGGGGGCCCCTGCTGGGGGCGGGGTGCAGTCATGTGGGGAGGTCACATGTCCTCCCCTTTTAGCTGGTGCCCCCTGTGTGTCCCTCCAAGGAGTCACCTACTAGCGAAACTCATACTGACACTGCTCTATAGCCACATTGTCTGCTGAGAAATAAATGTCTCTCATTTTCACTTAGGTGTCGATCACACTTCTTCTGCTGCATTGCCAGTGTGTGAAGAAACAGACTGGGAATTAAGTCAGGCATCTATATAGCCATGCAAAGCACTAATCAAATCCCATTGTTTTGTGGGTCAGGTATTATGATTTGTGGAAAATGTCTTTTTCTTAGATACTTTCAGAAAAAACAGGCAAGTCATATCTCCATTTTCGCTACTGCCTCAAAACTATGTAAATTAGGATGGAACTTGTCATTCTACATATTCTGCTTGGATTATTTTTATTGCATAGAGCCCTGAGAATCTAGCCTAGTAAAACAATAATCTAAGAAATTATTTAACATATAAACTCTTCACATTTGGGCTGCACACTATGAGACTAGGTATCCCGACGTAATGTGATGTTTGAAATGTTTAGCTTCAGTGCAAAGAAGCTATACAGTTAAGGCATTCCCTCCCCCCACCCCAGCCCCCCCCCCCCCCCCGCTGCTTTTTTCCGACCGTGACAGCCTGGGGAACCCTGCTTTTTGTACAATACCTGTTTTTAGTTTCCCTCTGCAGCCGTTTGCAATTTTTCAAGTCATTGGCATTAAACAGACAGGTCCCATAATTCATTAACATTTCTTGGCAGAAAAAAGAACCTCTAGACACTGCTTCTATTTTTGTTGAACAGTAAAAATCACAATTTCTCTTCTGTTTCTGGTTTCTTTCTAGCCTGAGGTTTTTTTAAAAAAAAAATTCTCTCTTTTACATCATATTAGAGTAATTTTGGAGTTGATGTTAAATTTAGTTCAATTGTTCTCCATGCAGAGAGGTATTATCTCATTTCTCACACATCTACTATTTTTACATTCAGGCTTGAGTTTGATTGCGCACAATGGGTTAGTCTAATCAACGTCTGAGCCTAGTATGTCTGGAGGAAAATGTCTCTGTCTTTGGTCTTGTACAGAGCTCAGCTCCAACAGACTTCACCAGTTTTGCAGTGGTTAATAATGACACATTAGAAACAGACCATTGTCATCGTGTACATATTGTGTTTGAGTGTCTTCAAAAAGTTCCTTATAAATAAACCAATATGGGAAAGTTAGAGGAAAAGAGTTCCACAAACAGTTTCTTCACTGCAGAGTTAACCAATGATTTTCCCCCTCCAACAAGTATCTCACTGGCAGCTACCAAGAAACTGTCACCCTGCCCGTCTGTTGGTGTTGTGAGAGCTATAGTTCATGGCTGTGAGACCACTCCAATGACAGGTTTTGTTCTGGGTTTTTTAAAAAACAAAATGCCATATTAAGTTTCACAGTAATTTAACCAATCAGTTTGCAGAATGAAAATAATTTGAAGTCAGCTGAATGAATGCTTAGCTCACCTGACAGCCCCAGGGCTGGGAGGGGGGAGGAAGGGAGTACTCCAGCTGTGAGCCCCACATGGGGCTGACAGTTCAGGCTGTCAGTGCGGGGCAACAGGACTCCAGTGATGTAAGTAACACAGTGTTAACACTGACACTGTGTCACTCTAACTACACTGACTTAAGTGTTACACTTCTCTCCGAGGTGGAGTTATTAAGTTGATGTACTGGCTGACTTACATCTGTGGGAGCCTAATTGTAGTGTAGACGCTTGGCCCTGGTCTATCCGAGGTGGGGTTGGAATCGATCTAAGTTACGTAACCTCCACGTAGCTGAAGTCGACATATTTAGATCAACTTACCATGGTGTCTTCACCATGGTGAGTCAACTGCTGCGGTTCTCCCTTAGACTCTGCCTGCACCTCTCTCGGCACTGGAGTACAGGAGTCGATGGGAGAGGACTTGGGGGTCGATTTATCGCATCTAGACTAGATGCGATAAATCGATCCCCGCTGTATCGATCACTGCCTGCCAATCCAGTGGGTAGTGGAGACATACCCTTAGAGGTTAGGTTGACTTAAGCTGCCTTATGTCATCTTAACTCTGTAGTGTAGAACAGGCTTTAGTAGCACCTGAGGCCATGACTAAGGCTACGTTTTAGTCCTGGGTATTTTTAGTAACAGTCATGGACAGTAAACAAAAATTCATGGCCTGTGACCTGTCCATGGCTTTTACAATATACTCCTATCTAAAACTTGGGCTGGGGGTTCGCAGGTGTCCGGGGGGGGGAGGGGGAGCAGTCCAGGGGTGCCGTGTGTGCGGGGTGTGTGGCCCAAGACCCCTGCTGGTCCTGGGGGGTGGCAGCCAGCGCCCTACAACCACCACTGGGTGCTGGGGAGGTATGGAGGGCAGTGCACAGCCCAGGACCCCTGCTGGGAGATGGGGGGAGGTAGGATCTCTGTTTGTGCTGGGGGGAGAGGGTTGGCGGAGCTGGCAGGCTCCCTACCTGGCTCCAACCGGCATGTCCCTGCAGCTCCTGGGGGAGGAGTGGCCAGTGGGGCTCCATGCGCTGCTCCCACTATAAGAGCTAGCTCCGCAGCTCCCACTGGCCGGGAACCACAGTCAATGGGAGCTGCAGGGGCAGCACCTGTGGGCGTGGGCAGCACGCAGAGCCCCCTGGCTCCTCCGCCTAGGAGCCCCCTCCCACACACCCAAACTGCTACTGCCAGCTTGGGCAGCCCCCGAGTCAGCACCAGCCGTTGCAGAAGTCACGGAGGCAGGGGCAGCTCCAGGCACCAGCACGTCAAGCGCGTGCCTGGGGTGGCAAGCCACGGCGGGGGCTCTGCTGGTCGCCGCGAGGGCGGCAGGCCGGCTGCCTTCAGCGGCATGTCTGCGGAGGGTCCGCTGGTCCCACGGCTTCGGCGGACCTCCTGCAGACAAGCCGCCGAAGGCAACCTGCTTGCCATGCTTGGGGCAGCAAAATACCTAGAGCCGCCCCTGCACAGAGGTCACGGAAAGTCACAGAATTCGTAACTTCTGTGACCTCTATGACAGACAGACAGCCTTAGTCATGACTAATACTTAGTCCTGCCTTGAGTGTAGGGGACTGGACTAGAAGACTTACTGAGGTCTCTTCCAGTCCTACAAGTCTATTATTCTAACACAATACAGGGAACCGAAGGGCCTGTTTTCTCTTCAATGCTATCAGTGCAAGTAGGGTCACAGGCAGGAGCAAGCAAGAAACAGGAGGCAGGCAGAGAAAAACAAGTGTTGCTTTTTCTTTGACATTTTTAAATACAGTGTTGCCAGTTCCTGCAACTTAACACAAGTCTAATATTATTTTGCGGGTTTTTTTAAGCCACAGCTGCCAGATTGAAGAGACCACATGAGACTCTCCTCTTCTTTTTTTTTTTTAAACAAAAGTAAGTTTCTAGTCCCCTTGATTGTGAAGAAATGGTTGAAAAGGTTAATTGAATGTAACCTAAAAGCACAGAAAACAAAATAAAAAGTAGCCAACATTTATTATTTTGAAAAAATGTCATGATTTTTAATAATAATTTCAGTTTTCCTGCAACTGCTCCATCACCACCTAACATGGAAGGATATGGAGCCAGAGAGGCATCCAGCACCACTCAACGCATCCCAGAAAGTACTGGACCATGAGTATGGAAGGCGGGGATGGGAAACAGTCCTGGAGGTCCATTTTAGTTAAAGCAATACACATGCACATCTTTCAGGGTCCTGGCAAAGGCATTATGGGTTTGAGCCAAAGCCCACTGAAGTCAATGGGAGTCTTTCCATTGATTTCAACAGTTTTGGGATTATGCCCTATGTCATTGTTCTTCATTGCTGTAGTTATCCAAATGTCATCACATTTTTTTGGTATGTCAGTATAGTTACCTGTATATTAAGCCTATCTCCAGACATTTTCTTTGGTCAGTTTTATTTATCATAAATACATGGCAGCGTGTATATTATATCTTTCATTGTAAAAAGGGTATGAAATGCAAAAGGCAAGTTCAAACTGTTCTCACTTGGCCAACCCCCTCTACACATAAATTTTAAAACTACACAGAAACCCTGTATTTAATTTCTTGACAGCAAGGGAGAAGGGCAACTATCAACATCAGGGTTAAAAAGAAGTTTGAAAGCAACACTGTCTGAATTCTGTGCAGAAGAAGCCCCAGGCAGTTTCATTTCTTTATCAATGGTCTGGAATGTTACTTGTCTGCCACATAAAACTTCATAGGTCCAAAGTGGATTGGCTGAGATGCTCACCTCTGACCCATCCAGACCCAGCTTGCAGAGCATTCCAGAACACAGCAGCATAGCAGAATCCAAAACATTTGCTCTATTAGTGGGAGCATGTAATGCCAGAACTGTCAAACTAAATGGAGGAGACTCCTTTCAATTAAACATTTAGTTTATTACAAATCAGTCTAATGAACAGATCCATCACTCTCTGTCTCTGTTTTATACATACAGCTTTTTTTAAGTAATTATGTTTTGGATTGTTTTGAAATGTAAAGTACCAGTTAATTATAACAGGATTCAGCACTAAACAGACCAAGTGTGGTTGAAGTCAGTGGAGTTATACCATCCTGATGCACTCTCCAAGGAACATGCATTAAGAATACACCAATTATTGTGGTATCACGGTAATAAATAAAATCTGAGCAAGCTCTTTGGGACAATAATGCCTTCATGCCTGTGTGGATAATGCCACATTGTGGGTATCAACAGAATACCAATAATAAAGGAACAATAACAAATCTACAGAAATGACTTTTTCAGTTCCATATGCCAATGCCTAATAGTCTAGCAGAGGTTCACATCTGACCATTCATACATTCAGAATCTGTAATTAACTTTGCAGATCACAGGACAGCAGCCACATGCTGTATGACCCACTCCAGAGCAGTTGAGTTACTCAGCATTAGAGAGGCAGTAAGGTTAAAGGTACTCACTCTTTTCCCTCCCACCCAAGATAAACAGATCACGGGTACTATCAAACTGAAGCAAATTTAATGGCATATCACTTAACTGATTTTCCAGAAATGAAATAAGGAAGGTTTATTCAGCGGGTTGATAAAGATGACACAACCCTGCTCGCAAAAGATAAATCTTTTCCCAGCTGGGAAAATGCTCTAAAATGATGACTTCTGGGAGAATCTTCATTGCTGGAAGGATATAGACCTTCTGCAATCTTTTCCTCAGAAGTTATGGTTTGAGGTAAATTCTGACTCTGAATGCATCTTCTACCTGAAATCTTTTGACAAAATTAGTTTTGGGCTCTTTCCTCATTAGCCTTGAACAGCTGAATACAGCTATTGAGGAAGATATCATCTCTGCCTTTCAAGTCTTGTCACAAACCAACTTTTAAATCTACCTATCAGACAGTTTTCTTGCTCATGTCCTGGAACCCATGTTCAAGAGCTGATCTAAGAAGGGGCTCATTTGCACCTGGGGAAAGGGAAGTTGTCATTGGCTGGGGAACATCTGCCTCTTCTACATCAGATGTAGGTTTAATCTGAGCTATTTTGGAAGGATCTTCACCTACCATCACCTCAAAATGTATGTAGTGCCTGTACAAGAAATGCCTCCCCTACTATAGGAGCCCAGTCCTCACAGAGAGCCTTCTGCTTCATCAGGGCAGGGGGATACATACAGCCAGCTGACATAATGAGTTTTTCCATCCAAAAAGCAAAGGTCCTAGCTTTCTAGGTTTCCCCGTCTATAGAGAACTTGTAAAGCACTTTGCCAGCAGCACAATCAGATACACGCTGAAAACTCCAATGACCAGGCTCTGTTTGCTCATCTTGCTGTTTTTTCAAGTTAAACAGACTTGGTCCCTTAGCATGTTTGCTCGCGAATAGCAAGTAGAACTGAAGGGGACCGGCTGAGAGACAGGGGAGGGTTCCTAAGTCAAAGGATGTTTTCTCAATGTCCAGGGTAGCCATTTCTTACCCTGTGTTAACACACAGAAAGGATGCTAGCTCTGGACCACAAGCTCCAGAGCTGCATTACAGGTCTCTTTGTTCTGGAAAGAAGCAGAGGGGCAGTGTTTGTATGCTGGCCTCCAGCACCCTCTGCTGGCTAAATATCACAAACATTGCTCAAAGTAGAAAATCCATTTGACAAACAACTACACCGCTACCTGTCTATAATGCCACCCAATATAACACGAATTTGGATATAACACGGTAAAGCAGTGCTTCGGGGGTGGGGGGGGAAGGGGGATCAAAGCAAGTTCAATATAACACAGTTTCACCTACAACACGGTAAGATGTTTTGGCTCCGAAGGACAGCATTATATCAGAGTAGAGGTGTACTACTGTGAGTGCAGGAAGTTTTAGGGTTGAAAGCCCATCTCCCTCTAGCCCTCCCACACCTTCCTTTCTTTTCTGAACAACTTCACTCCTCAAAGTTGTTCTCTTCAAATATTTTCCCAACTGTTCCTATAAACTGACACTAATCACAGATAGTCCTCCTTGCCCTTGACGTTTCAGTCCATAGATTAAATACACTATATTACAAAACCCATTGGACTTTTCAATTGTTCTCCAAGTCCACTGAAGGAGGACAAGAAGTAATGGGGCTTAATCTGCAGCCAGGGAGATTTAGATTAGATCAGGGGTCAGCAACCTTTGAGAAGTGGTGTACCAAGTCTTCATTTATTCACTCCGAGCTAAGGTTTCGCGTGCCAGTAATACCTTTTAACGTTTTTAGAAGGTCTCTTTCTATAAGTCTATAATATATAACTAAACTATTGTTGTATGTAAAGCAAATAAGATTTATAAAATGTTTAAGAAGCTTCATTTAAAATTAAATTAAAATGCAGAGCCCCCCGGACTGGTGGTCAGGACCTGGGCAGTGTGAGTGCCACTGAGAATCAGCTCGTGTGCCGCCTTTGGCACCCGTGCCATAGGCTGCCTACCCCTGGATTAGATATTACGAAAAATTTCTAACAATAATGGTAGTGAAGTTCTGGAACAGGCTTTCAAAGGAGGCTGAGGAACCCCTATCATTGGAGGGTTTTAAGTACATTTGCACGCTAACATTGAGAATGCTTTTCCAAGTGATAGCAGCCTTTCACAAAAGTACTAGTGAAAGAGGAATTTTATCATTAGTCTAACAATATTTGTTTTTTTTCCTTAAAGACAGGATTTTCTCCTGATGTCATGTGATTATGCAAGAACCTCAGCATTCTTCTAAAAAAAATGTTTCTACCCTTTATGCTTTACAGAAAAAAATCTTGAAAACATGAATTCTAAATTCTCGCTGGGTGTGCGGGAGCTGACCTGCTCTTATCTGCTGTCCCAGTGGTGTCTCAAATTTTCAGATGCCCTACGCAGCTGCGTATGCTTAAGGACGGCCCTGCCCAGACACCCAGGGCTTTAGTCATAAAGGTAACATGTAATAAAAAATATACTGCAAAACTACATGAGTACTTACTCCATGCCATACACCACTGTCCTCTTGGGCATTCAGAAGATCATTTTAATTTTAGATTCCTTTAATGGCCTGGATTATTATGCATCCTTAGATAACATAAGAGTGCCTACCTGTAAAACTGTGGTAGGATTTAATTAATTGCAATTGTGGTTATTACATAGCCCACATGGCGGTGGTGTTGTCAGTCAGCATCACCATGCACTGACCTTGCAATATTGTAAGGTCGGTCTGGCAGGCTAGTCTCACCACTCTGAGGTCCTTTATACTGATGTGGAGCAGGATCTCATACTGTGACCACATGCCCTGAATCTGTAGGTTTCGTAGGTGAGCCCCCCAACCGAGGTCTGATGCATCCATTACTAAGGTGATGGATGGTTGAGGAGTGGTGAATGGGACTCCTTTGCAGACCATGCGAGGGTCCAACCACCATCCTAGGGTGTCTAGGATTCATGACAGTACTATTACTACCGAGTCTAGACTGTCTCAGCCTGGGTGATAAGCTGAAGCAAGCCATGCCTGGAATGGTCTGAGCCTCATCCTGGCATGCCTAACTACATAGGTGCATGTCGCCACGTGTCTCAAGAGGCTAAGGAACATCCTTGTGGTTGTGGTAGGTTACTGTCTGAGAGTTTGAATGGCGTTTGGAATCTGGGTTCTGGCAGGATGGCTCTTGCATGAACCAAGTCTAGCACCGCTCCAGTGTATTCTAGTCATTGGGTGGGTGACGGCGTCGATTTGTCTACACTGAGGAGGAGGCCCAGGCTCTGGAAGGTCTCTCTGACTAACTGGACCTGGGACTCCACCTGCTCCCTGGAGTGCCCCTGCAGGAGCCAATCGTCTAAGTAGGGGAACACCTTCACCTATCTCTTTCGGAGAAAGGCTGTGACCGCTGACATACACTTGGTGAACACCCAGGGGGCTGCTGATAACTCATATGGGAGCACCATGAACTGATAATGTATGTGATTGACAATGAATCTCAGGAAGAGTCTGTGCGCCGGCGAGGTGGCTATGTGAAAGTATACATCTTTCACATCGAGAGCAGCATACCAGTCCCCCGGATCCAGGGAAGGGATAATTGTGCTTAGGGAGACCATGCGGAACTTCAACTTTACCATGAACTGATTGAGTCCTCGCAGGTCTAAGATGGGTCTGAGACCCCTTTTTGTCTTGGGAATTAGGAAATAATGGGAATAGAATCCCTTGCCCCTTAGCGCCTGAGGAACCTCCTTCACCACTCCCATGGCGAGGAGCACCTGCACCTCCTGGATACGGAGATGCTTGTGAGAGGGGTCTCTAAAGAGGGACAGGGAAGGTGGGTGGGAGGGAGGGGAGGAGCAGAATTGGAAAGAATATCCCACTTCTACCTTGCAAAGAACCCAAAAGGTCTGATGTTATATGAGACCCTGCATGGCAGAAGTGAGATAGACGGTTCAAAAAACAGGGGGAAGGATACATAATTGTGGCTGGTACACCATCCTCGGGTGTCCCTTCAAAACCCTTGCTTGGGTCCCAACAATGGCTTGGTCGGGCCCTGCCCTTAGCCTGAGGGAGGATTGGAAAGTCTATGCCTGGAATTCCTGTCCCTCCAACAGTAAGTATCCTGCTTCAGGAGGGGCTGGTATTGCCTCAGAAATTTCATTGTTGTCCTGGAATCCTTAAGGTTGTGAAGCCTTGAATCTGTCTTGTCTGAAAACAGCCCCGAACCCTCAAAGGGAAGGTCCTGCAGAGTCTGCTGAATTTCCATGGGAAGCCTGGTCGCTTGGAGCCAAGCTATTCTCCTCACGACCACCCGAGACGATGATACATGCAGCAGAGTCGGCCGAGTCGAGTGAGGCCTGCAGGGATGTCCTGGCAACTGCCTTCTCCTTCTCAACGAAAGCCGAGAACTCAGGTTTTGACTCAATGGAAAGTTACTCCTTATATGTTGACATGGAGTCCCACATGTTAAAATGATACCTACTGAGGACAGCTTCCTGCTTAGCTATCCTCAGCTGTTGACCCTCTGCAGCATAAATTTTCCTGCCAAAGAGGTCCATCCATTTGGCCTCTGGCCTTGGGAGCCGGTGCCTGTTGTCCCTGATGCTTCTTCTCGTTCACCAAAGAGACCACTAGGCAGCAAGGGCGTGGGTGGGAGAACAAGAATTCATAACCCTTAGAGGGAACAAAATATTTTCTTTCCACACCCCTGGCAGTTGGTGGAATGGACGCTGGAGTCTGCCATGGAGCACTATAATTGTTGCCAATAGTCTTAATTATTGGCAACGTCACTCTGGAAGGAACCAACAGCTTAAGAATGTCCACCATCAGATCCTCTGACTCAATGATTTCCTCTATCTGTAGGCCCATATTACGGGCAATGCGGCGGAGTAGGTCCTGGTGGGCCCTGTAGTTGATGGGCAGAGGACCTGAAGCTGTCATTCCTGTCACTGCCTCATCAGGTGAAGATGAACAGAAGGCCAGTGGAGGCACAGGGCCATCATGGCCCACCATGCACTCAGGTTGGTCCTGGGTAGAACTGGTGTCAAATGGCTCAGCGTGGTCCAACAGGACCTGAGACGTGGGCAGATCTCGGGCCGGTTCTGATGTGCCCTCTGTAGTATGTGGGGGCGGTCTGGATAGAGCCACCGCAGTAGTATGAGGGATGGTTCTGTCCGCAGGTGACTGTGCCCAGTGATGTCCCAATATAACTGACCTAGAAACCCTGGCAGGGGTACCCTGGGCCTAATGGTAAGCCTAGGGGGTCCAGAAGGGCCATTGTGCAGTGGGTGGCCATTGTGACTGCCAGGATGGAAGAGCGT
Organism: Gopherus flavomarginatus; assembly: GCF_025201925.1. Lineage (NCBI taxonomy): Eukaryota > Metazoa > Chordata > Testudines > Testudinidae > Gopherus > Gopherus flavomarginatus. The sequence goes on from NC_066633.1 coordinate 24,351,800, forward strand.
GCCTCCAAACTATGCCTACTATACCGTGAATAGTAGGAGCTGGCCTCGGAGTCCAAGGATCCTGAGGGTGTCAACCACGGCAGACAGAACTGTGGAATGGAAGACTGCGAACAGGGGCTGCTAACAGGGAGTTTTGCAAGGGAGTTCTCCAGGTGAAGGAGCAGCAAATACAGCATCTGTAGGGTAAGTGACTGTCTGTAGTGTGTGTTTTTTGTATTTGGGGGTTACTTGCTGTGTGCTGAGCTTGTGTTTGTCAGTCTTTTTGTTTGTTGCTTGTTTGAAGGACCGTGTGCTGTGGCTGGCAGTTGGAGGCCGTGAGCTTCAAAGGAAGGTTTGAAAGCTAGAAGCCTCTGGTAATTTGCTGAACCTTAATCAGTGGGCAGGGCATTCACACAGGCCAGAGCTTTATAAAACAACGCACAAGCGACCAGGGAGCTTTGCATCCAGGGACTGCTAACAGGGAGTTTCGCAAGGGCGTTTGGAAAGGGAGTGGGAAGGGAGCAGAGGTCCCTTGTCGGTTCTATCCATGCCCCTTTAGTCCCCTTAAAACCTATGAACTAAACTCAATTCAAAACTTCTTGCTTTAAACAACCCTTTCATTAAGTAGGAGACAATGCAGGCAGAAGCCCAGCAGCAGAGTGGGGCTATCCAGTTTATTGCACTGAGTGTAGCATGTATGATTACCTGCCCTGTGGGTGGGTGGCTTATGTGTGCAGTCGGTGCAAGGAGCTTCTGACCCTCAGAGACCACGTACGGACTTTGTAGGCCAGGGTGGCAGAACAGAGGAACTAAGAGAGGCAGAGAGGTATGTTGATGAGGCTTTCTGGGACACTGTAGAATTGTCCCACTTCCACTCAGACAGCCCCTGCCCTGTTGAGGAGGATGAAAGGCCCAGGGAAGCAGAGGGAAATCTTCCCATAGTTGGGATCCTCCTTCCAGATGGTGCTGGGGTTGCCTCTCACACTGAGGTTACCACCAGTTGCTAGCAAAAGGCAGGTGTTAGTAATGGGAGATTTGATCATTAGAAACATCGATAGCTGGGTTTGTGATGACTGGGAGAACCATATGGTGACTTGCCTGCCTGGTGTGAAAGTTGCGGATCTCTCGAGGCATCTAGACAGACTTATGTGTAGTGCTGGGGAGGAGCCGGTGGTCGTGGTACATGTAGGTACCAATGACATAGGGAAGGGTAGAAGAGATGTCCTGGAAGCCAAATTTAGGCTGCTAGGGAAGAGACTGAAATTCAGGACCTCTATGGTGGCATTCTCAGAAATGCTCCCAGTTCCACGCACAGGGCCAGGTAGGCAGGCAGAGCTTCAGAGTCTCAATGTGTGGATGAGACGATGGTGTAGAGAGGAGGGGTTTACGTTCATTAGGAACTGGGGAAACTTTTGGGATGTGGGGAGCCTGTACAAGAGAGATGGGCTCCACCTAAACCAAAGTGGAACCAGACTGCAGGCACTAAACATTAAAAAGGTTGTAGAGTAGTTTATAAACTAGAAGATGGGGGAAAGCCGACTGCTGCAGAGGAGCATGTGGATCGGACACAGACTTCTCCTTGGGGAGAGTCTGATGATAGAGAATCTCTAGGTTATAGTCAGGAGCAGAGGACGGAAAAAGATAATGTAAGGGCCAGATCAGATGATAAACGGTCACATAAAAAAAGAATCCGACACATCAGAAAAGGGCAGACAAATAAACAGGGACAAGCTTTTAAACTGTTTGTACACAAATGCTAGAAGTCTAAATAATAAAATGGGTGAACTAGAGTGCCTTGCGATAAAGGAGGATATTGATATAATAGGTATCACAGAAACCTGGTGGACTGAGAGCAATCAATAGGACACCATCATTCCGAGGTACAAAATATATCGGAAGGACAGAAGAGGTCGTGCAGGGGGAGGGGTGGTACTATATGTGAAAGAAAATGTAGATTCAAATGAAGTAAAAATCTTAAGCGAATCCACATGTTCCATAGAATCTCTATGGATAGAAATTTCATGCTCTAATAAAAATATAACATTAGGGATCTATTATCGACCACCTGACCAGGACAGTAATAGTGATGACGAAATGCTAAGGGAAATTAGAGAGGATATCAAAATTAAGAACCCAATAATAGTGGGGGATTTCATTTATCCCCATATTGACTGGGAACATTTCACTTAAGGACAAAATGCAGAGATAAAATTTCTCGATACTTTAAATGACTGCTTCACGGAGAAGCTGGTATGGGAACCCACAAGGGGAGAGGCAACTCTAGATTTAATCCTGAGTGGAGCACAGGAGCTGGTCCAAGAGGTAACTATAGCAGGACCACTTGGAAATAGTGACCATAATACAATAGCATTCAACATCCCTGTGGTGGGAAGAACATCTCAACAGCCCAACACTGTGGCATTTAATTTCAAAAGGGAGAACTATACAAAAATGAGAGGGTTAGTTAAACAGAAGTTAAAAGGTACAGTGACTAAAGTGAAATCCCTGCAAGCTGCATGGTCACTTTTTAAAGACACCATAAAAGAGGCCCAACTTAAATGTATACCCCAAAATAAGAAACACAGTAAAAGAACTAAAAAAGAGCCACCATGGCTTAATAACCATGTGAAAGAAGCAGTGAGAGATAAAAAGACTTCCTTTAAAAAGTGGAAGTCAAATCCTAGTGAAGCAAATAGAAAGGAGCATAAACACTGCCAAATTAAGTGCAAGAGTATAAGAAAAAAGCCAAAGAGGAGTTTGAAGAACGGCTAGCCAAAAACTCCAAAGGTAATAACAAAATGGTTTTTAAGTACATCAGAAGCAGAAAGCCTGCTAAACAACCAGTGGGGCCCCTTGACGATCATAATACAAAAGGAGCGCTTAAAGACGATAAAGTCATTGTGGAGAAACTAAACGGATTCTTTGCTTCAGTCTTCACGGCTGAGGATGTTAGGAAGATTCCCAAACATGAGCTGGCTTTTGTAGGTGACAAATCTGAGGAACTGTCACAGATTGAAGTGTCACTAGAGGAGGTTTTGGAATTAATTGATAAACTCAACATTAACAAGTCACTGGGACCAGATGGCATTCACCCAAGAGTTCTGAAAGAACTCAAATGTGAAGTTGCGGAACTATTAACTAAGGTTTGTAACCTGCCCTTTAAATTGGAAGTTAGCTAATGTAACGCCAATATTTAAAAAGGGCTCTAAAGGTGATCCTGGCAAATACAGACCGGTAAGTCTAACATCGGTACTGGGCAAATTAGTCGAAACAATAGTTAAGAATAAAATTATCAGACACATAGAAAAACATATACTGTTGAGCAATAGTCAACACGGTTTCTGTAAAGGGAAATTGTGTCTTCCTAATCTATTAGAGTTCTTTGAAGGGGTCAATAAACATGTGGACAAGGGGGATCTAGTGGACATAGTATACTTAGATTTCCAGAAAGTCTTTGACAAGGTCCTTCACCAAAGGCTCTTACATAAATTAAGCTGTCATGGGATAAAAGGGAAGGTCTTTTCATGGATTGAGAACTGGTTAAGATAGGGAACAAAGGGTAGGAATTAATGGTAAATTCTCAGAATGGAAAAGGGTAACTAGTGGTGTTCCCCAAGGGTCAGTCCTAGGACCAATCCTATTCAATTTATTCATAAATGATCTGGAGAAAGGGGTAAAAAGTGAGGTGGCAAAGTTTGCAGATTATACTAAACTGCTCAAGATAGTTAAGACCAAAGCAGACTGTGAAGAACTTCAAAAAGATCTCACAAAACTAAGTGATTGGGCAACAAAATGGCAAAAGAAATTTAATGTGGATAAATGTAAAGTAACGCATATTGGAAAAAATAACCCCAACTATACATACAATATGATGGGGGCTAATTTAGCTACGACGAGTCAGGAAAAAGATCTTGGAGTCATCGTGGATAGTTCTCTGAAGATGTCCACCCAGTGTGCAGAGGCGGTCAAAAAAGCAAATGCGATGTTAGGAATCATTAAAAAGCGGATAGAGAATAAGACTGAGAATATATTATTGCCCTTATATAAATCCATGGAACGCCCACATCTCGAATACTGTGTACAGATGTGGTCTCCTCACCTCAAAAAAGATATACTGGCACTAGAAAAGGTTCAGAAAAGGGCAACTAAAATGATTAGGGGTTTGGAGAGTGTCCCATATGAGGAAAGATTAAAGAGACTAGGACTCTTCAGCTTGGAAAAGAGGAAACTAAGGGGAGATATGATAGAGGTATATAAAATCATGAGTGGTGTGGAGAAAGTGGATAAGGAAAAGTTATTTATTTATTCTCATAATACAAGAACTAGGGGTCACCAAATGAAATTAATAGGCAGCAGGTTTAAAACAAATAAAAAGAAGTTCTTCTTCATGCAGCGCACAGTCAACTTGTGGAACTCCTTACCTGAGGAGGTTGTGAAGGCTAGGACTATAACAGCATTTTAAAAAGAACTGGCTAAATTCATGGTGGTTAGGTCCATAAAAGGCTATTAGCCAGGATGGGTAAGGAATGGTGTCCCTAGCCTCTGTTTGTCAGAGGATGGAGATGGATAGCAGGAGAGTGATCACTTGATCATTGCTTGTTAGGTTCACTCCCTCTGGGGCACCTGGCATTGGCTACTGTCGATAGACAGATACTGGGCTAGACGGACCTTTGGTCTGACCTGGTATGGTCATTCTTATGTTCTTATGCTGCGCAGAATGAGGCGTCCGTTGCAGAATCATGCACTAGATCATAATGAAAAGAAAAGGTGTGTACCGAACTCCACATAGCCACCTTACATATGTCTGCAAGGGGTACGTCATTGAGTATGGTGACAGGTGATGCTTGTACTCTCGTGGAATGGGCCCATACCACATCAGGTGGGGACAATCCCATTTGTTGATAGTAGAGTGTAATGCACTCTGAGACCCACTTCGAGATTATCTGGGTGGAGATGGCCTGCCCTTTAAGTCTCTCCACTATGGCCACAAATAGTCTTAAGACAGAGGTGGGGAAACTACAGCCCATGGGCTGAATCTGGCCCATCAGGGCTTTGGATCTGGCCTGCGAGATTGCCAGCGCCGCGCCACTCCCAGAAGCGGCCGGCACCATGTCCCTGAGGCCCCTGGAAGGAGGAGCAGAGGGCTCGGTGTGCTGTCCTCACCTGCAGGCACCGCTCTCCGCAGCTCCCATTGGCCGGGAACAGAAAACCGCGGCCAATGGAAGCTTCGGGGGAGGTACCTGTAGGCGAGGGCAGCACACAGAGCCCTCTACCCCTCCTCCCCGAGGGGCTGCAGGGACGTGGTGCCGGCCGATTCTGGGAGCAGCGCAGGGCTACGGCAGGCATGGATCCTGCCTGAGCCCCGCTTTTCACCGCTGCCACTCCGGAGCCGCTCACCGTAAGAGGTACGAGGCTGGAGGCTTCACCCTGAATCCCTGCCCTGAGACCCCTGCCGCACGCCGCACCCTTCCTGTACCCCAACCCCGCCCTGAATCCCCTGCTTCAGCCCACACCCCTTATGCACCCCAACCCCCTGCCCTGAGCCCCTCCACACTCTGCACCCCTCCTGCACCCCAACCCCTGCCCTGAGCCGCCAACCCCCTGCCATGAGCTCCCTCCTGCACCCTGCACCACTCCTGCACTCCAATCCCTTGCCCTGAGCCCCTTCCTGCATGCCACACACCGCGCTCCCTCCCACATTTCGCACTCCCTCCCACACCCAAACCCCCTTCCCCAGCCCTACATTCATGGCCCTGCATGCAATTTCCCCAAGCACATGTGGCCCTCGGGCAAAAAAGTTTGCCCACCCCTGGTCTAGGAGATTTCCAGAAGGGCTTCATCCTCTGTAGGTAAAAGACTAGGGCCATACAGACATTGAGAGAATTGAGCTACTGCTCCTCATCTGAGGTGTGCAGTTTGGGAAAGAAGGTTGGCAAATGTATGCACGGGTGGCGAGTTGTATGGGACCATGGTGCCTGGGCTCCTGCAAATTCAGGGCGCAGGGAGCCCAGCTCCCCCAGTGTTTGGGGCTGGGTCTCTCCCCTGGCCACACCTGCCTCTTCCCCCGAGTGTCCCTGCCTGCCCTGGGCAGCAGGCAGCTGCCCTCTGCAACTCTGTGCTGTGCTCCCTCACTGGCCACTGCCGGCTACAAGGGAGTGGTGGCAGGGGCAGGCTGAGGTAGCTGCTGCACCTGCAGAGGGAGGAAGGTGGGAGGAGGCACATGGCAGCCCCCCCCCCCCCATGAGAGGCAACTCCAAGTTGACCCTGAGGGATGGGGCAGGCTTATCCTTGCTAGACCTCTGAAGCAGCAGCCTGGTGGGACTTAAGTGAGTGTCGTGCCAGGGAGGAGTCTCCCCTTCCCCCCACTTCCCCAGAGCTCACTGCTGCCAGAGGGGAGAGGGCTGAAGGGAGTTCTCTTCTCTGGTCCCCCGCCCTAGCCCCTGAGCAGCCTGCCTGCTGCACCCCAAACTCCTCATCCCCAGCCTAGTTCTATGCCCCGCACCCCAACCCTCTATCCCAGCCCAGAGTGCACACCCAGCACCCAAACCCCCTTCCTGTACTCAGCACCCCAAATCCCCTCCCGCACCTCAACCCCCATCCCAGTCCAGAGCCTGCATCCAGAACCCAAACTCCCTCCCAGAGCCTGCACCTCTCTCGCACCCAAACTCTTTCCCAGAGCCTGCACCCAGCACCCAAACTCCATCCCAGAGCCTGCACCCCTCCTGCACCCAAACTCCCTCCCAGAGCCTTAGGCAGGTGTGGAGAGAGGGGCGGGACTTGGACCTGTTCTGGGCACAACAAAAATTATACAAACTTTCTGCCCCTGAACGTATGGGTTGGTTGAGGAGGTAACAGAAACCACTTTTGGTAGAAATTTGGGATGCAAGCTCAGTGAAACTTTATCCTTGTGAAACGTGGTGAAAGGGAGGATGCCATCGTGGCTCCCAGTTCACCAACCGTCCCTGCAGAGGTGATAGCCAATAGGAAGGTGTTCTTCATGGAAAGAAGAGAAAGGGAGCAGGAGGCCATGGGGTCAAAAGAAGAATTCATTAATGACGTAAGGACTAAGCTGAGGTCCTACTGAGGAATGATAGGTTGGATGGGCGGGTATTTACATACAAGATCATTCCAGAACTGGGCAGTCAAAGGGAGGGTAAAAACTGAATGACCCTCCACTGGATGGTGGAAAGCACTAATAGCTGCTGCATCCACCCTGATGGAGCTGAGAGCAAGTCCTGATGCCTTCAGGTAGAGGAAACAGTCCAACAGCATCTGGATGCCAAGTCTCAGGGGCAAGACCTTTCTGTTTGGCCCAAGAGGCAAAGCACATCCACTTACCTTAGTAGGATCACCTTATTGAGTCCTTCCTGCTATTGGAGAGGACCTCTCATATTGCTGTCAAATATTCTCGTAGTAATGGAAGTGTCCATCCAAAAACCAGGTTGTCAGATGAAGCGTCTGTGGATGAGGGATCTGAGTCTGCCATTGTGTTGTGTGAGCAGTTCTGGGAATGTTGGGAGTAGGAGTGAAGGATGTTTCAACATGCAGAGAAGCAGAGGAAAACACAACTGGCAAAGCCAGAATGGAACAATCAGGATGACCATCGTCCTCTCTCATGAGAGTTGGTGAAGGATGCATGACATGAATGGTAGAGGAGGAAAGGCATAGCTGACCTGGTCCAACCAGTCAAAGACCAGGGTGTCACTCTGTGAATGGGCACCAAGTCCTCCACTTGAGCTATACTGAATGCACTTGGTGTTGGCGTGAGAGGTAATGAGGTCCCTGATCGGAGTTCATCATGGACCAAAAATGTCTGCAATTACCATGTGGTCTGTTGCAAAGTTCCTGCTGAGAACATCAGCCATAATTTTCTTGGTCCCAGACAGGTAGGCCACCAACAAGAGGATACAGTTTGCAACACACTATTTCCAGAGATGCAGAGTTTTCACACACAGTGCTGGGAACCTTGTGCCTCCTTTCTTGTTTACGAAGTAAACCATAGTGGTGTTCTCCAACATGACAGCTAGTCTGCTGAGCCACTCCTGAAACTGACGATAGATGACACAGCAGCATCCAGCGGAGCCAATGCAGGAGCAGTGCATGATTCGGGGACCAACAGATCCAGTGAACAATGAGCTTCTTCTCACTCTTGTGGGCCTTGGGATGTGCTCCTCCTCTGACATGGATGGTACACCCTCTTTCTTGGATCTGGAAGAAGACTTACTGCCATGCTTATGTGCATGCTTCCATGTTTCACAGCGAGGCCCAGGCGTGGGGTCCACAGCACTGGCACCAGTGGATCCAGACCGTGACTACGCAGTAGGAGGCACTCTCCTGGTCTGCTCAGTGTACAGGGGGCATTCCCCAGCCATGATCTGACTATGGTCTCATGGCTACATCCATGAGGTGAATCTTAAGGCATAGGGCCTGGTCTTCCTGGGTACAGGTAGGAAAGGAGAGTCAGATACTGCACCTGGACACAATGTGGGTGAGGGGTGGAGAATTCCCCCAACTTCCCAAATAGCTGTACAGCTAGTGGGGTGCTCATGGGAGCTCAGAGCCAATTTTCAGGCAATGACGTAATTTTGTTTTCCAGATGGCAGTTCTTATCTAGTATTTGAGCTCTATTAATATTATTCACGTAAACTACTACACAGAGTTGGAACAGAGCTATGGAAGTGTCCACTGGAGAGAGCATAGGAAAGAAAAAACACTACTGTAGAGAACCGTGCTACTGTACACAATATTAAAAAGGAGATGCCTTCAGAGCACAGTGTGTTAAGTCATCTCTTTATTAAATCCCTGACTAATTAAACAATCTTCTTGTCAAAGGGGATAGTCATTGTTTGTGTGACTAGGGCTCCATAAATATAATGGGACAATCTGTCTTTCTCCCTTTTCTCCAATTCCTCTAAACAGCTGGGTGATGCGCCCCCTACCCTACAGGAAGTCTCCACTCATCTGTCATTCTTCTCTGTCCAGCAGATCATTGCTGCTCCAAGCAGCATCAGAAGCCAAGCTGAAGACAATAATGCCTCAGATACACATGCAATCAATCCGTTACCAAGCCACTAAAGAGTTCCTCAGTCTTTGAGCAGCTGAGAGAACAATTAGCAGGAAAGATGATGTGGTTCCTGTAAGAGGAACATAATGAAGGCTGCGTTGATCTACAAATTGCAAGGGAAAGTCTCGAAATACAAGCATTTCCATTAAACACTTTTGACTTCACCATCAAGTAGGAAAGAAGTTTAAAATGATAAAAACAAAAGCCTTCATATAAGATGGCACCAAGCTCACTGTTAAACCTGCATGACTGTCTGTTACATTACAGGTCACTAGCCAACAGTTAAAGACTTAAAGAGCCACATTTTCAAAGATGATCTCCAATTATGGGAGCCCAGTGTCAGCATCACAAGTTTGATTTTCAGAGGCGTTAAATATCCACAATTCCAATTGGCTTCCCCAGGAACTGTGGGTATCCAGCACCACTGAAAAAGAGGACCCATCTTATATTACTCAAAATTACAGATCAGTTTTGGAAATGTGAGCCTTTTAAAACCATAGTACTTTCTTGTAGCATGAAAATTTAAAGATTTGCCAACATGTGCTTCACACCACATTGCTTACATATGGCAGAGTAATATGCCTCTCTTCAGCAAATCCTGTGAAAATTCTGCCTTTGGTTACTCCTGCTGAGGGAATCCACTGACTTCCAGCTGTCACTGTTCAATTATCATTTTTTTATTATAGAAATAATAATGTTAACAGCCATTAGTTGTCCTAGTTAACAACGTCTTTCATGGGAGTTTCTGTTTGTCTATCAGGGCCGGCTCCAGGCACCAGCCCAGTAAGCAGGTGCTTGGGGCGTCCAACAGAGAGGGAGCAAAGGACCTGCCACCGAAGACTGAAGTGGCGGCAGTAGAGCTGATCGCGATATCGGGGGGGCAGGGGAGGGAGGAGATGTTGTTTGGTTTTTTGCTGCTTGGGGTGGAAAAAACCCTGGAGCCGGCCCTGTGCACTATACCGAGACAGTAACATAAAGAGCAAGACAAATTAAGAGTTTCATGTAAGAAACTTAAATATACAAGGATTTAGAATTTGAAAATCCAGACGCAGTATTCCAAACATCCAATGACATCACTTTTAAAAGATGTACCTTTAGACAATTATTACATCCCAAGTCCTGGGGAATGAGAGTCTGGGATTCAAAAGAGGGATGGACAGCCCTCTCTTGAATACCAGACTCTCAGTCCCAAGGCTCCAGAGGTAGGAATTGTGCAACGGTTGCATATTTCTCTCTTAAAGCTAACTTCCAATCCCCCCTTGCTGGCTGCAGCAGAGGTCACAAGAGAGTAGTACTGATGACAACATATGTTTCTGCAATCAGAACAATTTCATATGAAACCAGAAGATACATCAAATCCCATGTCTTCAGGTTTTATTACGCAAAAGAGCCAAAACTTCTGTGTGAGAAGTAAACAGAGAGTGAGGAGGAGATCAATTAGTACGTGAAGAGATGATCAAAACACCCTGGAGTGAGCAAAACAAAAATTATCTATGAGGCTCTACAGGCTTTTAAGCTGGGCAACATACTAGAAGCAGGTCACTGATAAGGTCTGATCTAGTGTTTATGTGGGATACAAGGGAGATTAAATGATAAAGACCAAAGGAGACACACTAGACACATAAAGACCCTCACTAGCATTCCAGGAAATATCAAAAACAGACCTTATCTACACTTACAATTTAGATGAACACAACTACATTGCCGTAGCTGTGCCAACCTAAATCCTGGTGTAGATGCAACTAGGTCAATGGAAGAGTGCTTTCACCAACCTAGCTACTGCCACTTGGGGAGATGGATTACTTACAACAACTGAAAAACCACTTCTGTCACTGTAGGAAGAGTCTACAATATAGTGCTACAGTGCGGTAGCTGTGCCACTGTAGTGCCCATAGTGTAGTCATGCCCTAAGAAGCTGGAAGAGAAAGGTTTCGTGCAAGTAGGCAGCTAATTCTTTCTGCACCTGAGCAGCTCTATCCACAAGTTTCAAAGAGCCACTCCTGTACTCTGCCAAGCAAACTAAGCACCTGTTTTTATCTCCAGAGGCTGAGTTTGTGACTAAAACACTAATCTGAAGAGCAGCAAAGAGTCCTGTGGCACCTTATAGACTAACAGACATATTGGAGCATGAGCTTTTGTCGGTGAATACCCACTTCGTCGGATGCATGTCAGACGGGTAGCTGTGTTAGTCTGGATCCATAACAGATGCATGTCATGCGTCCGATGAAGTGGGTTTTCACCCACGAAACCTCATGCTCCAACACGTCTGTTAGTCTCTAAGGTGTCACAAGACTCTCTGCTGCTTTTACAGATCCAGACTAACACGGCTACCCTCTGATACTAATCTGAAGAGTAAGGCAATAGAGTGAGAAAATCTTATCCTGCAATAGATCCACTGATACCAATATACTACCAGAAGGATGAGTCAGAGCTATCCAAGCCACGTGACAGTTAGGATACTGTGACACAGAGCCCCATTTGTGGTTCACTACTCTGTATCAGCAACTCTTTGTCTGACCAGCCTGGTCGTCAGGCAGAGACAATGAAGGCATATTTACTTAAAAAGTAAACAAAGCCATCAACATAGTGAGTGGGGGAGAAAGTCTGTGACACACTGGCGATCAATATCATTGTAAAATGTATGCATTAACACTATATGAGGAATTATGAATACTCACTGATATTATGCTTAAAGTCTGTGCCCAAACACACACAGAAGCAGGATTTCCCCCAGACAGGAGGAAAGGAAACTATCTACCTGTCTCCAACGTAAAATAAGCATTTTGGAATCAAAACAATGGAAGCCCAATTTACATACAAATCAGCAGGGGGATGGAAACTCCACAGGAAGAAAAACAACATGAGATCCTCCTGCATCTTGAAACAGGGTCAATGAACTCTGAGAGACATATGGGGAAACAAAGAGCCATGTTGGATCTTTCACATCGGGAGACAATGGAAACTAGCACCCTGTACTTTTGTTGAAGGTACTTGACTGAGAGAAAGTCAGCCATGGCTGAAGAAGAAAGATTGGTAAACAGAGATCTTAGTTTTCTGTGATAAAAAAAACACCAAAAAAAAATCTGCATTTCCCAATTAAAATGAAAGGCTGAACTTTAGTTTTTCTGGCCACGATATATATAGGTATCTGTTGAAAACAATGTTTTACTGATATAATTACAATTTTTAAGCTGACAGCCAGAGCCCCATCCATTCTCTGATTATCCAAATTTTTGATGATCTGATCTGACACCATTCTCAATTAGACTGGATAATTGGGGTTCCACTCTATACGTTTTTATTTTTTCACAAAACTAGGATCCCTGTTGGTAAGAAATCTACCTTGAACAAAGACTGTAGCTTGTTAAGATAGGTCTTAGCCATTAGAAAGCCTATTTTTACTTGTATTTGGCTGTAACCATTTTTATCTTTATCCCTTGTACCTGAACTCACTTAAAAACTCTCTTTATGTTAATAAATTTATTTTACTTTTAATCTAAACCAACCCAGTGGTGTGTTTCAACGGAAGTGATTGTTAGCTCCAATTAAAGTAATAAGTGATGCTTCTGTCTCTTTAAAGGAGCAATGAACCTTCTTACTTGTCTGAGAGTTCCAGGTGAGGACTGGACACTTCAGGGCAGACAGACTGGGGAAAACTCAAGACTTGGAGTGTGTTGGAGTCAACTTGCATGTAGTAACAAGACTGGTGGAGGCTAGGGTGGGGCTCTTGTGTTATAAGCAGGCTGCTGGGGTCAAGGGGTTGAACCAGGGCTCCACAGCGTATAGACACTCAGGTATGTCTACACTACAATTAGACACCCACGGCTGGCCCGTGCCAGCTGACTTTGGCTCATGGGGCTCAGGCTGCGGGGCTGTTTCATTGCTATGTACACTTACGGGCTTGGGCTGAAACCCAGGCACTAGGACCCTGCAAAGTGGGAGGATCCCAGAGCTCAGGCTGCAGTCCGAGCCGGGAAGTCTACACTGTAAGGAAATAGCCACACATCCTGAGACCCATGCCCCCAACTCAGTGCTGTGGATTTTTCTTTGCAATGTATACATACCCTTAGGGAACTGCATGCTTATCTGCTGGCTGTTGATATCCGAGCTGTAAGACACTGCTGCAGAGCATTTAAGCACCCAGAGTTAAAGAGCAGGCAGTAACACGACCTCTCACTGGTCTAAGTTGAACCCCAAAATGTCACATACTACTTCCAGTATGGCTCCTAAGAGTGTGACTGCCTCTCCACGCTCTGATTTCACTCAAGAGAACCTTATGAGCCAGAAATTTGGATGGGGATGCTTCTCCTCTACATAAGAACATAAGAATGGCCATACTGGGTCAGACCAACAGTACATCTAGCCTAGTATCCTGTCTTCTGACAGTGGACAGGGCCAGGTGCTTCAGAGGGAATAAACAGCACAGGACAATTTTGAGTGATCCATCCCATCATCCAGTCCCAGCTTCTGGCAGTCAGATGCTCAGGGACACCTCAAGCATGAGGTTGCATTCCTGACCATCTTGGGTAATAGCTCTTGATGGACCTATCCTCCATGAACTTATCTAATTCTTTTTTGAACTCGTTATATTTCTGGACTTCACAGTATCCTTGGCAATGAGTCCCATAGGCTTACTGCATGTTTTGTTTGTTTTAAACCTGCTGCCTGTTAATTTCATTGAGTGACCCCTGGCTCTTCTGCTATGTGAAGGCATAAATAACACTTCCCCAGTCACTTTCTCCACATCATTCATGATTTTACTATCATATCCCCCTCTTAGTCATCTCTTGTCTAAGCTGAACAGTCACAGTCTTTTTAATCTCTGCTCATATGAAAGCTGTTCCATACCTCAAATCATTTTTGTTGCCCTTCTCTGTACCTTTTCCAATTCTAATCTCTCTTTTTTTAAATGAGACAACTAGAACTGCATGCAGCATTCAAGGTGTGGGTGTACCAGTGATTTATACTGTTGCATTATGCTGGGATACAGCACAGATGTGTCTTTTACTGAAGGCAGAGTGAAGTCCAGGAGGAAATACATACAGTAGAAAAGTCTGTGTTTTACTTTCCATCTGGTTTAGGGCTGCTGCAGGAAAAATTGCAGAAGTATTGTAAATGTTTTTATTTTAGTCTATCACCAAGAGAGAGCTTATAGTGCTATGCTTCAGTTAGTAAGTGCCCCTCATCTCAATCCAAGTTAAACTCAACACGTGTAAAAGAGACATCCCAAGAGAAATCTATCAGAGAAAAGCCAACATGATGTGATCCTAACATAGTGTAATTACAAAAATGTCCATATTTTTAACAAAGCAGCCTATATGAAATTAGCCTTAAGGCTTTTCTTCCTGCTTTCTCCCTTTTCTGTTTTTCTCTCCCCTCCTCTATACCCCTGTCCCAGCCTCATCGCTGCAGCCAAGTTTTAAAAAATACACATGGAAAAGCAGCTTTCAATCTGTTCCTGGAATGGCTAACTTAATGAGGCCACATGGCATCCCAGGGCACTCTGGAGGGAAGGGTTCAAAATGCTTATTAGTGCAGGCTGTATTGCTTTAAAAACTGTAAAAAAATGTGTAACTGGCTAATGTGTCAGCTTCTTCCCCCCTGCTGCCCAAAGAAATGAGCATCCATATTATTTAAAGAATGAAGCGGTTATGGAAAAATAGAGAGATCCATTTTCCTCTCCAAATTTAAAGATTTATGGAACAATACAAATCTCTTGCAAAAAGCAGAAGACTTTTGCAAGTATCAAAATGCTCAAGAAACTATTGCCTAAATACTTGTTTTTCCTGAGGTATATTTTCCAGATGGTAAGAAATCAAAGTTCATTTCAAATTACAACAGATTATAAACAGACTTGCATTCATCCCAAACTGCATATATTAAATGTGTTTGGCCTCAGTGACTTCAAATTCTATGTGGTAGACTGAAGGAGCTGCCAATCATGGGAAAACTCTACATGCAAACAGAAATGTGAGGTTATTGCTTCCTTCTTGAGCAAAGCAGAAAGACACGCTCTCCCATTAGAGGGGTAACGACCCCAGTGTTTCGCACCTTTTTTCTCAGAAAAAGAAGTTGCATCTATTTGACAATTAACACTGTCCTCTATGTTACCATAAATACTGAAGGCTACTGGTGCTGCTGATACCAGTAACACAAAAATTGCTTTTCCAGAAAAAATTGGTTCGATTGCTGAAAGAAAAAATTTTCCTTATCTGTAGTAGCTGTAAGTATAATATCATATATGTAATATGAGCTAAGTATTATTACATATTTTAAAACTGCTATGTTAAAATATGTTAAAAATGCTATTAAAGTTGCAATTCAAGGATGCAAAGGTTAAGAAATATGCCTGTGACACCTTAATTTTCATCCCTTGGGCATATGATATAGTCTTTAATTATATGGTCACATATAATTTTTTTGCACAGGACTCTTGCCTTATTTAGTGCACAAAGAGTAGCAAAACAAAATGCAATACCATCTTGGTTCTCTTGCATCAGCAGAATTGACTGTATTGGCGACAAATGAAACAGAAAACTGGGAGGACTTTCTAAGGCTTAAGTCTCTTTCCAGTAAATGCTCTGAAAACTTTTCATGTTAACCCTGTGAAGAAGGTCCTTCCCTGGAGAAGCATGTTGCCTCATCACCACCTGAAGAGGGTAGCACCAACTTACCTTCGCAGAAACTTGCAGAAGGTGCATTGTCACTAAGCTTACTCATTCTATGAGCTGATCATCACAAAAATGACCTGTCATGTAAAAAACTAGAATCTGTTTTACAGTAGGGGTGCAGTTAAGCATAAGTAAAGGAAAAAACTAAACTTCTGGCCTAGTCTCAGAGCCCTTATGAAAATCTCTCACTGACTAAGGAGTGCATGAGTAGGCCCCAAGTTTGTAAAAACAGACAGCAAACAGGCACCTTTTCAGGCAAGTCAGCCCATTGACAACTAGTAAAAGTAAAAACCGGTTACCTACCTTTTCGTAACTGTTGCTCTTCGAGATGTGTTGTTCATGTCCATTACACATAAGGTGTGCGCACACCACGTGCACGGATGTCGGAAACTTCTTCCCTTAGCAGCCCCTTTCGGGTCGGCGGGGGGGCCCACCAGAGCGGCGCCCCGCGCTGGCGTATATATACCCCTGCCGACCTGACTCTCCCTCAGTTCCTTCTTGCCGGTGACTCCGACAGAGGGGAAGGAGGATGGGAAGTGTAATGGACGTGAACAATACATCTCGCAGAACAACAGTTACGAAAAGGTAGGTAACCGTTTTTTCTTCTTCGAGTGATTGTTCACCTCCATTACACATTAGGTGACTCACAAGCTTAACACGGGAGGAGGGCAGAAGTCATGGAACAATTGATTGGAGCACAGCCCTGCAGCCAGCCGTGTCCTCTCTGGCCTGTTGATGGACCGCGCAGCGGGTATGAACGTGTGCGCCGACGACCGGGTGGCTGCTTTACAGCTCTCCTGGAGCGGAACCTGTGCCAGAAAAGCCGTTGAGAATGCTTGAATCCTAGTCGAATGAGCGGTGACTGTTGGGGCTGGCACCTTGGCGAGCTTGTAACATGCGCGGATGCAACCCATGATCCACGATGATAACTGCTGTGCCGACACAGGGAGACCTTCGTTCTCTCTGCGAAGGCGACGAAAAACTGTGTCAACCTGCAGAAAGGTCTAGTTTGCTCCAGGTAGAACGTCAGGGCCCTACGGACATCTAGAGTTTGCAGGCTGCGGTGACTCGGGTCCGTGTGTGGTTTGGGAAAGAATACTGGCAAACAAATGTCCTGTACTATGTGAAATTGCAAAACTACCTTAGAGAGGAATTTAGGATGTGGTCTAAGCTGCACCTTGTCTTTATAAAAAATCGTATACAGGGGTTCCAAAGTGAGGGCCCTCAGTTCTGACACCCTCCCTGCAGACGTAATGGCCACCAAAAACGTCACCTTCCAGGCAAGGTGCTTGAAAGAGCAAGAGGCTAGGGGCTCGAAAGGGGGTCCCATGAGCTTAGTCAGGACCAGGTTAAGATTCCATGGAGGGACTGGCAGGCGCGAACAGAGAAACACCCTCTCCAGCCCCTTGAGGAACCGGGCTACTATGGGACTGGAAAACACAGAATGATCAAACTCCCCTGGGTGGAACAATGAAATGGCAGCCAGATGTGCTCTAATCGAGAGGACGAGACCTTGATGTTTGAGGTGCAGCAGGTATTCCAGTATGACTGGGACAGAGGCCTGAAGAGGCTGTATGAGCTTTGGTTCACACCAGCAGGCTAACCTCTTCCACTTCGCGAGGCATGTCGCCCTAGTGGAAGGCTTCCTACTACCGAGGACAAACCTGAAGGGAGCATTGACTCTCCACAGCGTTCAACCACAGAGATTCCATGCCATAAGATGCAGAGATTGAAGATTCTGGTGGAGCAGGCGTCCGCTGTCCTGCATGATGAGATCTTGGTGCAGGGGCACAGCAATCGGGGCAGTCACTGACAGTTCCAGCAAGGTTGTAAACCAATACTGGTGTGGCCAAGCTGGTGCGATGAGAATCATCACTGCCTTGTCCCTGCGGACCTTGAGGAGGACTCTGCCAATGAGCGGAAGAGGTGGGAAGGCATACTTCAGACTCCCGCCCCACAGAATCGTGAAGGCATCTGCCACTGAGCCCGGGCTGTGGTTTTGGAAAAAACAAAACTGAGGGCATTGGCTGTTGTCTTTGGTGGCAAAGAGGTTAATTTGAGGAAATCCCCACCTCCGGAAGATCGACTGCAGGACATCCGATCTCAACGTCCATTCGTCCATTTGATACGACCTGCTGAGGCTATCTGCCAGCTTGTTTCATTCCCCCGGAAGGTATGACGCTACCAGTTGCACTGAGCGGGCTATACAAAAGTCCCACAGGAGAAGCGCCTCGTGGCAGAGGGGAGAGGAACGAGCTCCACCCTGCTTATGTAAAACATGGCGGTACTGTTGTCTGTCAGAACTGTCATGCTGTGCCCTTCTAAAGTAGCGTGAAAGGTCTGGCAGGCTAGGCGAACCGCCCTGAGCTCCTTTATGTTGATGTGGAGCGACATTTCGTCCCTGGACCACAAGCCCTGCATCCGTAGATCCCCCAAGTGTCCTCCCCAGCCAAGGTCTGACACACCTGTTACCAGCGTCAGGGTGGGTTGCAGTGCAGCGAAGGGGATCCCTTCGCAAACTACCTGCTGATTGAGCCACCAGCGCAGGGAGTCCAAGACCTGGGCCGGGATTGTCACTACAAGATCCAAGGGGTCTCTGCCAGGGCGATGCCACAGTTGCAAAGTTCTCAGCCTCAGTCGAGCAGGTTTGACCACGTGAGTGCACACCATCATGTGCCCTAGGAGCTGCAGGCAGCATCTGGCTGTCCTAGTAGGGAACCTCTGCATTGAGACTATGGTTCGCTGGATGGCCAGGAACCTGGATTCCGGGAGGCTCACTCATGCCTCTACTGAGTCCAGGACTGCCCCGATGAAGTCCAGCCTTTGCGTCGGTATCAGGGAAGACTTTGGCACATTGACTAGGAGACCTAGTTTGTGGAATACGTCCAGTGCCATCGTCACATGGGAATGGACCTCCTCCTCAGACTGGCCCACGAGGAGCCAATCGTGTAAGTACGAGTACACTTGCATTGTCCTTTTTCGGAGAAAGGCTGCCACCACTGACATACATTTTGTGAATACATGCGGGGCCGTAGCCAGGCCAAAAGGTAGGACCATAAACTGGTAATGGTGCTGGTTTATAGTGAATCATAGAAAACGCCGGTGAGCGGGTTGAATGGCGACATGAAAATAGGCATCTTTCATATCGAGGGCAACTTACCAATACCCCAGATCCAGAGACAGAATAATAGAGCTAAGGGAGACCATGTGGAAGCAGACCTTGACCAAGAATTTGTTGAGTCCGCGCAGGTCTAAAATGGGCCGAAGACCCCACTTTGCCTTGGGGATAAGGAAATACCAAGAGTAAAACCCTTTTCCCCTTAGGTCCTGAGGGACCTCCTCCACAGCCCCGCCTTGAGAAGGGCCTGAACCTCCTGCACCAGAAGTTGCTCATAAGAAGGGTCCCTGAAGAGGGATAGGGAAGGGAGGTGGAAGAGAGGGGATTAGGAGAACTGAAGCTTGTATCCCACCTTCACCGTATGTAGGACCAAACGGTCCGATGCTAAATGGGACCACACATGATAGAAGTGGGACAAGCGGCTCAGGAAACAGAGGGAAGGATCTGGTAAGTGGTTTGGTGTGCTGTCCTTGAGCACACCTTCAAAACTCCTGCTTGTTGCCAGGTAGTGGCTTACCCTGGCCGTGGCCCTGGCCCTGTTAGGCGTGTTGTTCCACTTACACCTGTTGTCTCTGCCCCTTCTGCGGTAAAGCTCCTGCCTGGGGCGAGGATGATATTGCCTTGGCTGTGGTGGTTGGGGCTTGAAGGGTTTCCTCTGCATCACAGGGGTGTACATCCCCAATGACTTAAGGTTTGCCCGGGAATCTTTAAGGTTGTGCAGCCTGGCATCCCTTTGGTCCGCGAATAGGTCGGACCCCTCAAACGGGAGATCTTGGAGGGTATTTTGGACCTCTGGCGGAAGGCCCGAAGCCTGCAGCCACGCCGAGCGTCTCATCACCACTCCCAATGCAATCGTTTTGGTTGCTGCGTCAGCTGAGTCAAGGGAGGCCTGCAGAGAGGTCTTGGCTACCGCTTTTCCCTCGTCCATGAGGGCCGTGAACTCAGGCTGAGAGCCCTGGGATAAGGAGTCCTTAAATTGGAGACTGCTGCCCAGGAATTGAAATTGTGTCTATTCAGGATCGCTTGTTGATTCGTGATCCTCAATTGGAGGCCCCCAGAGGAATAGATCTTCCTGCCGAATAAGTCTAAGCGCTTTGCCTCCTTGGCTTTAGAGGGCGGAGCTTGCTGCCCATGTTGTTCCCGTTGGTTGACCACAGAGACGATCAGTGAACAGGGTGTCGGATGACAGAAGAGGAAGTCATAACTTTTGGAATGGGCAAAGTACTTCTTCTCTACACCCTTTGCTGACGGTGAACTGGAGGCTGGCGTCTGCCAAACTGTCTTATTATTAGATTGGATTCTTTTTATGAGCAGGAGCGCAATTCTGGAGAGGCCTTCAGGGCTTAGGATGTCCACCATGGGATCCTCCTGCTCTACCATCTCCTCCGCCTGCAGGCCCAAATTCTGGGCTACTCTGTGGAGCAACTCTTGGTGTGCCCTATGGTTGATCAGGGGAGGCCCTGATATTGCCGTGCCTGCCACGGCTTCATCCGGCAAGGATGAAGAGGTTAGAGCCTTCTGTACCTCGTACTCCAACCCTTCCTGTGTCTCTTCGCAGGTTGGGGGCTCCTGTCCAACTGAGCATGTTTGAGACAGCACCGGGCTCAGTGCCGCTTCTGCTCTCCTGTGTTCTGGGGCATCTGGTGGCCTGGAAACTGTGGCCTCCTTGTGTGTAGAGGGGTGTCCATGCGGGGAGTGCCCTGAGTAGCCAGACCTCGAGGTTCTGGAGGGGGGGCTGTTGGTGATAGGCCCATGGTGTCCAGAAGGGCCACTGCCCTGGCGGGCCCCGCTGGGGGTGCCATGGGGTTTGGTGATCTCTGCTGACCGGTGCCCTGCAGGCATAGTTAGAGCGGCCCAAGTCCACCTCAGATTCCACAGATGGCGACTTTGCGGGCCATGGCGGTGCTGTGGAATGGTGCCGTTTAGGGGCTGGGGAACGGTGCCTCGTCGGCCAGGATCAGCGCCTCGTTGACTTGGACCGGGACCGGTATCCCCCGGACCAGGAACAACGGCTAGTGGCTCGGCCCAGGGACCACGGCCTTGCAGTGCTTCAGTGCCAGCCCAGAGATGGTGTCGGGGATCACCACACCGGCTGGTCCAGTGCTAAGTGCTGGCTGGGGTCCAATGCCCTCGAGGCCCGCTGAATCAGGGGCAGGTGAGAGTCCACCGAGGCTGAGCTCAACCGGGCCCGATGCCGGGAGTGGTGCCAGGATCATGACCTTGACAAGCACATCAATGCCAGTTTGGCTCTGGACGGCAGTCTTGGCAACAGTGCCGGATGGCAGGGAGGGGGCTCATCACGGACAATTCAGTGAGGTCCTTTGCCACCTCAAAGGTGTCCGGCATGGAGTGCTGTTCTAGGAGCTCCTCCAGCCCTTCCTCCTCACTCGAGGCACTTAGCCTGGGGCTCGACGGGCCTTTTGGCGCCGGAGCCACCAGTGCCAGGGCCTGTCCTGGGGCAGCACTACCCTTTTGCACCCTCGATTCCTTCGTCGGTGCCGCCTTCTTATGCGAGGAGTGCCCTTGGGTCTTAGGCTGGCCCTTCAACTGAGTCAGCAAAATCGAACGGTGCTTGGGCCTGTCTTGCTGTCTCGGTGCCCCACCAGTGCCAGATCATGAACTGACGTCAGGGCACTCCGCACTGAGGACGCCGGTGCCGTGGTTGGATGACCCAAAGTCGAGTGTTGCAATGCAGTCTCCATGAGCAGCTGCTTGAGGCGAAAGTCTCTTTCTTTTTTGGTCCTCGGCTTAAAGGTCTTACAGATTTTGCAGTGCTCTGTCTGATGTGATTCCCCTAGGCAATGGAGACATGAGTTGTGGGGATCACTAATAGGCATAGGCTTGTGGCATATGGCAGAAGCCTTGAAGCCTTGGGTCTGAGGCATGCCCCGCAGCCCAGGGCTGGTGTTGGAAAAGCTTCCAAACACCTAGAACAAAGGAAGCTTAACTATCTACTAAAGATAACTGTTAACTACTGCTAACTATTAAGAACTGATAACTGCTAAACGCTAACAACAATGCTAAGGGACACTCTCAGGAGAGATAAGAGCTATTCCAACGCCGCCACAGCTGGTAAGAAGGAACTGAGGGAGGGTTGGGTCAGCAGGGGTATATATGCGCCAGCGCGGAGCGCCACTCTGGCAGGATCCCTTCTGCTGGCCCGACGGGGGCCACTAAGAGAAAAAGTTTCCGACATCTGTGCATGTGGCGTGCACACACCTAATGTGTAATGGACGTGAACAATCACTCGAAGAAGAAAAGTCTAATATTTTGTGAGGGGAAAAACATTTTCATCTATCACATTTCTCATATTCTCAGCATCATGGGACCTTTCCTTCACTATCTGTTATTTACAAGTATCAGATAACTTAATTTCTCCCCCCCCCCATGCTCCTTCCTTTATTACTGTAGGAAAGGTAAATCAAATAAGTGAGTTTTGCAGCTTGTTCTTAGGAAGGCAGGAATCATTCTCATTCCAACATGTTCCAGGAATACTCTGTCCCTCACAGTCATGAGTCACACCTTTGGGGCTAAGAGTTCCATAGTTCCAATGAAAAATAGGTGTTGTGAATTGTCATGCTTGTATAGAGGACGGCTATGTTTATATTCCAGGGCAAACATTCCAAAGACTGTAGCACTGGGGTCATATGCTTTCAATGGCCTGCCAGGGTTATCAGACAAGCAGCTGTATTCTGATCCAACTACAGCATCTTCAGGGCCAATGGCTTTGTACACAGATTCAATAAATTGAACGTCCTTATCACCAAATTCAGGAAGTTGTTATTGACAGGTTAAGTCAATAAACCATCACATCAGATCTGAATCATGGGAGCTAGACATGCTAGGGAAGAGAGGGAAAGGGTGTCCCTCTGATAACTTTGCTGAATCTTCTGTACAAACAGATATTTTTTCAGTAAATATAAAAAGTTCAATTTTCTGTTTTCTTTTTACACTGCCCAAATATGCCTTCCACAGACTAATGCAGATTTCAAATACAAAACTGACTAAGAGTACCACGAAAATGATGGCGGGATCACAGAAATCAGAAATTAAACAACAAATTTATCGATGAGGATCACTGGAAATTACTACATACCAATAAGTCCCCATTTCCTGCATGGTTCTCTAGACAAATATAAATCAAAAGCTGAAAGCCAAAGTGATATGTTAGAAACATTTAACTATCATCTATTGCACATAAATATCATTGTGACTATGGCTAAAATTTATGGATTAGATCTGAATTTTTTAAAAATTAGGGAATATATTTTATTAACCATCTGTGCATAACATGCTATAGAGCCTGTTTATGACCATTTCACACATCTACAGTTTTCCAGGATTATCGTTACTGTACAAGAAAAGTAATATTTGACAATCTCTGTCCTCAGCTATATTTCACATATAGTATAAGCAAACAAGATATTTTTTAAATGCACTCTCTGATACTCAATATACTTTGGATAGTGTTCTTACATAATTACTGTTTGACACCATCCAGAAACACTCAGAAGACCTCTCACTTGAAACTTGAATCACCAATACAAATGGTTCACTGAGAAGCAAAATACTAAACCAGAATTTTTAAATAGGCACTGAAATTAGGAAATCAGTTCTATAAACATAAAGTATCTGAAAAGTCCATTGCTTATTGATAACTGCAGGACTGCCAATTACAAAATTCACAGTCTCCAAATTGTAGCCATTTGTCTTCCAAAGTTACATCAAAACTCTGATTGTATTACTCTGGAATTTAACTCCTTAAGATGCAAACAGAAATACCCTTAGCTGCAACTTATAAAGAATAACAAAGTGTTTAAAAACCTTATTTCTCAACAAAAATTCTGTAAGAGCCTTATAAAGATGTCAAGTATTTAACTCTCAAGAGATTTAGCAATTGAACAGCAGCTTCTCAATAGTTCAAGTTTGCGTGCTCCCATTTTTTTTTATCTGACACTGTAAAAAGGAACTCTAGCTGGATGGTATTCCTCTTCAATTTCACACAGTTGAACAGCAGCACTCATGGCTAGTAATAATAACTCACCTTATAGTCTGCAACCCATCATGTCTCCAAATCATTTTACTCCCCAGAATAAATCATCTATTCAGTGGACAATGCTACAGCATTCTACTGAAGATGAATGTCCACTGATGTAAGTGGTGGTGCGGTTCACCAGAGAAGTCACTCTATGCCTAGTCTGGTAAATATTCTCTTGTACACTGCTACACTCTTTAAACATAAATGCAGGCATCCAGCCAAACAACATATTGAGAAAATACCATGGAAAGGTAAAAATAATAATTAATAGTTAAAAGTAATCAGGCTGATTATTAAGACAAATCAAAACATTCTCATTAGCTCCTTCTGAAATGTTTAAACCACTGTGAGTACTTTTTCTACAGACAGAGGAAGTTTTTCACAATGAAAAATTTGAAGTTAAAAACTGACAACAGGCTTGTCTGTCATCCAACAAAGAAATTTTTTCCTCCTCTCAGAAATAATTATTTCCATGTGATGGGCTCCAATATGAAAAAAAAAAATTTTTGGATGAAGACCGTAAAGGTAGATTAACAGGTAAAGCGCCTGAAGTACTCAAGGAAGATGTATCAATGTTCTCATGGCACTGCTAAAGAATAAATATCCTCAAAATCTACTATACACATAAATAACATGAGAGTTACATAGCCAAAGAGAACAGAATAATTCTAATCAACTAACCATCATAAAGACATGCCTTATAGGAGATAATGTTTTTAAGTGTGCATTTGCCCCCTTTCGTACCTCACCATTCTCAGCTGATGAAGTAACAAACACAATATAGCACTTGAAAGCAATCATAAATCTAAACTAAAACAAAGAAGAAAAAGATCCAGAATGAATGCCATCTCCCGCGCTCTAAAAATATTGCGCCATTTTGTCAAAGGTATGTAAGCACTGATGCCTTACAGTGCAACAATTTTTTAAACTCCTATGCAAATAAGACTTGGTCTACAGTACAGACTTATGTCAGTATAACTATGTCTCTCAGCTCAGCGACACAGTATATACTGACCAAACTCTTGGTGCAGGCAGTACTATGTCAACATAGCTAACGCCTCTCAGGGAAGTGTAGTACCTACGCCGACAGGCAAAGCCCTCCCATCAGCGTGTGCAGCATCTTCACGAAGTTTGACAGCAATGCAGCTACATCACTGCAGCTGCGCTGTTGCAGCACTGTATATGTAGACAAGCCCTAATTATAAAAATTCTGAATAAGCATAACTTTACAAAAATAAAGCATAACAGATAATACATGCTATACTAATCACATAATTTTAATAGCCACGTCTCCATGAGAAAAGAAGAATACACAGCTCTGTTGGAGAGACGACACTTGGCAATAGTATATGGCGGAGATTGGGGGGGATTCTTACACCAATAAACAAAATCCCATTGACTTCATTGGGCTTGAATTGGTCCCAAGGAAAGCTTAAACTAATGGTGTTCCTTCAAACCACATTTATTTCCACCTCAGCCAAACTGGGAAATAGGTAGAGTTTATTGTCTTAGTAGGGCTATAGCATAAATAATATTTAGCCTTATTTCTCACACCAGTGGATGTTACACCATCAGTATCTGCCCGCTAGGTTTACTAAACTTTTACTACTTCCTACACCCATGAAATGGGAGCAGGGTGAGACTGACTGCCTTCGTAAAAACATAATGTAGAATAATTTGTCTGGAAAACACCTAATACATTCAGTTGGAGGTTTTGGTGGGGAAGGGAAAATTTTCATAGAAGTAAGTGCCAGCAAACGAGAAGAGGGAGAACATTCCACCTTTCACAAACATGCTTCCTGAAGTACTGCTAAACGAAATCCCTCTCACCAAGTGTACCTAATACAAGGGGGGGAATGATGTGTTTAACAGACAGACACTGCATTCTCATGGTCACAACTACTCATCGTCTAGAGGTTCCACCTCCAAGGCACAGAAAAACCAGTTGACCTGTGGATGGGGCCAGGACCCAGGGCTGGGGGCAACCATGGGGAGGAGTTCAACTCTCAGAAAGTTATACGAAACTTGGAGGGACTCTGGGGAAGGACTAGGGTGCCACTTCCCTATTGGCTGGTGTCTGCCCCTGGCACATTGCATGCACACAGTACGAGACTCAGGTGCAGGCCAGGTGGTGACAGAGCACCTTCAGCTGTGACATGCTCAGCCAGTAGTCAAGATCACTGCGTGCATGGCCTGTCTCAGATGGAAGCACAAGGTGAGTCAGGGACCATATGCAGACAAACAGACACTACTTTCAAATTCTCCAGCTCTAGGTGCATGGTAAGCATGCGTAACCCTCAGTGGAATACAATAGAGACTGTTTCTTGAAGAAGACAAAATCAGGCCAGTCCAAAACTGGTCAGGTAGCAACGCTAACGTCATCCTTGCTTAGGCCAGTAGAGATGTGAAGGGTATTTCAGTAAAAGACAACTCTGCCACAGTAAAGTAAGTCCCACAGTTATTATAGGTAGGGCTGGTAACACTGCACAACACTTCCCATTACAGGACTCTGTTTTCAGTTGCTATAACTGTCTAGGCTGAATTATCCATGCAGAGTATCAATCTCATGCTGAACTTTTCTGGAAAATTTCAGCCAAAACAGTTCCGCCGTTTCCGAGAACAAGGCGTAGTTAGATGTTGATAGATGTTTGGTTGTGTGTGTGTGTTCCCTCTGTGTGCTGCCCTGCGCAGACCTCGAGCGAACCACCCAATGAGCACAAGATCCATTAAGGAATGAAGGCACCCAGCCAGATTTATTGTCAATGAAGTACATAGGAGCAGCCAGGGGGCTCTCTGCACACTGCTCCTGCCCCAAGCACTGTCCCCCGCAGCTCCCATTGACAAGGAATCGCAGCTAATGGCAGCTGCAGGGGCGGCGCCTGAGGACGGGGAAGTGCGCAGAGTCACATGGTCGGCGCCGTGCCTCCGTTTAGGAGACATAGGGAGGCATGCTGCTGCTTCTGGGAGCTGCTTAAGGTAAGTGCCGCCCGAAGCCTGCACTCCTGAGCCGCTCCACCCGTGTCCCAATCCCCTGCCCCAGTCCTGATCCCCCTCCCACCCTCCAAACCCCTCGGTCCCAGCTCAGTGGACAACCTCACCTTCTCCTCTATCCCAAACCCAGGTATTGGCTGACAGAACAAGCTGGCAGAGCATTTGTATGTTTTCTTGGCTACTTCTAACTACCTCAGGCATTCTTGGTGTATTTGCTGGATATGGGCCATGAGTTCAGTAACAAAGGGCATTGACAATCCAGGGGGGATCTCTGGACAAGCACAAAGATGGAAAACGTAGTTAGCAATGTCTACTTGGTGGAGGCATCTGGCATTGTTGTAAGCAAATTCAGCATGAGTGACAGCCAATCATCTTGATGATACTTTAGGAAGCAATATCCTGTTCAATTACCTAATTGACCCACTCCACCTGTCCATTGGTGCCCTGGGGCTGTTGAGGTTAGGGCCTCGATAGTCAGGTGGCATAGAGATTCTTCCAGAAGTGGGAAATAAATGGGGATTTTTGGTCAGATACTGTAACCCAGGGTGACTGTACTGAAGAGGCTGCTTGGAGATTAGATCTGTTGCATGCCATGATTATGACAGAACCCCTCCTGTCACTGTAGTAAGTTGTGCTGCTGTAGCTTTTTAAGAGCAGACATAGCCAAAAATGGGCGTTAGCTGGACTTAGGGAATAGTGGGTAGGGGTTCCACAGGGAGGGGAGACCTTGAGACTGAGGGGGTTCTGCCAGGGGGCAGCACCTTAGGTAAAAGGGCACTGGGTCCAGGGAGGGACATGGGGCCAGAGGACAGGTGGATCACTGGCCTGCAGAGGGCGCTCTAGAGCTGGAACGAGCTAATAGACAGCTGCAGTGGTACAGCAGCCAGCAAACAGAGCTGTAAACAGGGGAGTTTCACTGGGAGTTCTGTTGGAGGAGCAGGTTTTTGTGGGAAGGCTATAACCGATACAGAGGCACTAGTGGAAGACACAATGAAGATGACTGGATGTGGAAGCTGCGGCGTGTACATGATCCTGAAAAGAGTTTTGTCTGCATGATAGAGCTGATGGAAGAAAAGATCCAAGGATGGGAGATGCAGGTGGAAACTCTGGTTGAGTTTAGAAGGGGGTTCGAGCAGATGATGGAGCAAAGACATGATGAGGCTGAAGGGAAAAGCTCAGACTTGCAGATGGAAGCACGACCAAAGAATTCTGAGAGGAGACTGCTGGGTGAGGAAAGCGGATGGTGAAAGCATGTGACTAAGCGAACCAGGCAGAGGAAAAGACGGGCTAGTGAAGGAGAAATAGAGCTCAGGAACAGGTTTGCAGAGTTGGAAAACGAAGGGGCACAGCAGGTGGTCGCTGAAGGTGAGAGGGCAAGGAAGAAGAGAAGAGCAGCTAGCCCTACAGGAAGAGGGGAAGAGTCAATGGAGACAACACCAAATATGAGCCCCAGGAGGATACAGGATGGGTTGCGGAGGATTGCAAAGGCGAACAGGAATCGAGAGGACTTGCAGCCAGTGGGAGCAGGGGATAGACCAAGAACCACACTGTCACCAGGAATAGGCAGGTCTACATGATTGGGGACTCCTTACTGAGAAGAACAGACAGGCCTGCAACTAGTGCTGATCCGGAGAACAGAAGGGTGTGCTGTCTGCCCGGTGCTAAGATACGGATGTGGATCTGAGGCTGAAAAGGATCCTAACAGGAGCGGGAAAGAATCCGTTGATTGTCCTTCATGTGGGAACGAATGATTCGGCTAGATTCTCGCTGGAATATATCAAGGGAGACTATGCCAGGCTGGGGAAGACGCCTAAGGAAATCGAGGCGCAGGTGATCTTCAGTGGGATTCTGCCTGTTCCTAGAGAAGGGCAACAAAGGTGTGACAAGATTATGGTGATCAACAGATGGCTCAGGCAGTGGTGCTATAAGGAGGACTTTGGGATGTATGGCCACTGGGAAGCATTCATGGACAGAGGACTGTTCTCTCAGGATGGACTTCACCTGAGTAAGGAGGGAAATAGACTTCTAGGATGGAGGCTCGCCCAACTATTAAGAGAGCTTTAAACTAGGAATTTGGGGGAGATGGTTGGGAGATGTCCAAGTAATCTCCACGCCAGAATTTAACACTGAGGGGGAAGAAAACAAAGTAAGAGAGGATACAGCCATGGCCAGAAGAATGGACATAAGGAGGAAGGGTGGTGTAGATACCAGTCTAATAGGTGATACTGGTGGTAGAATGTCTGTGCCTAACCAGATAAAGAATGTCACTGAAGCCAAACGGCAAAAATTAAGATGTCTGTACACTAATGGGAGGAGCCTAGGGAACAAAATGGAGGAACTAGAGCTACTGGTGCAGGAAGTGAAACTGGATATTATAGGGATAACAGAAACATGGTGGAACAGTAGTCATGACTGGAGTACAGGAATAGAAGGGCATGTGCTGTTTAGGAAAGACAGAAATAAAGGCAAAGGTGGTGGAGTAGCATTGTATATCAATGATGAGGTTAACTGTAAAGAAATAAGAAGGGATGGAATGGACAAGACAGAGTCTGTCTGGGCAAAAATCACATTTGGAAAGAAAGCTACTAGAGCCTCCCCGGAGATAGTGCTTGGGGTGTGCTACAGACCGCCGGGATCTGATTTGGATATGGATAGAGACTTTTTTAATGTTTTTAATGAAGTAAACACTAATGGGAATTGTGTGATCATGGGAGACTTTAACTTCCCAGATATAGACTGGAGGACAAGTGCTAGTAATAATAATAGGGCTCAGATTTTTCTGGATGTGATAGCTGATGGATTTCTTCACCAAGTAGTTGAAGAACCAACAAGAGGGGATGCCATTTTAGATTTGTTTTGGTGAGTAGTGAGGACCTCATAGAAGAAATGGTTGTAGGGGACAACCTTGGTTCAAGTGATCGTGAGATAATTCAGTTCAAACTAGATGGAAGGATAAACAAAAATGGATCTGGGACTAGGGTTTTTGATTTCAAAAGGGCTAACTTTAAAGAACTAAGGAAATTAGTTAGGGAAGTGGATTGGACTGAAGAACTTGGGATCTAAAGGTGGAGGAATCCTGGAATTACTTCAGGTCAAAGTTGCAGAAACTATCAGAAGCCTGCATCCCAAGAAAGGGGGAAAAAATCATAGGCAGGAGTTGTAGACCAAGCTGGATGAGCAAGCATCTTAGAGAGGTGATTAAGAAAAAGCAGAAAGCCTACAAAGAGTGGAAGATGGGCAGGATTAGCAAGGGAAGCTACCTTATTGAGGTCAGAACATGTAGGGATGAAGTGAGAAAGGCTAAAAGCCATATAGAGTTGGACCTTGCAAAGGGAATTAAAACCAATAGTAAAAGGTTCTATAGCCATATAAATAAGAAGAAAACAAAGAAGGAAGAAGTGGGAAAGCTAAACACTGAGGATTCAATGGAGGTTAAAAATAATCTAGACATGGCCTAATATCTAAATAAATACTTTGCCTCAGTCTTTAATAAGGCTAATGAGGAGCTTAGGGATCATGGAAGGATGACAAATGGGAATGAGGCTATATTACCACATCCAAGACAGAAGCCAAACTCGAACAGCTTAATGGAACAAAATCAGAGGGCCCAGATAATCTTCATCCAAGAATATTAAAGGAACTGGCACATGAAATTGCAAGCCCATTACAGGGAATTTTTAATGAATCGGTAAACTCAGAGGTTGTACCGTATGACTGGAAAATTGCTAACATAGTTCCTATCTTTAAGAAAGGGGAAAAAAGTGATCTGAGTAATTATAGGCCTGTTAGTTTGACATCTGTAGTATGTAAGGTCTTGGAAAAAATTTTGAAGGAGAAAGTAGTTAAGGACATTGAGGTCAATGGTAATTGGGACAAAATACAACATGGTTTTACTAAAGGTAGATCATGCCAAACCAGCCTGATCTCCTTCTTTGAGAAGGTAACAGATTTTTTAGACAAAGGAAATGCAGTAGATCTAATTTACCTCGATTTCAGTAAGGCATTTGATATGGTTCCACATGGGGAATTATTAGTTAAATTGGAAAAGATGGGGATCAATATGCAAATTGAAAGGTGGATAAGGAACTGGTTAAATGGGAGACTACAATGGGTCGTACTGAAAGATGAACTGTCAGCCTGGAAGGAGGTTACTAGTGGAGTTCCTCAGGGATTGGTTTTGGGACCAATCTTATTTAACCTTTTTACTACTGACCTTGGCACAAAAAGTGGGAATGTGCTAATAAAGTTTGCGGATGACACAAAGCTGGGAGGTATTGCTAACACAGAGAAGGACCAGGATATCATACAGGAAGATCTGGATGACCTTGTAAACCGGAGTAATAGTAACAAGTGAAATTTAACAGTGAAAAGTGTAAAGTCATGCATTTAGGGATTAATAACAAGAATTTTAGTTATAAATTGGGGATGCATCAGTTGGAAGCAACGGAGGAGAAGAAGGACCTCGGAGTATTGGTTGATCACAGGATGACTATGAGCAGCCAATGTGATATGGCCGTTAAAAAAGCTAATGCAGTTTTAGGATGCATCAGGCGAGGTATTTCCAGCAAAGATAAGGAGGTGTTAGTACTGTTATATAAGGCACTGGTGAGACCTCAGCTGGAATACTGTGTGCAGTTCTGGTCTCCCATGTTTAAGAAGGATGAATTCAAACTGGAACAGGTTCAGAGACAGGTTACTAGGATGATCCGAGGAATGGAAAACCTGTCTTATGAAAGGAGACTCAAAGAGCTTGGCTTGTTTAGCCTAACCAAAAGAAGATTGAGGGGGGATATGATTGCTCTTTATAAACATATCAGAGGGATTAATATTAGGGAGGGAGAGGAATTATTTAAGATTAGTACCAATGTGGACACAAGAACAAATGGATATAAACTGGACACTAGGAAATTTAGACTTAAAATTAGACGAAGGTTTCTAACCATCAGAGAAGTGAAGTTCTGGAACAGCCTTCCAAGGGGAGTAGTGAGGGCAAAAGATATATCTGGCTTTAAGACCAAGCTTGATAAGTTAATGGAGGGGATGGTATGATGGGATAGCCTAATTTTGGCAATTAATTTTGGCAACTGATCTTTGATTATCAGCAGGTAAGTATGCCCAGTGGTCTGTGATGGGATGTTAGATGGGTTGGGATCTGAGTTACTACAGGCAATTCTTTCCTGGGTGCTAACTGCTGAGTCTTGCCCACATGCTCGGGGTTTAACTGATCGCCATATTTGGGGTCGGGAAGGAATTTTCCTCCAGGGCAGATTGGCAGAGGCCATGGAGGTTTTTTGCCTTCCTCTGCAGCATGGGGCACGGATCACTTGCTGGAGGATTCTCTGCAGCTTGAGGTCTTCAAACCACAATTAAAGGACTTCAATAACTCAGACATAGGTTAGGGGTTTGTTATAGAAGTGGATGAGTGAGATTCTGTGGCCTGCATTGTGCAGGAGGTCAGACTAGATGATCATAATGGTCCCTTCTGACCTTAAAGTCTATGAATCTATGAGTAATTCCTGGAAGACACCAGCAGGGGGCATCGCATGGGGTGAGTCCACTCCTCTACACCTTCTTAAAACCAAGATTTTAAAAGTAGTCAATTTTTTGATTTACAAGAGTTTGCCTAGCAACTTTTATCTAAAAGAGAATTTCTAGGAATTCCCAATAAAGAAGTTGTTTGAACAACTAATTTGTGCAATTAGTGCACAAATGCTTATTTCTCATGCACAGCTTTATACAGAGGATCTACAGTGTATCTATATGCTTCTGAAATTCATAAGCTACAAATTGACAGACAATCCAGTAAGTTTTTGGAAAGTGTAGGGGACAAATTCCTGCTCCAAGTGCTGGAGGAACCAACTAGGGGCAGAGCTCTTCTTGACCTGCTGCTCGCAAACTGGGAAGAATTAGTAGGGGAAGCAAAAGTGGGTGGGAACCTGGGAGGCAGTGACCATGAGATGGTTGAGTTCAGGATCCTGACACAAGGAAGAAAGGAGAGCTGCAGAATATGGACCCTGGACTTCAGAAAAGCAGACTTTGACTCACTCAGGGAACTGATGAGCAGGATCCCTTGGGAGAATAACATGAGGGGGAAAGGAGTCCAGGAGAGCTGGCTGCATTTTAAAGAATCCTTATTGAGGTTGCAGGAAAAAAACATCCCAGTGTGTAGAAAGAATAGTAAATATGGCAGGCAACCAGCTTGGCTTAACAGTGAAATCCTTGCTGATCTTAAAAACAAAAAAGCAGCTTACAAAAAGCGGAAGACTGGACAAATGACCAGGGAGGAGTATAAAAATATTGCTCAGGCATGCAGGAGTGAAATCAGGAAGGCCAAATCACACCTGGAGTTGCAGCTAGCAAGAGATGTTAAGAGTAACAAGAAGGATTTCTTCAGGTATGTTTGAAAACTCATGGCGATTGGGGGAGGTCCCAGATGACTGGAAAAAGGCTAATGTAGAGCCTATCTTTAAAAAAGAGAAGGAGGAGGATCCAGGGAACTACAGACCAGTCAGCCTCACCTCAGTCCCTGGAGAAATCATGGAGCAGGTCCTCAAGGAATCAATTCTGAAGCACTGAGAGGAGAGGAAACTGATCAGGAACAGTCAGCATGGATTCACCAAGGGCAAGTCATGCCTGACTAACCTAATTGCCTTCTATGAGGAAATAACTGGGTCTGTGGATGAAGGGAAAGCAGTGGATGTGTTATTCCTTGACTTTAGCAAAGCTTTTGATATGGTCTCCAACAGTATTCTTGCCAGCAAGTTAAAGAAGTATGGGCTGGATGAATGGACTATAAGGTGGGTAGAAAGCTGGCTAGATCGTCAAGCTCAATAGGTAGTGATCAACAGCTCCATGTCTAGTTGGCAGCCGGTTTCAAGCGGAGTGCCCCAAGGGTCGGTCCTGGAGCTGGTTTTGTTCAATATCTTCATTAGTGATCTGGAGTATGGCGTGGACTGCACTCTCAGCAAGTTTGCAGATGACACTTGTCATGGTATCTTTCCTCGATCTGAACCTTAGAGTCCAAAAATTGGGGTACCAGCATGAATTCCTCTAAGCTTAATTACCAGCTTAGATCTGATAAGCTGCCACCAATCAGGAATTCCAGTGCCTGATACACTCTGGTCCCCCCAAAACCTTCCCTGGGGACCCCCAAGACCCAGACCCCCTGGATCTTAACACAAGGAAAGTAAACCCCTTTCCTCTTCCTCTTAGCTTAATTACCAACTTAGATCTGATAAGCTGCCACCAATCAGGAATTCCAGTGCCTGATACACTCTGGTCCCCCCAAAACCTTCCCTGGGGACCCCCAAGACCCAGACCCCCTGGATCTTAACACAAGGAAAGTAAACCCCTTTCCTCACCGTTGCCTTTCCCAACCTTCACCTCCCTGGGTTACCCTGGAAGATTACTGTGATTCAAACTCCTTGAATCACAACACAGAGAAATTAGGTCTCCTGGAGAGAGAGAAAGATTCATGCTCTGTGAATCTAAAACAAAGGGATTCCACCCTTCCCCTCCCTTCTCCTTCCCTGTTAAGTACAGACTCAATTCCCTTGAGCCTCAACAAGGGGGAAAAATCAGACAGGTCTTAAAAGCAAAACTTTTAATAAAAAGAAAGAAAAAAAAGTAAAAGTTTATCTCTGCAATTTAGATGGTAAAAAGTTACAGGGTCTGTCAGCTTATAGAAACTAGAAAGAAGCCTCTCCCCCAGCAAAATACAATTTAAAATACTTCCAGCAAACTACACATTTGCAAATAAAGGAAAACAAATAAAAAGACTATACCGCCTTCCTACTTTTGTACTCACAAAATTGGAATAGAAGGTTAGAGAGCCTGTAGGTACGTGTGGTCACTCTCAGAGCCCAGAGAGAACAAACAAAACCCAAAAAACAAAGGCTTCCCTCCACCGAGATTTGAAAGTATCTTGTCTCCTGATTGGTCCCCTGGTCATGTGTTTGGTTCCCTGTTTGTTAACCCTTTACAGGTAAAAGAGATATTAACCCTTAACTATCTGTTTATGACAACACTCAACTGAGAGGAGTGGTAGATACGCTGGGGGGTAGGGATAGGATACAGAGGGACCTAGACAAATTAGAGGACTGGGCCAAAAGAAACCTGATGAGGTTCAATAAGGACAAGTGCAGAGTCCTGTACTTAGGACGGAAGAACCTCATTCACTGTTACAGACTAGGGACCGAATGGCTAGGAAGCAGTTCTGCAGAAAAGGACCTAGGGGTTAGGGTGGACGAGAAGCTGGATATGAGTCAACAGTGTGCCCTTGTTGCCAAGAAGGTAAACAGCATTTTGGGCTGTATAAGTAGGGGCATTGCCAGCAGATCGAGGGACGTGATCATTCCTCTCTATTTAACATTGGTGATGCCTCATCTGTAGTACTGTGTCCAGTTTTGGGTCCCACACTACAAGAAGGATGTGGAGAAATTGGAAAGAGTCCAGCAGAGGGCAACAAAAATGATTAGGGGGCTGGAGCACATGACCTACGAGGAGAAGCTGAGGGAACTAGGATTGTTTAGTCTGCAGAAGAGAAGAACGAGGGGGGATTTGATAGCTGCTTTCAGCTACCTGAAAGGGGGTTCCAAAGAGGATGGATCTAGACTGTTCTCAGTGGTACCTGATGACAGAACAAGGAGTAATGGTCTCAAGTTGCAGTGGGGGAGATTTAGGTTGGATATTAGGAAAAACTGTTTCACTAGGAGGGTGGTGAAGCACTGGAATGGGTTACCTAGGGAGGTAGTGGACTCTCTTTTCTTAGAGGTTTTTAAGGTCAGGCTTGACAAAGCCCTGGCTGGGACAATTTAGTTGGGAATTGGTCCTGCTCTGAGCAGGGGATTGGACTGGATGACCTCCTGAGGTCCCTTCCAACCCTGATATTCTATGAAGAAACACACCAGGAGCTAAAATGAGTTTCCAAGAATAAAAACAGCTGGTAAAGAAACAAAAGCCAAAAATTCTTCCTGGCTGCTTGCTTCCCCCCCCTCCACCCACCTTTTTATTTTTTTCAATTTAACTTGAACCAAATGAAAAAAATCTGTTTGGAACCCAATATGTCTCTAACTAAAAATGTGGTGTCTAGCCTAAAAACAGAGGCTGTTGGACATCATGCCAGTATGAACAGGATTCCCACAGACCTGTTGTTTCCCAAGTCCTTAATGTGGTTCAACTCAAACAAGTGGTTTTAGGATTCTCAGTTAAAAATCTGCAATCTACATCTGCAATTCATTGGAGTTTCTTAATTTTTTTTATTTGTTTAATGAATGTCATGCAATCCAGTAATAATCAATTACTGATCCTGCAGGAGTCCCCACTTCCACTTCCTAAGAAGAGCTCCTTTGGCACTGGTAGTCAAGATGTGCATTTCATCAGCACTGTTTTGCCAGAATCAGCAAACATTATCTGACAAAAGTAATGAAAATGCTTGGCAACCCAGGATACATAATTATGAGAGACAGTCTAGGAATGGCAGGGACAGAACTTCTAGCTTTGTGTATAGTACAAATCATTTCGCCCATTTCCTACAAGACTCTAGTCACAATACATTCAGGAGGAGCTCTTATGTTAAGAAGCTTATACAATTATGTTTCAAAGAGAGGAGGCTTAGAGCCAGTGGTTTTAATTTTATTTCAAAGAAAATGTACAATTGCTGTGTTGGAAACAGCAGTGGGGTAAAACTTTCATTGAAATATGCCAAAAATCAGGCACTCAAATGTCAGCATTACTGGCTGCTGTACATCTAATCAGCTGGATGCAGCGCTAAGAACTAACCTCAGTCTTGCTAGTAAATCTCAAAAATTGTTTTGTGGGAGCAGGATAGGGTTTAATATTTAGTTCTTATAAAATACATTACATTATCAAAGTGCTGTAGCAAATAGAACCTTCACATCACTCTTATGAGGCAGATAGATAATCATTAATGTCCCTGCCCCATTAACCATTTCAATCTTCCACTATAATGGGAACCATATATAAAACATTGTGAGAGTTAAAGGTATGCATTGCAAATTATATATCTAAAATCAGAAGTCCCTCAAGCACATTTTTATAGTGCTTATCCCCTTAGCATCCAAGTGACTCAGAAAGAAATCCTATCGTGTTGTATATAATGTGTCTTTATTGCCATGTCCATCCTGTGGAGGGGGCAAGATCCTTGGGGAAGAGACCATGTCCTCCTCCATATTTTGTCTAATGCCACGGCTATGATTAAATAAATTGTCATAAGACTCATAACTAAAATACATTTGGAGACAGTGTAAAGGGTCCCAGTAGTCAGAAAGACAAGCTATAGCAGACATTCCCTCCATTTTGTCCCAATTTAGATTAAGTTGTACATTTATGAGGAATTTTTTTAAATTCCTTACATTGATCATGCTGCCATCACTCTTCCCTAGCAAGCTTCACTGTCCCAGCACACAATATAATCCCAATATGAATTCCAGCAACAGAGCACAGTAAACTCTACAGAGCAGGGATTGTGTTTTCTTATACATCCATATAGCATTTAACCCAGGGGTCAGCAACCTTTCAGAAGTGGGGTGCCGAGTCTTCATTTATTCACTTTAATTTAAGGTTTTGCATGCCGGTAATACATTTTAACGTTTTTTAGGTTTCTCTTTATAAGTCTATATATAATATAGCTAAACTATGTATTGTAGGTAAAGTAAACAAGGTTTTCAAAAATGTTTAAGAAGCTTCATTTAAAATTAAATTAAAATGCTGATCCTAAGCCGCCGGCCTGCTCAGCCCGCTCCCGGCCTGGGGTTCCGTCCACCTAGGTCAGCAGCAGGCTGAGTGGGGCCTGGGGCCAGAACCCCAGGTTGCCAGTGGGCTGAGCAGGGCCGGTGGCTGGGACCCCAGCTGGCAAGGGGCCGGCAGCCAGAACCCCAGACCAGCAGCAGGCTAAGCAGGGCCGGCAGCCAGAACCCCAGACCGGTGGTGAGTTGAGCAGAGCCGGCACCCCAGACCAGC
The DNA here is from genome assembly GCF_025201925.1 of Gopherus flavomarginatus. Lineage (NCBI taxonomy): Eukaryota > Metazoa > Chordata > Testudines > Testudinidae > Gopherus > Gopherus flavomarginatus. The sequence continues at coordinate 24,389,641 of NC_066633.1, forward strand.
AACAGGCCGAGCTGCACAGCCTGCTGTCAGTCTGGGGTTCCATCCGCTGGCTCCTGCCAGCCAGGGTCCCGGCTGCCGGCCCTGCTCAGCCCGCTGCCAGCCTGGGGTCCCGGCCCTGCCCACATACAGTGGGTACCTACCTTCTCCCTGGTTCTGGCCCATTCTCTTCTCTCTCTCTCTCTGCACTGCGCTGAGGGTGGGTGCACTAAGCACAGGGCTGGGGGTGAAGGAGCAGGCTGGGGGTTGGGGTGGGTGTGGAGCACTTACCTGGGCAGCTCCCATTTGGTGCAAGCGGTGCAGGAGCTCCCATTTGGTGCTCAGGGTGGGGATGTGGGGGGTGCAAAAGTCAGGGCATGGGGTGTGGGGAGGCTGGGTATGTGTGGGGAGTGCAGGAGTCAGGGCAGGGAGTGCAGGAGTCAGGGCAGGGGGAGTGGGGAGGCTGGGTATGTGTGGAGGGTGCAGGAGTCAGGGATAGGGTCATGAGGGGGATGCAGGGAGCTGGGGTGCAAGGGGGTATAGGAGTCAGGGCAGAGGGCTGGGGGCGTGTGAGGGGGTGCAGGGGACAGGGCATGTGGTGTGAGGGGGCTGGGTATGTGTGGAGGGTGCAGGAATCAGCGATAGGGTTGTGGGGGGGATGCACAGGGCTGGGGTGCAGGGGTCAGGGCAGAGGGCGGGGGTGGGCTGGGATCAGGGGGGTGCTCCCAGCCCCCTGTCCTGAGCAGCTCACAGCAGGGGGCTGGAAGGTTAGCTCCACTCCTACCCACCTTCCCCAAGGCCCCAGTCCTGCCTCCCTTCCCCACCTCCTTACCAGTCTGAGCAATGAGGGCGCTGGGGCTGCTCTTCTCCCCTCCCTCACAAGGGCCATCGGTGGAAGGGAGGGAGAGGAGGCGAGGCTCAATGCCGCATGCTGGGGGAAGAGGCGGGGGAGAGGGAAGCTTGGCTGCCAGCGGAGCCTGCCCTACAGCAGCAGCCGGCAGGACCAAGCTTGCTTCTGCCCCCTGTCCCTGCCAGAGAGAGCGGTAGGCGGGGGGCGGAGAAGAGCGGGCTGAGTCAGGCAGCATTTTTAATGGCATGCTGCTGCCTGCTGGGGTCCAGCTCAGCCCGCTGCCAGGGTTTGGCACTAGGCTGAGCGGGACCCCGGCAGGCAGCAGCGTGCCATTAAAAATCGGCTCACGTGCTGTCTTTGGCACACGTGCCATAGGTTGCCGACCCCTGACTTCACCTCTTTTGGGCTCTACCATAATATACCGTATGACATCGGAGTATCTAGATAACTCTCATGTCCTTGACAATCTGGCTATAGACCTAATTGTGGCACAGAAGCTGCACTGTTTGTGCTGTCAAATGATCTCCTACTGACAATGGGTAAAGGTCCAGTGTCCTTGCTAGCATCATTACATTTATCAGCTGCCTTTGATAGCATCAGTCATAAATATTGCTGACTCATCTATGGAAAGATCACAACCAGTAGCTGTGAGCACAACTGCTCTTCTTCCCTGAAGACTCTCCAATCCAATATACTATTCTGTCACTCCTTCTGTTCCAAATAGATACGGGGCCGCTAGGAGGGTTAGTAAGAAGACATGGGATGTAGTGATTTCCGTGGGCTGATGACACCTAATTGTATGTGTCTAAGTCTCAAACTTGGACAACAATGCATTTCAGAACTTCCACCAGTTAAGACTGAGGCATGATTGAGAGCAAGCTGCCTGAACCTCAGCTCAGCTCAGTAAGATTGAGGTGAGGAGAACAGGTTGGAGGAAACAGCCAGAGGAGACGGTGGCAGCAACATCAGCCCCTTTAACTGAGCCACTGTTTCTCCACTGCTCATGAAAATTCTCTATTTAGGGATGATTTTAAATGGAACTGGTCAGGAATTTTCTGTCTGAATGATTTGCTAATAGAAAATGCAGTTTCTAAAAAAAAAATGATGCCTCATCCTCCCTAGCTAGACTACACCTACCATGATACACCCAGAATCATATGATTCCCCTGATGCATCATGCAGCTCAGTCAGCAGGGTCCGCTTTGCAGTGTGGAAAATGTAGTCTTCCAGAGAGGCCAGCCCACAGGAGAGAAAGGGGGAGATGATGGACTTTAAAACGGGGGCTCAAACTACAACTCCCATAAGGAAGAGAAATGCTGGTTAATGCTGATTTGCCCTGAAACAAAGATTTTTTTGGCCAATTCAACAAAACAAAACATTTTGATTTTAGGAATATTGAAATGTTTCCTTTCAACTGAAAATGCTGAAGTGTACTGACATTTCTGAATCAAAAACTTTTCACATTTCTGTTCTCTGAAAAATCTCAGAATTTCATCTTTTCATCCTATTTCAGGACGAACACAAATGTTGAAATGTCGGTAATTCCCCCAAGATGGAAATTCCAAAATTCACTCAGTTATAATTTTAAATTAAAACATAAGAATGGCCCAGCTAGCCCAGTATCCTGTTTTCCAAGAGTGGCTAGTGCCAGATGCTACAGAGGGAATGAATAGCACAGGGCAATTTTGAGTGATCCATTCCCTGTTCTCCAGTCCCAGGTCTGGCAGTTAGAAGTTTAGGGGCACCTAGAGCATAGCATTGCATCCCTGACCATCACTGCTAATAGCCATAGATGCATCTATCATCCTTGAATTTACAGAATCATAGATTATTAGGGTTGGAAGAGACCTCAAGAGGTCATCTAGTCCAATCCCCTGCTCTAATTATCTAATACTTTTTTTCCGAACCAAGTTATAAAACCAGACTGCTGTTAGATGATCTCAGCTAAGGACAAGACAACTTCAAATAACAGATGGTTTCTTGTAAGAGAGTTAATTAGATAGGGTGTCCTGGAAATTCTGCTTAGAATCATAGAAGATATGGGTTGGAAGAGACCTCAGGAGGTCATCTAGTCCAACCAGACCAACCCCAACTAAATCATCCCAGCCAGGGCTTCATCAAGGCTGACCTTAAAAACCTCTAAGGATGGAGATTCCACCACCTCCCTAGGTAACCCATTCCAGTACTTCACCACCGTTCCAGTTAAACAGTTTTTCCTAATATCCAACCTAGACCTCCCCCACTGCAATTTGAGACCACTGATCCTTGTTCTGTCATCTGCCATCACGGAGAACAGCCGAGCTCCATCCTCTTTGGAAGCCTCCTTCAGGTAGCTGAAGGCTGCTATCAAATCCCCCCTGACTCTTCTCTTCTGCAGACTAAATAACCCCAGTTCCGTCAGCCTCTCCTCCCCCTAATCATTTTCATTGCCCTCTGCTGGACTCTCTCCAATTTTCTCACGATAAAATGCCCCCACACACATGGGATCCCCTGGGTAAGCAGCAGCGTTATATATAACTAATGGCTTTATATGCATTGAGAAGTATCTTGGAAAGGGTTAAAGGCGTAAGAGTGGATTGGAAGATTCCTTTGCAGGTTACAGGAGGCCGAAGCAGGAGGAAGGGGGAAAGGAACGGGTTAACTCAACGATCCAGCATGGCCAAAAAATAAGGAATAAAACTGCAGCCCAAGGCCAGCGCACACAAACAAGCTCTCTGCTGCCAAACAGCCAGAAGCCTGCATATCAATCCTGGCCAGCTGTTTAAAAAAAAAAAAAAAAAAAAAAAAGAACTAAGCCAGACAGAACTAAAGAAATGGCAAAACCAGTAAAATGGCAAAACCCAGTGAGCTGAAAAACAACAGTCTTGCGACCCTGAAACTGGTGTGTTTTTGGGAACCTAAGGGACTCGTGGTAGACCGGTTTGGACTGGTACTGAGAGCACAAGGGGCAAAGGTCCCAGGACAAAAATGCTCCCGGAAGAACCCAGGGTTAAAAACCCTCCCAAGAGTTGAAGCAAGTCGGAGATTTACAGTAGACCCTAGACGACCTACGCACAGGGCAGAACTCTCGTCTACCCTTCCCCCTCTTCTTCTTATGTTACACCCAGCCTTGGCCAGGCTTATGTTGTGCATGTGTAAATATGAAAGTGGGTTAGGCCTTGGGCACTAACGCTTTCTTCCTCCCTCTAAATGATGTGGGGTGCACCCAGCACTCATCACGGTTATTTAATTAATAAAGCTTTAAACTTAGTCACTTGGTGTGCTCCTTCATCTTCTCCCCTAAAGGTCCTGCAGCCTCAGCCTGATCACCTAAAGCCCCAGGCAGATTGGTATCATAAATTTGTCATATTTTTGATGGAGAAGTGCAGAGGTGCTCTGAGAGAGCACCAACTGTTCTAACCAGCTGCATTAAAGAATTGTGTCAGCATGTTTAGGAAACGAGTAGTCACGATTCCGTACTCGGGAGTCCCGCAGTCGTGGGCGATGGCATCAATGATGGGTTCAAGGCTGGACGCATGTGCATTAGGATTAGGAAGCACAGGCATGGGAGTGCTGCTGCCTGGCCCGCTGGTGTCACGGAAGACTAGTGGACCTGATGCCCGAGCCATGGAGGGAGTGACAAAAAGGGACAGGACCCTGTTGCCTCTTTCAAAGGGGGGTGAGGACCTCTCCCGGCTGGAGAGGGGTCTCACCAAGGTGAAACACAATCCCTGGGGTTCCGTGGCAGAGCTTCAGAAAAGGGTGCAAACTTGGCAGGATTTGTTAGACCTGTATGTCAAGTACGAAAGGCAGAAGGGTAAAAACTTGGGGGCAGGTGTGGGATTGGTATGGACTACAGCGGCTTTGTGGAACCAAATGTTGTTGGGGCAGAAAGAGGAGTTGGGGGAAAGGGAAGAAGTATGTACCCAACAGCTAGTGGAAACTGAGCAACTGAAAACACAAATTACTAACCAGGCGGCAACCCAAGCCTACACCCAGAACAAGCTGCAGGCCTTAAGACAGGACTTCCAGGCGGAAAAAGCAGAACGCACCCGCCTGGAAACACTGGCTAAGCAAGTACTGGTCCTTCAGAGACTTGTCAAAGATTTGACCGTTCGTACCCAGCATACACTTGAACAGCAGTGTGCTTGCCAGAAAGGAAAACTGAACAGTTAAAACACCAATTGGCCATGCATTATGTCCAGGTGGTGAGCCTCACGGGGGATGACTCGGGCGACCCTTGTGAGGGCTTTGATCTCTCCCTTTGCGAGGATCCTCAATTTTGGACAGAACAATATTTAACCCAACAAGTCCATAGCATCCAGGAGGATATGCTCCATGGAGCCTGGCCCAGGGAAATCCATTCCCACTCAGGAATTCCCCGGGAGCAATAGCCTTTTCGCTATTCCTAGAGGATCACTAACTGGAAGTGCACAGACATAGCCTGCTACTTCACGGCCTTTGATCCCATAAAAGGAGTATGGATCCCTGCTATAAAAATCCAACCAGGCCTTTGGAAAGGCTGCCTCTGGGACTGGGTGGTCCATAGCAACGTATAGGAGGTGGCTCCCCCCAATAACACAGCTAAGCAGTATGTGCTGACTGCACCCCCTGACTACCAGCACATATGGATTGCAGAGGGCAACACCTGGCAGCTATGGCCTATGAAGTGCCCTCAAATAATGTGTAAAAAAAGGGCAATACCAGATCGCTTTTATGAGGTGTTTCAACACATCTGCTGGGAAGGGGAGGCATCGGAATATGCCCCCACCATGGCACATTTGTTTACCAATACTTTCCAAACACGTGCAGAGACCACCTACCCCAGGGTGCCCCTCAACTTGCTGTTACAATCTCAAGTGCAAATTTTTTCTGTGCATTGGCCCACTATTATTCAAAGTATTGCTAATGTTTCTAACTATATTGTGTTTAATTTTTCATGAATTACATCCAATGTTTTTCTCCCATTGGTGCACACCCAAAGAAGTATAAAGTATAAAGAACTATGGGCTGGATGAATGGACTATAAGGTGGACAGAAAGCTGGCTAGATCGTCAGGTTCTACAGGCAGTGATCAATGGCTCCATGTTTAGTTGGCAGCTGGTATCAAACGGAGTGCCCCAAGGTCGGTCCTGGGGCCGGTTTTGTTCAATATCTTCATTAATGTTCTGGAGGATGGCGTGACCTGCACCCTCAGCAAGTCTGCAGATGACTCTAAACTGAGAGAAGTGGAAGATATGCTGGAGGGTAGGATACAGAGGATGTAGACAAATTAGATGATTGGGCCAAAAGAAATCTGATGAGGTTCAACAAGGACAAGTGCAGAGTCCTGCACTTAGGATGGAAGAATACTTCTTTAACTTGCTGGCAAGAATACTGTGGGATCCCGTATCAAAAGCTTTGCTAAAGTCAATGTATATCACGTCCACCGCTTTCCCCATATTCACAGAGACAGTTATGTCATTATAGAAGGCAATCAGGTTTCTCAGGCTTGACTTGCCCTTAGTGAATCCATGTTGACTGTTCCTGATCACCTTCCTCTCCTCCAAGTGCTTCAAAATGGATTCCCTGAGGACCTGCTCCATGATTTTTCCAGGGACTGAGGTGAGGCGGACCAGTCTGTAGTTCCCCAGATTCTCCTCCTTCCCTTTTTTAAAGATGGGCACTGTATTTGCCTTTTTCCAATTGTGCGGGACCTCCCCTGATCACCATGAGTTTTCAAAGACAATGGCTAATGGCTCTGCAATCACATCAGCCAACTCCCTCAGCACCCTCGGATGCATTATATCTGGCCCCATGAACCTGTGCACATCCAGCTTTTCTAAAGAGTCCTTAACCTGTTCTTTCACCACAGAGGGCTTCTCACTTCCTCCCCATACTGTGCTACCCAGTGCAGCAGGCTGGGACCTGACCTTGTCTGTGAAGACCAAGGCAAAAAAAGCATTGAGTACTTCAGCTTTTTCCACATCATCTGTCACTAGGCTGCCTCCCCCATTCAGTAAGGATCTCACACTTTCCATGACCTCTTTCTTGTTGCTAACATATACATAGAAACTCTTCTTGTTTCTCTTCACATCCCTTGCTAGCTGCAACTCCAGTTGTGCTTTGGCCTTCCTGATTACATTCCTGCATACTCAAGCAATATTTTTATACTCCTCCCTGGTCTGTCTAAGTTTTTGCTTCTTGTAAGCTTCTTATAAGATCATGACTTCAGTGCAAAATCCAGAGGAATGGAGGTATTTCTGTTATGCACTGTCCTACATGGGCCTAGAGTCCCTCACTAGCAGGATTACAGGCTAAATAGGAAGACCACCACAACACAACAGGAAGGATCTAGGGCATCTCTTTATTAATAATGGTGGACTGGCTGATACGAGTTTACATTCATGGACTCTGTGAGGCAGGATTCACTGGATGGCATCAAAGACTGTAAGTAATGAAAACAGCAATGGGATGCGGAGCAGAGTTTGTAGGTGAAGACAAGAAGTCTGAATTTGATACAGACGGGAAGAGGATGGGTGACTTGAAGAAACAAATTGGGGAGAGATTACTCTTTTCCAAGCACAAATATTTGAAATAGCAGCAAAGAAAATACTGAAAATGACTGGTTGAGCAAATTGCTTTTTTCCAGTTTACTCCAGTGTGAAAAATATCCAGCAAACTGTAATGTTGAATCCAATTAATATAAGTATAGCAGGAGCGCCAACAGCTGTTTATTTCGGTGGGTTCTCATAAACCGTAACACATAGGAATACAATTTCTGTTCCTACCAGCCTCTGATCTGATTGTAGATATGCTGTGTATCTAGCACTTTGAAATCAGAACAGCTGTGTGAGAAGCAGCTGTAGGAAATTCATGGGAGGCCAAGAGCTTCCATTTCACTGGTCACCTTATGTGAGTTGCCACAACACCCAAGTAAACAAGATGGCAACAAACAGATACACTGTTTAATCTAGAGATTAGCCCGGGGTAGGCAACCTATGGCACGCGTGCCAAAGGCAGCACGTGAGCTGATTTTCAGTGGCACTCTCACTGCCTGGCTCCTGGCCACCGGTCTAAAGGTCTCTGCATTTTAATTTAATATTAAATGAAGCTTTTTAAACATTTTAAAAACCTTATTTACTTTACATACAACAATAGTTTAGTTACATATTATAGACTTACAGAAAGAGACCTAAAAACGTTAAAATGTATTACTGGCATGCAAAATCTTAAATTAGAGTGAATAAATGAAGACACGGCACACCGCTTCTGAAGTTTGCCAACCCCTGGATTAGCCAAACATAAACCCCACCCCTGTCCCATTTAAAATGCCCTTGCCCTCCTTATCTCAAAATAATGGTTTGTCCCAACATAGGAGACTGTATCACATTAAATTTAATGGCCTCTCAATGCAATTCAGTCCACCACAGAAAGAGCAGGAAGGAGATTAACTTTACCCTGGAGAAGTTATTCACATTTAATATTTTCAAAAACATTCCCTTGGTTTTCACACCTCAACTGCCAGAAGAGGGCCTCATCCTCCCTGATTGAACTAACCTCATTATCTCTAGCTTGCCTGCATATATATACCTGCCCCTGGATATTTCCACTACATGCATCTGATGAAGTGGGTATTCACCCACGAAAGCTCATGCTCCAAACCGTCTGTTAGTCTATAAGGTGCCACAGGACTCTTTGCTGCTTTTACAGATCCAGACTAACACGGCTACCCCTCTGATACTACTTAACTTTGAAAGCTCATTCGTGTCTAGCCCATTGTTTCTAATAGTCCTTTGAAGCTCATAACATTGCTCAGGGTTTACATTAGTCATGACTCCCCTACACAGACATTACCTACAATCCCACAATAATACATAAACATTTGCATTTTTAATACAATGAACTCCTAAGATACTTAAACTTAATTCAATAAGGTCTGCCCAGGATATTACAGAAAATGGCCATATCTGTCACACATCCCATATATTTAAATGTCTGGAAGCTGGTGGGCTAGCGTTGTCTATGGAGGGCACTGAATTCTCTGATTAGGTCCCCTTTTGGGCGGACCAGAGCCATGGTCTGTGGCACTTTAGGGCAGAGTGAAAGGTTCATCTTTATGAAAGTAGATGTTTGTTCATTTTTTTGGAACCCTCCTTTACTTTCCTCTGGCTTCTAAACTAGAAAAGAAACTGTAATTTTTTTTAAAAATCATAATGATCCCTCCTGGCCTTAGAATCTATACATCTATGAACACTTTGTACATGTGCCTTGAGACCTATAAATGAGCACATGTAAAACACAATTTAGTGACAAATAAATAGATGTTGCTGCTAACTTTGCCAAACTGCATGCACAGTTCTGGACTGGCAAATTAACCTCGCTTTCTGAATGAAATTTGAACCTGGGTAGCTCTCCAAACTATTAGTGTGCATTCTCAATCACACAGATGTTTGGCTCAGGAGATGGTTATCTTTATTTCCCATGGAAGTTTCTGTGGCTCAGAGGCTGGCTGAGAAGCAGGAGTGCAGAAAGCCAGGTATGATGCACGTTGCAGTCACTAAAGAACTCTCTTCCCATCCCCCACAACATTAATTTTAGAGCTGGTTATTTAACAGATGGAGAAGGTTCAGTTGTTGATAGGATGCTAGCTATCATGAACCATTTTATCTTAGCAGCTATCACTAACAGCATTACTCTCTAGGACATCTGCTCCAGTCAAGGAAGAGAACGGTGAAAGCGTTTTGGATAGCATTAGTACAAAGAAGGCACAGCTGCTGAGCGTCTGCATATCTCTTTATCCTTCCTTTTAAACCATTACCAAAGAGTCTGGAAAAGAGCCTTCAGCCTCTGATATTGAGGCACATGCTGGTGCAGATTCCTCTAAAATGAATGCTTATGTCTGTAAAGGAGGTAATAAATGTCAAATGAATAGGGGAGCATGTGGTGCCCATGCCACCAACATGGATTGTCATTTAAATACTTTCTAATTAAGATAACAATGGAAGCATGTGTCTGGGAAGGACTTAGGGGAGTGAAACACACTTAACCTCCCTCAGCTGTTTGGCCAAGGGCTCTCCAGAGAATTCTACAGAGTGGTGGTCAATGAGATAAATAGATTATCAGGGGAAGCTGCATAAACATGTGCCTGTTGCACCCAGAAATACGGATAGGGAAGGAATAAACATTTCTGAAGCCCTGTGACTAAAGAATCATAGAAAGACCTTATTCCAAAATTTCTGCCATCTCAGGAACTCAAGTATATTTTTAATCTTCTGTAACCGAAGTTTAAGAAAGCAGGATTTTGTTTCCCACATTATTATGTAGGAAAGCTGCACTATATAAAACTACTCTTGAGGGAATTCTGTGCCAAAAAGATAAAAATTCTGCACACAATATTTTAAAATTCTGCATATTTTATTTGTCAAAAATATTATCACATCAGTTTCAATTATTTTGGTAATTTATTTCAAAATACCTGTCAGCAAGTATATCTGTAACAATATAGTCAACAAAAAAGATTCTCTGCAGCACCAATTCTTCAGCGACAAATGAAATTTTGCACAGAACATTAACTCTACACAAATTCTGCATTGCACAATGGCGCAGAATTCCCTCAGGAGTACAAAACAGACTTGGTAACTTTTAAGTATTAGCTAGGTAGCTATCATACACTTTCACTTGACTTAAAAAGGGCACTACCAAACATTTAATAAAATTTTTTACTGCTCCAATGTTCCTTTATGGTTACAATGCAGCAAAACATTTGCTTAATTTTCAACTTACTAAATCAAACTTGAGGTTAAGCACATGTTGAAGTGCTTTGCTACATCAAGGCCCAAATATAGATAATATTCTCCATTAGAAAACTAGTTTCACTTGGTCAAAGTTGAAGTCCAAAGAACATATCTGAGTTGACTTATCCTTTGAGTGTAGACCCCCCCAAATGTTTCTCTCTGTTGCTTGAATGTGGAAATTATATATTTTTTTTAATTCCTCTTTTCATTTCCACCCCAGATGTATGCTGTATAACCTTTGACAAAGGAAACGGGTAGGATTGTTGTCTTTATAAAGAGTCTGGATGTTTCTTTAACTTGAAGCAATATAGCTGGATATATCTGCTAGAAGCCAGCCTCACCTGTCAAAGTAGGGAAGACTTAAAAAGAATTGCATTAATTTTGTTACTATGCAGAGGGATGAAATAGAGACGGATTAAACCTCCCTTCCAACCCCAAAGATGTTAAGAAAGATCTACAGTTCTCATCATTCTTAAACTTTCTATATATTTATTTACAAACTCTCCATGAGACAATGAAACATTATTCTGTGACTGCCACAAAAATTCTTCAATCAAGAAAAAATATGTACTTGTATGTTAGGATATAGATATTCAGGCCTGTCTGCAAAGGCCTATACTTTAAGAATTTAGGTGTATTCTTATCACTTAGCTAGTTATAGAAGCATAAAAGAGAGAATCAAAATCACTATCTGCCGGTGAAAAGGCCTTCTCTTACTGTGACAGTCTGCGGCCTGGTTCTTAGGCTAAGGTCTTCAGCTAAGCAGCAGAGGCCAGCCATAAACTGGGAAGTGTATGGTCATGTCCTCACATTCCAAACTAGTCACATTGAAAGAAGGTGCTATTGGGCTGTTAGGAATACAATCCTGCCCTGATATTCTTATCACCTCCAGAGAAAGGGAAGAGACTAGAAGATGTAAAAGGAAACTTAGTTTGATGGCATCCTGTCTGGCAAGAACTCACTTATCCATAGCTGGGATGTGAAACCCTCATTTCTGTATTGTTCTATCACTGTAGTCTCCACTTCCCTATTGTTTGTCTGTACAATCTCTGTCTGGTTCTGTAACTGTTTCTGTCTGCTGTATAATTAATTTTGCTGGGTGTAAACCAATTAAGGTGGTAGGATATAATTGGTTAAATAACCATATTACAATATGTTAGGATTGGTTAGTTAAATTTCAGTAAAATAATTGGTTAAGGTATAGCTAAACAGAACTCAAGTTTTACTATACAGTCTGCAGTCAGTCAGGAAGTAAGGGGAGGAACAGGGACTGGGGATGGGGGAATTGGGATCATGTTTTGTTAAGGGGGGAGATGGGAACAGGAACAGGGACACAGGCAAGGCTCTGTAATGTCAGAGCTGGGAAGGGGGACACTAAGGAAGGAAACTGGAATCATGCTTGCTGGAAGTTCACCCCAATAAACATTGAATTGTCTGCAGCTTTGGACTTTGGGTATTGTTGCTCTCTGTTCATGTGAGAAGGACCAGGGAAGGGAGAGGGTGAAGGAATAGGCCCCCTAACATCTTGGTACCGTTGACTCGGATAGGTGAGTGGCAGCCTGTAAGCCCCCCTCCCCAACAGTCTGCGCAGCTACTTGGAGGGGGCATAGCGAACTCTCGTGATGTTAGTTGCGTGTCATAAACAGATAGCTAAGGGTTAATGTCTCTTTCACCTGAAGCACCTGACCAGAGGACCAATCAGGAAACCGGATTTTTTCAACTCTGGGTGGAGGGAAGTTTGTGTCTGAGTCTTTGTTTTCGGTCTGCCTGCTTTTCTCTCAGCTATGAGGAGTAATTTCTATTTCCTGCTCTCTAATCTTCTGTTTCCAAGTTGTAAGTACAGAGATCATGTATTTACATGTCTATAGTTGCTGGAGTGCTTTGAATTGTATTCTTTTTAAATAAGGCTGTTTATTCAATATTCTTTTAAGCAATTGACCCTGTATTTGTCACCCAAATACAGAGAGACCATTTGTATGTATTTTTCTTTCTTTTTTATATAAAGCTTTCTTTTTGAGACCTGTTGGAGTTTTCTTTTCTGGGAAACTTCAGGGAAATTGAGTCTGTACTCACCAGGGAATTGGTGGGAGGAAGAAGTCCGAGGGAGATCTGTGTGTGTTAGATTTACTAGTCTGATTTTGCATTCCCTCTGGGTGAAGAGGAAAGTGCTTTTGTTTCCAGGATTGGAATTACAGAGGGTGGACTCCCTCTGTTTAGATTCACAGAGCTTGTGTCTGTGTATCTCTCCAGGAGCACCTGGAGGGGGGGGAAGGGAAAAAATGTATTTCCCTTTGTTGTGAGACTCAAGGGTTTGGGTCTTGGGGTCCCCAGGGAAGGGTTTCGGGGGGACCAGAGTGCCCCAAAACACTAATTTTTTGGGTGGTGGCAGCAAGTACCAGGTCCAAGCTGGTAACTAAGCTTGGAGGTTTTCATGCTAACCCCCATATTTTGGACGCTAAGGTCCAAATCTGGGACTAAGTTATGACAAAGCCCCCCTCCCCAAGAGTCTGCGCAGCTACTTGGAGGGGGCATAGCGAACTCTTGTGATGTTAGTTGCGGGTTCTGGCAAGCCAGGGTAAAGGATTTTTTGGATAAGGAAGAACCAGGGCCCATACCAGGTGCAGGGGTCAGCCTGGGATGAGATTAAAAATGAAATGGAGGAAGTGTTAGGGGACCCATAGGGATGGAGGGTGGCTGAGGAGCCCACCCTTCTTTGGTATATGGGTAGTGGAAGAAGGTCCCTGCCCATTGGGACTGAAAGCCTTCTAGGGAAAGGAAGCACTTCAGTCCACTTGTGAGAGGTTTGAAGTAAGTGCAAAATTATGGGAAGCTGCCAGTAATCTTTCAAGTTTGCTGCTGTTTCAGCAAGGGTTGCTGCAGTGTTGTAAGGTAGTTAGGGGTGGTTAAAGATAATTTGGCACAACACGGTTTACAGTCAGAAGCAGAGTTAACAGATCACCTTTAGAGACAGGAGCTGGGACTTGGTCCCGGGGGAGTGGAGGAAAAAAAGAAAAGGTTTCAAGGTGAAAAATGGCAGGGTTTGCAAGAGCAGGTAACAACCCCCACTCTTCTCCCAGAGCCAGGATGAGAATCTGGGGGTAAGGGTTCCCAAGTGTTTCAAGCTTGGGAGCCTACTCCTGGTTCAAAGCTAACTATATCCTTTTCTTCTTTTCCTTCTTCTTTCTCTCAGTTTACTTAATTTGCTGCTGGTAGCCTGTACTTTAAACTGACCTAACAGGCTTAATTGGTTTCTTTCCACCTCTTCCCCTTGCCTTTCCACACTTTTGCTTTTCTGAAGTTTTAATGGAGGGTACTTTGGATACTTATGTGAAATTTTTTGTGTTTCATTTTGTTTGGGACAAAGTATAAGGGAGGTCTGCTGTAGTCAACTGGAATTTTTGGAGTAAAAGATCCATGGGCAACCACGGAGACAAATGTTTTACTGCCTTTTGAACAGTCTCAAGGTAAAGACAGCACAGGTTAAGGCAGCTGTGTAGCAATAATTGTACTTGGTGGCTAAGTTGTTACAGACAAAGAATTAAATGTAGGAGTAAGTAAGTGAAAAGTTACATATAACTTTTGCAAAAATTGATAATAGAGGGTTTGGAGCAAAGTAAACACTTGGAAGCTGTGAAGACGTTAAAGGTGACAGTTGTGTGTTACAAGAAGCAAGTTTTTTGTTTGATAATAAAACCCAGTTATATAAATGTAACTGTATGTGCAACTCTCTGCACTCACATCGGATGGAAGCTTGGTAATTAAATTATGCTACGGGGTCAGGTAGAGTGACTACTACCACCACTATGCTTCTGTCCCCAGAAGCCTTTACAGCTATTCTAAGGGGAAATGGGCCCTTTCCCCACAGAAATGGTCTATAAGGGACTGCTGCAGGCAGCAGGCGGAGGAATAATCTAATCAAAATTATTTCACTATTGGGTAATGTAATCAAAATCGCTAAAGAAATGTCAGGGTTTTCTAATGGAACTTAATTTGGCTGCCCCTGTCTGCCTCTGGTTGTACAAGATGGAAGTGTAATCAGGGTACAGTTGTGTAAAAAAGAGTAATCACAGTGCAAGGGATGTTAGGCAAAATAGAAATTTGTGTGTGCGCACAAGAAAAAGAAAAGGAAAAGGAAAAGGGGAGCAATAATGGGAACACTGAGCCTTGGGGTGGCTCTGGGGCATCAGACTGTCACTTTGGGGGTGCATTAAAACTCTGTGGGCACGGGAAGGCAGTTACACCTTGTGTAAAATTAATATGGTTAATACAATGTTACGGAGGTTAAACTATTTCCCAGGACATGTGCAGTGTATATTGGAAAAGAGGTAAAAGAAATGCAAACAAAACATGGTACTTAATTAAAACCCTATTAGGGCTCCAAAAGGAGCCACAATAGATTGTGCTTTCTTTTTCAGACCTCTGTGTGTTTTGGAGCAGGAGATGAAAGTGAAAAGTAATCAGAACTCTGGTAGAAGTGGAATGTGTCCCCTTGTAAGACAGTCTCTAAACTGATAATAGCTTTGGATCCAGAGGCAAGCCAAGAAAGCCTCTGTGTGTATGCAAATTACCTCACTGATGGGGGAAGGAGGAAACTGCCCATAAGTAGCAGCACAAAGAACCTGCAAATAATGAATACATCTGGTCAGCAAACAAGCTACTAGAAGACTCAGATTATGGCCCTCCAGCAAAGGGAGGTGAAAAAAATAAGTCAAGCCTGAGAATAAGGGGGACAGGTTAACCGTAAGGGTGGGTGTGTGTGTGTGTACAGAGCAGAAATCTGAAGCTGTCTTTCAGCTATTACCTGAGAATAAACGTAAAGTTTTGTACAGCACGGAAACTATTGCAAACCTGGTCTGTTGTACAAGAGGAGAAACTGAGGCACACCACCTCATAAATTTCATAAATGACCAGTGAGTGGGGTAATTCACTAGCCTGACAATAGAACAAAATAAGGACAGCCTGGAGGTAATTCTTCTGTTTTTCCTACAATTAGCAAGGAAATTTGTAAAAGGAATTGGTATTATTTATTAAGCAATAATCTGTCCCCACCAGGGGGGTGGAAATTGTTTTTTTGTTTGTTTTTCAGACACTACAAGCAAGCTGGTGCCAGCGGAAGAATAACCCAGAATACCATGGATCTATGTTTTGTGTTGTTTGTCTGTGGTGTTTGTCTTGTTGCTAGCATGAGGTGGGTGGGGGATGGCTTCAAAAGGCTGACCTTGGCAGGGAGATGTGTATGGGAATGCAAAATGCTCAACTAGAAGGCCAGCACCTGTTTATAGCTACCATGGTGCCTGGAAATAGAACAGCAACTAAAGTAGGCCCCACAAGCCCTATGGGAATAATGAGAAGGGGAGGAGCTCACGGGAACCAATGGAGGGGTGTGTAAAATGGCGTAAATCCAGAGAAGATGTTTGGCTGTGCCCCTTTCCTATGACTATGGAGGAGCAGGATCAATGGCCTATGGCAAGGGGTGGACAATTGGGTGTACTGTGTATGAGGTGTTTTGCTGGAAATGTACATATTACAATGGGGCACAATTACACCAGCCCCCATCCAAACTACACACATCTACACGCTGCTATCTGGACTTTAGTGCACAAATGGATCTGTAAATCTTATTGCTGTGAATAATCAAACCGGGGCATACTGCCTGATTCCATACCAAGTGGTTAAGTTGGTTTGGACAATAACTCATTTCTCTGTGGACATTCAATGAACTTATGATGTGGACAAAAGCACATAAAACCTGCAGGGGCGGCTTGTTGCAACTGCCAGCAACTGGACACATTAAGATCTTGACCCTGTCAAAGGAGAAGAGGCAGTGGTCTGGTCGTGGCTTGGATGTTGGACCACACTGCAGTGATCAGGACTTGGTATTGCTGTGAATTGCGTATTGTTAACTGAACTTGTGTTACGTTGCATATGGAGATAACCTCTAAGTAATGTAGTAAGCCCTCTCCACCCCACAGTATACTAAACAACCCAGACCCAACCTTCTCGGGCCCACTATAATGGGAAGTCTGGAACACTAATTGGAATAGGTGTGGTACGCCTGTACGAGAGAAGGCGCAGGGCACTATACTACACAAGGGGCAGTGAGACAAATGGAATATTCACCTTGATGCCTGGCCCTATCAGGAAATTTGTCGCCATATGTCCTATGCTTTTCCAGGGATACCTGGGCAGGAAGATCCCAAAAGAATAAAAAGGGGCGGAGTGTTAGGATATAGATATTCAGGCCTGTCTACAAAGGCCTATACTTTAAGAATTTAGGTGTATTCCTATCACTTAGCTAGTTATAGAGGTATGAAAAAGAGAATCAAAATCACTGCCTGCTGGTGTAAGGGTCTTCTCTTACTGTGACAGTCTGAGGCCTGGTTCTTAGGCCAAGGCCTTCAGCTAAGCAGCAGAGGCCAGCCATAAACTGGGAAGTGTATGGTCACATCCTCACATTCCAAACTAGTCACATTGAAAGAAGGTGCTATTGGGCTGTTAGGAATACAATCCTGTCCTGATATTCCTGTCGCCTCCAGAGAAAGGAGGTTCATGCGAGAAGGACCAGGGAAGTGACAGGGTAAAGGAATAAGCCCCCTAACAATGTAAAATCAGATTAACTGAGGCCATGTCTACACCTAAAATTTTGCAGCGCTGGTTGTTACAGCTGTATTAGTACAGCTGTATAGGGCCAGCGCTGCAGAGTGGCCACACTTACAGCAACCAGCGCTGCAAGTGGTGTTAGATGTGGCCACACTGCAGCGCTGTTGGGCGGCTTCAAGGGAGGTTCGGGGAACGCGAGAGCAAACCGCGGCGAAGCTGGTCTCCTTTCTCGGTTTGCTCTCTCGTTCCCCGAACCCCGAGCAAGCAGGTCTCCTTCCCTGCGGTTTGCAGGGTGGTTCGGGGAACGCGAGAGCAAACCGCGGCGAAGCTGGTCTCCTTTCCCGGTTTGCTCTCGCGTTCCGGAACCACCCTGCAAACCGCAGGGAAGAAGACCTGCTTGTTCGGGGAACGCGAGAGCAAACCGCGGCGAAGCTGGTCTCCTTTCCTGGTTTGCTCTCGCGTTCCCGAACCACCCTGCAAACCGCAGGGAAGGAGACCTGCTTGCTCGGGGTTCGGGGAACACGAGAGCAAACCGAGAAAGGAGACCAGCTTCGCCGCGGTTTGCTCTCGCGTTCCCGGAACCACCCAGCAAACCGCGGGGAAGGAGACCTGCTTGCTCGGGGGTTCGGGGAACGCGAGAGCAAACCGGGGAAGGAGACCAGCTTCGCCGCGGTTTGCTCTCGCGTTTCCCGGAACCACCCTGCAAACCGCAGGGAAGGAGACCTGCTTGCTCGGGGTTCGGGGAATGCGAGAGCAAACCGCGGCGAAGCTGGTCTCCTTTCCCGGTTTGCTCTCGCGTTCCCGGAACCACCCAGCAAACCGCAGGGAAGGAGACCTGCTTGCTCGGGGTTCGGGGAACGCGAGAGCAAACCGGGGAAGGAGACCAGCTTGATTACCAGAGGCTTCCTCAGGTATGCTGGGATACCTGCTTATTCCACGGAGGTCAAGAAAAGCGCTGGTAAGTGTCTATATTTGATTACCAGCGCTGGATCACCAGCGCTGGATCCTCTACACCCGAGACAAAACGGGAGTACGGCCAGCGCTGCAAACAGGGAGTTGCAGCGCTGGTGGTGCCCTGCAGATGTGTACACCTCCTAAGTTGCAGCGCTGTAACTCCCTCACCAGCGCTGCAACTTTCTGATGTAGACAAGCCCTTAGTCTTTGCATGGACCAAGTCCCTTCCATTCTCTGTAGCAAGAGAGAAATTTATTTGCTTTTTTAAAACACATTTTAGTGGCATTTAGATGCATAGTGGTCTCTGATTGCTAAGAAAATCGGTGGCACGAGCTGTGTTTTACAGCTGTTTTTGTGGGTTTTGGTGGGAGGAGGCCAGAAGAGAAGTGGAAAATGTTTGCACTGCATTCCCCTTTTAGCCATAGGTTTTCTGACAAGTATTTTAGGGCACATGGCAGCCAGAAATTGGCTCCTTGATTGTAAATTCCCAACAGCTCATTGGGAAAACTGCTATAACAATTGTACAGGAAATAGAAAACAATTAAAAAAAAAGAAGAACAATATGGTCTGAAGAATTTTTGCCCTTTTAAACTATTTGGGGTTAATTATTCAGTAGCAATTATGGCTGTCAAATTATTTAAAAAAATTAACCGCAATTAATCATGAGATTAAAAACAATAATCGTGATTAATCGCAGTTTTAATCGCATTGTTAAGAAATAATAAATACCATTTAATTATTTTTAATGTTTTCTACATTTTCAAATATATTAATTTCAATTACAACACGAATACAAAGTGTACAGAGCTCACTTTATATTATTTTTTTAAAAAATATTTGCACTGTAAAAAAGATAAACAAAAGGAATAGTATTTTTCAATTCACCTCATACAAGTACTGTAGTGCAATCTCTTTATCATGAAAGTGCAACTTACAAATGTAGAATTTTTTTAACATAACTGCACTCAAAAACAAAACAATATAAAACTGAGCATACAATTCCACTCAGTCCTAATTCTTGTTCAGTTAATTACTACGACAAACAAGTCTGTTTACATTTGCAGGAGATAATGCTGCCCGCTTCTTATTTACAATGTCACCTGAAAATGAGAACAGGCATTCACATGGCACTGTTGTAGCCGGCATTGCACAGTATTTACATGCCAGACATGCTAAACATTCATATACGAAACTTGTTTGTCTCAGCAACTGGCTGAACAAGAAGTAGGACTGAGTGGACTTGTAGATGCTAAAGTTTTACATTGTTTTGTTTTTGAGTGCATTTAAGTAACAAAAAAAATCTACATTTGTGAGTTGCACTTTCACGATAAAGAGAGTGCACTGCAGTACTTGTATGAGGTGAATTGAAAAATACTAGTTCTTTTGGGCATAAGCTTTCGTGGGCTAAAACCCACTTCATCACATGCATGCAGTGATAAATACAGTAGGAAGATATATAAACATGAAAAAATGGGGGCTGCCATACAACTCTAACAAGACTAATCAATTAAGGTGGGCTATTATTGTCGACATATCTATTCAAGGGACATTATCATAGGACCTAATCACATCAGCCACACCATCAGGGGCTCATTCATCTGCACATCTACCAATGTGATATATGCCATCATGTGCCAGCAACGCCCCTCTGCCATGTACACTGACCAAACCGGACAGTCTCTACGTAAAAGAACAAATGGACACAATCAGACGTCAAGAATTAGAACATTCAAAAACCAGTCAGAAGACTCTTCAGCCTCTCTGGTGTAGCCTGATTTGGGGTGTGGTGGTAGTGTTGATTTAATTTATCCACTTAATTTAATTAATTTTATTAATAATTTTAATAATTATTATGGATATTAATTAGTATGGGTTTTGGCTCGCCAATTTGTTTGATCAGAAGATAAAGTTTGTCCTGAATCAGGCTTCACAGAGTTTACAAAAGGAACTTTGGGGGTATGACAGGAAGCTTACACTGAGACAGATTTAGTCATAAAGACCTTTTATTAAAATCAATGAAATAGTAAGCAAATGGTAAAACAGTTAGGATTACAGAGTTACAAGTATCACAGTTCTTTAAGAGATATATCTATGGTAATATAAAAGATTGTGTGCTGTAAAGTTGATTAATACTCACATTCTGTTTTAATAACCTGGTGTTGGCAGATACAGCAGCACCGCCTTGGGCGTTTTCACACCTCTGGCAGAGGAAGCTACTGCAGAGTTGTTTACTTTCTGGCTTAACCTATTAAGCTTTGCTAAATAAAATAAAAGGGAAACCAAGTCCCTTTAAACTTACAGTTTGAAAAGAAATAAAAGATGGCCTATTAATAGTTAACAGCCGTCGTAGATGGGTAGCATCAATAGTAGTTGAAGGTGGAGGCAATGAAGAGTAGACAGGAGCAGATAGGTGGGTAGATTGCCTGCCTAATGGTGAGCTGCCTCACCTTTTTATATGGCATTAGTCAGAAATCCTTCCTCTTATGCCCAAATTTCATCCTTCCCCCATGGAAATGTTAGGGTACACTTACCTCATAGGCCGGTATGTACGTGCATATGGATGACAGGTATGTACGCATTTGTGGTGTACTTGTTAGATTTGTGGGCAAAAATCCCCCTTTACAACCCTTTATTGTTATTGGTTCAGGCAAAGGTCTCTAGACATCTGCACGGGTGTTTTGTCTAATTTTACTTTTCTGAGTAAGGGTCCCAAAATGTGTTAATTTCGCATTAGCTTAACATACAGGGTTTTGGCCTCTAGGTCTCTTGCATTACAGCCAAACTTGTTCTTAATATAAATCTATAAGCCTATTACATCAAATACTCAAATTTATAAGAAAGATATATTTATACAGACCAGCAGATTAATCCTTAGGGCTACACTGGACACTCGATTACAGACCTAAAAGTCGCAATTCTTCAACAAAAAAACTTCAAAAACAGACTCCAGCGAGAAACTGCAGAATTGGAATTAATTTGCAAACTGGACACCATTAAATTAGGCTTGAATAAAGACTGGGAGTGGATGGGTCATTATACAAACTAAAAACTATTTCCCCATGCTATTTTTCCCCTACTGTTACTCATGCCTTCTTATCAACTGTTTGAAATGGGCCATCCTGATTATCACTACAAAAGTTTTTTTCTCCTGCTGATAATAGCCCACCTTAATTGATTAGTGTCATCAGAGTTGGTATGGCAACACCAATTTTTTCATGTTGTGTGTGTGTGTGTGTATATATATATATATATATATATATACACACACACATATATATATGTCTTCCTACTGTATTTTCCACTACATGCATCTGATGAAGTGGGTTTTAGCCAATGAAAGCTTATGCCCAAATATTTGTTAGTCTCTAAGGTGCCACAAGTACTCCTCGTTCTTTTTGCTGATACAGACTAACACGGCTACCACTCTGAAACTAGTTCTTTTGTTTATCTTTTTTATAGTTCAAATATTTGTAATAAAAATAATAATATAGAATGAGCACTGTACCCTTTGTATTCTGTGTTGTAATTGAAATCAATATATTTGAAAATGTGGAAAAACATTCAAAATATTTATAATAAATTTAAATTACTATTCTGTTGTTTAACAGTGTGATTAAAACTGTGATTAATCAAGTTTGCTTTTTTAATTGACTTAATTTGTTTTGAATTAATCACTTGCCTCAACTGTGATTAATTGACAACTCTAGTAGCAATATTTTTCTCCAGACAGTATAAGAATATCTCCATACTGCTCTTTGAATTTAGTCACTGGCTTCTATTTGGGACTATGCAGCAATATTCTCTTCTTTGATTTAGTCCTTTCCTATTATTATGTCTGTTAGTGTAGCACCCAGAAGCTCCTATCAGGATCTAGGCCACACTATGCTAGGCAGGGCACAAAGACAAAGAGGCATAAAGAGACTGCCCTTGCCTCAAAGAGATTAGAATCTAAGGCCCTGATCCTTCAGCAAGCTGCAAGCAGGCATATCTACTCCTAGAAACCTGCTGAGGTCCACACAAGTGCAGAGGTCTAGCCAGACTAGAGCATACTGCAGGACTGGGCTCTAATTTAAGAGAGGATCCTAAAAGTGTATATAACAAACAAATGGAGGGAAAGGAGGATGCTGATGGTGGGAGGAAAATGTGGTTACACAGACTAGCTGTGTGCACAATTAGATAGTTTCAAGTCATTTAATTTTATTTTTCAATTATAAATAAATCAAACTATAGGTGAGGCTAAGGGACAACCTTAATTCTGGCATTTCCTAACAGCTGAGTGTTCAACTTTGTAATTTTAATAATGTTCTTTTAACGTAGTTATTTTGTGTGTAACATATTATTAAATCAGTGATCACTACTGGTCACTTTCCTGGTCGGTTCCTAATTTACTACAGGTCTCCAGTGTATTAGTCTGGAAGATGGATTTTAAAAAGGAATGGGAGAAACTTTATGGAGTAGTTCAGTGAGGGTCTTTTCTATCTATATAGGCAGCATGGAAGAAAGGCTGAAGGAACTAGAAGAAGTGGCCAAAGGGGTGTTTGAGGCTGGCATTCTTAGGGATTGCATTGCTGGAGAGAGATTTACAGCATGATCTGAAGAACTATTCCTGATCTCCTAGAATCTTGGGCCCGATATGGAAAAGGCGCTTCCTCTGGCTCCCTTAGGTTTGTTTCTGGCCTGCGATAAACATAATGCTAGATGTAATGTCCTGAATGGTTGTTGGTCCTAGCAGAATCAGTCTTTGAGACAAGGAGACAGTACGGTCAAGCTTTATTAGGGCTTTGTAAATCAGCTCCAGAACTCTGAACGGGGTCCAGCAGTGGACAGAGAGCTAGTGTGGGTCAGGCTTCAGTAGTATAACATGCTTTTGTGCATGCTTACCATACAAAATTAAAATGAGCATAAACTAGTATAGTAAGTCTTTAAACCAAAACTAAATCTCTTTCTAAAACACATGCTGTAGCTGAAACATGCTGGATGATCATAATGGTTTCTTCTGGCCTTAGAATCTATGAATCTAGTCAAATCCAAAGCAGTATTTCTCAAACCTGGCAAAGGTACTAATCCCCACTGAGGGCTGTGTCCAGGGCAAGTTTATAATTTCAGGTACTTCTGCGGTAGTCCTCTCTAAAAAAGTGAGTGTATATTTTATTTAAAAAAAAAAAAAAAACACCCTCAAAAACTGCAAGATTAACTCAAAACTTACCAAAAAAGAGTCACATTTGAGTTAAGACTAAGCATGGAAAATGTAAGGCCAAAGGTTATTTTTTCATAAAGTTATAAATATGAAAAAACCTGGAAACTATTTGAAATCTCAGCTACAGGAGTCACTACTCAATAAGCACTACAGTAAAGCTTTTCCTGATGCAAATTCTTTATTCCATGCCAAACTGCTTAAAGCAAAGGTCCCCAAACTGCAGAGCAGAGGAATTTTTGGGGTGGGGTGGGGGGCACACAGCTGGGGCCCAGGCCAGCCCCCACAGAAGGTGGGAAGGGAGCGCCTTGGATGTTGTACTCTGTATGATTTTATGAAAGTATGCCAATGAGTGTGAACATAAAGTAACTAAAATATGCTTCATGCAAAAGGTCTCTTGTAAGGCATCATTACAAATCTTATAATCTGCTGAGTGTGGTCATCCTATTTGTATAAATGTACCACTCTTGAAGCTGAAACTAGAAATATGAAATATAACTCTGAGGGCCTATTGTAATTATGCAAAGTGTGGGCCATTAATGGTGGTTTGGAATCTTGATGGCTCCCATTAACCAGGACAATTGACTGTAGATGGCTCTGTTTTACTTGTAAGTCTTCCTGTACACGTGTGTCCTGCAAGTGGGTAATGAAGTCTTACAGGGACGTGATCATGTTACCTGAACTGGAATCCATCTTTAACCTGGTGCTTTTCCATTGAGAAGGAGGGAGTGGGAACCCAGAGAGGGACAAATATATCTTTTGCAGAAGGCAGGAATCCTAAGTGGATGGAGAAGAACAAAGGGGGAGCCATCATGAGACATCCCTGAGCTATCACCTGAGCTGGAACAAGGGCTGTACCAGGGAAAAGGTTTGTGTCCAGACTAGGAAGGCGTCCAGTCTGTGAAAGAAACTTATTGAAACATCTCTGAGGGTGAGATTTATCTGTATTAAGCCTTTTTACTGTACTAGGCTTAGACTTGCATGTTCTATTTTATTTTGCTTGGTAATTCACTTTGTTCTGTCTGCTAGTACTTGGAACCACTTAAATCCTACTTTCTGTATTTAATAAAATCACTTTTTACTTATTAATTAACCCAATGTATATATTAATACCTGGGGGGACGAGGGGGACAAACAGCTGTGCATATCCGTGTTAAAGAGGGCGAACAATTTATGAGTTTACCCTGTATAAGCTTTATACAAGGTAAAACTAATTTGGGGTTTGGACCCCATTGGGAGTTGGGCATCTGAGTGTTAAAGACAGGAACACTTCTGTTAGCTGCTTTCAGTTAAGTCTGCAGCTTTGGGGCACATGGTTCAGACCCTGAGTCTGTGATGGAGCGGACTGCCGTGTCTGGCTCAACAAGACAGGGTGCTGGAGTCCCAGGCTGGCAGGGAAAGCAGAGGCAAAGGATTTGTTGGATCACAGAACCCCCTTGGGAACCACCCTGTCACAACACCATCCAGGTTTGCTCCCGGGCCCAGCTGCCAGCCCCATGCCTGGGGCCCTGGCTGCCAGCCGAAGCTCCACTCCCGGCCCCACTCCCAGCCTCAGCCCCCTTACCCTGTCCACATCACCCCCTCCCGGTGGGTGGCGGGGGGGGAAGACGCAGACAGGGATAAGGGGGGGCATGAGGTACAAAGTTTGGGAACCACTGGCTTAAAGTAATTATTAGATAATGAGCATGGAGAAATGGTTGTAGGGAAACAGCAGCTACTACACAGCAATAGCTCACACTTCGATCACATTTTTATTAAGAGAGAACCTTTTTTTCCCTTATGTGCTGCATATCTTTGACTTCAAACTAGTAAGTGATCAAAGGGGATCTCTATTCATGTTTCAGCCAAGGATGGCAACTCTTGTGAAGTGTCACCCAACTTATTCCTCCCCACTGGAAGTTCAGCATTTGTATCAGCAAGTCCTGAAATAAAGCAGAACTTGAATCTGTTTCCGTCTATTTCTGGCATAAGAGTGCTGCCATCTGAGCCAGAGCTCTTATTTTGTTACTTTCTAATAAACAGCTTTCAAGTAATATTTCCTTTCTGGGTGTTTTTCCAAACCGTCCAACTCCCCTTCCTCTAAAGAAACCAAATGTATGTAATTCTCTCTAAGACGTTATACTGCTCCCATCAGTACAATATTTGAGCAACTAATTGTCATTGATTTACTTTATCTCTTGGGAGGAAATGCTGTAAAAAAAATCAACAGTTTAAGTTAGCATTTTTATTACAGCAAGACCGGGCTGCCATGTGAAGGGTTTGCAGATACTGCCATTACAGCTAGCTATTCTTAACAGGTTTTCAGATTAACTAAAAATATGTCCTCCAGGCTGGAACTCAGCCCAAAGTCTCTGCTGAAAGCAAAGTTCTATATGCGCTGCTTTTCTCTATAGCAAGGTTTCATTTCTCAGGGTAAGTTGCTTAGAATGTATTGATATACTCAGAGTAAACAGGTATTACTTTAGATTAAAAATATTGTTATTACTCATCATATAACAGCAAGAACACAAGAATGGATTTGTCTAATATAATATATATTTATATCTGAAATAGTGAGACTTCAATTTAACCTTTTTCATTCACCCCTCCACCCAAAGAAAAATGACTTAAGACCCAATCATGCAAAAACTTACACACTGTGAGTAGCCCCCTTTATACATATGCTCAAGTTTTGCAGAATCAGGGTCTAATCTAACAGGTCTTCCAAAAGACTTTAGTAAAGGACATTTTTTATTTCTGTTTTGGAAAGTTCCTTTATGTCTCCAAATCCATGTTATCCAATTTACCTAAGGCCTCGTCCAGACTAGGGGAGGAAAATCGATCTTAGATACGCAACTTCAGCTACGTGAATAACGTAGCTGAAGTCGAATATCTAAGATCGAATTACTCACCCGTCCAGACGGCGCGGGATCGATGTCCGCGGCTCTCCGTGTCGATTCCGGAACTCCGTTCGGGTTGATGGAGTTCCGGAATAGATATAAGCGCGCTCGGGGATCGATATATCGCGTCTAGACTAGATGCGATATATCGATCCCCGAGCAATCGATTTTAACCCGCCGATACGGCGGGGTAGTCTGGACGTGGGCTAAGTGATATAATACGCATAGTTAATGGCAGTCAATGTTAGCAATAAGACTAAGACAGCTCATGCCTTTGGTCTTCATCTAAATGCACATATGGTACACAGAAGACAATCCTGGTATGTTATAAAAGTAGGTATAAGATTAGAGGTTGCAGTATAACACCATATCAAGGATAGCTATTTCTAACCTGGCATTCTAACTTC
Source organism: Gopherus flavomarginatus (assembly GCF_025201925.1). Classification (NCBI taxonomy): domain Eukaryota; kingdom Metazoa; phylum Chordata; order Testudines; family Testudinidae; genus Gopherus; species Gopherus flavomarginatus. The sequence goes on from NC_066633.1 coordinate 24,416,256, forward strand.
AAACAAAAGATTGGTTCAAAACTATCACATCATATAAACTGAAGGTTACCTCTGCAGCTGATAAACAAAGAGAAGAGATATAATTCACAGAAACAAACCCCAAGCCCCACAAATGAAGTGGTAGAAGTGTACATTGCAAATCAAATCTAAACTGTGCTTGTTCGGTCCCTTGCCTCAAACCCCTGCACAGACAATCTAGGAAGTTTTTGCAAAGTGTAGGGGACAATTTCCTGTTCCAAGTGCTGGAGGAACCAACTAGGGGCAGAGCTCTTCTTGACCTGCTGCTCACAAACAGAGAAGAATTAGTAGGGGAAGCAAAAGTGGATGGGAACCTGGGAGGCAGTGACCATGAGATGGTCGAGTTCAGGATCCTGACATAAGAAAGGAAAGCAGCAGAATACAGACCCTGGACTTCAGAAAAGCAGACTTTGACTCACTCAGGGAGCTGATGGGCAGGATCCCCTGGGAAAATAACATGAGGGGGAAAGGAGTCCAGGAGAGCTGGCTGTATTTTAAGGAATCCTTATTGAGGTTGCAGGAAAAAACCATCCCGATGTGTAGGAAGAATAGTAAATATGGCAGGCGACCAGCCTGGCTTAACAGTGAAATCATAGCTGATCTTAAACGCAAAAAAGAAGCTTACAAGAACTGGAAGATTGGACAAATGTCCAGGGAGGAGTATAAAAATATTGCTCAGGCATGCAGGAGTGTAATCAGGAAGGCCAAATCACACTTGGAGTTGCAGCTAGCAAGAGATGTTAAGAGTAACAAGAAGGGTTTCTTCAGGTATGTTAGCAACAAGAAGAAAGTCAAGGAAAGTGTGGGCCCCTTACTGAATGAGGGAGGCAACCTAGTGACAGCGGATGTGGAAAAAGCTAATGTACTCAATGCTTTTTTTGCCTCTGTCTTCACAAACAAGGTCAGCTCCCAGACTGCTGCACTGGGCAGCACAGTATGGGGAGGAGGTGACCAGCCCTCTATGGAGAAAGAAGTGGTTGAGGACTATTTAGAAAAACTGGACGAGCACAAGTCCATGGGGTCGGATGCGCTGCATCCAAGGGTGCTAAAGGAGTTGGCAGATGTGATTGCAGAGCCATTGGCCATTATCTTTGAGAATTCATGGTGAACGGGGGAGGTCCCAGATAACTGGAAAAAGGCTACTGTAGTGCCCATCTTTAAAATACGGAAGGAGGAGGATCTGGGGAACTACAGGCCAGTCAGCCTCACCTCAGTCCCCGGAAAAATCATGGAGCAGGTCCTCAGGGAATCAATTCTGAAGCACTTAGAAGAGAGGAAAGTGATTAGGAACAGTCAGCATGGATTCATCAAGGGCAAGTTATGCCTGACTAACCTAATTGCCTTCTATGAGGAGATAACTGGGTCTGTGGACGAGGGGAAAGCAGTGGGTGTGTTATTCCTCAACTTTAGCAAAGCTTTGGATATGGTCTCCCACAGTATTCTTACCAGCAAGTTAAAGAAGTATGGGCTGGATGATTGGACTATAAGGTGGACAGAAAGCTGGCTAGATCGTTGGGCTCAACGGGTAGTGATCAACGGTTCCATGTCTAGTTGGCAGCCGGTTTCAAGTGGAGTGCCCCAAGGGTCGGTCCTGGGGCCGGTTTTGTTCAATATCTCCATTAACGATCTGGAGGACGGTGTGGACTGCACTCTCAGCAAGTTTGCAGATAACACTAAACTTGGAGGAGTGGTAGATACACTAGGGATAGGATCCAGAGGGACCTAGACCAATTAGAGGACTGGGCCAAAAAAAATAACTGATGAGGTTCAACAAGAACAAGTGCAGAGTCCTGCACTTAGGACGGAAGAATCCCATTCACTATTACAGACTAGGGACCGAATGGCTAGGAAGCAGTTATGCAGAAAAGGACCTAGAGGTTACAGTGGATGAGAAGCTGGATATGAGTCAACAGTGTGCCCTTGTTGCCAAGAAGGCTAATGGCATTTTGGGCTGTATAAGTAGGGGCACTGCCAGTAGATCGAGGGATGTGATCATTCCCCTCTATTCGACACTGGTGAGGCCTCATCTGGAGTACTGTGTCCAGTTTTGGGCCCCACACTACAAGAAGGATGTGGACAAATTGGAAAGAGTCCAGCGGAGGTCAACAAAAATGACTAGGGGGATAGAGCACATGACTTATGAGGAGAGGCTGAGGGAACTGGGATTGTTTAGTCTGCAGAAGAGAAGAATGAGGGGGGATCTGATAGCTGCTTTCAACTACCTGAAAGGGGGTTCCAAAGAGGATGGATCTAGGCTGTTCTCATTGGTAGCTGATGACAGAACAAGAAGTAATGGTCTCAAGTTGCTGTGGGAGAGGTTTAGGTTGGATATTAGGAAAGACTTTTTCACTCAGAGAGTGGTGAAGCACTGGAATGGGTTCCCTAGGGAGGGGGTGGAATCTCCTTCCTTAGAGCTTTTTAAGGTCAGGCTTGACAAAGCCCTGGCTGGGATGATTTAGTTGGGAATTGGTCCTGCTTTGCGCATGGGGTTGGACTGGATGACCTCCTGAGGTCCCTTCCAACCCTAATATTCTATGATTCTATGAAACCAAATCATCATCTGGTACTATTATCTGTGACTGCAACTCCCTAAAGCCAACCCAGACATACTGACATTCTGAAAGTAAGAGCATAGGGTGACCATGTTGTGATGGGTTGGACTCCCCTCTTGGGATACCACGTGATGTATTGGGGTTTCACTGAGTCCACCAGCCTGAATTCCCTCTCCCTGTTTTGTTGAATTAGACTCTCCAGTCTCTTGCAACACATACACACAGGTAGGGCCACACCAGCTGCAGACACAGACTGATGTCAGCTCCGTGTGGGAGGATTCACCCAGCACTCACGTGCACACCTCTTTTGGTGAATAAACCCAAAATAATACTGTCTTCCACTGTATAGAAAAATCTGCACAGCACAAGCTCATAAAAATTTGCCCTCTCCCTCCATGTGAAGAGAGATATGCACAACTTTTTGTGCCCCCCATTAGAAATTGCACAAACTGGGTTTAATAATAAACAAAACAAATGTATTAACTATAAAAGGCAGATTTTTAGTGATTACAAGAGACAGCAAACAGAACGAAGCAGATTACTGAACAAATAAAATAAAACACAAACTAAGCTTGAGTCACTAAAGAAACAAGTTACAAAATGTAGTTTCTTACTTTAAATTTTATTTTAGGCAGGCTGCAAAGTTTCTGTAGCTCAGAGTTCCAATTATTTCCCTGTCTCAGTCTGGACTCACCCCTGCCTTTCCCTTCAGGTTAGTTCCTTTGTTCATTCAGGTTCTTTCAGCAGTCCTTCTTCTTTGGTAGGCAATAGACGAGAGTCCCAATTAACCCCTTCCCAGCCTTTAGAAAGGGTTTACCTAAGGCCAGAATCCTTTGTTTGAGCCCCATCCCCCTACAGTGGAAAAGTATCAGTAGTGTCCAAGGGGGTATTTTTCATCAGGTGACATTATCACCTGACCTTGTAGTGTCATTGTAGTATACCAGAAAGCACCTCAGGAAGGTGGGAGATTAGTATCTTCAGAGTTCTATTATCCTTCTTAAATACGTCATTCAGGATGATTGCCTACTGTCTGATGATTGCCCCCAAGTACACACACAGTTGTAATTGTTACATAGTCAATATTCCTAACTTTAAATACAGAAATGCTACATGCATACAAATTGGATAATCACATTCATAAATCATAACCTTTCCAACTATATCTTACATGAGCTATCTTGCATAAAGTGTATCTTAGTTATGCCATATTCATATAACCGTATTTATATGAAGCATATGGGGTGTAACATCACACATGTATCTCAGAAAAACTGTCTCCTGTGTTTTACGAAACTGTCTAGTTATGATTTTTGTAAACCTTGCACAGGTTTTTGTAACCACCTGAAGGAGCTGCTGGCCAGCTTAACCAGAAAATGATAACAGACTTTCAGAGCATCCAATGATTCCCCTACCCTCTGCACTTAAGAGCCTGGTCTACACTAGCATTTTTTCCTAAACTCTTTCCCCACTGTTTCTACTCGGTTCAGCTCCACTGGTGGTCACCACTTACACTTATGCTTCATAAGTATAAACAAGGCAATCGCAGGCGCCAAAGTGTGAACTACTCTATAAATCTGTTCAGATGAAATGATGCTTAACGTCACAGCAGGGTCTTCAAGCCCTACCTACACTAATGAATGGTTCACTCCACTGGTGGAAGCAATGGTTGGAATAGTGTAGATACAGTCATATATTCTGAGTGGAAGAAAAGTGTAACGAGAGTGATGACTTTGCTGTTGAAAAGGAGGTGGCAATACGCTTCTTTGTCACCCACACCCCATTCACTCCAGTTGATGCCCACCAAAGCCATCCCCTGAATTCACTTCCTCCCTCCCCACCCTGTGAAAAGTTTCTTTTTTACGAAAATGTGGTCATCCTATCATGACTTAAAACAAACCTCAAAACATGTTTAGCAATAATTCTTTAGGATCTGCCAAACAGACTTCCACAGTCTAAGGATCAACCTAATTTATCTTCTCAAGCTATAAAATGGAAAAGTAATTACTCATTATTCCTAAGTCTACTGCATCTTGAAGACTGCAAATGTAGTTTAATGAGGTACTCGACTTTCACAGTAACTAAATTAATACAGCACAGCTTCCCAAACCTAATATCTCCAGTTTAAAAATGCATACTAAAAACCACGGTACAAAAAAGTCCCAGCTGTACAGGATCGTTTATAGAATGCAAAGTTTACACAGATGGGACACATCACACATCCCATTATGTCTGTATCAGCATACCAGCCTTTGCAAATCTGCCCTAAATAAAAACAAAATTGACAACACATTGTGTTTGAGGCCAGCTGGGCTGCATACTCTTAGCATTGATTTGGCAAAGCTTAGATTGTTCTTTGCACTTCTAACAAACATCTTGCTTACAAATGGAAAATTTGCTAACATTCTTAAATCTTCTTTAATGTTCAAACGTGATTAGGAACCTGTTCGGCTAGGTTTCCTGGAGGGATCAACTCATTGGCCACCAAATCCATGGAGACAAAGCTCTAGATTACTTAGAACATAGTGGAATATGACACAGCTTTCTTAGGAGCCAAAGGAAAGACAAACTCTGACTCTGTGCATATTTTAGCCTGTGTACATTACTGTGCTAACCCTTTACTGACACATCAAAACATGATCTTAAAGAATCTTAAAACTCTTATTGTTACAAACTATCTTAGGTGGACAAAGATACAATTGTCAACATATGGAAATGTTTAGGAAATGTTACCATTTTCTGTCCAAGTACACCTCTACCCCGATATAACGCTGCCCTGGGGAGCCAAAAAATCTTACCACATTGTAGGTGAAACCACGTCATATCGAACTTGCTTTGATCTGCCAGAGTGTGCAGCCCCGCCCCCCTGGAGCGCTGCTTTACCGCGATATATCTAAATTCGTGTTATATCGGGTCGCATTATATCAGAGTAGAGGTGTATTCTACAGTCAAATACAATAGAATAGGCAAAATGTATAGCAATTCAGTGTTCTACACAAAGACTGTCAGCAAAAGGTGCTTTATTTAGCTTATAAACAAAATCCATTTGTCCTTTTCATGAGGGAGCTTTTGAAAGATGCTGGATGCATTATGGCAGGTAAGAAACAGCAAAGTACATGTAAACTAAAAAATGAATCACAAACTCCATCCAGCATTTATGATGGAAAAATTCAGTAAAGCACAATTTTGTACAAACAAAGGAAAAAGCTTGGCTATACATTAACATAATAAAATAAACTAGCAGCTATATCTGAAAAGATCTGGGATGTATTCCTTGGATAATTTCTCAGTTCATAAACTTTTCCATCAGGTTTTCTAGTTTCTTTTTACTACCTCCTGGATTTCTGGGCTGTTATTTTATCCAGCAAATGGGTCATAAATGTAGTATCCCAGAACAAATAGGTTTTATAGCAAACATACCTTAAGACTTCTACTAGGAAATCACTGCACAAGAGAAAGAAACACTTCACCCTTTTGTCTGAGGCTGCGAAAAATCAACCCAATGATTTTTCTTCCCCCATTTTTTGAACTTCTGCATAACTTTGAAATCGTAACATAAGTTAACATATATTTGAAAGAACTGTAATACCAAAAACTTTAGGATCTAACTTCAAGATGTGAAAACTATATTCTAAAAAGTTACAAGGGATATGATCATCAATATTTTTGTTGTGTCTCTTAAGAATCAATTAGAAAATTACTATAGAGAACGGGTTAGAAGCCTAGAGGGAAAGAAGGGAATATCACAGGAAACAAGGGCAGGGGTAGGGGATGGAATTAACTCTCAATGGATGTTGAAAAGGGAAGTGGGGTGGAGTCGTGAATTGTTAATGGGTTTAGTTTGCTAAAATCCAGAAACTACTGAAAACTATGCTAGACATATTATATAAGGCAGTCTGACTAGCTTTTTTTTCCCCCATCTTCAGTCTTCATAGTATTGACTTTACTAAGTAATTGTTACTCATTCTGTAGAAAACCTGAAAGTTATTGATCACTATTACAAATAGGTGATTAGTCTTTAGTTAGTACCAGCCGTCAATGTATGGATTTAAATGATTCAACATGCTTCAAATTGAAGGAAGTAGAAGAGAACAAAAGATTAAACAGACAGAAGTATGAAAACAGATAAAACCTCCACAGTAAAATGGAAACATTGTCAAGAATGATGGAGCAGTAAGACAGAAGCAATGTGTGCTTAACTCAAGAAATTGGTTTCTTTGGATCTTTCAAGAACAAATGTGTAAGTGAACGAAACTTTGTCTTTAGAACGTGAAGAGCAGAACACTTATGAGCATGATGACCTTTCTGATGTCACTGCTGTCATTCAAACACAGCTGTGATGACAATTTAAATCTTTCCCAAGCCTTCCAGAAGCTCTTCAACATGTCTCTGATCATCTCTCACACCCAAAAATAGCAAAGATCTGTTAGCAAACATGCCATGACAATCATTGCAAGGCAAGGATGAAATTAAGAAGAAATCTGCAACCTTGTTTTATGCCAACATTGCCTTGAATGTAGCACAAAATTAGGAATGTAAAGAAATGACGGAAGCAGTAGATCCTGGATATACTCTTCCAGACAGGACAAATTTACAGGTCAACTAAGAGATCCTACAAAGAAAGAAAAGAGGAAATGTAAATCAAGGATTAAAAGAATCAACATTAAAACAGGAGTTTTGGCAGAACATGACAAATGATCCCGTAATGGATACAAGCATCAATAAAAGCTATCAGTTTAATGTTACTGTTTCTCCATCTGAAAAGAAAAGCATAGAATATTCTGCTCCAGTTTCTGAAGATGCTATCTAACAATACAGAGTAAAGGAGACCTTTGCTATTTGCTAGGTCATTGGAAATAAAATGAAAAAGATGAAAGAACTTTTCAGGTACCATCAACCTAAACTTTAAACCTTCCTGAGAAAGAAGTACCACATATAGTCACAAAGTGCACTGGCCAAGTTCAAAACTACTTCCACAACTACCGTAAGACTAATGGCTGGATGATATAAAACACAGAATGAATGCTCCCAGCTTCTCAGTAACCCTTGTTGGAATTCTCAGAAAGATGAGGTCTCTACATTTGTAGCTAACTACCATAAAGGTCTGTTGATACTTGCACTGAGAATAATAATGAATTTGTTAAAACACAGAATTCAACATGGATGAACTCTTCAGAGAACAGATTTAAAAAAATTATTAAAGTTAAAGTTTAAAATTAAATATACACAAGTTAAGAGAGAAGGTACTGTACATCTGGGGTCAGGCTTGAGTTATGAAGGATTACAGGTATCAGTTGCAAGGATGAAGAGATACATACATATCACATAACCAGCACAGACCCAGATTGGGGTGCAAGAGTTTTTAAAGTGTCAGTGGATAACTGGGCTCGGGTACGCCACCCATGGACTGTATAAGGAGTATCAGTGTAGCGAATAAGTACATGGGTAGGGTGCGTCCCCTGGTTCGTCAGGGAAGGAAGTGGGTTATTTCTCTGGTTGGCGGTATCAATTACTCAACATGGTATTGACAATATCCTGTGACATGTTCCGTATAAACGTCTCTGGACCACCTGATGGTGCCAGATACCACAAGCTGTCTCATGAGCCGGGCGTGGCATCAACCAACTCCGCATGCTCTCAGAACCAGCTCGTTGTGGGGGTCCCATGAGCCCAGGGCTCCCATGATCAGGGTGTGTATCTCGACCTCGTAGCCCTAGGCTCTCAGGGTCTCGGCCAGCAGGGTGTACTTCAAAGCCTTCCATGCTCGGGCCTCATGGAAGGCCAGTGACCTGTTTTCAAATGGCACCATGACGTCTACCATGAGGACCTTCTTCTTTTCTGCATCTGTCACGACGATGTTGGGTTGCAGTCTGCTGTCTGTCCTGGGGATGGCCGAGTCGAGGGTGATCTTCCCCCAGGGACGACAGGATGGCTTTCACCAGCCTGGACGGTGTTGTGGCAGCGCCGCCAGGCTCTGAAGTGCTGTTTGCATCCACTACTAAACTACAAAACAATTGAAAGAAGCTCTGAAGGGGCTTGAAATTACCAACTGACTACTGTCAAGGTACCAGTGGAAATCTGGCTTGGTCTGTTAACACCAGAACTAGACCCATACAAGGATAATATCAAAATATGAATCAAAGAAGCTATGAAAACATTCAGTTGCTTAGTCAATGTGTCTCACCTCAAATACTAAGGCCATAGGCTGAGCCCCAAATAGGTGGAGGTGGCTAAAATATGGCTTATGGAATGTAGCCCTGAGTTCCTTTCTTCTCTTCCAGCATTCAGAATTGAAAGATCCAGATTTATATATTTTAAAGGAAGTTGGATCACAATTTGTTGCATCAAAATGGTGGAAAAGTTATGAAGGAAAATTGTGGAAGAATAAAATTTAAATTTTCTCAGTTTTTAAAAGACCTGTGCTTCTGTTCAGCCAGCTCAGCACTGACTGAGCACATACAAAGAACATTCAGAATGGTTCTGGCTAAACCAGTAGGGGAACAATGGCCTTGAAATAACACATCCAAATATTAATAATTTTGGCTCCAAGAGTTTTGGATTGACCTTTATATATTTTGGCATGGAGGAAAACTGATGCCCATTCTGAGCTAAATTCTGTTCTGGTACAGAGTTTATTGCTGAGCTGTAATTTTCCATTTGCTCTTTCAAAGTGCACAGGTAAAGTGATTAATACTTTACAGCAAGCTGCAGGGTGACTGTATTTCATTTTGCCAGTTCTATCAATATTGTAAGCCGCACCTTATTTTATATGTTTGTTGAGTACAAACGAGAACTGTATTATTATGAGAACAAAGGAAAACAAAAAACCTAAGCAAGCCAAAGATTATCACATTTTATGTCCTCTATCATAAGGCACCAAAATAGAGAAGGTAAAAGTCTGTCCTGGGATACATACCAGGCAGTGATTCTGTCAAGGCACTCTGTGGACGTCAAACTGCCTGTATAGAACATGAATGACACTAAACGCCTGCCTATGGATTAAGTATGGAGTCCTCTCTTGCTCAGAATATGTGCTTTATATTTAATGTTTAAAGCCTTAAATTTTAATTAAGATTAGAAATTCCATCAATATAAAATAGTGAATACAGAAGACAAGTTAACAAAAAATAAATAAATAAAGTATACAAGACAGCATAAGAACAGGTTTAAAGAAAAAGAATATTTTTACATCATCTTCTTGGGTAAGTTTAAAGAATTTTTGATGCTGGGAACTATATGGCCCAGAGGGATTGGTAATCAGAGAGAAAATTGAACCTCTAAATTGAAATCCAAATCATGTCAATAGTGGCCCCAAACCACTATCTTAACATCTGCGAGCTGTTTGATAACCTGTGTGAAATGAGTTAGATTTCTTAGTGTCCACATCACAGTCATACTAATCGGCAGCATGCTGACAGTCTAAACCTGTGGTTCTCGATCTTTCCAGACTACTGTCCCACTTTCAGCAGTTTGATTTGTCTTATGTACCCCAAGTTTCACCTCACTTAAAAACTACTTGCTCACAAAATTAGACAAAAATACAAAAGCGTCACAGCACAGTATTACTGAAACATTGTTTACTTTCTCATTTTCACCATATAATTGTAAAATAAACCAACTGGAATATAAATATTGTACTTATATTTCAGCGTGATACTTGAGCCTGTTTTTCACTTGTGAGCTGTGTCATTCTGGGAGATAGTGAAGCAATAAAGTTTTTCTCCACATTGAGTCTATTTCTATTCTTTGTCTTGAGGCAGCCATAGCAGAAAATGAGACTTCACAAAGATATGTTGACCCAAAAGGTAACAGAACATCCAAAGCATGGCTCCCAAGGTCACTGTACTCTTTCTGTTCTAACCACCAGAACAAGAGTAGTATGGAGTCATTTATCTTAATTTGCAGACCATGGTCTGAGGATAGCAAAAGAAGATTATCTTGCTGACTGGCAGAGAGGTTGCTGTTGCTAACATCTGACAAAATGAATGGGTTTCTCACTTCGTCAAGTTGAGCTGAGTTGTGTTGAATGTTGTGGAAATATAACTTCAACTCACATGTCAAGTGGGCCAAATGATGTACATATGAGTGCTTTTGTAGAAATAGCTGAAGCTTTTTTTTTTTTTTTTTCATTTTAATCTAAAAAAAATCTATGGCTTACTTGCATGCACAAGGTGTTCTGTCTTCAAATGTCACAGCAAATGTGCTGGCTTCAAACAGTTATTTGATAGAGTTTCTCCGTAACGGAAAAACAAAGCTTTAGGTGGATTGTCACTTGCCGATGTGAAACCAAAAGCAACAGATTCCCTGCAGAACTGATGATGGGTTTTTTTCCGGTCATCTTCAATTTCTTTCACTGTCGTCACTACCGCTGCTTCCAGCTCCTCGTTTTAAAAATCTATCAATTTTTATATCACAAGCACCTACACATCATGACAACTTCAACCTCATTAATGTGCTTGCACTCATCAGTAAAGGACATAAAACGCATCTAATACCCTGTGTATACCCACTTTACATTACCCAATAACATACAGAGCAAGTCATTGCCTGTATGAAATTTTACGCTATCTTTGCTAGTGCTATTTACATAGCCTGTTGTAAAACTAGGCAAATATCTAGATGAGTTGACGTACCCCTTGGAAGACATCTGTGTATCCATATAACAATAGTGAACAGCTGGTAAGTGGATGAATTTAATCTTAATATCCAGCATTCACACAATGTTTGGAGGGGGTAGTTTAGTTAAGAAGGGATATAAAGAAAGAAGACTTGATGAAAAGTCTAGTGAGCTCGAAGAGAGTAGTTTTCCAAAATGTTTTATTACTTTTTTGAGAGGCACACTTCACTAATGGGAAAGGGTCTGGGCAGAGATTGGAGGCCAACCTGCAAAAAAAATAAAGGAAAGAAACAAAGCACACAAGCCTGGCTTTCTGCCTTTCAATCTTCAACTACAGTTGGTCTGTGCAAGAAGCATTTGCAGCACTGGCTCCTGCAGAGAACTTGACAATGTTCAGCGATGTCTTCGAAATGAAGGGACCAGCTTCCTTTTCCACAGACTTCACTTGTTTGTGTATTTTTAACAGTCCTCTGAAGATAACTGGACCATTTAAGTTCTGTGACTAATGTGTGCATGCTTGCCACCAAGGACTCAGTAATCTTCCTCAAGCGCCTTCCACCCCACGGGTTGTCTGATCTTTGGGGAGATGTCCCCTTCCAGTATAACAGTGCATTTTGCCAAGCCTGCAATGCATGTATTTACTTTTAGGTAGACGGACAAGAGATCCACTGGCTCTGTGGAGGAGGAAAAAAGCAGTGGACATGTTTATTCCTTGACTTTAGAAAAGCTTTTGATGCGGTCTCCCACAGTATTCTTGTCGGCAAGTTAAAGAAGTATGGGCTGGATGAATGGACTATAAGGTGGATAGAAAGCTGGCTAGATCATCGGGCTCAACGGGTAGTGATCAATGGCTCCATGTCTAGTTAGCAGCCGGTATCAAGCGGAGTGCCCAAGAGTTGGTTCTAGGGCTGGTTTTGTTCAATATCTTCATTAATGATATGGAGGATGGCGTGGACTGCACTCTCAGCAAGTTCTCAGATGACACAAAACTGGGAGGTAGATATGCTGGAGGGTAGGGATAGGATACAGAGGGACCTAGACAAATTAGAGGACTGGGCCAAAAGAAATCTGATGAGGTTCAACAAGGACAAGTGCAGAGTCCTGCACTTAGGATGAAAGAATCCCATTCACTGCTACGGACTAGGGACTGAATGTCTAGGCAGCAGTTCTGCAGAAAAGGACCCAGGGGTTACAGTAGACTAGAAGCTGGATATGAGTCAACCCCTAGTTGCCAAGAAGGCTAATGGCATTTTGGACTATATAAGCAGGAGCACTGCCAGCAGACTGAGGGACGTGATTATTCCCCTCTATTCAACATTGGTGAGGCCTCACCTGGAGTAGCGTGTCTAGTTTTGGGCCCCACACTACAAGAATGATGTGGAAAAATTGGAAAGAGTCCAGTGGAGGTCAACAAAAATGATTAGAGGGATGGAGCACATGACTTATGAGGAGAGGCTGAGGGATCTGGGATTATTTAGTCTGCAGAAGAGAAGAATGAGGGGGGATTTGATAGCTCTTTTCAACTACCTGAAAGGGGGTTTCAAAGAGGATGGATCTAGACTGTTCTCAATGGTAGCAGGTGATAGAACAAGGAGTAATGGTCTCAAGTTGCAGTGGGGGAGATTTAGGTTGGATATGAGGAAAAACTTTTTCACTAGGAGGGTGGTGAAGCACTGGAATGGGTTACCTAGGGAGGTGGTGGAATCTCCTTTCTTAGAGGTTTTTAAGGTCAGGCTTGATAAAGCCCTGGCTGGGATGATTTAGGTGGGGATTGGTCCTGCTCTGAGCAGGGGGTTGGACTAGATACCTCCTGAGGTCCCTTCCAACTCTGATATTCTATTATTCTAACAGCTTCTTTCTTTTCCTGCCATGGATTATCTAATCTCTAAGGAGACCATTTTCTTGGAGTGTTTAGGATAACCCTTCCATATGGAACTGGACCGTAGTGCAGACTCTTTAAACACCAAAGGGACTCCTTGTGGGTTGGGACCCATACTCATTCTGGCCTCTCTACACATCACCACACACAACTATCTCAACACTTTAGGCAGGATCCACTGCACTGACGTCAGAGGAAGAACAAAGGAGGTGCTGGGGGCTGACAACAGCACAGCACAAACTGGAACCTCTGAGACAGAAACTGCCTCTGTTCCTTCTTTGGCTGTATTCACCCCATCCAGCTGACAGCTTGGGGAGGAGGGAGGGAGGAAATGGGAGAAGCAGGGCTTCTGAACTCCTTCTCCATGCTACTCCAATATATGGGAATGGTCAGGTGACCTCCTGCACTGCTGTAGAGAAAGGCCAATTCTAGGTTTCAAATTGTCAGGCACAACTAATTTAGAGTACTGTTTTACTCTACTGGACCAGCGCTAATTCTCAGTTTTGCACCTATATGCAGATGTCTTAAGAAGCTGCAACTTTGCTAACTAAATATATATTTATTCAAGAAAAAAGAACATCAGTAATATCCAATTGTAAATTCTGGGAAAGCAGGAGGTCTGCAAAAAGGACTGTTCCGCTCTCTGCGGGGGAGTAGGAAGGAAGGAAATGTGAATTATAAGCTTCTACAAAAGATCCATTTTTTAAAAGAAAGGGAATTAGATTTAAGTAGAAAAGGCTATGCTTAATATCACTGCATAACCTGGGAAAAGCTAGAAAATTCTAGGCTAAGGATAACAGAGTATCCTCATGTCATATTGTTGGGTCTTCCACCACAATGGTGAAGGGAGAAGAGGCTGAAAAGCCCATCTTTGACCGATAAGTTTGCATCACAACCTTCACACTATTTAAAGAATCACAATTTGGCATTCACCTCCATATAGCTTACCCTTGCCTCTTCTGTAATGGGGCAAGGGATGCAAATATCAGTTTAAAAAGTTAACCAGTTAAACAATTAAAATTATATTGTCTAGCTGGTTAACCATTAACTGAGGTAACT